>NC_143265.1:21900833-22547291 GCF_984573655.1 Nuphar pumila | reverse complement strand
GGGAAAGAAAGGGAAGGGAAGAAAGGAAAGAGAAGAAAGAAGGGAAAAGGAAAGAAAAGAGGAAGAAAGAAGAGGGAAAGAAGAATAAGGAGGGGGTGGAGGAGATCACACGCGAATGGGCTGGACAATAGGGAAAGGAAGAAAGGGAGACAAGAAAGGAAGAAAAGAAAAAAAGGAAGGAAAGAAAAGAAAGAAGAAAAAGGAAAGGAGAAGAAGAAAGAAAGGAAATAGAGAGGAAGAGAGAGGAAAGAAAGAAAAAGGGAGAGGGGGCTAGTTGACCCCCTTGTGGGTCCCACCTCCTCTCATAAAATAAAATAAAATGAAAAATAAAAAAAATAAAAAAAATGAAAGAAAGCCAAAGAAAAGGAAAAAAAACTATTTTATTTTTATTTTAAAATGAAAAGGAAGGAGCCATTTCAGAGTGTGCTCACTTTCCAAATTTGAAATTCATTTTGAGAATCATAGGGGTATAATGGTCTCTTTAGAAAAATTCCTGGCCGAAACGAGCTATTTTTGGCAGTTTTTGAAATGAGCTTGTATTTTGAAGTTCAATACTCCGTTGTGAAGCAAATCCAGTGTAGAATTTAAAATTTTGAGTTTAAAATAAATCCAGATTATTTTTCTTGGGAGAATATTTTCAAATTTAGACTCTCGGGGGTAAAAATATCAATTTTGGAAACCCAGGGTTGAAATTGATTTTTGAAAACTTTTAAAACTCAATCTGGATTGAAATTTATAAAACTGAAGTTCTGGACTTCAAAAATGAACTGAAATGTTATGAAATGTTATGAAATACTGAGAAATGATATGAAATGATGAGAAATGACATGAAATGCCATGCGAAATGCTAACCCTGAATGAAGAAATTTGGATATTACACCCCGATTGACAGTTGTACCAGTTCAAAAAGTGTTAAAATTGATAAAATTTGCAAAATGGTTCAAGAAATGGTTTTCGGGTTCTACCGGGCTAGAGTGACACTGAAAATTGGGGTTTGAGCTGGATTGAACTGAAATGAACTGGATTGAGCTGGGTTTTAGAGTTTCATAAGTCAACTGGACTGACAATGCACTAACTCAACTGACCTTTCTGACTAAATTTTCAAGAAAAGCTGTCATTTTTTTAGAAATGGTGCAGAATGGTCACTGGAGTGAAGTGAATTACAAATATAAGCTGGGTTTGAGCTAGAACAAAGGTCAGTAATACTGACATGAACTAAAATCAAAGCTCAAACACTAGCTCAACAGATTAAACTCAGCTCAATTTTAGCTGAAAGAGCTAAAATGGACTCCTAGACACTTGGAAATGGTTTTGAACTGAAACTGGAGCGCTTGAACTTATGGTGAGCTCAAGCTAGACTCTGAAGAACATGATTGACTGTGAATGACTGACTCGAAGACAATTGGCTTGGATTTGAGTGAGAAATGAGCTCATTTCTGAAGAAATGATCCCATTTTTGCAGGAATGGTTAGAAATGAAAATGACCTTCTCATTGTGAGCTCAGATGAGCTTGAAATGACTGATATTTTAACTGATCTGAACTGACCAATGAGCTTGGTTGACTCTGACTGACTGGGGTCCGGGATGACCTAGGGGTAAAATGGTAATTTTCTTAATAAAAGTGGGTAAAATGGTAATTTTCTGACACAGACTCAGGGTTTGACTCCTACACTGACCTAACAGGGTTGGCCTTCACACGAGGGATATGTCTGAAATGAGTGTGGAAAATTTGGGGTGTTTACAAATGCCCCTCTTTGCTACTAAGCTGGTTTAGGGCCGAGCTTAGTGGCAAAGAAAAACACACCAAATTTGGGCTATAAAAATGCCCCAGTTAGCAGGATCTAACTGGATACGAAGAGATTAGCTCTGATGAAAATGATAGATATGAAATGGAGAATGAAGAAGAAAAATTTACTTCAAAGAAGTAAGATTTAGGTTTTGCCCTTAACCTGGATGGGATGGGAAATACCTCGTATAGAAACGAGGCTGAGGTTTAACCCTTAACCTGACCGAAAAATGAAATACCTCATCAAAATGAGGCTCAGGTTTAACCCTTAACCTGACCGGGAAATGAAATACCTCATCAAAATGAGGTTCAGGTTTAACCCTTAACCTGACCGGGAATGAAAATGATGGGATTCTCGAAAGAAAAACCCATGATGGAACCTTCGGACTTCCGCACAATGAATCCGATAGGGGTTTTGCAAAAGGATGAAATTGAGAATCCCTAAAGCTTGAAAAGGGGTTTGATTTTGAGTGCCTCATTGCTGAGAGTAAATAACTTTTGAAATAGATGACCTTTTGCGAGAAAATGATTTGTGGCTTAACCTCAAGCCGAAATTGGACTGTCTATGGTGGGACAGTGGGGACACAGGGAAGTTTGCGAATCTGAGAGCTCAGGCGCTCAGATTATACCAACAGAAAAGAAGGAATCTTGAAAACTCCTGTTATCAAGTCCTAAAAGGGATAACAAACAATGTCAGGATGCGCCAAAGATGAACCTCAAGCTCTCGCTTCATGCTAGGATATCTAGAAAATATTGTCAAAATGTTAAAAATTGTTGTTGATTCAAAATAATTGGAAATGGTGCGTATTGATGAAAATATTCTCTCTTTTCTACCTGAAGTATTACCTTCGATTGGGCTTAACTTCGTAGAATCAAGATTCAAATTCAAATTTCTTGCAATTGACTTTCTTTCAAGAAAGCTATCAATTTCCTTGATATGAACGAAAAGGAAAGAATTCTTATTGTGAAAGCAATTGGTGAAAGAATATTGATAATAGAATTTCATAAAATTTAAAGAGGATTCTTGGCAGATTTGGTAGTCTGATATCATGGGATTCTTTTCTCATGATGATCTTTTTGCCCTCTTTTTTTTTATTGGCGGAAATAGAGCTCTCTTGGGTTTTTTGGGGATTACATCATTCTTCATTTTGGAGATGTTCTGACTTTTCTCTCTCTTTTTTGGGAAGAGTACGTCACAAACTCCTTCATCTTGGAGATGCTCCGATCCTTCTTTCTCTCAGAGATTATCTTGACGATACTGGCTCAATGGTTGAAAATCTCTTGATGATAGCAGTAATTAAATATCTTTTAGGGTTTGTTGGGAGGCTCATCGCAATCGTCTTCATCTTGACGGTGATCTGAACTTTCCCTCGAAGGATCCGTCACAAACTCCTTCATCTTGGAGATGATCCAAATCTTCTTTGGCCCCGGGGGTCTAACTCGCATAATTCGTCTTCATCTTGACGACAATTGAGAGATCCCTTTTGCAGATATTTAATTGCAGCTTAGAGAAGATATGGGAATTGAATGGATTTTTCTGTATCACCCAGGATATTTCGACTGCTTTATTTTCCAAGAATGATCTTTAAAAATGTGTCATTGACTGCGATCAATATCGATCAGTTATGGCTTTGCAACAACATTGAATTTCCTTTGCTGGCCATATCGAGGATTTATCCTTCATCCTTTTGGTTGGCTAATAGAAAATTTTTGAATTTTGAATCATTTTTCATGAAAGCTTTGTCCTTTCAGAAATAATACTGAAGGTATTCTGAGGTAATGTTTTTGTGCAATAAAGATTTTGAAATCAATAAATATTTAATGACAAATTGGCAAAATGTTCTTAAAATCCTTGGTGAAAGCAAGCATTTGCAGCACCACTCAACGCATCCCTGACAAAAAAAATTCTTATTTTCTCAAAGGAGAAGATTCAGAAATGAGAAATAGAAATTACTCCTCTCTTCCCTGAAGAGGAGGTGTTTGTAAAACGAACTTTTGGAGAGAAATTAAGCTTTCGTCAAAACTTTCTAGCATTAGGCTTCTCTTATGGAAAGGGGTCGGTAATGGTGAGGTCGGTGAATTGGTCATGAAGGAGAAAATCTATCACATTCTCCCCGAAAAGAGGGTCCTTCATGATGAAATGACCTAGTATGAAATTGTGGTCACAAGGAAAGCGAACTTCCGTCAAAGCTCTCCCTGAACTAAGGGTTCCTTGTATAAAATTGGAAATTTGTTTTGCAAATGGTTCACAAAGACACGAGTCCCTTCAAACTCTCCCTAAAAGGGGGCTAAGTGAACAAAGAATAGCATGCGAAAAGAACGAGCACCCTCGAACTCTCCCTGTAAAAAGGATCTCTCGCAAGAGAAAATGATTGAAATTGATATTGAGTGACCAAAAAGGTCGAGATTGGAAATTGGAGATTGGAAATTTGGAAATTAGAATTTAGAATTTAAAAAATTGGAAATTGGGAATTGGGAATTGATTGACCCGAAAGTCAAAATTGGAAATTGATTGACCCGAAGGTCGAAATTGGAAATTGATTGACCCGAAGGTCGAAATTAGAAATTGGAAAATAAAATTTGGAAATTGGAATTTGAATGACCCGAAGATCAAATTTGGAAGTTGATTGACCCGAAGGTCGAAATTGGAATTTGATTGACCCGAAGGTCGAAATTGGAAATTTGGAAATTGATTGACCCGAAGGTCGAAATTGGATTTTTGAAAATTGATTGACCCGAAGGTCAAAATTGGAATTTGGTTGACCCAAAGGTCGAAATTGGAATTTGGAAATTGGGTGGCCCGAGAACCGAAATTAGTAATTGGATGGCTTGAGGGCCAAAATTGGTATAGAGCTTGAATTTTGATGAATGATCAGCACAAAGACTGAACCCAAGAGGTCGACTGACACGACCAACCAGTGAGACACTAACACGAGTGCTCAATTTTGAAAGAATACCAGTATGAATACCAGATTTTGAAAATATGTCAACATAGACATTGGATTTTGAAAATATACCAGTTCGAGCATTGGGTTTTGAAAGTGTACCAGTTCGCGCACTAGATTTCAAAAATGTACCAGTTCGAGCACTGGATTTTAAAAATATACCAATTCGAGCACTGGATTTTGAAAACACACCAGTTCGAACATTGGATTTTAAAAATCAACATTGTTTTTCAATCAAGGCTTGGAAAGACACAGGCGCTCTCAAAATGTTTGGGAATTATGACGAGAATGATTGTTGGTGCCTCAGGATTATCCCCTATCTTGAATGGGTAATGAATTTGATGCAAATAAATGTTAATGCCAATGAATACTGATGCCAATGAATGCAGATGTATGCAAATATGAATACAAAATGATATAAATGAGTGCACATGCGTGCAAAATGAGAGATTTGTTTATCTTGTCTGCATACAATATATTTGTAAATAAAAACAAAATTTCAAAAATGCCCCAGTGTAACTGGGAAAGGAGAATTTGATCATTATTGAAGAAAATTTGAGGAATTACAAAGAATAAGACATGATTTAAGTATAAATTTTTTTCAAATGTCGAGCATTGATGAGATCTGGTAATTCCACTCTGTCAACATTGATGAGCCGATATGAATTGCGAGGTAATGCTTCTTTGACAACATAGGGACCTTCCCAATTTGGTGACCACTTGTCATCTGGGCGGTGCTTGAGATAAGCCGTCGATCTGAGCACTAGATCATTGACTCAAAATTTTCTTTCGATGACTGATTTTGCATACTGTCTGGCTATCCTCTGACGATATGATTGAGCATGCTCTGCTGCTCTGAGCCTTCTTTCGTCGAGCAAATCAAGTTGTACTAGCCGTTGTTGCTGATACCGATCAAGAGGTATTTTTAGAAGTGATGCAAATTTCAGAGCAGGTTTTTGAACATGTAGAGGCAGTACTACTTCAGTTCCGTAGACAAGTTCTGACGGAGTAGCATTAGTTGGAGTCTGAATGGTGGTTCTGTATGCCCATAATGCATCATGGATCTTTTCATGCCAATCACGGCTTGTTTCCAAAGTTCGCTCCAGGATTCGAATCCAAATCTTATTGGTGGCCTCTGCTTGACCATTCCCTTGAGGATAATAAGGAGCGGAGAAATGATGATGGATTCCGAACTTTGAGCAGAATGTCCTCATTCTCTCATTCTTGAAATGACTGTCATTATCTGACACAATGTCATGTGGTATGACGAAACGACAAAGGATATTCTTGTAGATGAATGAGACCACGTGTCGACCTTATATTGTGCGTAGAGTGACTGCTTTTACCCATTTAGTGAAATATTCTATTGCGACAAGAAAATACTTGTGACCATTTGAAGCAGAAGGAGTGATGGGGCCCACAACATCGAAGGCCCACATAGAAAACGGCCATAGAGAGATGACAGATTGCAAATATGTCGCTGACGCATGAATGGAAGGTGCATGCATCTGGCATTGAATGCACTTCTTCACAAAATGATAGCAGTCTTGCTGCATAGTTTTCCAATAATATCCTTCTTGGATGATTTGCTTAACAAGAGTTTGGTAGCCGACACGACCACCGCAAATGCCTTCGTGTGCCTCTCGCATAATTTCTTTGGCTTCTTCTTCGTCCAAACATATGAAATACTTAGAACTAAATCCACAACGATAAAGAACATCGGCAAGAATAAAATATCGGGCAGACATGCGCTGAATTGCTCGTTGCTCTTTCTTTGAGAGTTCTGGAGGAAATTCATCAGTTTCGATGAAACTCTTGATGTCATGATATCAGGGCTTCTTCTTTTGCTCAACCTGGTTTATCTGCTCTACTGGGATGAAAGCAGGTTGATCAAGTCTGCCAATTTCAAAAGAGCAACAAGATTCTCCGCTCTTGAAAGTTATAATGGAACTCAGATTGGCTAAACTGTCAGCTATTTGATTGAATTTTCTCTTAATATGGAAAAGTTGGAATTCTTTGAAATTGCTGGCAAGAGCTGAGATGATCTTCTGATAAGGAAGTAATTTCTGATCCTTCACTTGCCATTCGGCTAGAACTTGATTGACGACGAGCAAAGAGTCGCCATAAGCACGCAGTCTTCTGACATTGAAGTCCTGTAGAATTTTCAGACCTTGTATCAAAGTTTCATACTCGGCTATATTGTGAGTGCACTAAAAATCCAGTTTGAGAGAAAATGGGATCATCTCCTTCTCTGGTGTGATTAGCAGAATCCTGATTCCTATGCCTGCCATATTTTTAAAACCGTCGAAAAATAAATTCCAAATTAGAGATTGCTGAATATTGCAGATCTGCTCATCGGGAAAATCATCCTCGGCTTTAACATCCTCTGCTAGAGGAAAATCTGCCAATTGATCTGCAATTGTTTGGCCTTTGATAGATTGCTGGGAGACATACTCCAGATCATATTGCATCAATAGGACTTGCCATTTGGCAATTCGTTCACTGAGAAAGGGTTGCTCGAGAATGTACTTGAGAGGATTTAATTTGGATAAAATCTTGACTTCAGATGCCAGCAGATAGTGTCTCAACTTCTGACACATCCAAACTAGAGCTAGACATGTCTTCTCTATCTGAGAGTATTTCTTTTCGTAATCAACAAAGGTCTTGCTCACATAATAAATGCCATGCTCTATTAGGTTGTCTTCTTCATATTGCGCTAAGAATCCGCCGCAAGCAAATTGATTAACCAAAATGTATAGCAGTAGGGGTTTCCCCAATTTTGGCGGTTTTAATACAGGAGGATTGAGCAAATATTTCTTGATACATTCAAATGATTGCTGACATTCTGGCCCTCATTCGAACTTCACTCCTTTTATGAGCAAATGATTGAAAGGCTCACATCTCATGGCCAAATTGGATATGAATCGTCGGATTGATTGCATACGTCCCTGAAGGCTACGTAATTCTTTGAGATTAGTCGGGGGTGGCATGTCAATGATAGCCTTGGCCTTAGCGGGATCCAATTCTATCCCCTTTTTGCTGACCAAAAAGTCTAACAACTTGTCGGATTCAACTCCAAAAACACACTTCTAAGGGTTGAGTCTTAGCTTATAAAGAATGAGCCGCTTGAAGACCTAATTGAGAGCTTCAATATGATCTTCATCTTCTTTGGATTTTACCAGAATATCATCAACATATGCATCCATGATTTTGTGCATCTGATCATGGAAAATGATGACCATAGCACGCTGATAAGTGGCTCCAGCATTCTTAAGCCCAAATGTCACGACCGTATAACAAAAAGTACCCCAAGGAGTAGTAAAAGATGTCTTGGACTGATCACAAGCGGCTAACTTGATCTGATTATATCCGGAATATCCTTCCATAAAAGAGAACATGGCGTGACCCGTCGTGCTATTGATCAAAAGATCAATATTAGGAAGCGGATAATCATCCTTAAGAGTCGCTTTATTGAGATCTCTGAAGTCGATGCAGATTCGAACTTTGCCATTCTTCTTGGGAACAATGACAATATTTGCTAGCCAGTCTGAGTAGTCAATGGTTCGAATGAACCCTGCTTTGAGTAGGTCTTTCAGACCTTCCTTGACCTGTTGCTCCATTCAAGGATCCATTTTTCTCAATTTTTGCTTAACTGACTTGACATTTGGTTTTAGGATGAGGCGATGCTCAACCAATTTGGTATCCAGACCTGGAATGTCTTCATAAGTCCATGTGAACACTTCTTCATGTTGCTTGAGAAAATTGATGAGCCTTTCTTTCTCTTCCGGGCTCAAACTGCTGCCGATCTTGAGAATTTTGGGATCATTTTCTGATCCGATATTGATATCCTCAGTCGGATCTTGAACTAAGGATGATGGCTCATCTTGTTTCTGAATTGATGTAAATTCTGGTAATTCTTGAAGAGCTGAATCGAACTCTACGGATTTTTCTGATTGCTTTGCAGCCTGACTGCATTCTGCTCTTACTTTGACATGATGAATCACTGCTGGCTTCGAAAAGGCATTTGGATTAAGAACGAGCTTCTTGATAGACCGGGAAGACATTTTGAAAATTGGAGAATAAATTGATTCAGAAAAATTGCCCATCATAAAACAAATTGCTTTTATTGAGAAAATAATAAAAGAGCAAAATAATGGTAATTTTGCAAAGATTTTGATAATGAGAAGTAAAGAGACAAATGACATCTAGACAAATGAAGGAAATTTGCAACTTTATTGAAAGATAAAATTGATCAAATGACAATGATTGAAATGAAACAGGATATCATCCCAGTGCGAAAACAAAAGAATAGAAATGAAAAGACAAGCAGATGCCCTCAGTGAGTTGCTTTGACGAAAACAGTGCTCTTCTATGATCTTCTGCCATTGAAGCCCAATCCGGTTCTTTGAGGATAGTGCTGAGGAATTATTGGCTCAAGGCGGCCATCTCCATTCTTGCCTAAGCCTTGGAAAGGCTGATAGCCATGTTTCAACAATAGGTCAAATCCCCTTTTGGCCTTCATAAATTGGGAAAATAGGGGGTGATCCCTGAATGTGTTATAGTCAATTCGCCCTCCAATCTTGAAAAACTGTGGGCCTCTCCATCGAGTCATGGCCACTGTATGCTCTGGTTGCTTTGCCATCTGCAGTATTCCCAAATTTTCTTCAAAACTGACCTCTTCAATGCCCCTAATACTAGGGATATATGTAGTAAAAGTGGGTCTAGAAACCATGGGTTGTGCTAGCCTCTATTCTGGATCTTCGCCCAGAACTGTTGTGATCATCCCACCTTTTGACCACTTGACACACTAATGCAGAGTAGACGGCACCACATTCGTGTTGTGGATCCACGATCGTCCCAGCAACAGATTATACGTTGGTGGCACATTGACCACATGGAAGAGAACTGAATGGACTGAGTAATCAATGAAAATTTCCAAAAAGATTTTCCCTTTTGCAGTTTGGCCATGATTATCGAACCCGTAAATAGTGATTGGGTCCAGGATGTATTCCTCTTCTTTGATGCCCAAAGCTTTGACTGTCATTTCCGGGCATATGTTGAGGTTGCTACCTCTATCTATCAGCACATGAGGAACAATCATTCCTCTGGTTCGAATCACAACGTATAGAGCATTGTTGTGGAATACATGAGGCTTAGAGAGATCCTCATTTGAGAAAGTAATGGGAGCATTTGTCATAGCCTGATTGACTATCTGGGCCATGTCTTCGGGAGTTATGCTTGGCTTTACCTTGATTTTCTGCAGTAGATCATTCAATACCTGTTGATGATTGGAGGAAGCTTGAGCTAGATCTAAAATTGAGACATTGGACAAGGCAGTTATCAACTTTTGAGTTGATATCTCATTTTCCTCTGGGGCGGTCTTAATAAAGTGCTTAAGGAATTCAGAAATTCATTTGGTAGCCTCAGAGGATGCTTTGACAGGTTTTGCAGATACCTTCATTTTGCCAAAGGCTGAGATAAGGTCCATTTTCTGATCTTTGGACTGAGCCTGTTGTAGCACGAGGACCTCATGTTGGGCTTTCATATCTTTTTTAGAGCATGGCCTGATATGCTCCTGTGGCTGAAAAGGTTGTTCAGAAATAACCACTGTAGAATGATGAGAAAATGGTTTCTTCAGAATGTCCATATTCTCATCTTCGGCACCCTCTACTAGAAGATTTTTGTCGATGAGATCTTGAACAATATTCTTGAGAACAAAGCAGTTCTTAGTATTGTGCCCCATCGTTCTATAAAATTTGCAGAATTGATCTTTGAATTTTCTCATGGGCACATGGGGATCGACCAACCTAGGCAATTTGACCATCTCCTTGGTCAACATGTACTCGAGCACAGTCTCGAGTGATTGGTCCAATGGAGTGAACTTCCTGTCATAGCTCCATCCTTCATGCTTCACTTTTTCTCGGGATTTTGGTCCCTGCTCAAACAGTAGTGGCTTGTTGAACTGGGGGATGGACTTTCCTTTCTGATCATTTTTGTGGGGATTTGAACCCCTGCACTATAACAGAAATCTCTGTTCTGCCCCTTACGATGGTTCCAATTATTATTTCTGACAGAGTGAGTGAAGTGAGCCTTTTTCTTCTGCTCATTCTGACTCCTGTTCTTAGTGAAAGTGAAGCCTTCATAGACTCCATTCTCCATGCTTAACTCGAGTCATTCGGCTCGCTTTGTTAGCTCAATGAATGTTCTGGATAATACAGTAGAGATGAGGCCTCTTAGAGGCTGTGAGAAATTGCTTAAAATTAAAGACAAAGCATGCCCCTCTGATATGGGGTCCCTCATCTTGTTGCAAGCTGGCCTCCAGCGATGAATAAAATCTCTGGCCTTTTCATTTTCTCTTTGTTTGAGGCCACAGAGATGACTGAGGGTGGGAAGTGCCACAACATTGAAGAGGAATCGCTCGATAAACATGTTTACCACTTTGTCAAATTCTTTCAGCTCAATCAGATTCACATGTTCTAAATACCACTTAGTTGTGGTTCCCTCCAGACTGCGAGGGAAACAAAGAAAAAGAGCCTGATTATCTCGCTTGAATTTGGAGCATTCAGCGAAGAACATGACGAGATGTGCCTTAGGCTCGCTAGAACCATCGAATTTGATAAACTTTCTGGGGAGATTTTTGAGATTATCATCCCCATCCAAACCATCGTAGAAGTCTTCACTGGCAAAGACTTTCTTGCCTTATCGCGGGCTTGTAAATCTCGAACCATTATGACTACATCTCTGAATTGCGGCTGGTTAGAGTCATTGACGGATTGCTCTTTAAATTTATGGGCTGACCCCTGCCCTTGAGTAGATCTGCAGAGTGCCTGTTGAGTTTCAATTTCTTCATCTATGTCTTCCATTGATTCTTTCTCATCAGTTGTATAAGCATTCTGAACAGGCTTCTTGGTTACCTTCAAAACTTTCTTGACCACACAACCTTTTGCCTTCTTCTTGACCTGGGTCTGTGTGATCATCGCAAAAAAATTTCCTCTTGGTTTCTCTCTCTTCCTTTTCTTTTCCTTTCTAACCTCTATTTCCCTTTTTGAAGGGGAAATAAAAGAAAGAAAAAGAAGAGAGAGAGAGGAACTCTTTTGCGAAGGTCTCACTTGAACTTAATTTTGAAAATATTTAAAAAAATTACTCGCCTCCGTTTTGAAAATTTGCGGGAAAATGGAGAGACGAGATTCGCTCATCGGTACGAGGTTCGACCATTCCTGGCGCCTTTACCAGGGGTAATCGAACCAAGGATCGAATTTTATGCCTTTTGCTTTGCTAAAATATCATCTAAGAATTTATTCTAAGTCTAAAATGCACCAAGAATTATGCTCGTGTGAATGCAAAGATGTATGCTCTTTTGAGAAAATGATTTGGAATTTCCCAAGTGTTTTCGAGATAAACTTGATAATGGAGTGAAGAAATGGTTTTTTAAAAGTTGAATCTAACTTAGAACTTTGAAATAGATCTTGGAAAGATATTTAAAGTTCTAAGTCTTGAAATAATCAGAGTTGGAAAAATAAAGCTTTGAATTTGAAAGGAATGAAGAGAAAGAGGAATTTTGAAGCTGAGATAAAAAAAGAAAATGAAGTTTCAAAGTCAAAATGGACTTTGAATTCGAATTTTTGGAGTCCGGATTTCGAAGTAGAGATAAATTTTGAAATGGAATTGAATTTCAGATTTAAAGTTTGAAATCAGGATGGAATTTTGGATTTAAGAAATCCAAAATGGAACTTGAAAATAGAATTAGATTTAAGAAGTCCAGATGGGATCTGAAAATGGAATTGAATTTGAACTTAGCCTTGAAGAACAAATTTGAAACTAGCTTTTAAAATGAGAATTGGAAATGGAACTGGGTTGTAAATTTGGAATAGAATTTGATCTGAAATCCGATATCCAGGATGGAACTGAATCCGGAATCTGGAATCCTAAATGGACTTTTGGATCTGAAGTCTGGGATCCAAAAAATGGGACTTTTGAAGATGGATATGGATTTTGAAAATCCAGATTTTGAATTTAAAATTTAAGGAAAACCGAATTCTGCGATTTAGAATTAATCTCAAAACTTTGATTTTGAATTGAGAATCAAGACTCAATCTTTAGGTAGAACTTTGAAGATGAAGAATAAGTTTTGATTTTGAAGTTTGAATTTTGAATTTAGAAGATGAATCAGGAATTTCAAAGTTAAACTGAACTTTGAAATTTGATTTGAAATTGAAATTGGAATTTCAAAGTCAATTTGAACTTTGAAATTTGAATTTTGAATTTTGAATTTAGAGATGAATTTGAAATTTCAAAGTTAAATTGAACTTTGAAATTGAAATATTGAATTTTGAATATAAAATGAATTTGAAATTTCAAAGTCAAATTGGACTTTGAAATCGGATTTTGAACTTTTGAAATGAGATAGAAAGATGAAAAATAGAAATTGAAGATTGATTTGAGAAATGAAGAAGATATTTGAAAATATATCTCAAAATTACTTGGATTTTGAAAAAGAATTTTGAAAATATGATGTAATTTTATCCTAAATGATGAAATGAATTTAAAAGAATTTGAAATTGGATTTGAGAAGCATATTTCATTCTTTAAGTGAATTAAAATAAGATTGAAGATATAATACATCCCTGACTATGGTCAAAAAATGTATTATTCAATAATCATATTTAAATTCAAATGAAGAATAAAACATATTTTGGTGCCTTTATATAGTTTAAAATGAAATCAACTCTCAATATATCCTGGCTATGACCATTGATATATATTTTGAGTTAATTTTAAGTTAAACTCTAATAAAGGAAAAAAAAATTAGAAAATATGATGGTTTTTAAAAGAGATCAAATGTGGATCTAATGTTATTCCATAAAAGATAAAAATCCTAAGTTTTGTTCACACCTTGACTATGGCCATTGATGTAAATCGTCAACTTAGGATTTAATTTTCTTTTATTAGAATGGTGCACATGTCATTCGTGTTCCCATTTGTGAGTTTTTTAAATAAAAGAAAAAAATATCATGAAACAGGCAATTCTAGAAGATACGTATGTTCATACATTCTAATCTAATACAAGGAATATAAATTTCTCATTATAATCTAACTATTACAAAATTTTGAATTGAGTTGAAATTCAAATTCTTAAATTGAGAAGGAATATAGTCTTTTCTACCTAATTCCTGCAAAATCCAGGTTAGCACAAGATAAAAGGAGCATACAGAAAGAAGTTTGTCAAGTACCATGTTGAATCTAGAAGACAACTGATATAATGTACTTTATACTAATGAAAATTCAATACATCATATTTGGCGGGAAGTTATGCATTTGAAATGCACACATGATATACTAAGATTAACGAAGAAATGGATGCCAAAATATATATGCAATATCCTAAAGTGATGAAAAAAAGGGATATGAAGGTGTGTATATGATATTTTATAGGTGATGGGGGATGGAAGTGTTAGCAGGAAGGCAAAGGGACTGTTTCATGGTAGGGAACGTACTTGAGTATGGATGTTGCTGTAAGTTACATCAACAATGCAGCAGTGAAGGGTGAAAACTAAATGTAGTGTATGGAGGGTGCTACAGGAATTTACAACATGCGAATGATGAAATGATCTAACCTATGTTCTTGTAACAAGGTACAAGAAATAGTGAAACAAAGATAAAACAATACATGATGCTACAACTCCTGTTATGCAAATACAACAGGGGCAGATGGTGTTATAGCACAAATGCAAGGTGTGTTGTAGCAGTTGTAGGTGCAACTATAGGTATAGATGTGCTGTGAGGTGCTAGGTGGCAGTAGGTAAACATGAATGTTATAGGTGAATGGATGTTGGGGATAATACAGTAAGAGATGATGAAATAAAGGGTGTGTGTGTTGTGTGAAGTGAGATGGCATAGCAGGAAGGTTGCAGGGGGGATGGGTAGATGCACCTTCTACATTCATTTGTAATCAGGTTCACCAATCGACTTATGCCAGAGCAAAGATATAACATAAAAAAAAATTCTTGCTTTTCCGCAAGCACAAATCTCAAAAGAATTTGTGTATTATAGCTAAATCCCACATATCCACCTACAGTTAGAAAATTAGCATAAACTAAAGCATCGACTGGAAAATTTGTCATACTCTTTCCCAGATGCCTTTAGCATGACATTAATCAAGAGTTTTTGCCTTCTTACCTTTAAAAACGCCATTGTTGCATTATCTTCTCCCCTTTGGGCAAAAGATCCCTCATCTGTTTTAGAACTGTGAATATTTGGTGATTTCAACTGCTTTCTGATCTTGTAGTAAACATCAGCTTCATTCTTTTTGGGTATGCACAATACTTGTGCCTCAATGTCTCGTTAGAGCAGCTTAATGCATGTACGCAAGACTTTTGATCTTCTAAACAGCTCAGAAACATGAGTGACAGCCATAGCAACTGCAACTATCTCGTTGGGACTGTTCCAACGGAGGGTGGCTTTGATGAAGATAGTGTCTCTAAAATTCCCAGGAACCTAGGTGTATGATAATTGTTGAGCATATGACATTTCTTGAGTCAAGGGTCCCATTGATATCTCAGACTTTGGCAACGACTGAGCCCCTAGAAGTGGAGGGTCTGTGTTCTGGTGCAAAGGAAGGGCAATGACCTCATGTCTTTTCTACATCATGTAACAAACAATACTTGTAAGATTCTGGCAGCTAAAAGGGAACAAGAACAAAATGAGAAGAAAAAAAAAACAATAGAGAGCAGTCACCTTCTCAGAGTAAACCCACATATTATTACCTGTTGTTGCATAAGTTCTGTGAAAATTCCTTTTTACACTGTTATGAAAATGAGGCATGTGAATCACTGCATTGTTAGACTTACTGATCTTCCATGGTACCATCAGCAAAATGTTATTCAGAACACCAGCTGGTCCTGGGATGAGATTTCAATGAGCAAGCTTCTTCCTTTCTCTTGCAGTGGGCAAGCAATGTGATTAGCACCAGAATTCATTGCCATTAAATCAATCTCGAAACATGTGGCCATCAACTCTAACTCCATATCAAATAAATAGAGAATGCATGCACACCACAACACACATTTCCAAATAAAAGCAATAAAGCCTATGTACCAATTAAATACCAAGGTGCTTAACACCACATTCTGAACAAAACTTGGAGGTCGCTTGTAAATAGGGAGCTCCACATTCATCACAAAACTTTGCTGGAATTGTTGGCAGCACATGCAAGTGGGTTGCAACATGTGTTCCGGAGAGAGGTTGGAGACAAGGCATATGCTGTGAAATGGTTAGTAACTGATGTGTATAACTATGCAGGGGATGAATGGATGATGGTGAATAGTACCATTTGCAGGTGGGTACTGTGTGATAAAAATGGTGGATTGCTGTGGAAAAAACAATAGTAAGTGTCAAAGATAGTGGTGGGATGCTGACAGTGCTGAGGTGCTCAGGTGACATGAAGGGGAAATAAGAAGGTAATTGGTGATTCTCCAATGCCAACAAACGGTGACGGGAAAAAGTTTTCTCTGTTCCAGCATGACCATGCAAGCTGGACATTCAATAAACAGGACCATGTGAATTCGTTTACCTGGTACCCTCCCCTTTTCATATATGAAAGAACTTAAAAAGAGTTTCTCTGACATAACCTTCCTGAAAACACCCTGCAATCATAGCGGCTCACGAGGCTTCATCCCTTTTACTCATCTGATCAAACACTATTAGAGTGACAGTCATATAACTATAGTTTTGAATACATGATTACTAATGCATCCCAAAGTGACATTGAATTCATGCATTCACAGCAAACAACATGAACATTCAATCGTTTATCCAGCCCTATTGCTGTAAGAGTAGAATAAGCAGGCCAATTACAATATAGGTGAATTCACTGGAAACCAACATTGACATTCTGTATATAAACAAATATTTGTAGTACGTCCCCTGCATAACCCTCTTTGACACATGTAACAGTCACCGTTACTCAGGGAACTACATGTGCATTGCTCTAAGCAAACACAATGCGTCATTCAATTTTCAATGTTTCTGATACATAGATGCAAATGCGTTTGTCACAAATGAAACAAAACCCAACAGAATAGTTTGTGCATGGATCTCCTTGCTATTGGATTCCAGATGAATTTATACTCTTTTCAGAAGAAAATGGAGGCATGCTTTTAGTAAAACCACCAAAGGTATCATTCTCATGAAGCAATCTTAACTGAAGAAGGATCTTTATGAAATTCCACTAGAGGGGGGGGTGAATAGTGAAATATGATAAAGATCGATAAAATAAAATAATCAAGCAATCAGGCACAACACATAAAACACAGAATTTATACTAGTTCGGTCAATACCCAGACCTACATCCAGTCCCCAAGCAAACCACTTGAGCTTTCCACTATAACATCCGAGTCACCGGATAAATAGTACAACACCCTCTTCCTCAGAGGTCTTCTTCTCTCAACAGAGAAGGGGCACACCCTCTTTCACAGAGGTCTTCTTCTCTCAACAGAGAAGGGCAACACCCTCTTTCACAGAGGTCTACTTCTTTCAACAAAGAAGGAAAACAGTGAATAACAGAATCACAATACTTCCTATAAAACCTTCAGAATGATATGAATGCACGAATGAAGGATTCTCAAAATGTTCTGTTTGTCACTCAGAGGATACTCTTTGTCAAAGAGCTATACTTGACTTTTTTTTCTCTTTTCTTTCTCTTCTTTTTCTCTTTCTTTTTCAAGGCTCTCTTTTCAAATATCGAATAGGAATTTTTCTCGTTGTAAGCTCACATGTCCATTCCATTCCATGTTGAATAGTTTATTTGAGTGTGTTTATATTGCTTTTTAAAAAAGTAGTCGTTACATTTTGAAATCGTAGCCTTCTTGAGATGTGAAATGATATGTCATTTCAAAAACATCTTTGGAGAAATTTGAAAAAGTCTTTTTCCATAAAAGTAAAATATAGGGTACACTAGTCGTTGTAATATTTTAGGTAATACATATTTTATGTAAAAAGTCTATTTCTTACAATAGTACATTGAACGTTGGATTGTAGTTTTGTCTTTATCCTAATTAATGATTTGAGGTACATAAGTACTTCTTTACTTTAAATGAGTGTAAGTACGATGAGTGCTTTGAGATATTTATTTGTACATAGTCATGTCAAGTGTTTTCTTTATGTTGTGTTTTTCAAAGTCTTCAGAGAGAATGAGGATTACAAGAAAGTCGACAGTCTTGAGAAGGACATTTAACAAGGATTTCTTACAGGAGGTATTTAATGCTATACAAAGAGAATGATGACTTCAAGTAAGTCGACATTCTATGGGTTTGTAAAAAGGTAACTAGAGTCTTTTCAAAACCTTTATTATATTTGTTTTCTTTGTGTAGCCGATTTTCATGTTTTGTCTTTTACCCATATTTGAAATCATTTCTTTAAAGATGGTAACTAGAGTCTTTTCAAAACATATTATATTTGTTACGATTTTATGTTTTGTCTTTTTCCTATATTTAAAATCATTTCTTTAAAGAAGGTAACTAGAGTCTTTTCAAAAACATATTATATTTGTTTTTCTTTATATAGCCGATTTCATGTTTTGTCTTTTTCCTACATTTCTTTTCATGTTGTCTTGTATATGATGTAAGGTACAATTATTACATTTTGAAATCATGTCAAAATACCTTTTTCATAAAGGGTTGTAAGAAGGTACAATTATTAGTTTTCAAAAAGGAGCTTTTTGAAACTATCGTATACTTTTATGATATAGTTTTTATGAATGAGTATGTAATATGCAATTTGCATGTTCCTGAAGGTTCTGTTACATATGACTCTAAAGAAGAAAAAAATCTTCATCTTGAGGTAGCCGATCTCTTCAGTTGAACTTTAGGAATGCATGGCTCATCAAGCTTTTTCTTCAAGAAGTATGATTGCACTAGTTGTACTTGAACAGAAAATCTCCATCCTTTTTTGGTGAGATATCCTTGCATCAAATACTCGTTAGATTTATGGCAAAACATATTTAGTCATAATATAACATTTTTCAAGAGGACATATTATCATATCATATAAAATCAAATACGACAGTGTATCATATTATGTTACATCAAAACAGAGTTTCTCAACATTCTTTCCCTTTTTGATGATGACAAAATATGCTCCCTCTGTCAAAAAGACATTATGCATAAAAATAATAATATTATAAAATATTGAAAAATGTTTAAAGAGAGTATTTCTCCAATAATGGAGACAGGTTTTTCTCCCCCTTTGTCATAGACAAAAAGGAAGGGATCAGAGTAAAAGAGTTATTACAGACCAATAATAAATATTACAGTAAAAAAAATAAGTTTATTCCGAAGGTGGAGTAGGTTGATGTGTTCGGTTGACTTGATCCGACTGGAGGGTCTGTAGAGTTTGCTGCAACGAGGCTTGACAGCGAAGAATACGATCCTGAGAACGCTGGACATCCATTAGAGCAGGGAAGTAATTAAAGGTGGATGTTGGATCTTCTTCATCAGAGCCGGGCAGGTGAAGGGACCTGAGATTGAAGGTAGTAGCATCGAGGACCTGAGAAGGATGGAGGATAACTTCGTTGTGAAGGGATACTTTGAAGTATTTTAGGATGGGAGTTATAAAACACCCGAAAAGAAGAGGCTTGATTTTTTTATAACGAATAAAAAGGTCGAAAAGAATGGAGGACCAGTTTATCGGAGTAGAAGAAAAAATTGCGTAGATAAGGAGAGAGATTTTTCGTGGAACTAATCCCTTGCGTGGAGGCTTGGGATAGATATTGTGGAGAAGAATCTGGGCAAGCAGTTGAGCATGAGGTTGGAGATTCCTCATGTGCCAGGGAAGTTGGTAGTAGTTGGTGCAGAGAAGAATTTTTCGAAGTACCGATCGTTCGATTGGTAATATGTTGTTGAGGTTTGTACCGGTGGAAGGAAGGTTTAGAATACAACCTAATGAGGAAGCATGAAATAACATCAGGCGTCCGCGTACTTTGGTGGTGATGGTAGTTTGTTCATGATCAGAAGAAAAATTTGTGTAGAATAGTCGAACTAGTTCAGGATAGTAGGCAGCTTGGGATGAAGATCCTAGTAGGTGTTTGAGTTCGGGGAGATAGCTGTCTAGGTCAAATAACATAAAGTCTTCATAGTGAACTAATTTTCCTTCATGAATGGGTCGAGAACACAGTAAGTTGTAGTCATGAAAAAGATCTGGATACCTAAGATCTGCGGCAGTGATTGCAGAGTTTGAAGAGGAAGCCATTGCAAAAGATAGTTGAGAGAGGATGAACGAGTTTGAAGGTATGTATGAAGATAGTGAGCTACGAGTGGTATTGGTGAGGAATGAACCAATCGATTAAATAGAAGAGAGAAAATAATTGTGACAATAATTGAATGACAATGGAAGTGAATGATTTTTGGATTGTAGTTTGAATAAGGAAATTCGTGAGTTGTAAGTTAAGGGGCTTGTGAATGACAAATCAAATCAATGGTGGAAGATAGTGTATCATATTGGTATGTAAGTTAAGGACATAGATTTGAACAAATATACTATGGGAGAGTTTATCGAGTGGTGTGAAATGTCATGAATTGAGTATGGAGTGTCATATTGAAGAGAGTGAAGAAAATAATGGCCTAATAAAACAAACAACTTTTTCTACATGATATTACTTGATGTGGAAGCATTCCAAATCCGTGAAGAGTGATTTTGGAATAAGACAAACAAAGATAAGAGAGTGAGAGGCAATAATTTGTTATTTAATAAGTATATATTTTGATATGTGTGGAAAAAGAATGAATAGACATAAAGGGTGATACAGATATGTGGTTTGAAAGATATGACATTTTTTAAAGAAAAGAATGCCTTAAAAAAATGTGTCATGATTAATGTGTCTTTACATTTGTATTGTTTTATGAGTATACGTAAAGATGAGAGAGACACACTTTGACTATGAATAGTGATGAGACAAAAAGATATTTATGAATGAACAGTAATAATTGCTTATATAAGAAATATTTTTATGGATATGTGTGGAAAGAGTGAGAGTAGTCATAGAGAAAAGTGAGATGACATATATGGATTTTCGAGTAGGATAAGAAGTAATAAAAAATTCATGATTGATATGAGATGAAAGACATGAGATAAAGTTATGATTGACATGAATTAATGTTTATTTGATAAACATATTTTTAAAGAAACTCGATTTGAGGAAGTTCATAGTTTTTAGAGAATAAAGTTAAGTTTTAAACTAGTAAAGGAGTCACAAACATGGATTGACAAGAATGGAGGCTTAATTTGTATGAGAGAGAGAGAGAAAGTACTAAATGTACTAATGAGAATAATAAAAAATATGAAGGACAAGGTTTTAATGGGTCTCGATTGGAGAGAGATATAAAATGTATGAGAGAGTCATGGTCACGGATGAAAAGGAGCTTTGTATAATATATATATAGAGAGAGATAAAAAAAATGATACAAAACGTACGAATGGGTGGAGTACAAATGCTTTTTGTAAAAGATGTAAAGCATGAAGAGATGATAATAAATAGTTCTTTAGGCTATGATATAAAAGATGATATAGTAAAAATTTACGTGAGATATAATAGAGTGTATGTAATCTATGATATATTAAATGATATAGTAAAAATTTACGTGAGATCATAGCAACTAGTTCTTTAGAGAAAGGTAAAAGAACCAAAATAAACATTCGATTTTAACTAATAATTTGAAAAGCAAGAGTTCTCATAAACTAATATGTTATCATGTTGAAGGTGAATCGATTTATCGTAAGAGAAGTTTTCACAAAAGGACAAAAAAATAATAAAGGAGTTATGAGATGAGTGATGTGAACAATGTTATGATAGCTTTTAATGTAATTAGTTTTTATGGATATGAGTGAAAGGAGATAGGACGAGGAGTCATAATGAATGTGTACTTGAAAGATGACAAGTTGAAAGACATAAAGAATGTGTCTTATAAGAGTTTAAAGTGTACGTGAATATGGAAACCTACTTTGACTAACAAAAATCGATAAGAAGAAGAGCTATTTAAAATAAGATTTTAACAAAACTTATAAGAAGTATTTTAATAAGTGTGATTAATTTATAAGTCACTTAGTTTGCATATTCCTAGTTCTCTTCTAATTCGTGTAAAGTCTTCATGTTTCAATGGTTTAGTGAATATGTCTGCTAACTGTTGATTAGTGTATATGAATTCAAGTTTAATTATGTTGTTTAAGACTTGTTCTCTTAAGAAGTGGTGTCTTATTTGAATGTGCTTAGTTCGTGAGTGTAAAATAGGATTCTTAGATAAGTTTATAGCACTCGTATTATCACAGAAAATAGTTGTATTTTCAAAATTTAAACCAAAATCTTTTAAGGTTTGTTTCATCCAGATAACTTGTGTACAGGCTAGGCTAGCAGCAATATATTCGGCTTCAGTAGTTGATAAGGATACACAGTTTTGTTTCTTACTGAACCATGATACAAGTGAGTGCCCTAGCATATGACATGTTGCACTTGTGCTTTTTCTATCAGATTTACTTCCAGCAAAGTCAGCATCGCTGTATGAGATTAAATCAAATGTAAAGGATTTTGAATAGAATAATCCAAAATCAACTGTGTCTTTTAAATATCTCATTATTCTTTTTACAGCCTTAAGATGTGATTCTTTTGGATTTGACTGAAATCTAGCACACAAGCAAACACTGAACATAATATCTGGATGGCTAGCAGTTAAATAGAGAAGTGATCCTATCATACCTCGGTATACCTTTGTATCAACAGACTTACCATCTTCATCTTTGTCCAAAACAATAGTAGTGCTCATAGGAGTAGTTTTTGAAGCAGTTGAGTTCATGTTAAACCTCTTCAGAAGTTCACGAGCATACTTAGATTGATTGATGAAAACTCCATCCTTGGTTTGCTTAATATGCAGTCCAAGAAAGTAGGTGAGTTCTCCCATCATACTCATTTCAAATTCTTTCTGCATGGACTTAGAAAATTCTTCACAAAGAGTGCTGTTAGAAGATCCAAAGATGATATCGTCTACATATATTTGAACAATTAGGGTATGATTATTCACTATTTTTACAAATAATGTAGAGTCTGCTTTGCCTACAGAAAAACCAGTTTTTAACAAAAAGGTTTTAAGTCTATCATACCAAGCACGAGGTGCTTGTTTTAAACCATACAAAGCACGTTTGAGTTTGAAAACATGATCTGGATATTGTTCATTTTCAAATCCTAGAGGTTGTTTTACATAAACTTCTTCATTTATAAAACCATTTAGAAAAGCACTTTTAACATCCATTTGATATAATTTGAAATCCATATAGCTTGCATATGCTAAAAACATTCTAATAGATTCAAGTCTAGCAACAGGAGCAAATGTTTCATCAAAATGAATACCTTCCTCCTGGTTGTATCCTTGAGCTACTAGTCTTGCCTTATTTCTTATAACATTACCTGTTTCATCTAGCTTGTTTCTGAAGATCCATCTTGTCCCAATAATTGGATGATCCTTTGGTCTTGGTACAAGATCCCAAACTTCATTCCTTTGGAATTGATTCAGTTCTTCAGTCATGGCTAGCATCCATAACTCATCGATGATGGCTTCATCAATCTTCTTTGGTTCAAGTTGAGAAATGAATGCCATATTTGCAATCCGTTCTAGCTGAGCTCTAGTCTGAACCCTCTTTGTCAGTTCTCCCAAAATCTGCTTTTGAGGATGATCTTTGATATCGACAAATGTTCTTTGATGATCATCTTCATTAGACTTAGCTGTGTTATCTAAAAATAAATCTGTACTTTCAACATCATCATCGTTAGTTTGCTTATGAACAGATTGATCAATAGATTCACAGAAACTAACATGCATAGATTCTTCAATAGACTTAGAACACTTATTGAAAACCCTGTATGCTTTACTATGACTTGAATATCCTAAAAATATGCCTTCAATAGATTTAGCATCAAATTTATCTAGGCTATCTTTTGTGTTTAGGATAAAGCATTTACAACCAAAGACTTTGAAATAGTCTATTCTTGGAGTTCTGTCATAGAATAGTTCATATGGAGTTTTATTTAATAAGGGTCTAATGAGAACTCTATTTGTTATGTAGCATGCAGTATTAACAGCTTCTGCCCAAAAAGATTTAGCAAGATTATTGTGTTGGAGCATAGTTCTAGCAGATTCCTGAAGGGTTCTATTCTTTCTTTCTACTACACCATTTTGAGGTGCAGCTCTAGGAAAGGCAAAGTTATGAGAAATACCATGCAAGTTACAAAAATTTTCAAAAAGTTCATTTTCAAATTCTCCTCCATGGTCACTACAAATTTTAACAATAGAACAAGATTTTTCATTTTGTAATTTTTTACATAAAATTTCAAATTGACAAAACGTATCACTTTTGTTTTTCAAAAATATTACCCAAGTAAATCTTGAGTAGTCATCTACAATGACAAAAACGTATTTATTGTGATTATGACTAGCTACTCTAGAAGGACCAAAAAGATCCAGGTGGAGAAGCTCTAGAGGTCTTTTGCTTGAAATGATATTTTTTTATTTAAAAGATGATTTGGACAGTTTTCCTAATTGACATGCATCACAAAAATAATCCTTTTTAAAAGATATTTTGGGTAACCCACGTACTAACTTATTTTTAGCTAATTTAGACATGTACTTAGAATTGACATGACCCATTCTCATGTGCCATAGATGTTGAGAGTCATTATTAGCTATGAGGCAATGTTCTGTGATGTTTTCTAGATATAGTTCATATATATTATTTTTTCTTATACCTTTTAAGATAATATTTTCGTTGGTGTCTGCTATAAGACAAGCATTATGATTAAAGCTAATATTATAACCTGTATCACACATTTGACTAATACTTAGAAGGTTATGTTTTAAGCCTTTAACCAGGAGAACGTCTTTGATAAGAGGTTTATCTATATTTCCAATATTACCAATACCTATTATCAAACCTTTGTTGTTATCTCCAAAGGTGACGGATCCTCCTTCTTTTTTATGAAGAACAGCAAAGAGGTCTGAATGTCCAGTCATGTGTTTTGAACATCCACTGTCTAGAATCCATCTGTTCTTCTTGTTAGGAGCCTGCAAATCATTAAGTAAAATTTCTTTTTGGTACCCAATCGGGTCCCTTTTTGTTAGACCTTGGAACCCATATCCATTTGGATTTGGGTTTGTCTATAACCTTAGAGGAGTTAAAAAAATTAACATTATAATACTCCTTATTTGGTTCAGACGAACTTTTCACAAAAGTGGTCTTTTGATTCATACAAGAAGGCTTGTTGAAATGAGAGTAGCCAATATCATTCTTGTAGAAAGAGACTTTTTGAAAAGATAGGAGTTTATCCAAGTTCTTTTTTCCTTTAGTAAACTTGAAAACCGTTTTCATAAGGTTTTCAGTTTTACTTTTTAATTCTGAAATTTCTACTTGCAGATTTTTAGTCTTGAAGCTAGTAGATAAGATTTCAGAAGTAATAAGAAGATTTTTCTTTTTCAACTCAGAGTTTTCACTGCTGAGTTTTTCATTTTTCTGGGAAAGCTCTAAATTTTCAGATTTTAAGTTTTATTTTTTAAGCTTAATTTTCTAGATTCTTCAAATAGTTCTTGAAAAGCATCTAGAAGTTCTCCAAAGGAAAAATCAGAAATTTCATTTACAGAGCTTTCGTTTGCCATGAAGCACATGTTTGCAGTTTCGGCTTCATCATCACTTGACTCTTCACTAGTGGATGGTTCTGAGTCATCCCATTGAGCATGCAGAGCCTTTTTCTTGAAGAACCTCTTCTTTGGTTCCTCGGTCTTGGTCTTTCTTTTGAGAAGTGGACAGTCACGCCTCAAGTGACCTGGCTTATTACACTGATAGCACATGGGATCTTCCTTAGGATCTTTTCTTTCCTTGTGCTTGTTTGGAAGCCGGTTTCTTCTCATGAAGCGCTGGAATTTTCTGGTTAGTAGCGCAATTTCGGATTCTTTATCTGAGTCTTCATTCTCAGATAGAGCTGGGAAAGCTAGAGTTTTCTTTATCGGTTGTTCTTCTTCCCTTCTTTCTTTCATGTGGACTTCATAGGACATAAGATTGCCTATTAAGTCATCTAGAGTAAGCTTAGATAAATCTTGAGCTTCTTCAATAGCTGTAGTCTTTTTCTCCCAATCAGTTGTGAGAGATCTCAAGATTTTCTTCACCTTTTCTGTCTGAGAATATGTTACACCCAGAGATTTCAGATCGTTGGTGATGTTGTTGAATCTGGTAAACATCTCTGTGATGGGTTCATCTTTGTTCATTTTGAACAACTCATATTTTCTGACAAGAGATGAGATTTTGGCTTCTTTCACTTTGTTTGTTCCTTCATGAATAACCTCTAAAGAATGTCAAATATCATATGCAGATTCACATATAGATATTCTATTGAATTCGTTCTGATCAATGGCACAATATAAGGCATTCATAGCCTTTGCATTTAGGTTTGCCATTTTCTTTTCTTCATCAGACTATAAGTTATAGTCTGCGGATGGAGATGTGTATGGATGCTCAACAATTTTCCATACAGCAAAATCTATGGATTTGAGAAATATAGTCATTCTGCACTTCCAGTATCCATAGTTGGAGCCATTGAAGAAAGGAGGACGAGATGCGTGTTGACCTTCAATATCACGAGCATAAGAGGTAGATGCCATTTGTGCTGGAAGACTTGTTATGTCGAAACCAGCAAACCTGCTCTGATACCAAATAAAATTCCAATAGAGGGGGGGTGAATAGTGAAATATGATAAAGATTGATAAAATAAAATAATCAAGCAATCAGGCACAACACATAAAACACAGAATTTATACTGGTTCGGTCAATACCCAAACCTACATCCAGTCCCCAAGCAAACCACTTGAGCTTTCCACTATAACATCCGAGTCACCGGATAAATAGTACAACACCCTCTTCCTCAGAGGTCTTCTTCTCTCAACAGAGAAGGGGCACACCCTCTTTCACAGAGGTCTTCTTCTCTCAACAGAGAAGGGCAACACCCTCTTTCACAGAGGTCTACTTCTTTCAACAAAGAAGGAAAACAGTGAATAACAGAATTACAATACTTCCTATAAAACCTTCAGAATGATATGAATGCACGAATGAAGGATTCTCAGAATGTTCTGTTTGTCACTCAGAGGATACTCTTTGTCAAAGAGCTATACTTGACTTTTTTTTCTCTTTTCTTTCTCTTCTTTTTCTCTTTCTTTTTCAAGGCTCTCTTTTCAAATATCGAATAGGAATTTTTCTCGTTGTAAGCTCACATGTCCATTCCATTCCATGTTGAATAGTTTATTTGAGTGTGTTTATATTGCTTTTTAAAAAAGTAGTCGTTACATTTTGAAATCGTAGCCTTCTTGAGATGTGAAATGATATGTCATTTCAAAAACATCTTTGGAGAAATTTGAAAAAGTCTTTTTCCATAAAAGTAAAATATAGGGTACACTAGTCGTTGTAATATTTTAGGTAATACATATTTTATGTAAAAAGTCTATTTCTTACAATAGTACATTGAACGTTGGATTGTAGTTTTGTCTTTATCCTAATTAATGATTTGAGGTACATAAGTACTTCTTTACTTTAAATGAGTGTAAGTACGATGAGTGCTTTGAGATATTTATTTGTACATAGTCATGTCAAGTGTTTTCTTTATGTTGTGTTTTTCAAAGTCTTCAGAGAGAATGAGGATTACAAGAAAGTCGACAGTCTTGAGAAGGACATTTAACAAGGATTTCTTACAGGAGGTATTTAATGCTATACAAAGAGAATGATGACTTTAAGTAAGTCGACATTCTATGGGTTTGTAAAAAGGTAACTAGAGTCTTTTCAAAACCTTTATTATATTTGTTTTCTTTGTGTAGCCGATTTTCATGTTTTGTCTTTTACCCATATTTGAAATCATTTCTTTAAAGATGGTAACTAGAGTCTTTTCAAAACATATTATATTTGTTACGATTTTATGTTTTGTCTTTTTCCTATATTTAAAATCATTTCTTTAAAGAAGGTAACTAGAGTCTTTTCAAAAACATATTATATTTGTTTTTCTTTATATAGCCGATTTCATGTTTTGTCTTTTTCCTACATTTCTTTTCATGTTGTCTTGTATATGATGTAAGGTACAATTATTACATTTTGAAATCATGTCAAAATACCTTTTTCATAAAGGGTTGTAAGAAGGTACAATTATTAGTTTTCAAAAAGGAGCTTTTTGAAACTATCGTATACTTTTATGATATAGTTTTTATGAATGAGTATGTAATATGCAATATGCATGTTCCTGAAGGTTCTGTTACATATGACTCTAAAGAAGAAAAAAATCTTCATCTTGAGGTAGCCGATCTCTTCAGTTGAACTTTAGGAATGCATGGCTCATCAAGCTTTTTCTTCAAGAAGTATGATTGCACTAGTTGTACTTGAACAAGAAGTCTCCATCCTTTTTGGGCGAGATATCCTTGCATCAAATACTCGTTAGATTTATGGCAAAACATATTCAGTCATAATATAACATTTTTCAAGAGGACATATTATCATATCATATAAAATCAAATACGACAGTGTATCATATTATGTGACATCAAAACAGAGTTTCTGAACACTTTAGTGCTCGCTAAGTTGCTGGGCATGTTTACATGTTTCAAGAGGATCAATGAATAACCCTCAGGAGTGTACTGACATTGAATTTATTCTTAGAATGATACAAGGGTCGTCTGATGCACTGGTAGGCGATTTATCAGAAGAATGAGGTGAATCAAGAGACGAGGAATCAATGAAAACATAAACTTAATAAATAAATAAAAAACACTTCATTATGAAACAAAGCTCAGCCGATAGCAGAGAAACCTCAAATAACAATTGATTATAGCTATTTCATGGATCTGATTGACAAGAATATTAATAAAAAAGAGATATAATGTAAATCACGATGCTCTGCTACATCTGACACACACAAGATGTATTCAAAGCTACCCAAATGAACAAGAAATCAAGCAGGAATGATAATATGTGTTATTAAACCATACAACCAACGCAGAAGAGGTGAATCAAATAACATACAGAAAAAACTAGTGATGCTAAAAAAAAAGGGAAAAACAATCTTTAGCAGATTTTTTTTTTACAGCCGATCAAAACGAGGATCCATGTTAAATCAAGCAAACAATCCATATCCAATCAAACGTAAGTGCTGGATAAGAAGGAAACCAAGTTACAGAAACTGTGAGGATGCAGAATGATGAATCTAAGATTGCGTGCAACCTAGTATATCCGATGATTCAAACATATGCATAATGAGCAATTTGCAGAATTCCTTTAAAATTTTACAAGGAGCCAGACATTAGGAATGGGACCTGTTCCAGAACATGAAGCCATTGTCGTTGATGTATAATGAAATACCTCATAATCTCCTTTCATGGTCTCTCACCATATATAATTATCCATCGGATTCTCCGGTAGGTGTATATCCTCGTTTAATCATGCCTCCATTGAGGAGAACCAATGAGGAAGATATCCTCCACTTTATGTCTGAATCAAAAGTGCCCACAAGACCCTCATCCATTCACCTGACTCTAAAATATCGATCGGAGACAAACTAAAAGAAATTCTAAGATCTTAAAGATGTGTGCCCCCCATTTTAGGGAAAATGAATAGCACTCGAAAGTCTACCCCCAAACAATCATAAGGCAAAACAATGTTAAAGTTGATCAGATCCTAATGTATACATAGAATAAAGAAGAGAAGAAGGGAAAAAAAAGAAAAGAAAAAGAAAAGGAGATTAAAACAGGATCAGATATGGGTTGAAATGTGCAGATCGATGATAAGAACATCGGTGTTGAGAGCTCGATGCTCGGGAAGACTTTGTCGCACCTCGTAGGAGATGTGACCCTCAGGAAAAACAGAATCGAGCTGACTGGATGCCATTGGACTGAAAGATAGGAAGATTGAAATTAGACTTTGGAAAAATATAAAAATTTTGAAAATTACAGGCAGGATAAAATAAAAAAGCTGGAAATTCGAAGTCCAGAGAAACGGAAGGATGAAAAATCACCTAGAGTTTTGAAGAAAAAGTGTTTAATTTGGAAAAATCATCTAGGGTTTTTGAGAAAAAAAGAAGATATTTCACAAAATATGAAAAATGAGGTATTTTAAAAAATTGTCCAGTATTTTAGAAAAATTGAGGAAAATATGGAAAAATAAGATGAAAATAAATATCATACATTCAATCACAAACAATTATGCACATACAACATTTCCTAAGAAGCTGACTCTAAATGCATCAATTTTGAAAGAGATTTAGGATCCTAATCCTGACTCTAGGCTCAGATCATCTGTGTCTAATCCAGTTATATTGATATACTAGAGCTGAGACTCGAAGTACGTGGCATAAAAATGCATCTCCGGTTCTAGGCTTGTGTTTTCCCAACATCCTTGAGAACCTGCCGATATACGTTAGACTATGGCCCTTGGTACGTGGCAGGGGGGGCGTTAGCCCAAATAAATGGCCCAGTTGTGAGGCTATCCCGAACTATGGTTCTGAAAGACAGCCCAACAACGTGAAGACCGGGTAGACATAGATAGGGTGGTTCTTGAAAAATGATCACATGCAGGCAAACAGAGGGCTCTAAGTCCTAAAGAGATAGAATTTTGAAATATTTGAAGAAGCAAACACTGTTTTGATACAAATCCTAAATTGAGGAGTGTTGTATTTCAGACCTAAGTCTAAGTGAGCATGAATAATTCTCCTCAATTGGTCCTAACAAACCATTCCTAGTCTACATGCAATCCATGTCAGCTGGGTTCAAGTCTAGGCTCCTAGGTTCACATGATATCAGAAAGTAAAAGCTGACATTTCATAGAACATGATTCAGAAAATTGAACTAAGTCAAGCACACAATTGATCAGACGAAGACAGGTCCCATCATGGTCACCAAACCGGTCATCATCGCAAAATTCCCCCCCTCCCTCTGCGAGAGTGAGAGAACGATTCTGCGAGTCAAACTCGACCAAAGTTTTAAAAAATTGGTTTTAAAAATTACTCGCTTCCGTTTTTGAAAATTTATGGGAAAATTCTGTGGAATGAGATCTGCCTGTCGGTATGAGGTTCGATCATTTCTGGCGCCTTTACCAGGGGTAATCTAACCAAGGATCAATTGTGTGCTTTAACTTGACTCAAATATCTAAATCATGTTCTATTTTCCTAGAATGCACAAAGAATCAGGCTTGTGCTATAAAATTTTGAAAAGATGCAAGTTTGAGAAATATGATGTTTGCTTTGAAAAATTGAGATGTACTTGAAAAATGATTGAAAAAGTGCTTTGAAAATGAAATTCCTGGGGAAATCATTGAATTTCATTGGAAAACAGAATTTTGCATTGGAAAATGAATTCTCAGGAAAACTTGAACTTTGGGAAAATTGATTTTGAGATTTGGATTGCTTTTCTGAGGAAATGGATTTGAGAATTTTGAAAAAACCAGAAAATTCTTTGAAAAATAATTTTTGAAATGGAAAATGGATTCTCAGAAAAATGGGAACTCTAAGAAAATCGATTTTTGAGATTGGAATTGAGGATTCTGAGAAAGTCAATTTCTGAAATAATTCAAGGAACTTTGGAAAAAACGATTTTGGGATTTGAAAATGAAATTGAGAATGTGGAAATCTCAGGAAATCATTATTTGAACTTGGAAAATACTTGGAAATCTCATTTGAAAACTTAGAATTCTGAGAAAATCAAATCCTGAGAAAGACTTAGAATTTTTTTGGGAAAATTGATTTTTCTGAAATATAATTGGAAAATGAATTTGAAAATAATGCAAATTGAATGAATGAATGAATTTGAAAGAGAATTTCATTGAGGAATTGGGAAAATCTTTTTGAGTTTTGAGAAATGTAGTGCGTTTTTGAAATTAGTCTAAGTGTAGGCTGAATGTGGCTAATACGAAGATCATAAATCTTGGTTTTCTTCGTATTCTGACTATGGCCATAAATACGAATCCCACCAAGTTTATAAACTCCATAAGAGCTTGTGTAATGCATCATACATCAGAAATATGCATATGCATCATACATCAGAAATTAAACTATATGCAATGCATTCCTATTCTAAGCTGAAAAGTAACTCTTATTCCAAATATTACATTGATTTTTACATTGAATTGAATAAAAATAAGAAATAAAATAACTAAATCTTCTTCTTGAATGTTCCTGCAAAACTGAAAAAACATGTTAGTACATAAATGTAGGTTTTTCTGAATTTATCCAAAAATATTGGAAATTATCGGATATTATTCAGATATAAACCCAAATTCATACCCCCTTTGATATAAACATGAGAAATAAATAGCAAAATTTGAAAATAAACTTTAAAATTCGAAATTGGGGTCAAAAAAATCAAAATACCCCTGATGACCTTGAAATCAGGGTTTTCTAAAAGAATTTTTATAAAATTTGGAAATTTGAAAATCAAATGAAATAAATCAAACACAATATGATAAAATATGATGATATACATGAAAATTTAGAGAATTAAAGTTTGGAATTTCGAAATTGAGGTCAAAATGACCAAAATGCCCCTGATAACAAGACTATGGCCTTGAAACTAGGGTTTTTTGAAATAAATTTTGCAAAAATGAGAAATGTGAAATGCAAATGATATTGAAATTAACCCTAATATGATTATATATGCTTATTTACATGATAAAAATCCTAAAATAGCAAAAATATTACAAAATATCGAATTTGACTTGATTTTTGCCTGATTTTCGCTTCTGAATTTAAAAATAAACTAACATACAAAGCAAGTGAACTTGGAATTGAGCCAAATTTGGCATGGACACTTAGACTAACCCTAAAAACAGAATGGATTTCGATTTTTTTTATTTTATTTTCTTAATATAGAAAATAACTAAAAATCCTAAAAAATCAAGATTTTGCCTAAAATGCTGATTCTAAATGAGATTTTGGGTACTAAACTTCCATGAAAATTTCCCAAATTTTATGGGGTGATAGAGGACAGATGGGCAAAGATTTTTTTCTTTTAAAAGTTCTGGTTTTGACCTATGGTCGGAGCTATACAGCTCCGGCAAGTCGGATCAGAATCTGATGACTCTAGGATTTAGGGTAAACGGACAAGTTTCGGGAAAAAATATGAGATAAATAGCAGACAGATGAGAAAATGGCTGAAATTCTGCGAAAATGTCCTTGACAAACAGATAAAAATTTCTTTTTTTTTAAAGTATTAGGATTTGGGTTACGGTTTGGAAATGAGCACATGATTATCATAGGTTTGAATCTTTAAAATTCTCAGGCATGAGAATATGTCAGACGGAAAAGATAATTTTTGGAAAAATACTTGGACAATTTCAAAAATTCGCAACTTTTGGAAAATGACAGAGGAATGAATTAGGAACAACTTTCATGTTGAAAGTTTTGACAACAACTTATGGATTGAACGGACACAGCAAATTAAGGTCGGTCTATACCCTGAAAAAGTGAAAGTGAGATTTTCCCAGGGGTTCGAGAAAATCGTTTTTTAACAGAAGTCAAAGCTACGTGGAAAAAGCTAAAAATTTACTGAAAAATAATTGGTTCCTACAGGGATTCAGGGCATTTTCTTAAGAAAAAATTGGATCATCCATCTAGGAGATCTCGGAGGTTTTTGTCTGCTAAAACAGAAATCAGAATTTCTGGAGATGCGAAATCCCAATTTGGGATTCAGTTTATTAGGTAGGGTCTTAGAATCCGAATGGATCTAGATTTTCTACAGGGAGTTCCAGACAATCAGAGGAATTCATAAACCAATTTTGCAGAATTTTTGAACAAGAATACATACATGAAATAATGACTAGATTCTGCATAAAAAAAACAAAATCCATGGACTAAAGCTATGTAAAATTAATGAGATGCATAATGAAACTAATCTAAATGCATATTTTTAATCATGAAACTACATGAAACACAAAATTGAAATAAAAGTCAATGGGGGTATGATTCATTTTTATTTTAGCTCTCGAAATAGAAGACCAAATCCGTCGAATGGATGGATCTTTTACTTCATAAGCCAACACATGTGATATGTGTATTTTCCTTTCATATATATATATATATATATATATATATATATATATATATATATATATATTTCATAGAATGAAGAATGTTTAAAATGAAACTAAAAAGACTCATATAGCAAGCCTAAAGAATTAAAGCTGAACCCCACCCTCTCACAAAAAGATGTAAAATAAATTTAATTCATATATGATAATCTATTCAAACTCTTAATAAAACAAAAAAAAAATAAAGAAGCCTTGCCTTGGATTAGTTCGATCGGTTGGAGAGAAAGCAGCAACCACAAGGGGGTGCAGTTGCAGTTGGGAACCTTGGTTGGAACTATTTGGTTGACGATGGGCTGCTGCTTGAGTTAGAAGAAGTGGCGTCGGCTGGAGCTACCTTGGAAGTGATGTTGTCGAGGGGTGCAAACCAATTGGAGATGGATGCTGCTGGAGATAAGGTAAGTGTTGGCTGCTAGACTGCAAGGTGACTCCTTGGTGTCACGACCTTGGCTGGAGATACGCTGTAGGCTGAGGCAAAGGGTGGTGCTGAACCGGCTGCTGTGAAGATGATCAAAGGAATGGCTGAAGGAAGAAGGAGGGAGCCTCCTTACACTGTTGGATGAGGTGACTGCAACAAGGTGGATCGGCTGGCTGCAACAATGGAGTTGGAGGTGTCCAAGAGGGCTGGCGTGAAGGAGGTGGTTGGCTGCAACAATGGCACCAAGAGAGAGAGCTTGAGAGGCTAAGGGAGAGAGAGAGAGCCAAGGGAAGAAGAGGCTGGCGTGAGATCCCCCTTGAGAAAGCCCACCGTCCTTTTTTTTGGTATTGGACTTAGGGGAAAATAATATTTTTCCCTAAGTTTTTTTTTTTAGAAGTAGGTTTAATGAGAGGGAGAGAGGTACGTGAGATGGGCTGGACAATAGGGAAAGGAAGGAAGCAAGGAGGGAAAGAAAGAAGGAAAGAAAGGAAAGAGAAGGAAGAAGGGAAAAGGAAAGAAAAGAGGAAGAAAGAAGAGGAAAAGAAGAAGGAGGGGGTGGAAAAGATCACACGTGAATGGGCTGGACAACAGGGAAAGAAAGAAAGGGAGAAAAGAAAGGAAGAAAAGAAAGAAAGAAAGGAAAAAAAGAAATGAAGGAAAGAAAAGAAAGAAGAAAAAAGAAAGGAGAAGAAGAAAGAAAGGAAATGGAGAGGAAGAGGAAAGAAAGAAAAAGGGAGAGGGGGCTGGTCGACCCCCTTGTGGGTCCCACCCCCTCTCATAAAATAAAATAAAATAAAAAATAACAAAAAAATAAAAGAAAGCCAAAGAAAAGGAAAAGAAAAAAACTCTTTTTTTTTAAATGAAAATGAAGGAGCCATTTCAGAGTGTGCTTTTCAAATTTGAAATTCATTTTGAGAATCATAGGGGTAGAATGGTCTTTTTAGAAAAATTCTCAGCCAAAACGAGCTATATTTGACAGTTTTTGAAATGAGCTTGGATTTTGAAGTTCAATACCCCGTTGTGAAGCAAATCTAGTGTAGAATTTAAAAATTTGAGTTTGAAATAAATCCAGATTGTTTTTCTAGGGAGAATATTTCCAAATTTAGACTCCTAGGGGTAAAAATATCAATTTTGGAAACCTAGGGTTTGAAATTGATTTTTGAAAACTTTTAAAACTCAATCTAGATTGAAATTTATAAAACTGGAGTTCTGAACTTTGAAAATGAAATGAAATGTGATGAAATGTTATGAAATACTGAGAAATGATATGAAATGATGATAAATGACATGAAATGTCATGCAAAATGCTAACTCTGAATGAATAAATTTGGATATTACACCCCGATTGACAGTTGTACCAGTTCAAAAAGTGTTAAAATTGATAAAATTTGCAAAATGGTTCAAGAAATGGTTTTCGGGTTCTACCGGGCCAGAGTGACACTGAAAATTAAGGTTTGAGCTGGATTGAACTGAAATGAATTGGATTGAGCTGGGTTTTAGAGTTTCAGAACTCAACTGGACTCACAATGCACTAACTCAACTGACCTTTCTGATCAAATTTTCAAGAAAAACTACCATTTTTAGAGAAATGGTGCGGAATGGTCACTGTAGTGAAGTAAATTACAAATCTGAGCTAGGTTTGAGCTAGAACAAAGGTCAGTAATACTGACATGAACTAAAATCAAAGCTCGAACACTAGCTCAACTGACTGAACTCAGCTCAATTTCAGCTGAAAGAGCTAAAATAAGCTAAAATGGGCTCCTAGACACTTGAAAATGGTTTTAAACTGAAACCGGAGCGCTTGAACTCTTGGTGAGCTCAAGTTAGACTCTGGGGAACATGACTAACTGTGAATGACTGACTTGGAGACAATTGACTTGGATTTGAGTGAGAAATGAGCTCATTTCTAAAGAAATGATCCCATTTTTGCAGGAATGGTTAGAAATGAAAATGGTCTTCTCACTGTGAGCTCAGATAAGCTTGAAATGACTGATATTTTAACTGTTCTGAACTGACCAATGAGCTTGGTTGACTTCGACTGACTGGGGTCCGGGATGACCTAGGGGTAAAATGGTAATTTTCTTAATAAAAGTGGGTAAAATGATAATTTTCTGGCACAGACTCGGGGTTTGACTCCTACACTGACCTAACAGGGTTGGCCTTCACACGAGGGATGTGTCTGAAATGAGTGTGGAAAATTTGGGGTGTTTACAGTCGCATTCATGTACCACATCCTCAACTAATGTCAAGTTAAAAACCAATTGTACCATGATGGGAACCTCAAAGCATTTGGTATTGTTTAAGTTAGAATGAATGATTGATAAATGTTAAATTTTGCAATTGTATGCTTATATAAGATAATTTCAAGTCATGGACAAGTCATGTTTTTTGTAGCTGCTAGACCAGAAAATAGCCCTGTCTCTACGAAGCCTGTTTTCTTATTAATAGTTTTGGTAAAATTACAATAAAGCATGATAAATTCATAAATTTTTTCATGAACTAAAAATCAGAAAATCATGCTATAATTACTGAGTATTCACATGCACATGCACATGCACATGCACATGCACATGCACATGCACATGCACATGCACATACACTAAAATCTTTAATTAAATTTTGTGTGAAAATAATTAGATATATCATGGTTTTTGCTAAAATTCTAGATTTTTTTCTAAGAAACTTGATAAAATAAAACATGTACTTTCCTATGACAACAACCATGGAAATCATTCTAATTTTTACAGTATATTCATATGAACATGGTATACTATTTCTAATCAAAATTTATAGAAAACAACTAGGTAAGATATGTATTTGACAAATTTTATGGATTTAATTTCTGACAAAATCTAAAGCATGTGTATATCCTTTTCTTCTTCTTTTTTTTATTAAAATTTCAGCTACTTTTGAGGACGAATCAATTTCTTCTAGGAAAATTGAAATCAACCCCTTATCATTAAGTCCAATATAGGTTTTAACAAATTTTTACTTTTTATTCTACTTATAAAAATTCAATTTAAGTCTTCATACATGATTTTGAAAAAAAATCAGTTTTTAGAGGGGTTTTCTTTCAAAAACCCCTTTCTAATTTGTATTTTGACAATCCTAAGCCAAACCCACTTGTAGGAGGCATGGTTTAGGGTCTGTCCATACAAAAATTTAGAGAAATTTGTGCCTACAAATTTTGATTTACGTGTAGAGCATAGGACCCCCTACCTTTTTCAAGAAAATGCCTCTTCTAGCCGAAAAGATAGAATTTTCTATTGAATCGACTCTTCTGCTTTGTGTGGTGGCTGCAGCTCGATGCTCAGCCCCCCTCGAACGTGTGTGGGTATACCTCTTAGTTGTGTGGAAGAGGAAAACCAAAAAAGAAAAAGAAAGAAAAACAAAGGGAATAGGGAGAGAGAAGAAAAATTCAAAAGGGACAAAATAGGGAGGCATGAGCCCCTCATCTCTTTCTATAACATATGGGGCTAGATCAAATCTCAGCCCTTGATCTAGATCTCCCATTTTTTAATTTTCTTCTATAAAATTTTTATAAAATTCCTAATTAATTTTTTCTCTTTCCTATTTGACTTATGTGCATATATTTTTTTTACCTTTCTAGCTTAGATATTAATTCATATAATGTACTAGATGTATATTATGTGAAATATAGCCCCCATGGGCGTCAACCCCTTATGGGGTTTTTTTTCTAATTTTGAAATTTTGTCAAACTTGCATGCTTGGCAAGCAAGTTTGACTTAATCATTTTTTTTTTCATGTGTTACTATTTTATTTTTTTATTCTTTGGTCCAGCCATTCCCCCTCCTAGATAGGAGGGGATGCCCCTCTCCCCTTGAGAGCTACTATTTTAAAAAAAGGTAAGTTTGACTTTTTGCTTTATGTTTTGCTTTTCAGGATGGGATGGCCCACCTATGGACTCCTACATATTTATAAATTTGATTTAATTATAATTTCTATTCTACTTAAATTATTTAGTTAATTAATTAATTTGAAATTTATAATTTAATTCTTTTAAAACTAAAATGTGAAATTAATTGAAATGACTATAAATGAAATTAAATTAAATTCAAAAGTAAATACATGTCATCTACTAAAATTTGAATATGCATGTATTTTAATTTATTTATTTTAAATAATCTTTATGAGGATAATTTGATTTTTTTAGAAATAATTTCTAAAGAAAAGGAATTCAATAGGGTTGATAAAACCCTTATGGCGTATTCCACACATTCATATTTTTTTCTAAGTCTTTCGTAATACATAGCATAATAATTAGTACATATTAACATTATCAATTTATCTAGATTATTTAAATTATTTTTTAAAAATGTCATTTTCTCAAAAATGCATTTCAAAAATGATTTCTACTAGGGTCAGTAGTTCCTATTATCGTTTTGAATATATTTTATTTTATTTTATTGTAAATTTATTTTCAACTCAAAAGCTAAATTTGAATTTATTAAATTTGCATTATATACATATCAAATTAGCTTAGATTCATCTGAAATCCTGTTCGACTTTATTTTGATAAAATTTACCAGGTATTTTATTAAATTCTATCTTTTTTCATAAATTCATTTTTAAATGCGAATTTCACTTAAATCAACTAGAATAAACTTTAATTTTTCATAGGATGTTTTTTATAATTCAATTTAGGCTAATTTATATTTTTCCACTTCTTTTTCATAAAATTTATCATTAATGTTATTTTATTAATTAAAAATACCCTAAAGAATCACAGGTATTATCTCTAAATTTAATTTAAAAATCTAAATTCAATTTCAATAAAAATTTTAATTATTCTATAATTCAAACTTGAATTGACATTCAATTATGTCTTGATTTAGATTTGAATCAAACTCAAATCAAATTATAATATTTGAGACATATTTATTAAATCCTAATTCAATTACAATCTGATCCAAATTCAAATTCCCAAATTGAAATTCAAAATCAATAAAATCCAGAAATTAAAATCGAGATTCACTAAGATTCTAAATTGAAATATACACTCAATTCGAAACCTGACTAATATTAAAACTCAAATTAAATTCTAATTAAGTTTAGCTTAAACCTAGATTAAATCTGATTAAAATCAAAACTCTGATTCAGAATAAATTCTCAACTTGAGATTTATTCTAAATCCTAATTAATGCTTGAATTATAATTTAATTTAAAATAATATTTTACCCTTAATTTCACTCTTATTTCTCATGAAATGTCAAAAATTTATGGGTTTTACATCCTTCCCTTCTTAAAGAAATTTCGTTCACGAAATTTATCTAGGGATATTTATCTTCACAGTTCTAGATGTTTTGTATTTATCATTTATTTGTTTAATAACTATAAAAAAATTATGGGTATTACACTGATTCTTTTATTATGTTCCTAAGATGATGGGGCAATCCTAGTAAAATTGTGAGAGTTAAATTCAATTCCTGTGATTTTTGGTGGGTTTTTCAAAATCAGGTTAACAAGGATCTAAACTACACAATATGACATGTATTGATGCCAGATTGTATTTTACTTTGTGCAACATGTTTATTAATGTTTAATTGGGATATTGGACTGATATTCAGGTCAATTGAATGTATTTCATTATTGATTAAATTGGGTAAATGATTAGCCTATCTTAACTGTGTAAATGCATAATGATTGCATTATTGTATTGATTTTATGGTAGAGACTAATTAAAAGCATGAATTGAGTGCCATGAATATTATTGCATATGAACCCTGAATGTGGTTGCATGTTTTCATTTGCACTATTAACAAGAGAGTTAATTAAGAAATAAAAAATAAAATTAATTCTCTTATAGCTTATTGAGAGAGTAAGCTTGGAACTGACGGCTATGTGAAATATTGGCTTAGCATAAAAGGTTGTTTTTATCCTCCATCTACAGAACCCGTAACTGGGGGAACTACCATAATTTGTCCGCAGTATAGTAGGTAAGACTCATGAGAAAAAATCTAATATTTTGGGTTTGAGGAGTTGAGAACTCTTTATAAAATTATATTCCCTCTCCAGAGTATGCAAAGTTGAGGCATCACGCAGGTTAATAAGACATAATTGTTTGAAAATACAAATCTCAGTTGTACCTTCATACTGGGAGAGTCTGTGTTGTACCCATAAACAAATATTAACAAGTGAAACAAGATTGTGAATTGCATATACATAAAACATGGCATGCATCATTTAAGCAAGAAAATGATAATTAAAGATAAGAACTTATTTATGCATGAATGACTCATAGCACTGAAATGATAAGTTCATGCATTTTGTATATGTTCGTGCATTTTGTAAATGTTCATGCATGTGTATAATTTATTGTATTGTTGCAAATCTTAGCACGAGTGAATGTGCATTAAATTGACTCACTATTTTATTGTGTAGCATGATTTTATGCTTATTGTCTGCTAAGATATGTGTTACATGATTAATATATGAGGTTGTATTTGAATATATTTTGATATTGTGCATTTATTGCAAGTATGTTATTTTCTATCAAGCTTTCACGAGTCTAACCCATTTTATGGGGTTTCAGGTAAATTATGATATGCAGCTACGGAGCGGATACAAAATGCTTAAGTGGTGTCGAGAATCAGTCTTTTTTTTTCCTGATGATAGTTTAAAAAAAATATTGTTATCAAAATCCTCTAATATATATTTTAAATTATTGAAACTGAATTAAATCTTAATGTTCATATTTTAATTCAGTTATGATGATTGATTGTACTGTAACCCATCCAAAATGTTTAACCCAAAAAAAAAGGTCATTTCAGAGAAATTTTGGTTGATCGATGCCTCACCTATTAAATCAGAATCAACATTGACATTCCTCATTTCAAGGGCATTGAAATCAACTATCTACATACCCAAAATGGTGTCGATTTGAGCATTTTATCATCGATCGAAGTCTATGCCTAATTGTAGGTCAAAAATTAACATTTTTTGACATCGACTAAATTTTCTTGTTGATCTGTATGTGTACGATTAAATCTAAGACCACCTCGATGATCTACATTTTGAGTGCTATCGAATCAATTATTTAATAATTGAATTTTGTTGAGTCTTTAGGTTTGTAGGCCTCCCAGAAGGTTACTATATCACTAAAGCTCAAGGCAGGGTAAGAAGACCCCACATTTCTTCTCTAGCTTAGTTAATTTCAAAATTTAATAAGTTGGGACCCATAATTTATTTACTTATTTTATTAATAAAAAAATTTAATATATATTAACCTATTATAATAGAGATGAGACTCTTATCTAAGCAGATCTATAAATAGAGGCCCTATTGAGAAGGGATAACAAGTTTAGTTCTCTCTCCCAATTTAAGTGTATCTCTTTCTCTCTTCTTCCTCACATCTCCTTCTTACTTTCAACCTTAGAGGTGGTCTAGACCTCTATTAGGGACCTGCAAGTACCTTAGTGAAGGTCTAATCTAACCCAAAACAAGGTGTGTGTAGAGGAAAAAGCGACAGTATCATTGTAGAAAGTGCATTTTTGGTATAAAATCTCTACTTTCATGGTGTTCAATTTCGGGATCCATTAATATACCCCCTTTTTTATCTAGATCTTGGATCTACATGTAATCTATGCCTAGAACATCTATGGCTATTAGATCTAGATGAAAAAGATTTTCAAAAACCCAAAAATGGTGTTTTGATAGATTGATTTTGAAAAATTAACAGAATTTGCTTATAACAATAGCCATCATTCAAGCATAGGTATGGCCCTGTATGAAGCATTGTATAGGTGACCTTGCAGATCACCTGTTTGTTGGAGTGAGGTTGGTGATTAGACTGTCAAATCTCTGATAGTACTACAATACTATATCGATCAGGTACTATTGATTTGCAAGAGGCTTTTGACCACTGAGAGTCATCAGAAAAGTTTTGCAGATACAAAGAAACGTGAGCTTACTTTCGAAGTTGGGGATCATGTATTCATCAAGGTTTCACCAACTAAGGGTGTATTCTGATTTGACAAGAAAGGAAAGTATAGCCTGAGGTATGTAGGACCTTTTATGGTTCTAGAGAAGGTCGGGGGAGCAGCGTATAGATTGGCAGTTCCTCCCTAGTTCTCGAATTTTCATGTATCAATGTTAAGGAAGTATACGCCAAACCCGACACACATTATACGATATGAGGACCTAGAAGTACAAAATGATCATATGATCGATGAGTGTCCAATAGAAATTTTAGACCAGCAAAAACAAGTGTTGTGATCAAAGATTATTCCTTTGGTGAAAGTGTGTTGGCAACACTACAGGATCGAGGAATGCACTTGGAAATCGAAAGAAGTTATGAAGGAGAAATATTCAAGCTTGTTTGGTAAGTAGCCCTAGATAATTTTGAGGATAAAATTTCTTTAAGGGGGTAGAATATAATACTTATAAATTTGATTCATTTTAACTTTTAAATTTGAGCAAAATTTAAATTGAATTCAGGTTAAATTTAGGCAAAATTCAAGAGTTTAAGTTGAACTAGGACTATATTTAGGTCCATTATGAGTCGTAGATCTTGTAAGAGATCAGATTTGGTGATTTCGGTTATGAGTTGGTTCAAAAAATACGATTTTGAAAATTGATTGACCTCTATTTTGGATTTTTCAACTTGGATAGGGTTTAAAATTTGGTTGTTTAAAATTGATCAAGCTATATTTTGAACTCAAACCGGGTTCCTTATGAGACCCAAAGGGTCACACCCAACCCAATGGGGTGCCATGTGCGTACGTGGTGGCCCACAGGGGTTTAGAGTTGGATAATGGCTTTTATGAAACTTGGATGAGTCATATTCAGATGCAAACCTTAGTATTTGGATCCAATATTGATTTGGACTTCATTTATGGATATAGACCTTTAATTTAAGTATTGGATCTGAAGTTAATATATGGTACCTGGATCCAATCCAACTGAGATTGGTTACGATCTAGGGTTTTCAGATCCAGATTACTTGGATTGGATCCAAGTGAGGTGCCACCTAGGTGGGGCCTACTTTATATTCTAGAGACCTCATAGAAGTGGTTATCTAACTAAATCTAAGTAGGTTCTATAACACCTGTGATTTTGTTTTAGTTTAACTTTTAAATTCAAGTTAAAATCAATTTTAAATTCAGGCAAAATTTGATACTTTAAGTTGACCAGACTGTATTTTAGACTCAAACAAGGTTTCAAAAGAAGCATAGGGGGTCACGCCTTGCCCAGTGGGATTCTAGATGTTGTTAAGATGGCCCACAGGAGTTCAGGGATGACTCAGGGTTATATGGATCCTAGATTAGTTAGGTTGAGATCTAAACCTGAGTTTTGGATCTAATATTGATTTGGATCTTATGTTTAAATATGAATCTTAAAATTAATTTTTGGATTTGGATTCTTATTTGGTTCCTGGATTCAACCCAACTAGGTTTGGATTCAGATTAGGGTTTGTGGATCTAGATCACTTGGATCTAGACCCAAGTGGGGCACCACCTAGGTGGAACCCACTTTGATTTTTTAGAGGGCATTTAATTAATAATTTTATTTAATTAAATTAATATTAGAGGGTTCTCGGGAGGGTGGGGCATCTCCCTCTAGTGGACCCCACATTAGTTAGACAAGATAAAGTTTTATTCAAGTAGGACTCTAGAGAATTCATGACCTTTTGTTGTTAGACAAGATATAGTTGATTTAATAGGTGAGGCATCGATCGACCAAAATTTCCCTTTATGTATGTATATGAGCATATGATATGGTGATAATGATATGTGATATGAGCATGTGTATGGCTTGGATGTGAGTCTGGTTTTGGTGGAACCTATGGGTGCTTGTAGTGTACTAAGGAAATTAAAGATATTCATGCACATAATCACATAATTGTCTTATAGAGGTCGGGCTCATGATGTGAACTATAAGTTGTTTGAATAGGTCAAAATAGACTTGTGTTATGGAATCACGAATGGGGAGATTGGGCTTGTGAGTCTGTGTGTGTACGTCGTGAGCACATAGAATTTAATTGATGAGGCTAATAATTAAATAACACCCATAACCCATTTTGACCAGGTCCATTGAATCAAAACCCACTTTAGAGAGAGTGGGGGTATATATGATCGGTTGACCATTGTTTGGTTTTTTTAGGGCAATGTCTTCTCCCTTGGTCCCCAGTCTCCGATCGTAAAAGAGGGCCGAATTAACAGGTGTCCTAGGTGGTATATTTAGAATCTCTACATAGTAGGAATCGATTTCGTGCTGGACTATTGGGAGTTTATCTCGGTCATAGACCACTCCAGTGGAACCTCCATGGGAGGTCGCAGGTTCTTCAATTCAATGTGGTTAATAAAATATATGGCATAATAAACTTCTTATTGGATTGGTTGAATCAGAGTTAGGAACCTAGGAGTGTACCTTCAGGAGGGAAAAAAAGTAGAACAAAATAATTAAGAATAGAATCATTGTAATATTTCAATTATGGAAAAAAATTTTATTTCATTGGCATGATGCATTGTAGCATGTTTATTCTGAAAATATGAATGCAAGCATGATTGATCGTGTAAATGCAAATTATGCTTAGTTCTGATATGTTATATTGCATGATTTAGATGTTATTTGAAAATATGTCAATGTTCATTTCTGTGATTGGAATATATTTATGTTCACGTGTTTTAGTGTCTTCTACTAAGGCTGTAGTTTAATACATCTACTTATAATATTTCAGGTAATGTTAATGAGTAGACTGGAGAGTGGTGACAGTAAGCTCAGGGTGGCGCCAAGAGGGTCATAGTTCTTTAGGCTATTGAGAGGACTTGATATTATTAAGTTATGCAAACTCTGATAATTTTTTAGTCTAGTATTTGATTTGATTAATACTATGATGGTTCGATTCAGTTGTTCTAGTCTTACATGTATGTGTGTTGTATTTATAACCCGCTCAAGACTTGAACCATATTTAAAAATAATTTTTATTATGTTCTTGAAAATCATGTAAAGAGGTTTTAAAAAAAATACTAAAATTTTGGTTTCAAAAATTAGGATGTTACAACCTTGGTATCAGAGCCTAAGTTAAAGAATTTATGACTCTTGGCCCGTCGAGCATTCAGTCATCATTGTAAGTATGGTCCATTTTAAATTTTTTATTGTGTGATTTTTATTGCTTGAAAATGTATATTGTAATGTGAGAACCTAGACACATGCTAGGGATACTACTTAAGAATTTGGTTAGAAATTCACCCAGTTTTTCTTGTTTGGTTTAGATGGCGTGGGATACTTGTTGTAATGATATCATGGACACCCTGAACAACCTCACAGAGGTTGTGAGCCAGCAGACTGAGGCTATGCAGGCCATGGGAGCTAACCTGTATCAAGTGGCTCAGGACAGGCAGGTCACCAGGGGTGGCAGCATGTCTTATAAGCGATTTATGGGCATGGCCCCATCTTTGTTTATGGGAGGACGTATCTCGAGGTATCTGAGACCTGGATCAGGGATACTGAATGAATCTTCCAGGTCCTTGAGGTCCTAGAAGGACGGAAGGTTAACTTTGGGACCTACAGGTTGACAAACGATGCGAGGAGGTGGTGGGAGACCACCTAATCAGTTCGTTTCCATAATGGACTCGTGACTTGGGCACAGTTTTGTTTGATGCATCCTAAACTAGATGATGCATGGATATAGTTTTATCAAAACTCTTTTTGGAGAAAGATTTGAGAAAAATCATTGAGAAATCCTCCTTTGTTTCAGAAATTTATTTTATATAAAAGGGGTTTTTGTGCCTTATAGAATTTGAATGAAATAAATTCGCTACATCTCCCTGACTATGGCTACGAATATGCTTTGAATATGTCTCATTAAATCCTAAAAGGAGGGTTTTGAAATAAAGGTGTTGGAAATATGCAATGATTTTTTAAGATAACCTAAGAGTGTGGGATATTTGAAACTTAAAAGAAGATGATAAATCTGAGTTTTATTTGTATTCTGACTATGGCCACAAATACGAACTCTACTAAGTTTATTAACTTCTTAGAAGAAGGTGCACGTGCCATTCGTGTTGACCATTGTGAATTTGAAATATGTGCAAATGAATCATCAACCATAGCAATTAATATTGAAAATAAACTATATGCAAATGCAACCCTAATCTATGAAAAAAAAATCACTATTTTTTATTTTGATTACAATTTACATTGAATACTTGATTAATAAATAAAGAAATAAAGAGGTAAAAAAAAAATCTTGAGCTTTCCTACAAAATTAGCCAACATGTTAGTAGAAATATGTCAGCTTTTATGGATTTATCCAACAATATCTAAAAATTAAAGGATTTATCCGAATATAAGCCATTTCCCATGCCTTAATAAAATAAAAATGCTAAATAAACTAAAAGATGGATGCATGATTTAAATAAAATATAAAACTAAATTAATTATCAAGTTAGAAATTTAGAATTGAGGGAAATGACCAAAATTACCCTTAAAATTTGATATTAATTGTAGAACAGGGTTAAAATCAGGGTTTTTCAGAAAAGATCTTTGAAATACGCTTAATCTGGGGATCAAACGGATTTAAAACAATGCCAAATCGGGTGAAGAGGACCCTGACATGATTAAGAGCATGATCAAAATAAAAAATTATGAAAATAATGCATGAAAATAATAAAGAAAATAAAAAAGATTAAATTTGCCCATGTTTCAGCAAAATGGGACTTTGCGGGCATCCACTTTTTGAGAAACAATTGGATAAGATATCAAATAACTTCTAAAATCATGAAAATCGACATGGACATTGCTAACAACCCTGAAAATAACATACAACCCTAAAAAATAAAATAAAAATCAAAATCAAAAGTTAAAATCACAAGATAAAAATCAAAAGTTAAAAATGAAAATGGAGTCCTAAACCAACTAAACTTCTGAAATAAAATGAAGAAAGGAATCAAAATGTGACGCCACCTAGGTGGGTTCCATCCAAGATGAAATGGATTGAATATAAGATCCATTTTGAAAAACGATATTGATAAAAGTTCGAATTGAAATCCAGTCTAAATCCATATCTGATACCTTGAAAAATGATGTTTTTGAAAAGCATTTCAAAGCATCAAATGTAAATCATTGGGTTTATAAAATATTAAAATTAATTTGGAACCGAGGTTTTGAAATTGGATAAAGAGAGAGTTTTGAATTTGGATCTGGATCCGAAGCTTTAAAATGACAAATGGGTCTGGATCTCAAACCATGAGTCTGATCCATATTTGACGATGATGAAAGACCTTGGATGGAATTTTGAAAAATGAATCTTGGATCTTGATAAAGTAGAAGAAATGGTTCTCGGATCAGAGACAGATTCAAAATGTGGATCCTAGATCAGCAATAAGGTGAAAATGGATCTTGAATCGGAGAACGGATCCAAGATGGCAAATGATTGGATTCTAGATATCCGATGAGATAATCCAGGTTCAGAAAGCAAATTGGATCTTGGATATAAGTAGTAGAATGAATTAAATAAAAAATCCAGGTTTAAAATAGAAATTGGATATTGGATATCAGATCTGATCCAAATATGAATTGGATCTCGCATATAGCTAAAATTTCAGAAAAGGAATTGATCCGAGTCCAAATTGGGAATCACTCTGGCTTAGAAATAGTCAGAATTAAGGTTCTGAATAAAAATGACTAAGAAATGATTTTCGCTCTGCAGAGTGAAGAGTGACACTAAAAATGAGGTTTGAACTGGTTTAAACTGAATTGAACTAGGTTCTAGGGTTTCTAAACTCAAATGAACTAAAAAGACACTAACTCAACTATACTTTTAGACTAAATGATCGAGAAATGATATAATTCTCAGTGAAATGATAAAAAATGATGAGGGTTTACTAAGTGTGAGCTGAATCTGGAGCTTAGACACTAGTTAGACAGACTTGGGTTAGTTTAATTTCAGCTGAAATGAGCTAAAATGAGCTGGAATGGACTAAAGTAAACTCCAACAATATGAAAAACGAATTTGAACTGAGACTGGACCACTTGAACTTCTGATGAGCTTAAGTTAGACATATGGAAATAGGATCAACGAGAATTTATTGACTCAGAGACAATTGGCTTGGATTCGAGCTAGAAATAAGCTCATTTCTCAGTAAATGAACCAAATTTAGTGAAATGAAATGATACTACTCATGATGATCTCAGAGAAGCTAGAAATGGCTGACATTCTAATTCTTTTGAACTTAAAATGAGCTGGGTTGAACCTAACTAACATGGATCTAAGGTGACCTAGGGGTAAAATGGTAATTTTACTGACAAAATGGGTGAAATGATACCTAAACTTTGAACAAACCTAGGATTAGACTCTGACAGTGATCTATAGAGGTTGGCATCTGCGAGAAGGGTGTGTTCGGAATGGACTTGGAAAATTTTGGGTGTTTATAGATGCCCCTTTTTACTACTAAGTCGGTTGAAAGCCAAGCTTAGTGGCAAAGAAAAAAAATACCAAATTTGGGCTATAAAAATGCCCCAGTTGGGAATATTTGACTGGGTATGAAAGATCTGGTCCTGAAGAGATAGATATAGAATGGAGGAAATGGTGGACAAAATTTCACCTCATAGGAATGAGGTTCAGGCTTAACCCTTAATCTGAACGGGAGAAAAAAATGCACCTCATGGAATGAGGCTCAGGTGTAACCCTTAACTTGAACGGGTATGGATAATACCTCATGGAATGAGGCTCAGGTGTAACCCTTAACTTGAACGGGTATGGATAATACTTCATGAAATGAGGCTCAGGTGTAACCCTTAACCTGAACGAGTATGGATAAATGGAATCCTCGAACGAGGAAACTATGATGGAACCTCTGAATTTAGCACAAAGAATCCGAAAGGGGTTGCAAAAAGGCAAGGAAAATGAGGGACTCTAAAGCTTTGGAAAAGGGATTGAAATGGGCGTCTCATGACTGATACTAAATAAGCTTTTAAAATAACCTTTTATGAAAAATTCAGGTCAACCTTAACCTGAGCACGAACTGTCTATGGCGGGACAGTGGGGAAAAACAAGGAATATGCAAGATTTGAGAGCCCGGGCGCTCAAACCAACAAGAAGTAAAGGACTTTGAAAACTTCATGTTTTTGAATCCTGAAGAGGGATGATAAAAAGGTGCAAGGATACATAAAAAAGAAGTCAAGCTCTCGCTTCAAGTCAGGATAGCCAAAAAAATTGCTAATAACACAGAAATTATAGCTGATCAAAATGTTTGAAAATGTGCATGCATGTGCGAAAGATGTTCCCTCTTCTATCTGGAGTATTGTCTCCAATTAGGCTAACCACATAGAATCAAGAATCAAATTCAAATTGTTGCTATCGGGTTTCTTCAAGGAGACTATCTATGTCCTTGGTATGAAAAGAGAAGAATCGTTCTCAATTTCATAAAAGCAATTGAATGAGATGATGTTGACAAATCATTTCACATAAGTAAAGATGATTCTTGGCAGTTTCATATCTGGAGTTTACCCATTATATCTCTTTGCATTCTTTGACTCGTAAGCTTGAGGTTTAAGCCCTTGGGGTTTGGCATTATAAACACCCCAAATTTTCCACCTTCATTCACAAACACCTTTCCTCCTACCATTGGGATCCACTCTCTAAATCCTTCAGGAACCAGTTGGTTGACATCCGAGTCAGGGCTATTCAGAGCCCGAATTTTGCCCCAAATTCAATTATTCCAAAAAATAATCTCCATTATGGCTCAATTTCAATCATCAATCTTTACCTCCGAACAGAAATGTTCAACTCATTATTTCTGCCAGGGGTCCGAGACTTCAAATTCCTCATCCAGGGTTTGCCTTTTGCATCTCATTTCATATCATCTCGTATCATTGTATGTCATTGCATGTAATTTCATTGCATTGCATGTCATTGCATCTCATTTTCGAGATCCAACACTCTAGTCTTTCAAAATCTTTCAATCCAGATTCGAATTTTAAAACTTTTCTTTTGAAATCAATTTCAAAACCTGGGTTTTTAAATCGACATTTTGTCATTTGTTAACCCTTAGGATCTTATATTTCAAAATATTTTTCTTAGAAAATGATCTGGATTCATTTTAAACTCAATTTTAACTAATCTCAATTCTCGGATAAGACCCATCTAGGTGGTGTCACTTCTGAATTACTTCTTTCATCTAGGATTCTTAAAATTTCAGAGTCCTAGTTGGGTCAGGACTCTATCTTTCTACCTTTTTGAACCTTTTTTATCTCTAATTTTCATCTTAGAGTTTCAGTCGAACTAGGACTCTGTTTTTCATCTTTATTTTTACTTGTTTTCAATAAAATTTATCAAAATCTTTTATTTTGGTCAAAATTTTAAAGTTTTAGTTGGACTGGGACTCTACTTTAGAGTTTCAATCGGATCAGGACTCTATCTTTCATTGTTGTTTTCACCTATTTTTAGCAAACCTTCTAAAATCTTTCAAAAAAAGTTAAAATCTCAGAGTTTTAGTCGAACCAGAACTCTATTCAAGAGTCCCAATTGGATCAAGACTCTGACCCTGACTTCAATTTTGAGAGAATCTTTCAAAAATCTCTTCATTTATCTTTTCATAAACCAAATTTCAAAATTATTATAATTTTATCACAGAGTTTCAAAATTCTGAGACTCTATCATAGAGTCCCAGTTGATCAGGACTCTGTCCCAGGTCTCGTATTTTGCTCATCTTCACCAGTTTAAGAATAGATCTTTCAAAATCTCTTTATTTGTCTTTTAAAAACCCAAAAAATAAAGAGTTTCAAAATTTCAGGACTCTGTCTCAGAGTCCTAATCAGGTCAGGACACTATTCTGAATCTTATTTTCACTTTCAAATTCTACTTGTTTTGAAAATCTTTTCATTCGTCCTTCAAAAATTAGTCCATTTGCAGAAGACTCAATTGATTCAGGACTTTGTTTCAGAGTTTTGATTGAATTAGGACTCTAACCCTAACTGCATTTTCTGACTTATTTTTATTGGTTTTGAGAAAATCCTTCAAAAACTTCTTCGTTTGGCTTTCAAAAACCTAAATGTAAGAGTTTTAGTTGGTTTAGGACTCTGGTCTAGAGTTTATGTTCGTTTAGGACTCTTTTTAAAACCCCCGATTGTGATCTGATGATTTTAACTCTGTTTCAAAACCTTTTTTAGTCTTTAGTTTAATTTTCAAAACCCTGATGTTGGGCCCACATAGCTGGTGCCACATCTGAAAGAGTTTCAATCCATTTAGGACTCTGGTTGATTCAGAACCTTGGTTTTATTTTCAAACTTTCTTTTAAAAACTTTTCTTTCTTAAAACCCTTTATTTCAAAACTGAAGTTTCAAATCAGTTTTCAACTCTCTTCAAGCGGGGCCCACTCTGCAGGAGTGCAAAACCCAAATTTTCAATTTCATTGAATTCTACATCTTCCATATTCCAAAAACACCAAAAATGTATTAGTTAGTTTAGGTATCATTTTGAAGGTTTTAAGAAAAAACGTTTTAACCCCTTTGTTTTTAAAGTTTCAAAATCATTTTTGAAAAATCAAGTGGGGCCCACTCTAGGTGGTGCCACATTTGAAAGAGTTAGGGTTAGTCCGTGTTCTAATTAGGTTAGAAGTTAGAAGGGTCAAAATCGATTTTAAAGATCCATCTTTATTTTAGTGTTTTAGCCTTGCTTTATTTAAAGTTTTAAAAACCAAAGGTGGGCCCACATTAGGTGGCGCCACATTTGATTTTTTTTAGGGTTTAATTAAGTCTTAGGTAGATTAGTTAGAATAAGGATTTTCATAAAAATCCCCCCCCCTCCCATGTAGTTATCCAAATTCATTTTAGGAAAGTTTTAAACTAGACTAGATTCTTTCTAATTTAGGGTCTTGAAAAAGTTATAAAAAGGGGGCCAAAAGGGGGGGTCGACCCATGCTCTCTCTCTCTCTCTCTATTTTTTTCTTGCTTCTTCTCTCTCTTCCAATAGCCTTCCTTCCTCCATTGTTGAAGCAACCTCCAAGGTAAGTTTTATTTACCTTATTTCATTAATTTTATTAATTTTTTTATGCTTTTTGCTATGGTTTTCACCATTGCCGCCCTTTGCATATGGATTTCAAGCTTATTTTTCATTCAATAACCGTGGAATGGATTCAAGAAAGCGATATAATGCTATATGAAGGTATTTTTCATGATTCCAAACCGTTGAAATCATTTGAACTACCATTTTATATGTTTAAGCCAAATAAAAGATGAGATTCGCCTGTTCAATGGGTCAAATCTCTCTTTTTGAAGGCTAAATCAAATTCTAACCATGTATTTCTTGATTTTTTTTATTGTTTTATCATGTTCATGCTTATTTTGGTCATTCAAATGTCAAATCCACATTCGTGGTGTTATTTTCAAGTTTTCTTTATTATTTTTTATATTTAGATTAGGTTTTTCATGTTTTATCGATAATATATGGATTTTGATCCCGGGCACGTGGGAACCATGTTATTTTATGTTTAAGTTTATGTTAAAAAATATTTTTTTTTTAGGGTTTAACCGTGAACATGTCAGTAATTTCTTATAAAAAAATTGAATTATTTTAGGTTCTATAACCTTATCAAAAAAATAGAAAACCGAACCCTGATTTTTAAATCGTGAAATCGCTATGGGATTCAGGAATGACTTTCCAAGGTGATATCTCCCTCGTCGGAGATCCAATTGACAATCCATAAGTTTCAATCTTTTTGGTATTATATCTAGTATTTTCTGTAAAATTTTCAGATTTTTATGCATCTGTTTGTTATTTTTCCTGTGGCAGAAAGTAGAATCGGTTTTACATAGCCTGTTATGCATTGCCTAAACCCTAGATCGACTTTTGCAGATCGTATCTCCCTAACCGAAGATTCGATCGATGATCCGTAAAAAGAAAAATCTCTCTATGTGTATCCAATGTCAACGGATAAAATTTTATAAATTTTGAACATGATTTGTTATATTTCTCTGTACCCAAAATTGGATGTATTTATTTCAACTCGCTATGTATAAGCCAGAATCAAGCATATATTTCTAGAGCAATATCTCCCTAACCGAATATGATTTTTCCAATTTGTAAAAAGGGAATTTTTTTATGTCTAGTATATCTCTATAAATTTTTAAGAATTTTTATGGTGAGTTGATACCTGATTCGGGTCTGACACTGTGACAAGTACGTGCCCATGGGCAAAATTATGTATTTTAGGGTTTTATTCATTTTTTATATTAAAATAATATCAAAAGCATGTTTTTTTATTTCAGTTTAATTTTAGGGTTATCATAAGTGTCCATGTTGATTTTTGTTAATTTTTTAATTCATTTGATATATTATTTGATTAAATCATGAAAATAGGGTACCCGCAGAGTCCTGGTTCGAATAAAACACTAGCGAAAATCACTATTTTTATGATATTTCAATTTTTTTATAAAACATTTATATTTTTAATGTTTGATTATATTTATAATCATGCTAGGGAGCTTCACACCCAATTTGGTGTTTATTTGAATCGATTTGAGCCCTAAATCCAAAGTTTTACAAAAAACTTTTCTGAAAACCCTGATTGCAAGGCTATAGTCTTGTTTTTAGGGATATTTTTGTTATTTTTCTCCAAATTATGAATTTCAAAGTTGTTTATATTTATTGTTTCTTTAATTTTATATCATCTTTTATTATGTTTATCTCCAGAAAACATGGAAAAGCTTATATCCGGATAAATCCAGCAATTTCCAGATATTGCTGGATAAATCTTGAAAAGCTGACACATTTTCACTAACAAGCTTTCTAGTTTTGTCGGGATATTCAAGAGTGTATTTTATTTTTATTTTTATGTAAATTATAATTGTAAACATTAGAATAACAATTTAATTTTCTGCTTATAATAGGATTGCATTGCATATAGTTTTATTCTTCAATAATGTTAATGTGTGATGGATGATGATTCGTGCATATTCAAATTCACCATGGTTTACATGAATGTCACGTGCACTAGCTTTTGAGGAGTTGATAAACTCGATGGGTTTTGTATTTATGGTCATAGTCAGAATACGAACAAAACCCAGATTTATCATCTTTTTCTAAGCCATAAATGGCCTACTCTTTGGCATCTTCAGAAATTATTGCATATTTCAAAGTTTTTTCAAGTATTTTCTCCTTTTAGAACCAAATGAGATATTATTTAATACATATTCATGACCATAGTCTCAGATATGTAGAGAATTTATTTCATCAAAATTTTATAAGGTACATAAATTCCTTTTTCAAATGATTTTCTCAAAATCTTCAGAGAATACTTTCTCAAATTGCATTTATTCATTCATCTAGGTTAGATTGCATTATAAAAATATTTCATAGGACCACATGCCCCTTCTTCTGATTTACTTCACAAATTCATCTCAGAGAAGTTGATTTTCTCAAAGTTGCTAACTTTTCCTCATAAATCAATTTTCTTTTCTTCAGAAATGTTCTCTCAATATGGTTCACAATTTTCAAGGTGTCCCCTTTTCCAAATATTTCCAATTATTCCAAGCAAACATCATGTTTTCAAATTTGTATTTTCTAAAATTCATAGCATATGCCTGATTATTTGTGCATTTAGGAATAGAACATCGATTTAGACAAGTTGAGCAAAGCAAAGCACATGATTGATCCTTGGTTTGATTACCCCTCGTTATGGTGCCAGGAACAGTTGAACCTCATACCGACAGGCGAGTCCCATTCTTCGGAATTATTCTGTATTTTAAAACGGAGGTGAGTTATTTTCAAAATCTTTTTCAAATATCAGTTTGACTTGCAAAAGTAAAATTTTACAATTATAACAAGTTTGGCGACCGTGATGGGACCTGTCATCGTCTGATCAATCTAGTGCTTTGCTCTATTCAATTTATCAAAATCGTGTTCTACAATGTCAACTTTATATCTTGTGAACCTAGGAGCCTAGAATCAAACCCAGCTAACATGGATTTCATGTAGACTTAGGCATGGTTTGGTAGGACCGATTGAGGAGGCATTATTCATGCTCACTTAGACTCAAGTTAAATACAGTCCTCAATCTAGGATTTGATTGAAAATAATGTTTGCTTCTCATAAATTTTTCAAAATCCTACTTCTTTAGGTCATTAGAGCCTTCTGTTTTCTTGTATATTAATCATATTTCAAAAACAACCCCACCTACTTTTACCTGACCACTACATTGTTGGGCTTTCTTCCAGAACCATAGTTCGGGACAAAGCCTCACAACTAAGCCATTTATTTGGGTTGACCCCCCTCTGCCACGTACCGAGAGCCATAGTTCAAAGTATATCGGCAGGCGCTCAAGGATGTTGGAAAATATGAGCCTAAACTGGAGAATTTTTTTTATGCCACGTACATCGAGCCTCGGCTTGAGTATATCGGCATAGCATGATTGGACACAGACGATCTGAGCTTTAGAGTTAGGGTTAGGGTCCTACAAATATTTTAAAATTTGTGCATCTAGATTCAGCTTTTTAGGGAATGCTACATCTGCATACTTGATTATACATGATGTGATTGAATGTACTTTTGTTATTTTCCTTTATTCTCTTTATTTTCTCATATTTTTCAAAAAAATTCTAAAAATACTAGACAATTTTCAAAATACCTTATTTTTCATTTATTTTCGTACCTTCTCTTTTATTTTCTCAAACCCTGGATGATTTTCCCAAATCCTCTACTTTTGTTCAAAACTCCAGGTGATTTCCATCCTTCCTTTCCTCTAGATCTTGAAGTTTCAGCTTTATTTTGATCTTGCCTGCAATTTCTTCAAAAATCGTGTAGTTTTCCTCAAGTCTTGTCCTGATTTTCTCTTTATTTTTCAGTCTATTCTGATGGCATCCAGTCAGCTTAATTCAGTCTTTTCTGAGGGTCATATCTCCTATGGGGTGCGGCAAGGTCTCTCCGATCATCGAACACCGGACCTTTCATTCCCCAATGGTACTATTCTTGGCTCAAAAACTTCTCTCATATGTTCCCGGACCATTTGAGTGACTGCGGATTGGAATTGGCATCAGCAGTGGGAGAACAGATCGTCAATGGTAATTTGATTCAAGCTCTAGCAGAGCGGTGGAATCTGCGTACCTGTACCTTTTGGTTCTCATGGGGAGAGATGACTCTACTACTGGATGTATTTATCAAACATGTGTCTTGCTTTGCTCAATTTGTCTAAATCAATGTTCTATTCCTAAATACACAAAGAATCAGGCATGTGCTATGAATTTATGAAAATGCAGATTGAAAATATGATGTATGCTTCAAAGTTTTGAAATACTTAAAAAATATTTGGAAAAGGTGATACCTTGAAAATCGTGAACCATGTTGAGAGAATATTTCTGAAGAAAGAAAATCAATTTCTAAAGAAATCTTGATATGTTGTGAAAATCAATTTCTGAGAAAAATCTAGCAACTTTGAGAAAATCGATTTCTCTAAGATGAATTTGTGAAGTAAATTAGAAGAAGGGGTGTGTGGCCCTATGAAATATTTTCATGATGCAATATAAACCTAAGTGAATGAATGGATGTAACGCCCCAACAATTTAACCCATTTTTTTTTAAACAGCGGAGACAACAAATACTATGAGGTTAAACATTCTGAAACATTACAGTGGAGAGCAAACCAAATCATTTATTTCATTTCATTTTCAAATGAATAATAACATCAGAGTTTAATGACATGTTCTAATAAATAAAAAGGAAACCAAAATATCCCGAGAACAGTAAATCCAAAGTCTCGATCGAAGCCTCATCTCGCAGTTGCCCATAACTCTATTCTTCACCTGAAAAATGATAAATTTATAGGAATTAGACTACAACTGTCTAAGTAGGAATTACTGTAATTTTTCTTGAAGGTATATCATGTGTCAAGTATATGATGTGGGTGCCATGTGTGATTTTCAGCATATACAGGATTAAATAAAAGAACTACACAACAACAATAACATATATATCATTTAATCTAACAACCACAACATTAGCATGGATAACATTTAGCTACACAACAACATGATTCAAATATCTCACATGTTACAATTTCTAAAGCATGCTAAAAGTACAAAACTATATTCTAAAAGAGTTATGAAACTATAAATCTAGCAATTTACTCAGTGTGATACCTAAAATGTTATAATTAATGTTTATCTTTATTTATCCCGTGGGTACACGTGGGCCGAATCACCCGTAACGTAAGAGAACATTCAGGGGTTTATTATTCATGGGTGTGTTATTAACCCGAATGTTTTAACCGAAACTGTAAATCCTAAGGGAGCGGCCAGTGACCGAGAGAACCTCTCAAAGGCCAAAACCAAAACAAGATACATTCCTAACTTTTGCAAAAGAACAAAGAGCTACCACCTAGGACATATTGGTAGTCCGGGTCCCCCCAACTCCGAGGACTGGGGACCAATGAGTCACTTTAGCTCAAAACAGTTAAACACATGCCCCCGGAGTTTTGTACCACCTACCCTCTCCAAGGTAAGCCCGAATCTGAGTGGGTTAATCTTTTCATTTAATTATTTTCCTGAAGTACAGGGGCATTTCCTTAACTACCTCCTACTACCATAGTAGTAAGTTCCCAACCTTAGTCATTTTACCCAGGTACACATACATCCCAATTTCTCTTTTCATATTGATTGCACAAACCCACTCAGAGTGCTCCGATACCTTTAAACCATTCAAGCATAGATACCCCAATACCTTTAAACCAGTCAGGCAGAAGATTTAAAATTTATATTACACATTAACATTCTTAACCCAAGGACTATTGTGAAACCTTATGTACAAGGCTCTTTGCCTTATTCGTGTTCACCCATCACTATTATGTTTCATTCAATTTGATTTAAAACAGATCTTAGCAGGGATAATGAATCATCTTAATGCATCACAAAAATGCATTATACAATTTTATAAAAATGCTAACTGCCATTGTCTCAAATCTGCTATTACTAAGTTATTCCTACTATACTACAAATTTCATGGGCAGTGTCTTAACCCAATGGTAAAGGAAAATATGCATCTTGTTTCCCATTAACCCGCAGGTCATGGCGCATGCAGCTTATGTGAATTGCAGGTGAGAATGCTGCTAAATACTAAGTCTAAGTTAGCTGAACTTTAGATTTCAATATGTCAGGCATCCATATTTAAAAATGAAAATGAACTTTTCTACTAAGTTTCAGTTTACAATAATTATAGATTTCAAATTATCGGTCAACAGCATCACCAAAACAGAAAATGAACATTTCTACTAAGTTTCAGTTTACAACAGTTGCATATTTCAGGTTATCAGTCCAATAGTATACCCAAAAATTCAGACCCTCTAAAACCCCTATGTTAGAAAGATGGATACAAAAAATTCCAACATTTCGAAGGGCCACTCATTTAGTCGTACAACAATAAAATTTAACATATGGTATCAATAATTATCTAACATCATTACTGAGCAAAATAAACTAGAAAATACAAGAGATCTCAAATGGTACATCAGCAGTATAACAAAAGTTGTCATTCATTTTTTTTTAACAGAAAGCAAACCCTACTGGCTGGGAAAATCTGAAATCCCCTAGTAGCAGATTTGGGATTTCAGATTTTCCAACATCCACACACTCGGATTTCACAGTTGCCAACCTTTCCAACTTGCGGATTTGGGATTTCGGAAGCTGTGAGCCGTTGGTTTTCTGGCATCCAAAATCCAAGTCTTTCCTTCAAATCAAAAATCCTAAAAAAAATTCAATACGAGTTTGATAGCAACACATTTCATACTTGGAACCAGCACATATGCCAAATCGCAAGGAACCCTACACATCTGAAACCCCCAAAACGTAGATTTGTGGTTCTCGGATTAGGGTTAACAGGACCCCTTTTTTTCAGAACGCTAAACACCCCTCCCCTATTTGGGGATTTTTTTTTGGTCCCTCACGCGCACACACCCGAGCACAGGTATAGCTACGAGAAAAGTTACAGAGATCCTACCTTGACCGGTGTTTGGGCTGCTATTGTTGCGAGAAGGAGGTCGTCGGTGGCAGTGTACTACTGTCGCACATGAACACGAGAGGGGGATGGTAAGCAGAGGAAAGAGGGAGGTACCGAGATAGGAAAAGGGGTGAGACCTCCCCTCCCCTTTTTGAAGAGAGTCGAGCCCCTCCCCTCCTTTCGAAAAGGAAGGAGGGGATAGGCTTTCTTCGATGGCTGTGCTCCGGCCCACCCCTTTGCGATATCAGTTAGGGTTCACTCTGAACCCTAACTTCTTTCTTTCTGTTTTATTGGGCAACCCATATCGGGTTGCCTTTTTTACTTTTCTTTTGTTTTTCTCTCCTTTTTTTTCTTTTCGCAGGGTGCAGGCCGGGTCTGGGTCCGAGACCCGGGTCCGCCCTAGTTTTGGACCCACACCACTCACGTGATATGGATCCATGGGTTGGATCCGAATGGATCCAATCATGGATCTTTTAATATACCTACATCCATATATATCTATGTATATAATTATAATATCCCATATATATATATATATATATATATATATATATATATATATATATATATATGGGATATTATAATTATATACATAGATATCTTGGATCCGGAATGTGGATCCCAGGCTTATTTACACATTATATCTATAAAAAATCCAATAATCTCCAAAAAAATACGGTTATTACAATGAATGCAATTTGTAAAAAAATATTTTCTAAAGAATTTGAGAAAAATCTTTAAGAAAAAGAAATTTTTGTGCCTTATAGAACTTAGATGAAATAGATTCTTTACATATCCCTGACTATGGCCACGAATATGCATTGAATTATATCTCATTTGGTTCTAAAAGGAGAAAATATTTAGAAAACTTTGAGATATGCAATGATTTTTGAAGATGCTTAAGAGTGTAGGCCATTTGTTGCTTAGAAAAAGATGATAAATCTGGGTTTTATTCGTATTCTGACTATGACCATAAATACGAAACCCACCAAGTTTATCAACTCCTTAGAAGCTAGTGCATGTGTCATTCGTGTAGACCATTGTGAGTTTGAATATGCATGAATTATCATCTATCACACGAATCATATAGTAAAAGAATAAACTATATGCAATGCAATCCTATTCTAGGCAGGAAAAGTAAATTCTTATTCCAATGTTTACAATTATAATTTAAATAAAAATCGAAAAGGAAATAAAATAAAATACATTCTTAAATGTCCCTGCAAAACTAAAAAACTTGTTAGTGAAAATATGTTGGCTTTTTGGATTTATCCGGATATAAGCCTTTTTTCATGTTTTCCTGAGATAAACATAATAAAATATAATATAAAATTAAAGAAATAATAAAAATAAATGACTTTGAAATTTATAATTTTTGAGAAAAATGACAAAAATGCTCTTGAAAACAAGACTATGGCCTTGAAATCAGGGTTTTCGAAAAAGATTTTTGTAAAACTTTGGATTTAGGGCTCAAATAAATTCAATTAAACATCAAATCTGGCGTGAATCACCCTAGCATGATTATAAACATGATCAAACAATAAAAATATAAAAAAATTTATAAAAAATCGAAATGTCACAAAAATATTGATTTTCACTAGTGTTTTACTCGAATCAGGACTCCGCAGACACCCTATTTTCATGATTTAATCAAATAATATATCAAATGAATTCAAAAATCTATAAAAATTGACATGAATAGTTTTAATAACCCTAAAATTAAACTTCATTCATGAAAATATGTTTTTGACATTATTTTAATATAAAAATTGAATAAAACCCTAAAATATGTGATTTCGCCCATGGGCACAAACCTGTCACAGTGTCAGACCCAAATCAGGTATAAAATTACTATGGAAATTCATAAAAATTTACAGAGAGATATTAGACATATAAAAAAAATCTTTTTATAGATCGGAAAAATCATCTTCGGTTAGGGAGATATCGCTCTAGCAATATACGCTTGATTCTCGCGAATAAATAACGAGTTGAAATAAACACATCCTATTTCGGGTTTAGGAAAATATATCAAACTATGTTCAAAAATTATAAAATTTTAGCCTATGATAGTAGATACATATATGAAAACACTCCTTTTTATGGATCATCAATCAGATCTTTGGTTAAGGAGATACGATCTGCATAAGTCAATCTAGGGTTTAGGCAATGCATAAGAGGCTCTGTAAAACCGATTCTACTTTCTGTCAAAGGAAAAATAGAAATTCACCGTAACAAAATCTGAAAATTTTACACAAAATACTAGACATCAAGACGAAGCCACTGCAACTTACGTATTATCGATCGGATCTTCGATGAGAGAGATATGATCGACACAAGTTGATCTTGATTGCATATAGTATTTTCATGGTTCAAGAATTATGGTTCGGTTTTCAATTTTTTTAGCAGAGCTACAAAACACAAAATATCCCAAATTTTTTATGGGAGGACTCTGATATATTCACGGTTTAACCCTAAAAAAATAATATTTTTTTGACAGAAAAACGCACATGAAATAATGTTGTTCTCCCATGCCTGGGATCGAGAATCGCATATTATCGATAAAACATGAAAAACCCTAATCTAAACATGAAAAATAATAAGAAAAGCATGCAAAAAATATCATAAATTTGAATTTGATGCTTGAATGAGTAAAATAACTATAAACATGATAAATAAATAAATAAAATCAGGGAATACATGGTTAGAATTTGATTTAGCCTCTAAAAGAGGGATTCAACCCATCAAACGGTCGAATCTTAATCTTTTTTGGGCGTTTAACATAATAAATAATAAATAAATATTATAAATAGATCAAAAATGTGTAATAGGCCATCAAACATCAGATGACCATCATTTTTAGGTCCTCACATAATTTTTTTAAAATAAAAGCAAAGGAAAAGCATGCTAAACGGGGCAGCAATGGCAAAAATATATAAAAAATAAAAATAAAAAGGAGAAAAGAAAGAAGAAGGAAGGGTTACCTTGGTTGCACCAATGGGGGAAGGAGGAAGGCTGAGGGAGAGGAGAGAACCACGAAATTTTGAAGAGAGAGAGAGAGTGAAAAAAACATGGGTTGACCCTTTTCCCCCTAGAGTCCCCTATTTATAGTTTTTCAAAACCTCCTTAATTAGGGTTAATTAAGGAGTTTTTATTTTTTAAAACTCTTTCTAATTAAATCAATTAAGGTGAATGACTTTTTTTAAGGATTCTAACCTAATCCAACTCTAACTATCCTATTTGAGTCCTAATTAAACCCTAAAACCAATCCAAATGCGGCACCAACCCCCGTGGGCTCACACTTGGTTTTTAAAACTCTAATTTAAAACTTTAAAAACCAATGTTAAAATGAAAAGTGAAAATGAGATTTTAAAATCAATTTTGACTCTTCTAACCTAGCTAGGATACTAAGCTAACCCTAACACTCTCAAATGTGGCGCCACTCAGAGTGGGCCCCATTTGGTTTTCCAGAAAACTATTTTAAAAAGCCTAAAAATAAAAGGGGGTAAAAATGATTTTTTTCAAAAATTTCAAAAAGCATCTAGATTTCTTAACATTTTTTTTGTATTTTTGGTATGGATAAAATATGAAATGAAAGAAATTTGAATGAAAATGGAGAAATTAGGGTTTGGACACTCCATGCATTGTGGGCCCCACCTAAAGAAAGCTGATAAAAATGTGATTTTGAAAAGATTAAAACAAAGGTTAAGAAACAAGATTTTTAAAATGAATAACAATGAAAATAAAAGATTAAAATCACAAAAATTTAGAGTCTTAATCCGACTAGGACTCCGGGACAGAGTTCGAATTCTAGTGAAACTCTAAAAATCTGGCATTTTTGAAAGATAAATAAAGGAATTTTAAAAGGTCTTCTCAATTTGATAAAATGAGTTGAAAAACAAAGTTAGGGTCAGAGTCTTAATTCAACTGAAACTCTTAAAATAGAGTCCTAAGTTGACTAAAACTGTACAAAATTGGATTTTTTTCGAAAAGCAGGTGAAAAGGTTTTAAAAACAAGTGAAAATGAGAGTTAAAACAGAAATCAAAACAGAGTCCTAATTCGATGAGGACTCTGAGACAGTCCTAATTCGATTAAAACCCTGAAAATTTTATTTTTTCTGAAAACAGACAAGAAGATTTTGAGAGCTTTTCGTAAAAATAGATGAAAATGAAATCAGAATTAGAGTCCTGATCCAACTGGACTCTGGGACAAAGTCCTAATTTGACTAAAACTCTTAAAATTTAGGGTTTTTTAGAAAACAAATGAGAGGGTTTTAGAAAGCAGTGGAAAATAAGATAGAAATTGAAGTCAGATTCAGAATTCTGATCCGACTAGGACTTTGAGGAAGAGTTCTAATTTGACTAAAACTCTGAGAATTTTTTGTTTTCTGAGAAGCAAATGGCAATATTTTAAAAAGAACTTTTGAAAACAAGTGAAAATGAAATAAAAAATGAAATCAGGATAGAGTTTTGATTCGATTAGGACTCTGGGGCAGAGTCCTAATTCGACTAAAACTCTCAAATTTTGGCCAAAATGAAAGGTTTTCTCAAAAAGAGATAAAAATAGAAGTGAAAAGTAGAGTTTTAATTCGACTGAAACTCTGAAAAAGAGTCCTAATACGACTGGAACCCTGAGATTTTGGCCAAAATGATAGAAATGGACAAGGGATAAGACTACCTCTGATTTAAATCCAAAATAGAATTTTCAAAAAGGTTTAAAAAATAAAAAGATAGAGCCCTAATCTGTCTAGGACTCTGAAAATTTGAGAAATTTGAGGAATGAAGGAATCCAGAAGCGACACCACCTAGATGGGTCTCATCTGAGAACTGAGATCAGTTCAAAATTGTTTTTAAAATGAATCCAGATTGTTTTGTAAAGAAAATATTTTGAAATAAAAGAATATAAGATCCTAGGGGTTTAATAAATGGCAAAATATCAATTTAAAAACCCAGATTTTGAAATTGCTTTAGAAAGAAAGGTTTTAAAATTGAATCTGGATTAGATGTTTTAGAAAAACCAGAGTGTTGGATCTTAAAAATGAGATGAAATGCAATGAAATGATATGAAATGATATGAAATGATAAGAAATGATGAGATATGACATGGAATGTCATGTGAAATGCAAACCCTGGATAAAAGATTTTAGGTATTGGACCCCGATCGACAGTTGTACCAGTTTAAAAAGTGATAAAATTGATAAAAATGAACAAAATGATTCAAGAAATGGTTTTTGTCCCTATAAGGCCAAGAATGACACTGAAAACTGAGATTTTAACTGGTTTGAACTGGAATGAACTGAGTTCTAGGATTTTAGAAGTTAAATGAACTAACAAGACACTGCCTCAACTAAACTCCTAGATTAAATGATCAAAAAATGATACATTTCTTAGAGAAATGGTGAGAAATGATCACTAGAGTGAAGTGAATTACAAACAAGAACTAAGTTTTGAGCTGGAACAAAGATCAGTAATACTGAGATGAACTGAAACTGAAGCTCAAATACTAGCTCAATTGACTGAACTTAGCTCAATTTCGGCCGAAATAAGCTGAAATTGGCTAAAATGGACTCCTAGACTGTGAGAAATGGATTTGAACTAAAACCGCACTACTTGAACTTATGGTGAGCTCAAGTTAGACTCAAGGAAATAGAGTCGACTAGATTTGACTGACCCAGAAATAATTGACTGGGATTTAGGTTAGAAATGAGCTCATTTCTCAAGAAATGAATCTATTTTGGCAAGAATGGTCAGAAATGAACATGATCTGCTCATCATGAGCTCAAGTGAGCTAGAAATGACTGACATTCTAATTGTTCTGAGCTTAAAAATGAGCTTGGTCAACTCTGACTGACAAGGATCTAAGGTGACCTAGGGGTAAAATGGGAATTTTACTGACAAAATGGGTTTGAAATGACACCTAAAAGGGGACAGACCTAGGGTTAGACTCCTACACTGACCTACAGGTTTGGCATCTATGGCAAGGAGTGTCTGGAAGTGAACGAGGAAAATTCATGGTGTTTACACCTTGATAATGGGATATCCTTTAAATTGTCAACCTAACTCTCATCAAATATTTTTCCCTTATTTGTTTTATCCTCAACCCATTCTTCCAATCTAATTGCCCTTTTTATTCTGCAGAGAGCATTTGCAATCCCACATGATTCAGATGAGGTCCAGCAAGAAGACCGCATCCATCCAGCATATCGATCACTCTCCCGTATCTGAACAGGAAATGTTGTCTCCACGATCTCCCAAGGATCAGAGCCAGCAAGGCAATGCTGATGTTGATCATCAGATTTATGTGTTGTTCCAGAAGATGATGAAAAAGATGTTGACTGAGCAAACAATGGCTAGTTCAGGCAAAGCCAAGAAAAAGGCTAAGGGTTGGACAATGAAAAAATATATGAAAATCTCAAAAAAGTAGAGTCACTACGAAGACACTTTTGATGAAGCTAAATTAGTAGGCGATATCGATGAAGAATATGAGATTCAACAGGCACTTCGAAAGTCAACTCAGGGGCAAGGGTCAGCCTATAAATCTAAGGATCAGTCTGTTGATGACCTTGATCAGCCATAACTCAAAGACGTAGTTAAACTGATCAAGGATCTGCAGGCCTGTGACAAGGGCAAGAAGGTCTTCATGAGTGAAGACTTTTATGATGAATTAGACAGGGATGACAGTCTGGACAATCTTCCTAGAAATTTATCAAGTTTGATGGTTCTGGCGACCCTAAAGCACATCTCACCATGTTTTTGTTGAATATGATAAGTTCAAGCGAGACAACCAAGCTCTATTCCTTTACTTCCCTCACAGTCTGGAGGGAACAACAGCTAAGTGGTATTCATAACATATTAATCCCATTGAGTTGAAGGAATTCGACAAGGTGGTCAATTTGTTTATTGAGCGATTCCTATTCAACACAGAGGCGCTACCAACCCTCAGCCATCTCTGTAGCCTTAAGCGGAAGGAAAACGAGAAGGCCATGGATTTCATTCATAGGTGGAGATCCGCCTGCAACAAAATGAGGGATTTGACATCAGAAGAACACACATTGTCAGTGATCCTGAACAATTTTTCACAACCTGTGAGGGGGCTAATTTCTACCTCTCCATCAAGAACTTTCATTGAATTGACAAAGCGAGTCGAATGGCTCGAACTAGGCGTGAAAAATGGAGTGTATGAGGGCATCACCCTCACCAAGAACAACAGTCAGCAGGAGTCAAAGAAGAAAGCTCATTTCACTTACTCCACTGATGCGGGTTGCGGCAAGAATCATCATAAGAGTGAGGGAAAATCATTCAGTTATGCAGGCTTGAATTCTAGCAAGAATGAGCTGAAGGGTAAGTCATTCTCACAGAATAACAAACCACCTCTGCCAGCCATTGAACAAGAACCAAAATCACAATAGAAGGTGAAGCATGAAAGGTGGAGCTATAACCGCAAGTTTACCCCTTTGGATCAATCACTAGAGACTGTGCTCGAATATATGCTTACCAGTGAAATAATCAAGCTCCCGAAGGTGGCTAATCCACCAGTCGTCATAAAAAAGATGAAAGATCGATTTTGCAAGTTTCATCGAACCGTGGAACATGATACTGAGAACTATTTTGTTCTCAAAAATATAATTCAAGATTACATTGACAAGAACCTTTTGGTAGAAGGTGGTGATGATGAAAAAATGGCCATTTTAAATCAACCATTTCTTCAACATTCTACAACAATGATATCTGACCAGCCATTCTAGCCCTAGGAGCATATTCAGTCGTGCTCAGGTGAGGATATCTGCATCCAGCATCAGGTATTGGTGTTGCATCAGGCACAGTCCAACACTCAGAAGATGGACCTTGTTTTAGCTTTTAGTAAGTTGAATGTCTCAAGAGAGCCCACTAGGGCATCCTCTGAAGTTGCCAGAAGAATTCTAGGATTTCCTAAGTGTTTCATAAAGGCTGCTCAAGATAAGAGCAAAATAGCTGGTGAAAGCGCCAAATTGGTCCAGAAACCGATCACAGCTCTCTTGAATGTATCAAATCTTAAATTGGTGCATGCCTCTTCCAAGCATCAACAGGTCTTAGATGATTTGTTACGAAAGATCAAAGTGAAACCAAGCACAACTCTGGAAGACATGGCTCAGATCGTCAACCAGGCCATGACCAACGCTCCAATCACTTTTTCCGACGAGGACCTACCAAGGCTTCATGCCTTCCATAACAATACCTTGTATATCGTGGTCAAAACTAGGGGAATGACCATACCCCATGTGCTCATCGATGGAGGCAGTAGCCTCAATATTTGTCTAGAGATGACTGCCAAGGCCCTAGGATTAATGGAAGAAAAATACCTCCCTGGTCCTATCACTATTTATGGATTTGATAAACATGGACAGACAGCGAAGGAAAAGATTTTTCTTGAGATATTCATCACTATTTGGTCCATACAGTTCTTTTCTATGTCATCAATGTGCCACCAACATATAATCTTTTATTGGGACAAACATGGATTCATAATGCAAATGTAGTACCGTCTACCCTTCATCATTGCATTAACTGGTCTAAAGGCGATATGATCACCATAATCTTGGGAGAAGATCCAGAAGAGAGGCTGCCACAACCAATGATTCCCAAACTGACCTACACAGTCGATATCCCTAGCATCAGGAAAAGCGATGAGGTTATTCTCAGTGAAAGCCTCAAAATGTTAAAGCTAGAGGAAGCACAATCGACAGAGCATACTGCAGTAATGGTCTGATGGCAAGGACCATATTTTTTAAAGATCGAAGGTCATCTTGATTATAGTACTTTCAGAGACCATCCTTTGTTCTCACAGTTTGTAAAAGCCAAGAAATGATTTAATCTTTTACTGAAGCATGGATATCAACCTTTCAAAGACTTGGGCAAGAACGGAGACGGCTAGCTAGAGCCAATGATCCCTGATCATCACCCACGCAGAGCAGGATTGAGATTCACGAGCAAGAGATCTCATAAGAATATTGTCTTCGTTAAGAGGATCCATTAAAAGCATCTTCCATCATTCTTTTTTCACTTCATTTCTTTGATTTCTGCATTTTGTAGGGACGATGTCCCATTTCATTTCATTTCCTTTAATGTTATCATTTTATTCAAGTCTTCAATAAAGCTATCAATTTTTCTTGTCTATCTGGATGCCATCCTTCTCTCCTCTCTCTACAATTTGTCTTTGAAATTTATTGTTATTATTTTCTATATTTGGCGCAACTTGTTTTATAAATGGGCAAATTTCTCTAAATACTACTCTTTTCCCAAAATTTCATAATGTCTTCCCAATCAATAAGGAAACTAGTCATCAATCCTTCAATCGTGTTGAAGCCCGCAAAGATCTATCGGGTCAAGGCAAGAACAGAGAACAACATGACAACAAAGCAGTCAGAAGAGTCTGCAGAATTTGATTCGTCACTTCAAGAATTGCCAGAATTCGCAATGATTCAGAAGCAAGACAAGCCATCATATCTAGTTCAGGATCCGACCAAAGATATTAATATTGGTTTAGAAGACTGCCCGAAGATTCTTAAGATCAGCATGAGTCTGAGCACAGATGAGAAGGAAAGGCTCATCGATTTTCTCAAGCAATATCAAGAAGTGCTCGCATGGACTTACGAGGATATGCCAGGTTTAGATCTCAAATTGGTTGAGCATCGCCTCATTCTGAAGCCAGAGGTTAAACCGGTTAAGCAGAAGTTGAGGGAAATAGAACCTCGAATCGAGCAACAGGTCAAGGAAGAACTTGAGGGTTTGCTCAAAGCTGGGTTTATTCGAGGAATAGATTATCTGGATTGGTTAGCAAATATTGTGGTGGTTCCTAAGAAGAACAATAAAGTTTGAATTTGTATCGACTTTCATAATCTCAACAAAGCTACTCCAAAGGATGACTATCCACTCCCCAATATTGATCTCCTAATCGACAGCACAGCTGGTCATGCCGTGTTCTCCTTCATGGATGGATATTTTGAATATAATCAAATCAAGTTGCCCGCTCGTGACAAGTCCAAGACATCCTTCACCACACCGTGGGGCACTTTCTGTTACATAGTCATGCCATTTGGGCTTAAGAATGTTGGGGCAACTTATCAGTGTGCAATGGAAATCATTTTCCATGACCAGATGTATAAGATTATGGATGCATATGTCGATGATATCCTGGTCAAATCCAAGGAGGAAGAAGACCACATTGAAGTGCTTGGTCAAGTCTTCAAGCGACTCATTTTATTCAAGTTGAGACTCAATCCTCAGAAATGTGTTTTCAGGGTAGAGTGAGGCAAGCTACTTGGTTTCATGGTCAGCAAAAGGGGGATGTTATCATCGCAAAATTTTCCCCCCTCTCTTGCGAGAGAGAAACAAATTTCGCGAGTCAAACTCGACCAAAGTTTTGAAAATGGTTTTGAAAATTAACTCGCCTCTGTTTTGAAAATTTGCAGGAAAATTCCATGGAATGGGATCCGCCTGTCGGTACGAGGTTCAATCGTTCCTGGCGCCTTTACCAGGGGTAATTGAACCAAGGATCAATTACGTGCTTTAACTTGACTCAAATATCTATATTATGCTCTATTTTTCCGAGAATGCACAAAGAATCAGGCTTGTGCTATGAAATTTAGAAAATAATGCAAGTTTTAAAAGAATGATGTTTGCTTTGGAAAATTGAAATGCATTTGGAAAATGATTGGAAAAGTGCTTGAAATTGGAGTTTCTGGGAAAATCATTGAATTTCATTGGAAATCAGATATTTGCATTGGAAAGTGATTTCCAGGAAAACTTAAAAATCTGAGAAAATTGGTTTTGAGATTGGAAAGTTGGAATTGATTTTATGAGAAAATGGATTTGACAATTGCTGGGAAAATCAGGAAATTCATTGGAAAAGGATTTCTGAAAAGGAAAATGAATTCTCAGAAAAATGAGAATTCTGAGAAGATGGATTTCTGAAAACTTGGGATTTTGAAATTTTAGAATTTTAAAGCATAGGAAAATCTTGATTTGAACTTGGGAAATGCTTCGAAATGTCATTTGAAAAACTTAGGATTTTGAGAAAATTAGATCCTGAGAAAGACTTGGAAACTCTTGAGAAAACTGAATTTTTTGAAATTGAAATTGGAAAATGAATTTGAAAATAATGAAATTTGAATAATATAAATGAATGAATATGAATTTGAAAAGGGAATTTCATTGAGGAGTTGAGAAATCCTTTTGAAGTTTTGAAAAATGCAGTGCATTTTTTAAGTTAGCCTAAGTGTGTAGGCTGAATGTGGCTAATATGAAGATCATAAATCTTGGTTTTCTTCGTATTCTGACTATGGCCATAAATACGAATCCCACCGAGTTTATAAACTCCATAAGAGCTTGTGCATGTGCCATTCGTGTAAACCATAGTGAATTTGAAATAATGTGCATGAATCATACATCACATATTGAAATTTGCATAAATTAAACTATATGCAATGCAACCCTATTCTAAGCAGAAAAGTAACTCTTATTCCAAATATTACATTGATTTTTACATTGAATTGAATAAAATAAATAAATAAAATGGCTAAGTCTTCTAGAATATTCCTGCAAAACTGAAAAACAAGGTTAGCACAAAAATGTAGGTTTTTCTGAATTTATCCGAAAATATAGGAAATTATCGGATATTATTCAGATATAAACACAAAATCATACCCCCTTTGATATAAACATGATAAATATTGAATAAATTTCAAAAATAAACTTGAAAATTCGAAATTGGGGTCAAAATGACCAAAATACCCTTGATGACCTTGAAATCAGGGTTTTCTAAAAGGATTTTTGTAAATTTGAAAATCAAATAAAATAAATCAAACATAATATGATGAAATATGATGATATGCATGAAATTTTGAAGAATTAGAAATTGAAATTTCGAAATTCAGGTCAAAATGACCAAAATACCCCCGATAACAAGACTATGGCCTTGAAACTAGGGTTTTCTGAAATAAATTTTGCAAAATTGAAAAATATGAAATGCAAAGGAGATTGAAATTAACCCTAATATGATTCTACAAGCTTATGTACATGATAAAAACCCTAAAATGGCGAAAATATCATAAAATATCAAATTTAACCTGATTTTCGCCTGATTTTCGCTTCTGAATTTAAAGATAAACTAACATATGACTCAAATGAACTTGGAATTAAGCCAAATTTGGCATGGACACCTAAATTAACCATAAAAACAGAATGGAGCTCGAAAATATAATTTTTTGTATTTTTAAATATGGAAATTCAAATAAAACCCTAAATTTTATGATTTTTGCCTAAAATATTGATTCTAAAGGAGATTTAGGATATCCAATTTCTATAAAAATTTCCCAAATTTTATGGGGTGACAGAGGACAGTAAGTCAAGTATTTTTGCCTTTTACACTTTCTGGTTTTGACCTATGGTCGGAGCTGTACCACTCCGGCAAGTCGGATCGGAATCCGGCGACTCTAGTAAATGAAGTAAACAGTCAGGTTTCGGTAGAAAATGTGAGAAAAATAGTAAACGGATGGGAAAAAGGATGAAATTGTGAGAAAATGTTTCTGATAAATAGAGAAAGATTTTATCTTTTGACACCATTAGGATTCAGGTTATGGTTTGGAAAAGGCCATACTGTTATCAGAGACCTAGATCTCTGAGATTTCTGGACATTGGAATCTGTTAGACAGAAAAAGAAAATCCGGGAAAAATAATGAAACAGATTCAAAAATTCCCAAATTTTGTGAAATGACAGTAAATTATGTTAAAAACAACTTTCATGTTGAAAGTGTTTGCAGACGGGTTACATATTGGATGGACTCGGTGCATTAGGGTCTGTCTATACCCTGACAAAAGAAAATCAATATTTTCCCAGAGGTCTGAGAAATCCGATTTTTGAAAGAGATCAAAACTATTTGGAAAAATCTCAAAATCTCCAGATCCTTAGTAGATTCAATAATGAATCTACTGTGATTTTTGGAGGACAATCCGGATCTCTCACAAGGGTGGTGCCGGAGGTTTTTGTCTGCTAAAGCAAAAATTGGAATTGGCTGTTGTGCTGTGGCTAAAGGGGTGAATGGCTGTTGGCTGGATTTGAGGGTGCTGGTTGAAGTGGCTTGGAGGTACCAAAGTGTGGCTGCAAGGAGGTGCTGGAGCTGCTAAGGATGACGCCACTCCAAAGCCTGCTGGAATCGTAGGTTGAAGATGATGGCTGGAGCTGTTGGGTGTGAAGGAGGAGTGTTCTTCAATGGCTGGAAGTTGCAGCCAAGAGGAGAGGTGCTATGGCTGTAGCAGCAAAGGGGAGAGAAAGATAGAGTTCAAGGGAGAGAGAGAGAGAGAGAGAGAGAGGCGTTGAATGGGGAGCAGCCGTGTAAAGCCTCCTTTCTCCTTCTTTTTTTTTTTTGGTCCTCTTAACTTAGGTCTTAATTCATTTTCAACTTAGGGTTTAATGAGAAGGGAATGAGAGGGAAAGAAGGGTTTAAGTGAGATGGGTTGGAGAATAGGGAAAGGAAGGGAAGAAGGAAAGAAAGGAAGAAAAGAAGAAAAGGAAGGAAGAAGGAAATGGGACTGGAGGTTTGGGTGACCACCTTGTGGGTCCCACCTCATCTCTAAAATAAAATAAAATAAAAAAATAAAAATCAATAAAAACAAAACAAACAAATAAAAAGAAACATTTTTTTAATAAAGTAGAAATGTAAATGAATGGGCCATCTCAGAGCGGGTCCAAATTCTGATTTTGAAATTCATTTTGACGATTAGAGGGGTAAAATAGTCTTTTCAGAAAGTTTCCAGACGAAACGAGCTATTTTTGGCAGTTTTTGAAACGAGCTCGGATTTTGAAGTTTAATACCTCATTGCGAAGCAAATCCAATGTAGAATTTAAAAATTTAATTTTGGAAGAAATCCAGATTGTTTTTCTCGAGAAAATGCTTGCAACAAAACAAGCTATTTTTGGCAGTTTTTTAAACGAGCTCGGATTTTGAAATTCAATACCCCGTTGCGAAGCAAATCTAGTGTAGAATTTGAAAATGTAATTTTGAAAGAAATCCAGATTATTTTTCTTGAGAAAATGCTTCCAACAAAATGAGCTATTTTTGGCAGTTTTTGAAACGAGCTTGGATTTTGAAGTTCAATAGCTCATTGCGAAGCAAATCCAGTGTAAAATTTGAAAATTTGATTTTGAAAGAAATCCAGATTATTTTTCTTGAGAAAATATTTCCAAATTTAGACTCTCGGGGTGAAAATGTCAATTTTGGAAACCCGAGGTTTGAAATTGATTTCTGAAAACTTTTAAAACTCAATCTGGATTGAAATTTATAAAACTGGAGTTCTGGACTTCGAAAATGAAATGAAATGTGATGAAATGTTATGAAATGCCAAGAAATGATATGAAATTATGAGAAATGACATGCGAAATACAGACCCTGAATGGAGAATTTTAGATGTTAGACCCCGATTGGCAGCTGTACCAATTTAAAAAGCATTAAAATTGATAAAATTTGCAAAATAGCTCAAGAAATGGTTTTCGGGACTCTACTGGGCTAGAGTGACACTGAAAATTGGGGTTCGAGCTGAATTAAACTGAAATGAGCTGGATTGAGCTGGGTTTTAGAGTTTCAGAACTCAAGTGAACTAACCAGACATTGACTCAACTGACCTTTCCAACTGAATTTTCAAGAAAAGCTGTCATTTTTAGAGAAATGGTATGGAATGATCATTGGAATGAAGTGAATTACTAATCTGAGCTGGGTTTGAGCTATAACAAAGGTCAGTAATACTGACATGAACTAAAATCAAAGCTCGAACACTAGCTCAATTGACTGAACTCAGCTCCATTTCAGCTAAAAGAGCTTAAATGGACTAAAATGGGCTCCTGGACACTTAGAAATGGTTTTGAACTGAAACTGGAGTGCTTGAACTTCTGGTGAGCTCAAGTTAGACTCTGAGGAATATGACTGACTATGAATGACTGACTCGGAGACAATTGGCTTGGATTTGAGTGAGAAATGAGCTTATTTCTGAAGAAATGATCCCATTTTGGCAGGAATGGTCAGAAATGAAAATGGTTTATTCATTATGAGCTCAGATGAGCTTGAGATGACTGATATTCTAACTGTCTCGAACTGACCAATGAGCTTGGTTGACTCCGACTGACTGGGGTCCGGGATGACCTAGGGGTAAAATGATAATTTTCCTAATGAAAATGGGTAAAATGGTGATTTTTTGAAACTGACTCGGGGTTTGACTCCTACACTGACCTGACAGGGTTGGCACTGCTTGAGGAGGATTGTTTGAGAATGGATGTGGAAAATTTGGGGTGTTTACAGGGGATAGAAGTAGATCCCGCTAAGGCAAAGGCTATCATTGATATGCCACCTTCCACCAATCTTAAAGAGTTGTGTAGTATTCAAGGACGTATCCAGTCGATCCGAAGATTCATATCCAATTTGGCCACGAGGTGTGAACCTTTCAATCATCTACTTAGAAAGGGAGTTAAGTTTGAATGGGGACCAGAGAGTCAGCAGTCGTTTGAACGCATCAATAAGTATCTTCTCAATCCTCCTATTCTGAAGCCGCCAGGATTGGGAAAGCCTCTTTTGTTATATGTCTCGGTAAATCAGACCGCTTGTGGCGAATTCTTGGCATAGTACAAAGAAGGCAGTCGGGTAGAGCATGTCATTTACTATGTGAGCAAGACCTTTATTGACTACGAGAAAAAGTATTCTCAGATAGAGAAGACATGCCTATCACTGGTCTGGATGTGTCAGAAATTGAGACATTACTTGTTAGCATCAGAAGTCAAGATTTTGTTAAAGTTTAATCCTCTCAAGTATATTCTTGAACAATCATTTCTAAGTGCACGAATCGCCAAGTGGCAAGTTGTGTTAATGCAATATGACTTAGAGTATGTCTCTCAGAAGTCAATCAAAGGCCAGGCTATCGCCGACCAGCTAGCCGATTTTCCTTTGGCAAAAGAGGTAAAGGCCGAGGATGATTTCCCTGATGAGCATATTCATAACATTCAGCAGTCTCCAGTTTGGAGTTTATTATTTGATGGTTCTAAGAATATGGTTGGTATAGGGATTGGGATCCTATTAATAGTGCCTAAGAAGAAGATGATCCCTTTCTTCCTCAAACTTGATTTTCAATGCACTCATAACATGGCCGAGTATGAAGCTTTAATACAAGGTCTGAGAATTCTGCAAGATTTCAATGTCAAGAGAGTGCATGCTTTCGGCGACTCACTGCTCGTCATCAGCCAGGTCAAAGCCGAATGGCAGGTGAAAGATTAGAAGATATTTTCTTATCAGAAGATTATTCTAGCTCTTATTGACAACTTCGATGAATTCCAGCTTTTTTATGTCAAAAGAGAATTCAATCAAATAGTTGATGGCTTAGCCAGCCTAGGCTCCATTATGTCCTTCAGAGATGGCGAATCATGTTGCTTTTTTAAAATTGGTAGACTTGATCAACCTGCCTTCATTCCCATTATGCAAATTAACCAGGCCGAGCAAAAGAAGAAGTCTTGGTATAAAGATATCCAAAATTTCATCAAAACTGGTGAGCTTCTACCAGAACTGTCAAAGAGGGAGCAGAAAGTGATTCAATGTATGTCTACCCAATATTTTATTCTTGTCAATGTTCTTTATCATCGCAGGTTCGGCGTCGAGTATTCCAGATGCTTGGATGAGGAAGAAGCCAAGGAAGTCATCCGAGAAGCGCACGAAGGTATTTATGGTGGCCACGTTGGTTATCAAACTCTTGTTAAGCAAATAATTCAGACAGGGTATTATTAGAAAACCATGCAACAAGACTGCTATCATTTTGTGAAGAAGTGTGTTCAATGTCAGATGCACGCACCTTTTATTCATGCGTCAGCCACATATTTGCAATCAGTTGTGTCTCCATAGCCATTTTCTATGCGGGCTTTCGATGTGGTGGGGCCAATTACTCTTTCTACTTTTAATAGCTATAAATATTTTCTTGCCGCAATATAGTATTTCATCAAATGGGTTGAAGTTGTTACTTTACGTACAGTGGAAGGCTAACATGTAGTTTCGTTCATCCACAAGAATATCCTTTACCGTTTTTGTATACCATACGACATTGTTTCAGACAACGGTACTTTTTTCAAGAATGAGAGAATGAAAACCTTTTCCCCAAAATTTAGAATTCATCATCATTTCTCATCTCCTTACTATCACCAAGGGAATGGTCAGGCGGAAGCAACCAATAAAATTTTGATTTGCATCTTGGAAAGAACCGTTAAGACTGGTCGTGATTGGCACGAGAAAATCCATGATGCACTCTGGGCATATCGAACCACCATTTAGACCCCAACTAATACAACTCCTTCAGAGCTTGTTTATGGAATCGAGGTGGTACTGCCTCTTCATGTTCAGAAGTCCGCTCTTAAATTCGCATCTTTACCAGAGTTACCACTCGATCAGTATCAGCAACAGAGGTTGGTACAACTTGATCTACTTGATGATAGAAGACTCATAGCGGCAGGGCATGCTCAATCTTATCGTCAGAGGATAGCTAGGCAATATGCCAAGTCAGTCATCGAAAGAAGATTTTGAGTTAACGATCTGGTCTTTAGATCTATGGCTCATCTCAAGCACCACCCACGTGGCAAATGGTCACCAAACTGGGAAGATCCTTACGTGGTCAAAGAAGCATTACCACGTAATTCACATCGTCTGATTAATGCAGACGGAGTAGAATTACATGATCCTATCAACGCCCGACATCTGAAGAAATTTTATACTTAGAACATTTATTTTATCTTTTGTATTCTTCAATGAATTTCCTTCAATAATGATCAATTATTCTTTCATCTGAACATTTTCCTCCCAGACTACACTGGGGCATCTTTTGTTATGAAAACTTGTCTTTTATTTAGAATACCCTGTATGCAGGCACGATCAAACAAAATCTTCCACCATTCATTTGCATCTATTTGCATTCATCCACATTTTGCATTTATTTGCATTTGCATCAAATTTATTACCCATTCAGGATAAGGGATAATCCTGAGACTCCCGACAATCGTCCAAGTCATCGTTAGCCTGAAGATTGAAAATCTCCCATCACAATCAATAAGCACTTTTCAAAACACCAATCTTTTTTTTTAAATTTGACCTTTGGGTCGAGTCTTTTATCAAAACCATTTTTTTATCGGTCAAGTCGAAATCAACCTTCGGTTTTAGCCTATTTCCTAAATTTAGTTCTCACTGGTTGAACCACTTAAATCTAGTTTTACTAGTCGAACTCTCTAAATCTGATTTTTACTGGTCAATATTTTTGAACCTAGTCCACACTGGTCTAGTTTGCCTTCAGGATTCAAGTTTCGACTCAAATTTTCTTTCCTTTAAATCCTAATTGGTCTAGTCTTCCTTTAAAGATTCGAGTTCTGACTCGAATTTTTTTCCTTAAAAATTCCAGAATTAGTCTAGAAGGTCCAAGTTTCGACTCAAATTTTTTTTCAAATCCAATTCGCCTAGTTTTTCCTTTAAAGATTTGAGTCTCTACTCGAACCTTCTTTTAAATTCAAGAATTGGTCTAAGAAGATCCGAGTTTCATCCAGAATCTTCTTTTAAATCTAATTTGTCTAGTTCTCTTTCAAAGATTCGAGTTTTGACTCGAACTTTTCTTTTTCAAAATCCAGTGTTCATGCTGGTACCTCTTTCAAAATCCAGTATTCGTGCTGATACTTTTTCAAAACCCAGTGTTCGTGCTGGTACCTTTTTCACAATCCAGTGTTCATGCTGGTACTTTTTTAAAATCCAGTATTCATGGTGGTACTTTTTTAAAACCTAGTGTTTATGCTGGTACCTTTTTCAAAATCCAGTGTTTGTGATGGTACTTTTCCAAAATCTAGTGTTCATGCTGGTATTCTTTCAAAAATCCAGCTTTGTGCTGGTACTTTTTCAAAATCCAATGTTCGTACTGGTACTTTTCAAAACCCAGTGTTTGTTCTGGTTATTTTTTCAAAATCCAGTGTTCGTGCTGGTACTTCTTTAAACCCAATGTTCATGCTGGTACTTTTTCAAAACTCAGTGTTTGTGCTGGTACCTCTTTCAAAATCCAGTGTTCATGCTAGTACTCTTTCAAAATACAGTGTTCATGCTGGTACTCTTTCAAAACCCAGTGTTCGTGTTGGCGCTTCTTCAAAACCTGGTTTTTCATACTGGTCGCTCCTCCAAAATTCAATCCAAACACTAGTCTCACATTAGGATTCAGACTCAATGCTAATCTTCAGATCTGTGAGCCAAACAATCTTTATCAGACCTTTGGGTCATTCCAGTCTATCAATCTGACCTCTGGTCACCAATTTTGTCAAAATCAATCATTTTCAGACCTCCAAGTTAATCAATTCTTATCAATCAATTTTTTTTTATCAATTTTTATCAATCAAATTTTGTCAATCAGACCTCTGGGTCACCCATTTCATCAATTTTATAAAATCAATCTTTGAGTCATCAATTTTTATCAAGCAAACCTTCTGGTTACCAATTCTATTAAAGTTAATCATTTTCCAACCTTTGGGTTGCATCCGCCAAACATTGTCATCCAAGATTTGACCTTCGTGTCGAACCCGTCTGCCAATTGGCTCAAAATCAATTATCAATCATTTCTCTTGCAAGGGACCCTTTCTCATAGGGAGAGTTCGAGGGAGCTCATTCTTTTTTCATGCAATTTTGTTGGTTCGTTGAACCCCTTTTTAGGGAGAGTTTGAAGAGACTCGTGTTTCGCAAACAGTTTGCAAGACAATTTTTTATTATCACGCAAGGAACCCTATTTCTAGGGAGAGCCTCGACGAAAGCTCGTTCTCCTTGTGGCCCCCTAATATTTTTTGTTAGGCCATCCCATCATCAAGGACCCTTTTCCAGGGAGAGTGTGATAGACTCGCTCCTCTATGATATTTTTCTCGATTTTTATTATTGGCCACATTTCCATAAGAGAAGCCTAGAGATAGGGAGTTTTGATGAAAACTTTATTTCTCTTCGAAAGTTCATTTTACAAACACCTTCTCTTCAGGGAAGAGAGGAGTATTTTTTATTACCTGTTTAGGTAAGGGTTAAGCCTGAGTCTCTTTTTTGGAAAAAGAAGAGAATTTAGCCACAGATATGTCAATTAGACCTCAAGCAATTTCTTTCACCAAAGATTCCAAGAATATTTTTCCAATTTGTCATAAAAAAAAGTTGCTGATTTCAAAATCTTTATAGTATAAAATTTTACCTCATATTACCTTCAGTATTTCTTCCAAAAAGACAAGATTTTTGTGAATAAATAAGAAAATTTAAGCTTTGTCTCTTGGTCAACCAAAAGGATGAAAAAAAATCCTCGATATGATCTGCAAAGGAAAAAATTAATGATGTTGAGAAGCCATAAGTGAATCGATATTGATCATAGCTATGACACATTTTTAAAGACTACTCTTCTGGTAATAAGGCAGTGAAAATATCCTGAGTGATAAAAAAAATTCACTCAATCTCAATTTCAATATCTCTCTAATCAATCAAGCTACAATCAACTATCTGCAAAAGGGATCTCTCAATCTCAATGGTGTCTTTCCAGGAAAAATCATAATATCACCAAGTTGAAGGTTGATGTGATGAAATTCTTGACAAATCCCAAGAGTGTCTATTTTTCATGAATCAAAAGAGCACAAAAGATTATCAAGAGATTTTAATTAAAAAGACAACATTAATATAATTTCTGGGACTAAAGAAGACTCGAATCATCTCTGAGTTAAAGGAGTATGTGATGTGTCCTTCTAGAGAAAATCATAACATAGCCGAGTTGAAGGCTGATATGACGAAATTCTCGCCAAATCTCAAGAAAACTCATTATCTATGTCTCAAAAGAGTGCAAAAAGATCATCATGGGTAAACTCTAGATATCAAACTGCCAAAATTGCCAAGAATTATCTTTATTTATGTGAAATTCTTTTATCAATATCTTTTCATCAATTGCTTTTGTGAAATTAAGAACAATTTTTTTTCTTTTCATATCAAGGAAATGGATAGCTTCCTTGAAGAAACTCCATAGCAATAAATTTGATTTTGATTCTGGATTCTACGGAGTTAACACAGTTGAAGGTAATACTCTAGGTAGAAGAGAAAATATATTTTAATATAAATGTGCTTACGTTTCAATTATTTTCAATCAACTATATTTTTTATTATATTAACAATATTTTCAAGCTATCCTGACATAAAGTGACAGCTTGATGTCTATTTTGGTATATCCTGGCATTGTTTTTATCCCTCTTTAGGACCTTATAATAAGAGTTTTCAAGATCCTTCCCTTCTTGTTTTAATTTGAACGTCTGGGCTCTCAGATTCGCACACTCCTCTGTGCTCCTCACTTTCTCACCATAGACAGTTCTCGTTCATGGTAAGGGTTAAACCTAAATTGTTTCTACAAAAGGCCATCCATTTTAAAAGTCATTCAGTCTCAGCAATGAGACGCCCAAGATCAATCCCTTTTCAAGCTTTAGGGAACCCCATTTTCTTCCTTTTGCAAACCCCTCTCGAATTTACTGTGCAAAATTCGAAGGCTCCATCATGGTTTCTTCTTTTGAGGATTCCGTTTCTTTTTTCCCGTTCAGGGTAAGGGTTAAATCTAAATTATTTTTTTGAAAGATCATCTATTTTAAAAGTCATCCAGTCTCAGCAATGAGACACCCAAGATAAATCCCTTTTCAAGCTTTAGGGAACCCCATTTTCTTCCTTTTGCAAACCCATCTCGAATTTATTATACAAAATCCGAAGGTTCCATCATGGTTTCTTCTTTCAAGGATTCTGTTTCATTTTTCTCGTTCAGGGTAAGGGTTAAACCTGAATTGTTTTTGCAAAAGGTCATTTGTTTTAAAATCCATTCAGTCCCAGCAATGAGACGCCCAAGATCAATCCCTTTTCAAGCTTTAGGGACCCCCATTTTCATTCTTTTGCAAACCCTTCTCAGATTTATTGTGCAAAATCCAAAGGTTCCATCATGGTTTCTTCATTTGAGGATTCTATTTTTTTTATCCCCTTCCGTTTAAGGGTCAAGCCTGAACCTCAATATTTTATGAGGTATCTTTCGTCCCATCCAGGTTAAGGGCTAAGTGATGCAATGCTACGATGTACTCGGTACACACCGATCCACGATCCAAGATCCAAACGCACGCGGAAACTGAAATGATATAGAGTACGAACAGAACTCTGGAAAACTGATTTTCGCGGTTTATGCGCTCTATTTCGACAGAGGAGATCCAAATGAAAGTTGTGCATGAATCGCACAACTTTCCAATGAATCCAAAAATACTAAATTCGGAGCAAGAACGACCGCTCCACGGACTAGACACCGGGAGTGCTAAACAAGTCCAACACAGATTATCGAAATTCAGGGGGTAGACTGTTTGAAGAGAATTTTGACCCCTCAAACGTTGGAGTTTGGACAAACTTACAACTGACGAAATGAAGATCAGATCCAAAACTTTCCAGAACACTAAAGATCGTAATTTTTGAAATTTTTTATAATCTTATACAAATTTTTGAATTTTGGAATGGTATGAGTTGTTGTTTCAAAAAATAAAATTCAAAGATTCGATAGTAGCAGCAAAGATCAATATTTTTGAAGCAACTAAACAACGATTCAATCAAAACCAAAAACATGAAAGTTGTAGGCCTAGATTATAACTTTCCACAAAATCAAAAAAATCGAAATTTCATTCAGAGAATCTTTAGATAATCAGAAAATACTGAACACTATTAAGTTGGTTCTGAACCAAACTGGTGACAGTCGATGACTATCAGTCTGAGACTTTGACAGGCAGATTCACGGGCTCAAATGATCGAATCGTAGAAACCTTTCAACTACAAAGTTGTAGGAAATATTCTTAGCTTTTCAGGAAGTTAAAGAACACCAAAATCCGTTTAGAAATGAGTCTGACACAGATGTTTTAGCAGAGATGTTTCGGTTATCATGTAACAGTGATTTGGTCCTTTTGAAAGAACTTGAGTTCATTCACACACATCAACAACCCGAAATAACTTAAGATCAAATGAGACAAGCTTCAACATAAAAAAAATACTTCTGACATGCCTTCGCAACTCTTTAATGGTCTAATACAATTTAGCAACATCAAATCATGAACAATCACAACAAATGTGAATAAAAGTAGCTAAAGAAATAGAACGAATAATCGATAGAGATATCCGGGCTGAAATCGATAATGGCCGTCGTTGGAAAGCAACCGACGCTACAAGAGAGATACGAATAGTAGGGATGGATGAACAACCACCATGAACAAACTTAGAACAGCCACCACGAATAGAACCTCTTCACAAGAACACCTTCCACACAAAAACAAAGTTCAATTTTTCTTTCACACTAAGATAGCTTTCTTTTTAGCACCAACCACACCAAAAACTTGATTTTTCTCACTCTAGAACCAGCCACACTACCAATTTTGAAATTGAACAAGACCCCTCACCCCTTGGTCTACCTCCCTAGTTAAGGGCTTAGGTTGCTTGAGAAGAGCCACAATAAAGAGACCTTGGCCTTCCCAAGCTTTACACCAAAAACGAGTGTGCAAGCCTAGATTTTGTCAAATGCTAATAACTCCACCAACAGTCCATTTTTTACTTTGGGCTGGTCAACATGAATTCAAATGAGGTCCAAGATGGACCACACTAAAGTGGTGTCACCTAGGACCCCCCTCATGAAGACGGATCAAGATCCGGATCCAAATAGGCTGTGAATTGGATCCTACACCAACACCAAGAGAAGCGAATTTGCGAAAAAATAAAAACTACCCTTGGACCCCATACACCCTCTAGTACCACAAAAAGATCCTACAGGGTACCAGAACTATCCGGATCCGTAGAATCCGGCTCCTAAAAAAAATTTTAAAAATTACATGAAATAACTATTGATGAAGCAAAATCCAAAAATATGATTCTGTAATGGAATCAAAGCAATAAAAGGATCACGATAAGCATCAACTAACTAAGAGATCCACTAGGACCACGGATGTCCTGCAAGTGTGTGGATCGCCTTGGGTAGCGATGTTCGGAACGGGTCTAGATATTTGGATTGGGATCCAAATCCGCTTCTTTTTCTGGATGCTCTGCATCATCCCCCCCAGGTTGAAAAGGCTTCATCCTCGAAGTCGACTCCTCGCCTTCAGCATCACCACGGTACCGCTCCAAGTGTTTGACGTTGAACACATTTAAAGTTTTGAATTGAGGCGGCAACTGAACCCTGTAAGCATTAGAATTAATGATGTCAGTAACTGTACAAGGACCAATGCGTTTAGGCGCCAACTTACCATGCAACTCAGGAGGTAAATGTTTTTTAGTAAGAGTAACCCATACCAGATCTCCAAGTTCAAACAATACCTGTTGATGCTTCTTATCATAGCTTGCTTTATACTTCCTGATATTGTCTTGAAGATTGAAATGTACCTATTCATGAATATCTTGCAACAAAGAAACACGATCTTGAACAGAATTTAAAACAGGACCAACAACAGGAACATGAGCTAAGTCAACAAGAGAACATGGATTAAAATCATACAAAACAGTAAAAGAGCTAAATCCAGTAGAATGATTTACAGACTTATTAAAAGCAAATTCAACTTGTGCAATTATTTGAGTCCATGACATAGGTTTATCATTAATTAAAGCTCGCAACAAATTTCCTAAAGACCGATTAACAACTTCAGTTTGACCATCGGTCTGAGGATGATGGACAGTGCTAAATTGTAGATTGGTTCCTAACTTTTTCCATAATTGACGCAAAAAATGACCTACAAATTTAACATCTCTATCAGAAGTGATAGTTTTTGGAATGCCATGCAATTTATAGATTTCTTTGAAAAACAAATCCGCAATATGAGATGCATCCATTGTTTTTCTACACGAAATGAAATGAGCCATTTTTGTGTATCGGTCGACGACCACAAAGACAGAATCAAGACCATGAGAGGTCTTAGGTAATCCTAAAACGAAATCCATGGTTATATCTTGCCAAGGTTTTTCAGGAATAGGCAACGACAAATACAACCCAGCATTTGTGACATTTCCTTTTCCGATATGACATGTATGACATTTTTCCATGAATCTATTCACTTCCTTTCGCATATGGGGCCAAAAATATGTTGAAGACACTAAATGCATTGTCTTGTCTCGACCAAAATGTCCCTTATTATGTATCTCAGAAATCAAGCGTTGCCTCAGGGAACAGTCTGGGATACAAAGTAAATTGCCTTTAAATAAAAACCCATCAACCAGTGAGAAATTGTCATGAGGATGACTTGTCACTTCATTAATAATTTTTGAGAAATAGCTATCTGACTCATATAATGACGCGAATTCCTCAAAACCCCAAACGAATGATTTCATGGTAGACAGGAGAATGGTTTTCCTACTTAAGGCATCAACGACAACATTATCCTTTTTTGCATTATGTTTCAGAACGAATATGAACTCTTGCAGATATTCTACCCATTCGGCTCTACGGGCATTCAACTTATGCTGACCATTGATGTATTTGAGAGCCTCGTGGTCAGTATGGAGAATAAATTCTTGATGCACCAAATAATGCCTCCAGTGCATTAATGCTCTGACGATAGCATAGAATTCCTTATCATAGGTACTATACTTCAATTTGGCTTCATTCAGTTTATCACTAAAATAAGCCACAAGTTTACCTTCTTGACTCAACACAGCGCCTATACCTACACCAGATGCATCACATGACAACTCGAAAGCAAGATTAAAATTAGGCAGTACTAATACTGATGTCGAACAAAGATAGGATTTCAAACGCTCAAATGATTGTTGAGCCTCCGGATTCCATTAAAAGGTCTTACCTTTAATACAATCAATCAACGGAGCAGCAATATTGCTAAAATGCGGAATGAACCTCCTATAGAAGGAAGCTAACCCATGAAAGCTACGCACAACAGTAATGGAGTTTGGCACAGGCCAATCTCGAATCGACTCGACTTTCGAAGGGTCAACAGATATACCTGACGTCGAGACCACGTAACCAAGGAATAAAACTTCAGTTGCCCAAAAGACACACTTATCGATAGATGCATAAAATTGTTCCTTTCTGAGGATATCGAACACTAAATGTAAGTGTTCTAGATGTTCAGGTTTGGTTCGACTATATATGAGAATGTCATCAAAATAAACGACCAGAAATTTACCGATGTAAGGTCAAAAAATTTGATTCATGATTCTCATGAAGGTAGATGGAGCATTAGATAGACCAAATGGCATTACGAGCCATTCATAGAGACCATCACGAGTTTTAAATGTGCTTATTCATTCATCGTCAGGCCTAACTCGTATTTGATGATATCCGCTACGCAGATCTAACTTAAAAAATATCTTTGAACCAGTCAATTGGTCCAACAGATCATCCAATCTCGGAATGGGAAACATATACTTGATGGTTATATTATTGATAGCTCGACTATCAATGCACATCCGCCACGTTTCGTTCTTCTTGGGAACAAGAACAGCAAGAACCGCACATGGACTAAGACTTTCACGAATGTGACCCTTAGTCAGCAATTCTTCAACCTGTCTACGAAGCTCTTCATACTCCGTAGGACTCATACGATAATGCAGAGCATGTGGCAATATTGCGCAAGGGTGTAGATCAATATGATGTTGGACTTCCCGCAGAGGGGGTAATCCGTCCGGTAATTCATCGGGAAAGACTTCACGGAATTCCTCTAAAAGGGGTATGACTCTAGAATCTATGGTGTCAGACTTTGACTCACCACGCGATGAATCACAATCAACAAAGAACAAGAAGTAACACATGCTAGATTGACTCAGAGCCTCTTGGAGCTCGTGTCTAGCAATAAAAGCACTTGAAAGTTTAACTTTTGAAGGAGCAAGTTTGGATGAAGTGGGGGTAGGAAATTTGAGTGGAAACTCAAGTACGAGAAGATGAAGCAGATGATGAAGATGAAGACAAAGGTGGTAGATCCTTGGATGGCTTTAAATGGATCTTCCGCCCCTCGAATGTGAACGAGTATGAGTTGGATCGACCATTATGAATAACGGAACGGTCATATTGCCATGGTCTTCCGAGTATGATATGACTAGCATCCATGGAAAGCACATCACACCATACTTGATCGAAATAGGTGTTTCTAATCGAAAATTTGACCAAGCATTGCCGGTCGACATGAACATTAACGCTCTTTTGGAGCCAAGACATCTGATACGGACGGGAATGAGTCTTACAACTCAAACCTAGCTTAGTCATGGCTTCAACTAAAATGACATTCTCACAGCAACCTGAGTCTATGATGAACCAACACACTTTCCCATTAATGGTGCAAGCAGACTCAAATATGTGAGTTCTTAGCCATCGATCACTCATTTCTTGCCTCAGGGCCAAACAAACTCGCCTCGTGATGAGTGCTTCACCTCGATCAGGTAGCATTATATCCTCTTCCGCAAACTCTTCTTTTGGTTCTTCTTCAAAGGATTCAATCTCTGGATCATAAATGGGATCAAACTCAGGATTGAATTGAACATCCTCTTCTTCATGAATTCCTTCAACGAATAGGGCTTTGCCACGACATTCAGTGGACTTATGATCAGGTTTCCCACAAGTATAGCACTTGATGGGAGTGCTCGAACTAGTGGTTCTAATCTAGTTTCCTATCGGACTATTCTGGCTCGCAACCCTAGGTGGATTTGAAGCATTGGGGTGACGGTAGGGTGGGACAACTTTTGCACTGGGGACCGTAGGAGCCCGCGCTACGGGTCTAGTCACAGGACTAGGCCTAACCAAGGTCTTTCTCTAGGTAGACTTCTCCCATTGACGTGCCTTTTGATGTGCTTCAGACACAGTCCAGCACTCTATGAAGTTCAACATATCTTGTAATTGGAAGTTTAGTCCTCCAATATACTTTGAAACTAATTGTTCTTCACTCTCACGAATGTCATTTCGTGCCACAAGATCATGAAATTCTTCGGTGTATTGATCCATCGATCTAGTTCCTTGTTTCAGACTTTGATATTTTTGATATAGCTCACGATGATAGTTTAACGGCAAGAACTAAGCACGAAGCTTCTGCTCCATATGCTTCCAATGCTCAATCGGAGCTCGGCCCTGATGTCTGTGTGTCTGCTTGAGTTGACGCTACCAAGCTGCAGCTGGGCCCTTTAATTTAAGGGATATTAATCCCACACGACGATCTTTAGGTACCTCTATAAACTCAAGGATTTCACGAACTTCGCTAATCCAATCCAGGAATTCCTCAGGAGTTCCAGTTTCCTTAAATTCTGGGATATCAAAACGTAAGCCTGAATCCCAATGGGATCTTCGTGGCTATAGGTTATCTCTTCTTTCTAGACTTCATTGATGTGACTCAAAGTCATCATCAGAATCATATGATTGGGTTTCTCGATTTCCTTGAGAACTATGCGAACTCCTTTCCTCACGCCGATCGTTAAATCTAACATTCTTGGCCATTTAACGAGTTAAATCTTTAACTCGGCAATTCGCCTCAGCCAGTTGTCTTTGCAGATCTCGCACCTCATATCGATGGTCACGATCATCATTTCCCCTATTAAAATTAGTTTGACCTTGACCGTCCATTCGACCCGCCATGGTGAATGGTACCTAAATTTTTTTTGAACTCCCCAAAACACAAGAAAATGTGTCGGATTAAAAAATCCAACAACCCTCTCTGATACCAAAATGATGCAATGCTACAGTGGACTTGGTACACACCGATCCAAGATCCAAACGCACGCGGAAACTGAAATGATATAGAGTACGAACAGAACTCTGGAAAACTGATTTTCGCGATTTATGCGCTCTATTTCGACAAAGGAGATCCAAATGAAAGTTGTGCGTGAATCGCACAACTTTCCAATGAATCCAAAAATACTAAATTCAGAGCAAGAACGACCGCTCCACGGACTAGACACCGGGAGTGCTAAACAAGTCCAACACAGATTATCGAAATTCAGGGGGTAGACTGTTTGAAGAGAATTTTGACCCCTCAAACGTTGGAGTTTGGACAAACTCACAACTGACGAAATGAAGGTCAGATCCAGACCTTTTCATAACACTAAAGATCGTAATTTTTGGAATTTTCTATAATCTTATACAAATTTTTAAATTTTGGAATGGTATGAGTTGTTTTTTCAAAAAATAAAATTCAAAGATTCGATAGTAGCAACAAAGATCAATATTTTTGAAGCAACTAAACAACGATTCAATCAAAACCAAAAACATGAAAGTTGTAGGCCTAGATTATAACTTTCCACAAAATTAAAAAAATCGAAATTTCATTTAGGGAATCTTCAGATAATCAGAAAATACCAAACACTATTAAGTTGGTTCTGAACCAAACTGGTGACAGTGGATGACTATCAGTCTTACACATTGACAGACAGATTCACGGGTTCAAATGAATGAATCTCAGAAACCTTTGAACTACAAAGTTGTAGAAAATCTTATTAGCTTTCCAGGAAGCTAAAGAACACTAAAATCCGTTCAGAAATGAGTCTGACACAGATGTTTTAGCAGATACATTCCTCTTATCACGTAACAGCGATTTGGTCCTTTTGAAAGAACCTGAGTTCATTCACACACATCAACAACCCGAAATAACTTAAAATCAAATGAGACAAGTTTTAATATGAAAAAAATACTTCTAACATGCCTTCGCAACTCTTTAATGGTCTAATACAATTTAGCAACATCAAATCATGAACAATCGCAACAAATGCGAATAAAAGTAGCTAAAGAAATAGAACGAAGAACCGATAGAGATATCTGAGCTGAAATTGATCATGGTCGTCGTTGGAAAGCAATCGATGCCACAAGAGAGATACGAACAGTAGGGATGGATGAGCAACCACCACGAACAAACTTAGAACAGACACCACGAATAGAACCTCTTCACAAGATCACCTTCCACACAAAAACAAAGTTCGGTTTTTCTTTCACACTAAGATAGCTTTCTTTTTAGCACCAACCACACCAAAAACTTGATTTTTCTCACTTAAGAACCAGCCGCACTACCAATTTCGAAATTGAACAAGACCCCTCACCCCTTGGTCTACCTCCCTAGTTAAGGGCTTAGGTTGCTTGGGAAGAGCCATAATAAAGAGACCTTGGCCTTCCCAAGATTTACACCAAAAATGAGTGTGCAAACCTAGATTTTGTCAAATGCTAATAACTCCACCAACAGTCCATTTTTTACTTTGGGCTAGTCAACATGAATTCAAATGAGGTCCAAGATGGACCACACTAAAGTGGTGCCACCTAGGACCCCCCTCATGAAGACGGATCAAGATCCGGATCCAAATAGGCTGTGAATTGGATCTTGCACCAACACCAAGAGAAGCAAATTTGCGAAAAAATAAAAACTACCCTTGGACCTCATACACCCTCTAGTACCACAAAAAGATCCTACAGGGTACCAGAACTATCCGGATCCATAGAATCCAGCTCCTAAAAAATAAAAAAAAAATTACATGAAATAACTATTGATGAAGCAAAATCCAAAAATATAATTCCGTAATGGAATCAAAGCAATAAAAGGATCACGATGAGCATCAACTAACTGGGAGATCCACTAGGACCACGGATGTCCTGCAAGCGTGTAGATCGCCTTGGGTAGCGATGTCTGGAACGGGTCTGGATATTTAGATTGGGATCCAAATCCGCTTATGTTTCTGGATGCTCTGCATCACTAAGCCTGAGCCTCATTTCGATATGGTGGATTTTCTTCTATTTTCTCCGTTTAGGTCAAGGGCTAAGCTTGAGCCTCACTCTGATGAGGTGAATTTTCTTCCTCATTCTTCATTTCATATCTATCATAACCACCAGAGCTAAATTCTTTCACACCTCATCAAATTCTTCTGACTGTGGCATTTTTATAGTCTAAATTTGGTGTATTTTTCTTTGCCACTAAGCTTGGCTTTCAACCGGCTTAGCAGCAATGAGGGACATCCGTAAACACCCCAAATTTTCTACTTTTATTCACAAACACCTTTCCTCCTACCATTGAGATTCACTCTCTAAATCCTTCAGAGAACCAGTTGGTTGACATCCGAGTCAGGGCTATTCAGAGCCCCAATTTTGTCTCAAATTCAAATATTCCAAAAGATAATCTCCAATATGGCTCAATTTCAATCATCAATCTTTACCTCCGAACAGAAATGTTCAACTCTTTGTTTTCGCCAAGGGTCCGGTATTTCAAATCCCTCATCCAGGGTTTGCCTTTTGCATCTCATTTCATATCATCTTGTATCATTGCATGTAATTTTATTGCAGTACATGCCATTGCATCTCATTTTCGAGATCCAATACTCTAGTCTTTCAAAATCTTTCAATCCAGATTCAAATTTTAAAACTTTTCTTATGAAATCAATTTCAAAACCTGGATTTTTAAATCGATATTTTGTCATTTGTTAACCCCCAGGATCTTATATTTCAAAATATTTTCCTTAAAAAATGATCTGGATTCATTTTAAACTCAGTTTTAACTAATCTCAATTCTCGGATGAGACCCATCTAGGTGGTGTAGCTTATGGATCACTTCTTTCATCTGAATTTCTCAAAATTTCAGAGTTCTAGTTGGATCGGAACTCTAACTTTTTAACTTTTTTAACCTTTTTAAAAATCCATTTTAGTTCTAAACCACAGGTAGTCTTATCCCCCATCCATTCCCTATCATTTTTGGCCAAAATCTCAAAGTCCCAGTTGGATTAGGACTATTTTTCAGAGTTTCAGGCGGATTAGGACTCTACCTTTTACTGCTATTTCTACTTATTTTCGAGAAAACTTTTCAAAATCTTTCATTTTGTCCAAAATTTTAGAGTTTCAGTTGGACTAGGACTCTGTCCCAAAGTTGTAGTCGGATTAGGACTATATCCTGATTTCATCCTTTATTCATGTTTTTTACTTGTTTTTAAAACCCTTCTCACCTGACTTTTAAAAGGATAAAAATCTTAGAGTTTCAGTCAAACTAGGAATCTATCGTAGAGTTTCGATCGGACTAGGACTCTGTCTTTTATCTCTATTTTTACTTGTTTTCAACAAAATTTGTCAAAATCTTTCATTTTGGTCAAAATTATAGAGTTTTAGTTGGACTGGGACTCTACTTCAGAGTTTCAGTCGGATAAGGACTCTATCTTTCATTGATGTTTTCACCTATTTTTAAGGAAACCTTTTAAAATCTTCTGAAAGAAGTCGAAATCTTAGACTTTTAGTCGAACCAGTACTCTATTCAAGAGTCTCATTTTGATCAGGACTCTGACTCTAACTTCAATTTTGAGAGAATCTTTTAAAAATCTCTTCATTTATCTTTTCATAAACCAAATTTCAAAATTGTTATAATTTTATCACAGAGTTTCAAAATTCTGGGACTCTATCATAGAGTTTAGAGCCCCAGTTGATCAGGACTCTGACCCTGGTCTCGTATTTTTCTCATCTTCACCAGTTTAAGAACTGATCTTTCAAAATATCTTCGTTTGCCTTTTAAAACCCCAAAAAATAAAGAGTTTCAAAATTTCAGGACTCTATCCCAAAGTCCTAATCGGGTCAGAACTCTATTATGAATCTTATTTTCACTTTCAAATTCTACTTGTTTTGAAAATCTTTTCATTCATCCTTCAAAAATTAGTCCATTTGCAGAAGTCCCAGTTGATTCAGGACTCTATTTCAGAGTTTTGATTGAATTAGGACTTTAACCCTGTCTGTATTTTCTGACTTATTTTCATTAGTTTTGATAAAATCATTCAAAAACTTTTTTGTTTGGCATTCAAAAACCTAAATGTCAGAGTTTTAGTTGGTTTAGGACTCTGGTCTAGAGTTTCAGTTTGTTTAGGACTCTTTTTAAAACCCTTGATTGTCATCTGATGATTTCAACTCTGTTTCAAAACCTTTTTTAGTCTTTAGTTCAATTTTCAAAACCCTGATGTTCGGCCCACACAGTTGGTGCCACATTTGAAAGAGTTTCAATCCATTTAGGACTCTAGTTAATTCAGAACCTTGGTTTTATTTTCAAACTTTCTTTCTTAAAACCCTTTATTCCAAAACTGGAGTTTCAAATCAGTTTTTAACTCTCTTCAAGCGAAGCCCACCCTGCAGAGGTGCAAAACCCAAATTTTCAATTTCATTGAATTCTACATCTTCCATATTCCAAAAACACCAAAAATGTATTAGTTAGTTTAGGTATCCTTTTGAAGGTTTTAAGAAAAAATGTTTTAACCCCTTTGTTTTTAAAGTTTCAAAATCGTTTTTGAAAAATCAAGTGGAGCCCACTCTGGGTGGCACCACATTTGAAAGAGTTAGGGTTAGCTTAGGGTTAGTCAGTATTCTAATTAGGTTAGAAGTTAGAAGAGTCAAAATCGATTTTAAAGATCCATCTTTATTTTAGTGTTTTAGCCTTGCTTTATTTAAAGTTTTAAAAACCAAAGGTGGGCCCACATTAGGTGGCGCCACATTTGATTTTTTTTAGGGTTTAATTAAGTCTTAGGTAGATAAGTTAGAATAAAGATTTTCATAAAAATCCCCCCCCCCCCCAATGTAGTTATCCAAATTCATTTTAGGAAAGTTTTAAACTAGACTAGATTCATTCTAATTTAGGGTCTTGAAAAAGTTATAAAAAGGGGGGCAAAAGGGGGGTCGACCCATGCGCTCTCTCTCTCTCTCCTTATTTTTTTCTTGCTTCTTCTCTCTCCTCCAAAAGCCTTCCTTCCTCCATTGTTGAAGCAACCTCCAAGGTAAGTTTTATTTACCTTATTTCATTAATTTTATTAATTTTATTAATTTTATTATGCTTTTTGCTATGGTTTTCACCATTGCCGCCCTTTCTATATGGATTTCAGACTTATTTTTCATTCAAGAACCGTGGAATCGATTCAAGAAAGTGATCTAATGCTATATGAAGGTGTTTTTCATGATTTCAAACTGCTGAAATCATTTGAACTACCATTTTATATGTTTAAGCCAAATAAACGATGAGATTTGCCTGTTCAATGGGTCGAATCTCTCTTTTCGAAAGCTAAATCAAATTCTAACCATGTATTCCCTGGTTTTTTTTATTTTTTTATCATGTTCATGCTTATTTTGGTCATTCAAATGTCAAATCCATATTTGTGGCATTATTTTCAAGTTTTCTTTATTATTTTTCATATTTAGATTAGGTTTTTCCTGTTTTATTGATAATATATGGATTTTGATCCTGGGCACGCGGGAACCACGTTATTTTATGTTTAAGTTTTTGTCAAAGAAATATGATTTTTTCAGGGTTAAACTGTGAACATGTCAGTGATTTTCTATAAAAAAATTGAATTATTTTGGGTTCTGTAACCCAGTAAAAAATACAAAACTGAACCCTGCTTTTTCAACCATGAAATCACTATGGGGATTCGGGAATGACTTCCCATGGTGATATCTCCCTCATCAAAGATTTGATTGATGATCCGTAAGTTTCAGTGTTTTTTTATTCTATCTAGTATTTCCTATAAAAAATTCAGAGTTTTATGCTTCTGCTTGTTATTTTTCCTCTGACAGAAAGTAGAATCGGTTTTACAGAACCTGTTATGCATTGTCTAAACCCTAGATCGACTTGTGTCAATCGTATCTCCCTCACCGATGATCCGATCGATGATCCGTAAAAAATAAAATCTTCCTATATGTATCCACTATCAACTTCTAAAATTTTATAATTTTTTAACATGATTTGCTATATTTATTTGTACCCAAAATTGGATGTATTTATTTCAATTTGCTACGTATAAGCCAGAATCAAGCGTATATTGCCAGAGCGATATCTCCCCAACCAGAGATGATTTTTCTGATCTGTAAAAAGAGAAATCTTTTTTTTCTGTCTAGTATTTCTCTGTAAATTATTATGAATATCTATAGTGATTTGATACCTTATTCGAGCCTAACACTGTGGCAGGTACGTGCCCATGGGCAAAATTACGTATTTTAGCGTTTTATTCAATTTTCATATTACAATAATATCAAAAGTATATTTTTTTATTGCAGTTTAATTTTAGGGTTATCATAAGTGTCCATGTTATTTTTTTGTTAATTTTTGAATTTATTTGATATATTATTTGATTAAATCATGAAAACAGGGTGTCGGCGGAGTCCCTGTTCGAGTAAAACACTAGCGAAAATCACTATTTTTTTTATATTTTGATTTTTTTTTAAATTATATTTTTAATGTTTGATTATGTTTATAATCATGCTAGTAAGCTTCACACCCGATTTGGTATTTATTTAAATCCATTTAAGCCCTAAATCCAAAGTTTTACCAAAATCTTTTTTGAAAACCCTCATTTCAAAACCATAGTCTTGTTTTTAAGGGTATCTTTTTTTTAAAAGTTGTTTATCTTTATTATTTCTTGAATTTTACATCAGCTTTTATTATGTTTATCTCCGGGAAACATGAAAAAGGCTTATATCCAGATAAATCCCATAATTTCCAGATATTGCTGGATAAATCCTGAAAAGCTGACATATTTTCACTAACAAGCTTTCTAGTTTTGTAGAGACATTGAAGAGTGTATTTTATTTTATTTTATTTTCCCTTTTATATAAATTGTAATTGTAAACATTAGAATAACAATTTAATTTCCTGCTTAGAATAGGATTGCATTGCATATAGTTTTATTCTCCAATAATGTTAATATGTGATGGATGATGATTCATGCATATTCAAATTCACCATGATCTATACGAGTGGAACATGCACTAGCTTCTAAGGAGTTAATAAACTAGGTGGGTTTCGTATTTATGGCCATAGTCAAAATACAAACAAAACCCAAATTTATCATCTTTTTCTAAGCCATAAATGGCCTACACTCTTAAGCATCTTCAGAAATCATTGCATATTTCGAACTTTTTCCAAGTATTTTCTCCTTTTAGAACTAAATAAGATATTATTCAATACATATTTGTGGCCATAGTCAGGGATATGTAGAGAATTTATTTCATCAAAATTCTATAAGGCGCATAAATTCCTTTTTCAAATGATTTTCTCAAATTCTTCAAAAAATACTTTCTCAAATTACATTTATTCATTCATCTAGGTTAGATTGCATCATGAAAATATTTCATAAGGCCACACGCCCCTTCTTCTGATTTACTTCACAAATTCATCTAAGAGAAATTGATTTTCTCAAAGTTGCTAAATTTTCCTTAGAAATCGATTTTCTTTTCTTCAGAAATGTTCTCTCAATATGGTTCATGATTTTCAAGGTGTCCCCTTTTCCAAATATTTCCAATTATTCTAAGCAAACATCATGTTTTCAAATCTGCATTTTCTGAAATTCATAGCACATGCCTGATTCTTTATGCATTTAGGAATAGAACACCTATTTAGACAAGTTGAGCAAAGCAAAGCACATGATTGATCATTGGTTTGATTACTCCTGATTATGGTGCCAGGAACGGTTGAACCTCGTACCGACAAGCGAGTCCCATTCTTCAGAATTATCCTGCATTTTAAAAGGGAGGTGAGTTATTTTTAAAATCTTTTTCAAATGTCAGTTTGACTTGCAAAAGTAAAATTTTGCAATGATTACAGACAGGAAATCCAACTTATCAGCCTTCAATTTGGTGATATTTCAAGTCTTCCTTAGAAAAGTGCATCACATCTTCCTTCAACTCGAATATGATCAAAGTCTTCCTTGTCCTCGGAGATTAGACTCTCAGGTCATCTTTCATCTTGGTGACAGTCACAAATTTTCCTTGGTAAGCACATGTCACATCCTCCTTCAACTTGGAGATTGTCTGAGTCATTTTTGTCTTTTGTCTCTTGGGATCTAACTCTCATATCATCCTTCAACTTGGTGATACTTGAGAGATCCCTTTTGCAGGTAATTCATTAGGCTGAAATGTTTGGAGAAATGAAGTAGGTTTTATGACACAGTATATTTCCACTGCCTTATTCCAGAAGAACTGTCTTTAAAATTGTTTCCTTGCTATAGTCAATATTAATTCATTTTTGGCTTCTCAACATTGTTGAATTTTTCCTCTGTCGGCCATACCGAGGATTTTTTCTTTATCCCTTTTAGTTGACCAACAGAAAAAAAACTTGAATTTTCTACTTATCTTGCAGAAGTTTCACCCTTTTAAAAAGAACATGGGAGGTAGTTCTAGGTGAATCTTTGTGCAATGAATTTTTTTTTAAATCAATAAATGTTTCTGATAACAAATTGGCAATAAATCCAGTGACCCTTTATAAAAGAATTACTTGACATCAAATTGATGAGATCCTTGACTTGATTGGACCTTTCTCTTTCCCCAAAGAGCTCAGGCTTAAACCCTTACCTGAACGAGTGATAAAAAGGACTCATCTTTCCCTAGAGAGGAGGTGTTTGCAAAACGAGTCTTTCAAGGAGAAATTAAGTTTTCGTCAAAACTCCCTAATCTTAGGCTTCTTTTTTTGAAAGTGTTCAATAATAAAAGGTTGAAAAGGTATCATAGAGGAGCGAGTTCCATCACACTCTTCCCTAGAAAAAGGGATCCTCTATGAAGAGGGAGGCCAAAATAAGCTAACAAAGAGGCCACAAAGAAAATGTGCTTCCATCGAAACTCTCCCTGGAAAAAGGGTTTCTTGTGTAAGACAAAGGTTGTTGTTTTGCAAATGGTCCACGAAGAAACGAGTCCCTTCAAACTCTCCCTGAAAAAAGGGTTCTTGCGAACAAGACAATGATAGTTACAGAAGGAGCGAGTTCCCTCAAACTCTCCTTGGAAAAAGGGTCCCTTGCAAAAGTTTGAAAATGATTGAGATATTTAGCCAGTTCAAAAACCGGTTCAACCCGAAGGTTGGATCTTTGAAAAAAATTGGTATTGATAAAAAGAGTTCAACCTAGAAGTTGAATTTTGAAAATCAGCTGAATAAAAAGCTCAACTCGCAGGTCGAATGGATTTGATAAAACGTTAGCCTAAAAATTGAATTTCATAGACAATCAGCCCGCAAGCCAGATTTGACAAAAGACCAGTATGAGCACTGGATTTGATGAAAGACCAGCACAAGCACTGGATTTAATAAAAGACCAGTGCGAGCATTGAATTTGATAAAAGACCAGCGCGAGCACTGGATTTCAAAATTGACCAGCATGAGCACTAGATTTGATGAAAAACCAACACGAGCACTGGACTTGATGAAAGACCAGCATGAGCACTGAATTTGATAAAAGATGAGCAACCTGAGGGTCAAATTTGAAAAAGACCGATTTTAATAAAAGATGATCAACCCGAGGGTCGAATTTGGAAAAGGATCGATAAAAGTTGGCTTTGATAAAAACAGGCTCAACCCGAGGGTCAAATTTTGAAAAGATCGGTGGAAACTAGTTTTTGAAAAAAGGTTCAACGCGAGGGCTGTATTTGAAAAGATTGATTTTGATAAAAAGATGATCAACACGAGGGTTGAATTTGAAAATATCAGAGAAACTAGTTTTTGAAAAGGGCTCAACCTAAAGGTTGAATTTGGTGAAAACTAATTTTTGAAAAAGAATCAACCTGAAGGTTGAATTTGAAAAAGATTGATGAAAAAGAGTAAACTTGAAGGTTGATTTTGAAAAGACCGGTGGGAAAACCAGTTTTTGAAAAAGACTCAACCAGAGGGTTGAATTTGAAAAGGATTGGTGAAAAACAAATTTTTGAAAAAGAGTCAACCCGAAGGTTGATTTTGGAAAAAGACCGGTATTGACTAGTTTTGATAAAAAGACTCAGCCCGAGGGTTGATTTTAAAAAAGATTGGTGAAAAACCAGTTTTCGAAAAAGAGTCAGCCCGAAGGTTGATTTTGGAAAAAGACTGGTACTAACTAGTTTTGATAAAAAAAGACTCAGCTCGAGGGATGATTTTGAAAATGATCGGTACTTTGAAAGCTCACGGTGATCATGATAGAGATTTTGCAAAAAATTTCAAAAAGATTCACGATTTTGGGACAAACCCCTATGAATGATCTCAGGATTGTCCCTTATCCTGAAAATTGATGATAAAGAATCTCTCGATCCTGCCATGTACACAAGATGATCTGGGCGAAAACAAGATTTCATAATAAAAGATGCCCCAGTGTAACAAAGGAAAAGGAGGTTGGACACTATAAATATGAAGAAAAATGATACTTTATTGATGAAGTATTAGCAAATGACTGAGGACTGAAGTGACAAACTAAGAAGAACATAAAAAGGAACTGGGACTACATTGTCCCTACAAAATGACAAAAGAATAAGAAAACATTGGCATTATAGCTTTTAATTCGTCCCCTTGACAAAAATAGCTCCTTTGCACTAGTCTTTCCAGATCAGTTGACGCCTGACTGACTCTCCTCCTCATCTTCTACAAGAAGATTCTTGTTGATGCAGTCTTGTACTATATTCTTGAAGATGAAGCAGTGTTCGGTGTCATGCCCCATTGTTCGATGGAACTTGTAGAATTGATCCTTAAATTTTCTTATAATAGTGGGAGGATCAGGGACTTTTGGAAGCTTAACCATCTCCTTGGTCAGCATATATTCAAGAACCTTTCTGTGCGGCTGATCTAGGGGGTGAATTTGCGGTCATTACTCCATTCATTGCGGTTCAACTTTTCTTGAGTGTTTATTTTCTGCTGGGAGTTGTACAGGTGAGACTTATCATTCTGCTTAAAGGTGTAGCCCCTTTTGCCTTCATTGTTGTTTTTGATGGGATTGAAGCCCCCCAAGTTGCTACTGTTATTGTTCTTACCACCCTTATTATGGTTGCCATTATGGTTGTCTCCGGTGGTGTTCATTGAAAAGGTGACATGTGCCTTCTTCTTGGCGTCTTGACTGCTCTTTGAGAGTGTGATGCCCTTATACACACTATTTTTCATCCCCATTTCGAGTCATTCTGCTTGCTCTGTTAGTTTGATGAAAGATCACGATGGGGAGGTAGAGATAAGACTTCTTAGAGGTTGCGAGAAATTATTCAGGATGATGGATAGGGCATGTTCCTCTGAGATCGGATTCCTCATCTTATTGCAAGTGGATCTCTACCTGCGAATGAAATTTCTGGCTTTTTCGTTTTCTTTCTGCCTGAGATTGTAGAGATGATTCATGATTGGTAAAGCCTCAGTGTTGAAGAGAAATCGCTCGATAAACAAGTTGACAACCTTATCTTATTCCCGCAACTCAATCGAATTGATGTGCTCTGCATACCATTTTGTTATTGTGCCTTCCAGACTGTGAGGAAAACATCTAAATAGGGTCATGTTGTCTTTTCTAAATTGATTGTATTCTGCAAAGAACATGGCCAAATGAGCCTTGGGACCGTCAATCCCATTGAATTTGATAAACTTTTGAGGAAGATCCTTCAGACTATCATCCCCTTCGAGGCCATCATAAAAGTCCTCACTAGTGTAAACCCTTTTGCCCTTGTCTTGGGCTTAAAGATCCTCGACCATATGAGTCATCTCCTTGAGCTGCAATTGGATTGGATCTTCAGCTGCTGGGGTCTAAATCTTCAACTGGTTAACAGATTCAAGATCTTGAATAAACTTTTTAAACAATTCATGCTCTTCTTTAGAGACCTCTTTCACTGAATTTGCCCCTTCTAAAGCGCTATCATGCTGGATTTTCTTCTTGGCTATCTTGATATGCTTTTTCACCAGTTTGCCCTTGACTTTCTTCTTGGAGGGCACTTTCTCTGAGCTAGCCTTAGCTTGCTCTAACAACATCTTGGTCATCATCTTCTAAAATAAGGTATACATGATGGGATCGATGTCATCCCCACCTTGTTGGCCCTGTCCTCTGAGGGAACTCATCTTTTCTATGCGGTTGTTGTACTGCAGTGGGACAGTCTTCTTCCCAGACCTTGTTTGAACCATGCGATAATGCCAAAGCTCTTTGCAGAACAAAGGAGATGGTTAGGCTGATGAAAGATTTTGATGAGAAGGATGATGATGATTTAGAATCAGGTTGACAATTTAAAAAGGATTTCTCATTACCATGGATTGGGTAGTCACAAAAATGATGGCAATTGCGTTGCTATTTTCGGGAAGGAAGTAAACAACTAAAATGAGCCTTGTTACCCAGGTGGGGTTGTCAACGAGTTTAAAGATGCCATATGGATAGAATGGAGGAATGAATAAACAGTTGACAAAAATCAGGTTGGCAATTAAGCAAGGTTGTTCCGTTACCAGGAACTGGGTCATCATAAAATTTGTGACAATTGCGTTGTTATTCTGTGACAAAAAATAAACAACTAAGATGTGCCTTGTTACCTAGGTGAGGTCGTCAACCATGATGAAAATGCCAAAGTTTTGAAAAAGAAATGCCTTTTGACAAACGATCCATATGAGAAAATAAGAAATCTTTATTGAATATCATGGACAAAAGGAAGGTGGGTAGATAATTTCCCACCACTATAGATATTCAAAAGACACACGGGGTCTAGGAAAGATAGAAAGAATAAAAGGGCTCCATTCATCGAAGATAAAATATGGCAAAATCAAGATTTGAAGAATTTGAGATCCAGAAGAAGGAAAAAGGGGTGCCTAGATTTTTGAAAAATAAAGGAATTTTTTAAAAGACTTCCAGGGTTTTGAGAAAATTAGTTCAGAAAAATGTGAGAAAATGTAGAAGACAAAAGTTGTGGAATCACATTCACATCACAAACAAGGATATGCATACAACACTCCCTAAAAGTTGACTCTATCATGCAAATATTTCGAAAAGGCTCATAGGACCTTAACCTGACTCTAAGGTTAAGATCATCTGTGTCCAATCATGTTGTACCGATATACTCGAGTCAAACCTCAATATACGTGCATAAAACTATATCTCCAGTTCTAAGTTCATGGTTTTCCAACATCTTTGAGTGCCTGCCGATATACTTTGGACTATGGCCCTCGGTACGTGGCAGGGGGGTTATTAGCCCAAATAAGTGGCCTAGTTGTGAGGCTTTGTCTCAAACTATGGTTCAAGAAGAAAGCCCATCAACGTGGTGGTCGGGACAACATAGGTAGGGGATGCTTTGTAAATAGGATTCAGCATGCAAGAAATCAGAGGACTCTAAGACCTTAAGAGATAGAATTTTGAAAAGCATAAGAAGCATACACTTGCATACAAGGTTTTTCATTCAACGCCTAGATTGAGGAGGGTTGCATTTGACCTAAGTATAAGTGAACATGAATAGATCGCCTCAATCATTTCTACCAAATCATGCCTAAGTCTATATGCATCATGTCAGCTGGGTTAGATTCTAGGCTCTTAGGTTCACAAGTAAAAAGCTAACATTGTAGAATAATAACTCAGACAGTCAAACAAGGCAAAGCACAGGGTCGATCAGACGATGACAAATCCCATCACGGTCGCCAAACCTGTTTTCATGCAAAATTTTACTTTCGCAAGTCAAACTGACTTTTTGAAAAGATTTAAGAAAAAACTCACCTCTATTTTGAAAATATAGGAAAATTGAGAGAGAATGGGACTCGCCTGGCGATACGAGGTTCAACCATTCCTGGTGCCATAACCAGGGGTAATCAAACCAAGGATCGAACACTGTGCCTTGCTTGCTTAACTGTCTGAAAAATTATTTTTAAGTTCTAGAATGCACAAAGAATCATATATGTGCTATGATTTTTGAAAAATACTATTTAAAAATATGATGCATGCTTGAAATTGTTGGAAAATTCTTTTGAAAATGAAGATATTCAGATAAAATCGATTTTTAAAGAAGGATTTTTGAAAGGTGCAACTGATAGGGCGTGTGGTCTTATAGGCTTATGTTTGATGTAGCCTAAACTAGATAATGCATGGATGCAGTTTTATCAAAACTCTTTTCGGAGAAAGATTTGATAAAAATCCTTGAGAAATCCCCATTTGTTTCAGAAATTTATTTTGTATAAAAGGGGCTTTTGTGTCTTATAGAATTTGAATGAAATAAATTCGCTACATATCCCTGACTATGGCCACGAATATGCTTTGAATATATCTCACTAAATCCTAAAAGGAGGGCTTTGAAATAAAAGTGTTGAAAATATGCAATAATTTTTTAAGATAGCCTAAGAGTGTAGGTTGTTTGTAACTTAAAAGAAGATGATAAATCTGAGTTTTATTCGTATTTTGACTATGACCACAAATACGAACTCTACTGAGTTTATTAACTTCTTAGAAGAAGGTATATGTGTCATTCGTGTTGACCATTGTGAATTTGAAATATGTGCATATGAATCATCAACCATAGCAATTAATATTGAAAATAAACTATATGCAAATGCAACCCTAATCTATGCAGAAAAAGAAATTTCCACTATTTTTTATTTTGATTACAATTTACATTGAATACTTGAATAATAAATAAAGAAATAAAAAGGAAAAATAAATAAAATACAATCTTAAGCTTTCCTGCAAAATTAGCAAACATGTTAGTAGAAATATGTCAGCTTTTCTAGATTTATCCAACAATATCTGAAAATTAAAGGTTTTATCCTGATATAAGCATTTTTCCCATGCCTTAATAAAATAAAAATGCTAAATAAACTAAAATATAGATGCATGATTTAAATAAAATATGAAACTAAACTAATTATAAAGTTAGAAATTCAGAATTGAGGGGAAAATGATATTAATTGCAAAACAGGGTTAAAATCAAGGTTTTTCATAAAAGATCTTTGAAATATCCTTAATTCGGGGATCAAACAGATTCAAAATGATGTCAAATCGGGTGAAAATCACCCTAACATGATTAAGAACATGATCAAAATAAAAAATTATGAAAAAAATGCATGAAAATAATAAAGAAAACAAAAAAAAAAATAAATTTGCCCGTGTTTCAGCAAAATAGGACTCTACGGGCATCCGATTTTTTAGAAACAACTAGATAAGATATCAAATGACTTCTAAAATTTTAAAAATTGATATAGACATTTTTAACAACCCTAAAAATAGTATACAATCAAAAAATAAATTTTTATGATTATTCAAAAAATAAATATTAAATAAAAAAGAGAAAATAGGCTATTAAACATGCCATTTTGTACCTATCATGGTGTCAGATCATAACGAAATATCAAATAGAAATTAAAATTTATGACATTTAATTGATATAAACTAGACATCTCAATAAAAACAACCCTTTTTATAGATCAGAAAAATCATCTCCGGTTAGAGAGATACAATTCCGGCAAGATGCGCTTGATTTTGGCCAACGCCTGACGACTCAAGAAAGACAGATTTTAGTTCCTAGTTAAAATAACATAACAAACAACTTGCAAATATTACCAAAATCACACATGCAAAACTAGACATATAAACAAAGAGATCACTTTTTACGGATCATAAATACGATCTTCGGTTAGGGATATATCTTTTCAGCAAGATGATCCAAGATCTGAACCATGCATGGCTATTCAAGAAGAACAGATTCCAATTTTGGGTTTCAAGAAAAAATTAAACGATGGTGAAAATCATAAAAATAACACCACCAAAACTAGACACACAAATAAATCGGTCACTTTTTACGAATCAGAAATACAATTTTCAGTTAGGGAGATATCACTCTGGCAAAATGAACCTGGATCTGAACCATGCCTGTCGGTTCAAGAAGAATAAGTTTTGATGTCAGATGATAATAAAATAGTAAACGATTGTAGAAAATCATAAAAATTATGCAAAATAAACTAGACACACAGAAAAAGACACAAATTTTTATGGATCTAAAATATAATCTCTAGTGAGGGAGATATAACTCCAGCAAATAGCTCATATTTCTGCACTACATTTTGACGGTGTAGAAAACAGGTTTTGGTTCTTGAATTTATAAAGGAATCATATGATACTTAAAAATTGTGAAAATTTCACAGATTCAAGAAAATATATGTATCTAACCCTCATAAAAAAAATCAAATCTAAAAGATAAAAAATGCACATGAAATAACACTTTTAACACATGGCCATAATCAAGATTTGTGTAGGCCTGTAAAGAACATTAAAAACCCTAATCTAAACATGCATAAAACCTAAAGAAAGCTATAGATGCAATATTTTTCAATTTTTTTATGAATGAAATAATGTAAAACTAAATTTAATATGCATATAAAAATAAAAAAATACAGAAAATGAAATTGCATGGGATTTTACTTTAATATATCCATGAGAAAAAAAGATTTGATCTATGAGAGATCGGATCTTATTCTTTCGTGTGGCTGAAATAAAATCGATATTCAATCATCAAAAATATAAAATAAAAACATAGAAAACAAGGATTTACCTGTAGTTGGATTGGTCATGGAGGCTACCACACAAAAATCACATTAAAGAAGAAGAAAGAAAGAAAAAGAGGGGGGCGACAATGGAGGAAAACAAATAAAAATAAAGAAAGAAAGAACAAAAGGAAGAAAATATACCTTAGGGATAATGGAGGGAGCTTGGGCTTGAGAGAGGAGAGAGAGGAAGTTGGAAATCATAGGGGGTGTCAACCCCTATGTGGTCTATTTATAAGGATTTTTTTTACTTAGGGTGAAGAGTTCCAACCTAGTTGGAACTCTTCTTAATTAAAGAAGATAAAGGAAAGAGGGGCGGTTTTTCTAATTGAACCCTAATTGAAATCCTTTTTGACTTTTTTCAATTTCAAACTAGCTAAAATTCTAATAAAAAAATCCAAATGTGGCACCACCTATGTAGGCCCCACATTTGGTTTTTAAAATAATAAATAAAGGTTTTTTAAAAAGGGTTTTAAAACAAATGAAAATAAAGCTAGAGGTTTAAAAACAAGAATAGAGTCCTAATTGAATTCACATTTTGACTTTTCCTACTCTAACCTAATTGGAATTCTGACGAAAAGACCTAAATGGATTTGGAAAACTCCAAATGTGGTGCCACCTATGTGGTCCCCACATTTGGTTTTTAAAGAGATTAAAATAAAGATTTTAAAGGGGGTTTTTAAAACAAAGTTAAAATCACAAGATAAAAATCAAAAGTTAAAAATGAAAATGGAGTCCTAAACTGACTAAACTTCTGAAATAAAATGAAGAAAGGAATCAAAATGTGACACCACCTAGGTGGGTCCCATCCAAGATGAAATGGATTGAATATAAGATCCATTTTGAAAATCGATCTTGATCTGATACCTTGAAAAATGATGTTTTTGAAAAGCATTTCAAAGCATCAAATGTAAATCACTGGGTTTATAAAATATAAAAATTAATTTGGTACCTAGGTTTTGAAATTGGATAAAGAGAGAGTTTTCAATTCGGATCTGGATCTAAAGCTTTAAAATGACAAATGGGTTTGGATCTCAAACCATGAGTCTGGTCCATATTTGAGGATGATGAAAGATCCTGGATGGAATTTTGGAAAATGAATCTTGGATCTTGATAAAGCAGATGAAATGGTTCCCGGATCAGAGATGGATTCAAAATCTGGATCCTGGATCAGCAATAAGGTGATAATGAATCTTGAATCAGAGAACGGATCCGAGATGGCAAATAATTGGATTCTTGATATCTGATTAGAGAATCCAGGTTCAGAAAGCAAATTGGATCCTGGATATAAGTAGTAGAATGAATTGAATAAAAGATCTAGGTTTGAAATAGAAATTGGATACTAGATATCGGATTCAATATTGGATCCAATCCAAATATGATTTGGATCTCGAATATAGCTGAAATTCCAGAAAAGAAATTAATAAGAATCCAAATTGGGAATCACTCTTGCTTAGAAATAGTCAAAATTAAGGTTCTGAATACAAATGATCGAGAAATGATTTTTGCCCTGCAAAGTGAAGAGTGACACTGAAAAATGAGGTTTGAACTGGTTTAAACTGAATTGAACTAGGTTCTAGGGTTTTTTAACTCGGACGAACTAAAAAGACACTAACTTAACTAAATTCCTAGATCAGATGATCGAGAAATGATACAATTCTCAGTAAAATAATGAAAAATAACGAGGGTTTACTGAGTGTGAGCTAAAATGAAGGTCAGTTATACTGAGGTGAACTAAATCTGAAGCTTAGACACTAGCTAGACAGACTCGGGTTAGCTTAATTTCAGCTGAAATGAGCTGGAATGGACTAAAGTGAACTCCAACAATATGGGAAACAAATTTTAACTGAAACTGGACCACTTGAACTCCTTATGAGCTCAAGTTAGACACATGAAAATATGATCGACGGAAATTTACTGACAAAGAGACAATTGGCTTGGATTCGAGCTAGAAATGAGCTCATTTCTCAAAAAATAAACCAAATTTAGCTGCAATAGAATGACACTACTCATCGTGAGCTCAGAGGATCTAGAAATGACTGACATTCTAATTCTTCTGAACTTAAAATGAGCTGGGTTAAACCTAACTCACATGGATCTAAGGTAACCTAGGGGTAAAATGGTAATTTTATTGAGAAAATGGATGAAATGACACATAAACTTGGAACGGACCTAGTGTTAGACTCCTACACTGATCTACAGAGGTTGGCATCTGTGAGAACGGTGTGTCTGGAATGGACCTGGAAAATTTAGAGTGTTTACATCGGCTAACCTATATTTTTCTAATTAATTAATTTAACGAATGCCAAAAATAAAAAATCTGATATAAACCTGAATCTGGAACTAAACTGAATTAGAAATCATGAAAAAAATAATTACTCTATAGCAAATCTATCAATTTGAATAAAATAATACTATTCTACATGAAGAGTCAAGAAAAATGGCTAAACTACATTAAGCTATTTTATTTTTTTCTTTTTATATTTTCATATGATAAAAATAAAACTAACCTAATCTATGCAATAAATATGCAATGATATGATAAACTACATGCAGAAACTAAAACTACAAAACTACCGAGAGACGGGGGGAGAAGAAACGTACGTTCTGATCTGTTTCTGATGGAGGGGTTGAGAAAAAGAAAGTGGTCTTACCTTCGAGCTGCACTTGCCTCCGTCAAGTAGGGGTAAGAAGAATCGACGTTAGAGAAATGTTAGAAGCAAGACAAAAATGGAGAAGAAAGGAAGAGATCGAGGGAGAACCGATTGAGAATGAGGAGGAGGAAGAGAAGAGAAGAGGGAGAAGAGGTCAGTGATTTCATAAGAGGCAAAAATGTCCCATATGGCTGAAACAATCCTATTTGTACTAAAAAATAGGTTAGAAAATGTATTTTCTAAAAGGCCTAATTAATTTTTAGAATTTTCAAAATAGTACCTATAGAAAAATGTGTTTTCAAGAAAAATACAATTCTAAACAAATTAAAACTAATCAATACACTCCTAATCTAGTTAGACTATACATTAAAAAATTTTAAACTAACTACAACTCTGAAAATTGTAGGGAAGGGTTTAAATATATGGTTTTCCTTTATTTTCAATTTAAAAAAGTTTTTCAAAAACACTGATAAGAATGAGTTTTTTAATGCAATTTTTTTGGCAGATCATGCATAAAATAGTATGAATAAAATGCAAAATATATGCATGATCACATCTCATCAGTTGATGGTTTATTAGAGAAACTACCCTACTCATGACCTAGAATTGGTGGTAGTGGTCTTTGCTTTCAAGATTTTGAGCCATTATCAGCATGGTAAAAAGTTTGAGGTTTTCACAAACCATAAGAGGCTCAAGTACCTCTTTGTGAAGAAAGAGTTAAACATGAGATAGACGAGGTGGCTTGAGTTCATAAAGGATTATGAGTTCACGATCGCTTACCATCCAAGGAAGGTGAATGTCATAGTGGATACTCTTAGCCATAAGGCAGGAGGAGTTTTAGCAAGCTTATAGAGTTTGACTTAGGATCTCATTGAGTGGAGACCCTTTAGAGCTGTGGACTGTAGGATCAACATCGCCAGTATGGCTGTGATGAAAGAGATTATGAAGCAGATTATAGAGAAGCAGAAGGATGATCTCAAGTTTTTGCAGATGGTAGTTGCATGTCACGATGATGAGTTCGCTCTGCACCTTCAAGAAGATGGAGGCATCTAGTATGAAAAGAGATTATGGGTAGCTAGCGACCCTCAGATCAAGGAAGAAGTGCTTGGTGATGCGCATAAGGGCAAGTTTATCATACACCCTGGTAGTACAAAAATATTTAAAGACTTGAAAAGGAATTATTGGTGGAGCTGAATGAAACAGGATATAATATAATATGTTTCAAAATGCTTGACTTGCCAGCAGGTGAAGATAGAACATCAAAGGCTTGGAGGTTTACTACAGCAAATAGAGATCCCTCAGTGAAAGTGGAAAGGTATCACAATAGATTTTTTCATTGGTCTACCCAGAACCCGTAGGGGTAAGGACGCGATTTGGGTGATTATAGATTGACTCACCAAGTCGTTCCATTTTCTTTTCATCAAGACCAACCAGTCTTTGGAGAGTCTGGCAAATTTATATATGCAGGATATCATGCTACTACACGGAGTACCTCTATCAATCATCTCGGATCGAGAACCATATTTTATATTGAAGTTTTGAAGACATATGTAAAAGGTTTTAGAGACTTAGTTAAAGTTTAGTACGGTCTTTCATCCTCAGACAGATGGTCAGTCAGAGAAGACGATTCAAACTCTAGAGGATATGTTGGAAGCATGTACCTTGGATTGGAAGGGTGAGTGGGATAAGCATGTTGGGTTGGTAGAGTTGGCCTATAACAATGGCTACCAAGTGAGTATGGGCATGGCACCCTACGATGCCTTGTATAGACGACCGTGCAAATCACCAGTATATTGGGATGAGGTTGGTGTGTGTACTCTAGACACACCAGTAGTGATAGAACACTATACTGAGTAGTTGTATAGGATTCGTGATAGACTACAGATGGCTCAAAGTAGACAAAAGAGTTATGCAGATCATCGATGTCAACAACTCAAATTCGAGGTTGGAGATTTTATTTTTTTGCGGATTTCTCCTACCAAGAGTGTGTTCAGGTTTAGAAAAAAAGGAAAGCTCAGTCCCAGATTTGTAGGACCATTTAAGTTTTAGAGAAGGTAGGCACAACATCATATAGAGTGAAGTTACCACCCCAGTATGCAAAGATCCATTATGTGTTTGTGATCATTGCAAAAATTTTCCTTTTTCCTTTTTCCTTTTTCCTTTTTAGGGAAAGAGAAAAACTCTCTCAAGGTCTACTTGACCTTTTAAAAATTTACTTGCCTCTGTTTTTAGAAAAATTATGAGAAAATGGAGAGATGGGGCTCGCTCGTCGGTACGAGATTCAATCGTTCCTGGTCCCTTTACCAGGAGTAATCGAACCAATGATCGAATTTATGCCTTTGCTTTGCCTAAATTTGCCTAAGAAATTATTTTAAGTCCTAAATGCACATTGAATCAAAGCTTGTGCTATGAATTTGAGCTTGAAAATATGTATGCTTTTGAAAATGCTTCAAAATTTTGGATTTCCAAGTGATTTTGGAATGAATATGAAAATGTCCTTTAAGAAATGACTTTAAAATTCAGAAATCGATTTTGTATTGGGAAATTGGAATTTGAAATGAATTTGAATTGAAAGTTTTGAATTTGAAGATTTTGAAATTGAATTCAAAGTTAAGTTTTGAAATTTGAAATCTGAATTGATTTGAAATAGAAAATCAAAATTGGAGTTTGATTTTTGAATTGAGAATTGAATTCAGAAATCAAAATTGGAATTTTGAAATTATATTTAGAATTTTAGGATTTGAAGTTGAAAATCAGAATTGGGTTTGAAATTGAATTTGAACTTTAATTTGAAATTGAAGAATTTGAAATCTGAAATTGAAAATGTAATTGAAATTGAAATTTAAACTAAAGAAATTAAAATTTTGGAAATGAAATTGGAATTTAGAATTGGAAATTCAAGATGAAATTCGAAATTTGATTTGCAATTAAAATTGAGAGTTGAAATGAAATTCAAAATTAAGAATTAAAGTTTTAGAATGGAAAATTTGAAATTGAATTTGAAATGAAGAGAGAATTCAGAATTTGGAATTTGAATTTGGAATTTGAATTTGATATTTGCAATTGAAATGAAATTCAAAGTTGAAATTTAAAGTTCGAAAATGGAAAATTTAGAATTGATATTTGAAGTAAAATCCAAGATTTGGAACTTGAAAGAAATAGAAAATTGAGTTTGATACTTGAAATTAAAATGAAATTCAAAGTTTAAATTTGAAATTCGAAAATAGAAAATAAAAATTGATATCTAAAATTCGAATAAAATTAACATTTGAAATTTGGAAATTAAAATTAAAACTTGGAATTGAAAATGAAATTCAAAGTTGAAATCATAAATTCGAAAATGGAAAGTTAGAATTGAAAATAAGAATCGAAAATTGGGAATTAAGAATAGATATTTGAAATAGGATTTAAAATTGAATGAAATTGAAAATAAATTTTGAAAAATAACTTTGAATTTTTAAATAGAAGTTGAAAGTGACTTTGAATTTTTGAATAAAAATTGTCTTTCAAAAATTAATTTGAAAATCACTTGGAAATTTAAAAATAACTTAAATAATTAAAAAAATGATGCAATTCTATCTTAAATGATAAATATGCTATTTCTTTGAAAATTCATTTGAATTTTAAGGAGAATTTTATATTTTATAGAATTAAAACAAGATTAATTTTCATATATTCATGACTAGGGCCACAAATATACTTTGAATTAATCTTTATTTAAAATTCTAATAAAGAAAAAGAAAGAAAATAGATTTTGTGCCTTTATAGAATTAAAACAAAATTAATTTTAATATATTCATGACTAGGGCCACGAATACATTTGGAATTAATCTTTATTTCAATTCAAATAAAGAAAGAAAAGAGAATTAATTTTGAAAGAAATAATGAATTTCGAAAATGACCTAAAAGTGTAGGTCAAATTTTTATTTAATAAAGAATAATAACTCTAAGTATTATTTGTATTCTGACTAGGGCCAAAAATACAAACTTTACTTAGCGTTATTTATCCTTTATTAGATGATGCATGTGGCATTCATGTTTATGATAGTGTATTTCTAAAAAAAAAAAGAAAAATAAAATAAATCAATTATGGAATTTTAATTTACATGTTCATTCATTCTAAACTAAGCATAAAATGACATTTTTCATTAATGTAATTATTACAACCCTTGAATAAATTATATTAATTAAAATAAAGAAAAATAAAATCCTTCAAAATGAGCAAACATGTTAGAAATGAATATAGGCATTTATGGATTTTCTTCAATTATTGAAAAATTGAAGAAAATCCATGATTTAGCCTTTTTATGCCCCAAAAAGTAAAGAAAAATAAAAGAAATGCAAATGATGTGTGACCATTGCAAAATTATTTCAAAATATGTTTTTGGAGTTTTATATTTTCAAAATTAGTGTTTAAAACATATAAATTCATTTTAAAACTTGAATTCAAAATGAATTTAACCTTGAAATTGAGGTTTTAATGAAAATACATTTAAAATGATTGAAATAAAAAGAAAATAAACTCTAAAATTTGTTTAAAATGAAGTTAAGGCATTCTAAGTTGATAAAAAGTATTTCCAATTCATGAAATTCATGAATTGTATTTGAGAATTGAATTTTAAATTGTTAAAATGCCTAACTTAACTTCATTTTAAACAAAATAATGCCTTTTGTGAAATCGGTTTTGGAAAATGCAATGAATGAAGGACAAATAACTATAAAAATTTATAAAATTTTATATGGATGAATTAGACTTAAAATAGAATAAAACCCTTTTTACATATTTTGAAAATAAATTTTCATTAGAGAGGACACATCTAAACAAGTCGAAATAAAATTTAAGAAATGCTTAATGAGGCAAAATGACAGTGTTCTGATTTTCGATCAAAGCAGATATGAAAACTTTATAACAATTGTTAAAAATTTATGAAGATAAAATAGACATTTTAATAAAAAATCTCCAATCTACAGATCTAAAAAATGATCTTTCATTGGGGAGATTCAATCTAAACAATTTGGGTCAAAACCTGTGAAAAACCTATAAAAGAAAATCAATAGGGTTTTGGTTTTTTATTCAAATGACAGATAAAAAGTTGATGAAAGTTTATGAAAATTTGCATGAATAAACTAAATATTCTAAGGAAGAATTTCTTTTTTACATATTTTTAAAATGATCTCCCATTAGGAAGATATGAATGCAACAAGTTGATCTTGGGTCTGAGCAATGCCTGGGATTGCAAACAAAAAGTATCTTCACTTAAAATGCAAAAGAAATACAAATACTTCATATAAATGGATGAAATTTTACTGAAATTAACTATACATTCATATGAAGAAAAATCTTATTACATATCTCAAAAATGATCTCCCATTAGGGAGATATGACTCTGACAAAATGGGCTAAAAACCAGACTATAAAAGTGATACAGTACCATAGGGTTGCGGTTTTTTACTAAACTTGGGCATGAAAACACCATAAAAATTGATGAAATTTGGCATCAACAAACTATACTCAATGATAGAGACATCCCTTTTTACAAATTTGAGAAATCATCTCTTGTTAGGGAGAAATCACTTCAACAAGTTGGTCTAATTTCGGGTCAAATTCGGGCGAGGCCAAATGATGGGGTTCGAATCCTGATTTTTTTAGGGATCAAACCAACTCAAAATGATATGATTTTTTGTGGATATCCTGAAAATACATTAGTGAATATGAAGTAAAAAAATTAAATCAAAATAAAACCTAATTATATGCGAAATGATGAAATAAAAAATAGACCAGAATTGAAATTATCATTTAAGCATGATTGAGTAGAATAGCATCTCATTAATGAATTGATCTAATGATCAAAACGTGAGATCCATTATTTTAAACCATGGATGATGATGAAAATGATATAAAAATAGAAATAAACCATCTAAACATGAAATAAAAAGCATTGGGCATAAATTGAAATTGATTTTTCCTATCGAATGTGAGATTTGATCTATGAAAGATCAAATCTCAATTCTAAATGGTTAAAATGAAAATGCACAAAGTAAATAGCAATTTGAATGGATCAAAAAACATAAAAATGGAAATTAACATGAAATTAAGATAGATCTACATTGCTATTACATGATATTGAAAAGAAATTGCAAGAAATAAGAGAAGAAAGAGGGGCGATTTTGAGAAATTGAAAGAAAAAATATAGAAAAAAAGAGAAAAATTAGAAAAGAGAAGAGAGAGGGCCTATCTTGGGCTGAAGGACTTCCTTCTGCTTCTTCACTTCAGCCGCCATGAGAGGAGCCCAAGAAGAGGAGGAATGCTTGAGAGAGAGGAGAGGAGAAGAGAAAGAGAATTCTTTTTTATTGTCTCAATTTCTCAAATTTTCAACTTATGGAAAAGGGAGACCCCAAGGGGTTTATTTATAGCTTACTTTGGGGATACTTTGGGCATCTCAAATTTGAGATATTTCTAAGCCCTAGGGCTGATGTGGCAAGGCTCACATGGGGGAGGGGTTGGCGCCAACCCCATGTGAGCAATACTTGTTTGTTGAAAGGGCAAAAGTGCCCTTTGTGAGATATTTTGACACACGGCACCCTCTTGCAAGAGGGTGCCCATGTAAGGCATTTTTTGGTTTTGTAGATGGGCAAAGTAGACATTTATTTGAAAATTTGACACATGGCATCACTTGGCAAGTGATGTCCATGTGTGATTTTAAAAGTAAAAAGGTTTTTAAAGGTATATTGAAAAACAATTTTGATTTTGGATCTTGAAAATGCCAAGTGGCGCCCCTTTTGAAAACAATATTTTTCCTTTTTTATTTTGAAATTTAAGATAAAAAGGGAAATAAAATATAATAAATGAAAAGAGGAATTCAGAAATAATTGGATTCAAAAATCCAATTTTGATTTATGAAATCCAAATTAGACAAAAATCGGATACAAATTAAATTTTGAGAATTTTTACAAAAATTCTGATTTTGGATTTTGAAATTCAAAGATTATTTTTGAAATTGGGGATAAAAATTGGATTTTGATTTTGAATTTGAAATTCCCAAATTGATTTTGAATAAAAATTGGATTTTGATAATGGATCTGGATCCATTTTGGTATTTCAAAATCCAAACTGATTTTTGAACTGGATCCAGGGTATTTTTCAAAAGAAGTTTATAAAATAATGTATTTGAATTTGAAAATCTAAAAATTTATTTTGAATTTAGGATAAAAATTGAATTTTAAAAAGGATCTGGATCTGAGGTTTTGAAAAAGATTGAATATGGATCTCTATTTGAAGGGAATTGGTTCGAAATGGAAATTGAACCCTGAATATGGTTATTTGAAGAATTAAAAATGAAAAAACCCCAAATTCATAATGAAAATTGGGTTTTTGATTTTGGATCTTGGATCCAATTTAGAAAATGGAATTGAATCTTGGATCTAAATCAGGATCCAAGAAGTGGAAATTGGATCTCAGATGTTAGATGAATTTGAGTTCAAAAATTGATTCGATTGAACTCCTAAATGGATCTGAAATGGTTCAATTAGATCATGGATATCTGATGAGATGTTTCAGGTTTCAAAGAATAAATTGGACTCTAAATATGGATTTCTGAATGAATCAGATGAAAAATCTAGGTCCGAGAAGAAATTAGACACTAGATCCAGCATTGGATCTAATATTCGAATTGAAATGGATTGGATCTCGGATATTGATAAGATATTAGGTGAAGGAATTGATCCAAGTCTAAATTGGGACTTATCCCAGTTGGAAAAATTGGTAGAAACACCATTCTGAGAAAATTTATATTTTTTTATTTTTGCTCTGCAGGGTTAGAAACACGGTACTAAACTGGTATAAACTAATTTGAGCTAAATTCAAAGTTAGTTATACTCAGATGAACTGAATCCAGAGCTAGAACACTAGCTTAACCAGCTGGAGTCAGCTCGATCTAGACTGTATTGAGCTCAAACTTGCTAAAATGAGCTCAAATGAGCTGAAACAAAGGTCTGAGTGACTTTGAACTGGAACTAAGCTATTCGAACTCCTGGTGAACTTAGATTAGACTCACTGGGATGGTATCTAATGGATTTGACTGACTCGGGGATAGTTTGGTTAAGATTCAAGCTAAAATGAGCTTATTTTGCCTGAAATGAGCTAAATTAGCTGAAATGGTCAGGATTCGCTCATCGTAAGCTTAGGGAAGCTTGAAATGACAGACATTCTAATTGTTCTGAACTTAAAAATGAGCTTGGTTGGGCCTAACTAACGAAAGGTCTAAGGGTGACCTAGGGGTAAAATGGTAATTTTATTGGCAAGACAGGATAAACTGACCTCTAGACCAGGATAAACCTAGGGGTGAGACTCTATACTGCCCTGCATGGGATTTGGCATCTGCAAAAGGAGAAGTATGGAATGGACTTGAAAATTTTGGGGTGTTTATAGTGTTCTATGTGTCAATGTTAAGGAGGTATGTACCGGACCCGTCACACGTGATCCAGTATGAAGAGGTATGAGAATATTCTACCACAGAGGAGCACCCAGTTGAGATCATGGACTTACATGTTATTCTATTTCATGATGCATTGGCATACCTTCTTTTAGTCTAGAGATTGGATCTATATACGATCTATGCCTAGAATCATCTATGGCTAATGGATCTACATGAAAAAGACTTTTGAAAACCCAAACGGTGTTTAGGTAAATCAATTTTGAGAAAATATTTTTGGAAAAACCTAGTTTTAAAACCCTAAATGCAAAAAACATTTTGTAGATTAGAAAAGAAAAAAATTGATTTTAGAAGATTAGTTTTCTTGTTTAAATTAGATTATTGTGAGCATGTTAGTGGATTATGCCATGTTAGAAAAGTGAATAATGATGTTATCATGTCTGCAAAAATCTAGAATATCATGATTTAATTTATTCATCATGTGATTAGTGTTATGAATTAAAGTTTTGATCTATTTTGTATTATGCTTTACCAATTAAAATTGTGAATTTTTAATGGTGGGTCAACATGAAAAAGGGCTAAACATTATTATGTATTTATTGTATTCATCAAGGTAGGCCTAAGAAGACCTGGATGGAGATGATAGGAAAGGATATGAATGCTTTGAACCTCACCGAAGACATGGCATTGGATAGAAATAATTGGAGGAGAAGGATTCATGTGGAAGACCCAGAATGATTTTCTTTTTTGGTTCATATTGCTGACCCCAATTGTTTTGGGATGAAGGCATTGTTATTGTTGTTGTTGTACTGTATTCATGTTATAACAACATTTATTGTGGTGAATTATGCTTTAATGCCACGTTTAGCCTATGGTTTATGATTTCATCAAGAGTTATGATAACCTTATATTGTTGTTCTCGTTTGTGACCCAACCAATTTTTAAAATAATTTTGTTTCTCTTAGAATATGAATAAAAATAAATAAATATATATATTGTGATATTCTACACATTTGGAGCCTAATTCTAGCATGTTATTTTGTTTGATTTGACTTTATTTTGAGGGAGAAACATCCGATGTAACAGAACATAGTTTTCTGGCTCTAGTTACAGGGTTATTCTAACCAGATATTTTGAAAATCCCAAAAACATATTCAAAACAGTTCATTTAAAATCACAAAAAAATTATGATAGATCCAACATATAGTAGAAGATGCTGAAAAAAGGATTCTATAAAAAGACTTACTAGTAAATCCACGAAAAATCTCTAAGTTGGCAAATTTTCTGCAGATTATAGGAACTAGACTGTTATTTTTTCAGAATAGTTTGTAGTTACAGAATGTTTATAATTTTTGTATATCTGATTTTTGAGATCTATTTCTTGAGTTTTTATCCTAACATATTAAGGCGCACCCAGTAAAAAAATAAAAAGTTGGATCTATTTTCTGCAATTTCTAGTTGATTTTACAAAAATAGGCAAAAAGTGGTCTGAATTTACCTCACTTGTTCATTCAAATGCTTGTCTTTTTCAGTGGGTGATTCATGTTAAGCATGACATCAAACATAATTTATGATATTGGATGCAGGTAATCTGATTATGCAGCAAGCATATAAGGCATGATATTGGCAATGTTTAAATGTATTTGTGCCATGTGTAAAGGTATTATAAAATAGAATTTGCAATTGAATGTATGCATGTAATTATACATGATATCTTGTGTAATTGCATGATCTGAAAATGCATAAGTTGCATACATGAAATGAATTGCAAATCAATGTCATGTTTGAATTATGCATGCATAAATATGAATGATTAGTCTACCCTGACTGTTTAAATGTATTTTGATTGCATTATTTGTATAATTTTTGTGGTAGAGACTAATCAAAAGCATGTATATGGTGCCATGAATATTATTGCATATGAACCAAGAATATGGTTGCATGTTTGCATTGGCACACTTAACAAGAGAGTTAATTAAGAAATCAAAATGAATTTAATTCTCTTGTGGCTTATTAAGAGAGTAGGCATGGTACAACTATTAACTCTATAAGGATGTTGTTTAAGCACAAAAAGTTGCATTGTCTCTCATCCATAGAGTTGGTGTTAGGAAAAACTACCATAATTTGTTTGTAGTATGGTAGGTAAGACTATGAGAAAATACTGATATATTAAGTTACAGGAGTTTGGAAACTCTCTCTTGAATTTATTATCCCTCTCCAGAGATATGATCAGTGTTGGGGTGTCACGCAGACTAATACAACACAATTACATGAATGTACAAGCTTGGGCCCTACCTCCAAACTGGAGAGACTCTGTGTTGTACCCACATATGTGTAATTGGCAAGTGAAACCAGAATGTAAAATGCATATAGATTGATCATTGCATGCATCATTTAAGCAAGAAAATGATAATCGATGATAAGAACCTACTCATACATGAAGGACTCGCATCACAGAAATAGCAAGTTCATGCATATTGTATATGTTGAGGCATTCTTGTAAATATTTGTGCATGCACATAATTTGTTTTATTGATGCAAATCTTAGCATGAATGTGTGTGCACTAAGTTGTTTTGTTATTTGGTTATTTAGCATGATTTCATGTTTATTGCCTGCTAAGATATGTGTTGTATGATTGATATGCAAGGTTGTATTTGATTGTATTCTAATATCATATATTTATTGTAATTATGTTATTTCTTTCTCGGACCCAGGTTGTCTAATCCTACTATAACAATTTTTAGGTTATGAGGAGGCCGAGTGACCTTATACCCGCTCAGCTATCAGTGATCTTTGTTTGCTACCTATTGAGGTGGTGGTTTTGGCTTGGACATTTTGTTCGGAGGTGGTTCCGAATCTGGACTATTATGGATGATTTGAACTTTTATTCAATTCAATTTATAATGATGTATTTTTCATTTCTACAATTTAGTTAGTGAATGGTTTGGTACAACAACTGTGATAATCCCGATTTTCATGTTTTCGCTGAGTTTTAAGAAAAAAAATGAGTTATAAATTGGGGTCGTTACAACTCACATGGGTAACTTCGAATTGCAGTTGAGACCCATACGATGGTTTATTATGCTATATATTTTAATATCTTACATAATTAACTAACTCTAGAACTCCACATGGGACAATATAATGACTGGGAGAGAAATTTACCTTGGGCCACAAACAAGGATGTGTCCTAACCTTCTACAGAAGTGTGAAAATTACCAACCTAGGATATACTTATGGTAGATCATGTCCCCTACCTCCGATGACTAGGGGCATCGAGTCATTTCCACTCAAGGAGTATATTTCATTAACAACGTCAATCGGAGTTGTACCACCTACCCTCTCCAAGGTTGGTATAACCGTGGGTGGGTGAGAGGGAGTTTTTCTTTCTTAACATGTGTTTTATTATTGCATGTGCCTCTTATAGGAATTATGGGGCATTGAGTGTCCTCGTAACCTTTCTGGGTAACTAATATTTAATAGTTTATTTATATGTTCCCCTCCATCTAGCACTGCTCTGGCTCTTTTGGTGCTTATGAGCACATCGTCGATGAAGGTGGATCCCTTTTCTCGTACAAGCACTCTGCCTATAAAGGTGGATCCCTTTTAAGTGTGTGTGTGTGTGTGTGTATATATATGCATATATTATTCATTTTTCAGAATTGCTTTGGCGCTTCGGCATTTGCGAGCACTTCAGATGTGCATGTGGATCCCAATTATCACATTCTTGATTTATACAGCCAAAACATCATAAGTTCATACAGATAACACCATAGTATTTTAAATCGAAATACAGAGGTTTCTCGAACCTTGGCTTCATCTCGAGCCATATTTTTCTTATGCATGTTTATAAATAATAGCTCTTACTAAGTTGTGTATATGCATGGCTCATAGGGTTTTATGAACCCTAATAATATGATTGAATCACTCATTTAGTGCATACAAATCATGATTTAATATAAATGATTTCATGTGAGCACAGAATCGTACATGTGATCATAGATTCTACATAACTATTGCATGTGAGCATAGAATAGAGTATGTGAGCATGGATTCTACATAAACTATTGTATGCGAGCATGGATTCTACATAAACTATTGTATGCAAGCATGGATTCTATGTAAGTCATTGCATGTGAGCATATGCAAGCATAGAATAGAGCGTGCAAGCATAAGTTCTAAGTAACTATTTCATGCAAACAGATATATTAAATACTACATAATTTATGAGCAATTGGTGGGACGAGACCCTACCTTAAAAAGGTGTGCCTAATCAAAAGAGACGCAAAAATTTCCAAAAATATTTTTGGAGGAATTTTCCTCCAAATAATATTCAAAGAGTGATGTGGCAGCAATGACTCAAGCATGTGATATTGATAGTCGAACTAGACCCACATGAACCAGGTCAGGGGTAGGGAACCAAGTAGCTAGGGGCATACCGAGTAGGCTTAGAGGTGAATCAGTTAGGCTAAGAGGCTGGACCAGGTTGTAAAAGGGGTGAACTGGGTGGCCAAAGAGGGTGAACCGAGTGATCTAGGGCCAAGGGGAAGTGGGCTAGGCCAAGGGGGTAGTAACCACCAAAATGGTGGTGTAAGAAGTGGCTAAGGGAGAGGAAAAAGGGTTGACTTAGGCTAGAGGGGAGGGGAAGACCCCCTTTTATAGGGGTGGAGAGGGGCAAATTGGGGAGAAGGTGAAAGACTATGGTGTTGTCAAGTGGCAACACCAAGTAACACTTGAAAAGTTGGCTAAAAACATGGGAGAAACCCATGGGCTAGTTTGGGGAGGAGTTTTGGATTTGAATCTTGGGGCAAGATCTAGATCTAAAACCCAATTGGCCCAACTAGATAGGGTTTGGGTTAGGTTAGTTGGTTTGTTAGTTAGCTTTTAGTTAGAATTTTCTAACTAGGTCCTAATAAACTTCTTAATTTACCTTTTTAACATCAAAAGTGATCCCTGAAAACTACTGAAATTATCAATATACACTTGAAATTATCATTCATGTTTTGAGTTTGTACGAACTCCGATTTTGACAAAATCACTTTCATTTTGTTCAAAATGCATGATTTTGATCTTCATCTTCTTTCTATCCTTGTAATTGATTATTATTCTCCCAAAAAATTTAGTAAATTGCCTATATAAAATTTAAATAAAAAGATATTCCTCATTTATTTGTATAAAAATTTTATGGTCATTACAGTAATACACATTTTCACTTCAGGTGGTCATAGTGTGTCTACCAATATATAAAAGTTGCGCATTAAGGGTCTTATATAAAAGTCTCACATTAAAGGTCCTGTGTTGTATCCCAATTTCATGGGTGCTCTAGAGACAAAGTCCAAGTCCCAAAGAAGGTGATCTCTACCTTCATACTCACATAAGTAAGTCCATCAAGGGTATGAACTTATTTGAAACACCCCAGCTATAAGTCTTATGGATCTTATTAAGAGTTCAATTTAAACTCAACCTCTATAAACAGGTTTTGAGCACTTGACATTAGGAATGGGAGAAAATATTAAGTGCCCAATCCAATCACTCAAAAACTTGTTCTTCTCATTGAACTACTCGACATGGTTTGACCATTATCATGTGATTGGGTTTCCATCAACGGTGATTGATTTTACACTCTAACCTCATTCTCCTCGATGTCTTAAAGACGAAATCTAGATAAAGTCTCTTTGTCAATGGATATGTTAAGTTTTGATAAGATTTTACATATTTAATTGAGATTACTTCTTGCTTGAGTAAACTATTCACATAATTGTGCTTTAGACTGATATGTTTAGATTTTTCACCATAAATATTACTTTTCGCTATATATATAGTTTCTTGACTATCACAATGCATAACTATCAAGGGTACTGACTTATCTCCTAATGATATCGCCATTAAGAGATTTTTTAGCTACTCAGCTTCTAGACTAGCTGACGCTAGTGCTATCAACTATGCTTCCATTGTAGAATGAGTTATCACAGTTTGTTTCTTGGATCTCCAAGCAATTATTCCATATCCAAGGATAAATATTCAACCACTTATGGATAATGACTTATTGAAATTAGAATTTCAGTTTGCATCATTGTACCCTTCAAGTACAATAGGTTCTTTCTCATTGAATATCCCATGATCTAGAGTTGCTCTAAAATACTTAAGGTCTCGATATATAGAATCTCTATGCTCTTGTCCTGGATTACTAGTATATAGGCTCAACTTGCTCATATTAAAAGTTATGTTTAGTCCAGTTTCATTCATAGTATACATGAGGCTGCCAATAATACTTGCATACTTCAATTGGAATATACTTCTTCTAGTGTAAACCAATAGTATAACACTAGGATCAATCGAAGTAGCAACAGGCTTATAATCATAATCATTATATTTTCTTAAAATTTTCTTAATGTAGTGTGATTGAGTTAATGCATAACCGTTCTCATGTCTAATCAATTTAATATCAAGTATAACATCAGCTAAACTTATCCTTCATGTTAAATTTAGATTAAATAAATCTTTTGGTATTATTTATGCATTTCACATTATTACTCACGATTAGCATATCATCCACATAGAGACAAATAATTATAACATTACTACTTTCTATTTTGCTATATATGCATTTATCAAAGTCATGGATTCTAAAACCATATGAAATGATTACTTCATCAAATTTTTTATGTCATCTTTTAGGTGATTGTTTCAAACCATACAATGACCTTAACAGTTTGCAAACTTTCTTTTCTTGGCCTGGTGTTATATATCCTTCAGGTTGCTCCATATAAATTTTTTTCTAAGACACCATTCAAAAAAAATAGTTTTAGCATTCATTTGATGAATTTTAAGGTTGTAAATTGATGCCAAAACAACCATAGTTCTAATAGATGCAATACTACTTGCAGGAATATAGGTGTCAAAATAATCAAGTCTTGGTTTTTTTTTAAACGTTTAGCTACAAGTCTAGCTTTAAACTTTTTAATAGAGCCATCAGTTCAGGCTTTTTTCTTAAAACTCTATTTATATCCCAACGGTTTAAAACCTAGGAGTAAATAAACTAAAATCTAAATTTTATTTTTGATAATAGAATCTAATTCACTCTCTATAGCCTCTTTCCAAGAAGGGGCATTAGGAGAAGTCATAGCTTCTGGAAAAAACAAGGTTTCTATTTGTCTGTAGAGATGGAAATCTGGACCAAAATCTTTTAGTTTTCTTAATATTCAACTTTTTCAAATTTTAGGATTTTCAGGCTCACAAATTCTTTTTCTTGGATTGTTTTCAATGACTTTTAAAGCTTCAAGTGATTTTAAAGTTAAATCTTCTCTAAATTCAGCTTTGATATATTCTAAAATCACTTTGGTTTCAATATCCATTAATCTATGTTCTACTATTTTTATAATATCCAATAAAGACACATATTCTGGTTTTGGGATCAAGTTTGGTTAATTTTGGTTTAGTAAGCTTTACATAAGCAATACAACTCCAAACTTTTAAATAATTTAAATTTGGTTTTCTACTTTTTCAAAATTTATAGTGTAGTGTTTAACTTAGAATATGAAACTTTATTTAACATATGACATGAACTAAGCAATGTATTACCCCATATATTATAATATATACCAGAACTAATAAGTATTGAATTAACCTTATCTATAGGAGTTATATTCTTACATTTAGCTACACCATTATGTTAAGGAGTATATGAACTGATATTTTATCCATGTATTCCATGATTCTCACAAAATTCAATGAATTCATTTGACAGATATTCAACACATCTATCAGATCTAAAAGACTTTATTTTATAATTATGAAAGTTTTCAACCTCAGCTTTAAAAATCTTAACTTTTTCAAATGATTCAACTTTTGTTTTCATGAGATAGACAAAAGCATATTTTGAGAAATCATCAATAAAGGTTATAAAATGATTGTTACCCCAACGAGTTGAAATTTTCTTTAAATCACATACATCACTATGTATTAAGTCTAGTAATTTGGAAGTTCTTTCACCACCTAATCCATGTACCACCCTTTATCCAAATTAATCATGAATATTTTACTTACTACAACCACCAGGTCGTCATCAGGTTTACTAGTTTTATTACCTTAAAATTTCTTCCTGTGTCGGCATTCTCTCACATAGTGACCCAGTTTTTCACAAGTATATCAGGAAACCAGATTTTTTTCTTAGCAATAAACTTAAATTTATGGTTCGTATTCCTAATTTTGGGTTTAAACTTTGGTTTGTTTTCAACCATGTTTATCTTAGTACGAACTTCTTTTGTGTTATCTTTCTTATCTCGAGATCGAGCTTCCTCCTCGAGTCTAAGATGTTAAAGAAGTTGTTCTAAGGTAAACTCTTCATTCTTATGTTTTAATTCATTTCAATAATCCTTTCAATATAAGGGTAATCTACTACTGATTGCAGTCACCTAGATTGATTCATCAAAGTTCATACCCTTAAACTTGATCTGATTAACCAAGATTTGTATCTTATGGACTTGAGATTGCAGTAGTTTATTATCAAAGGATTTGAAATCCATATACTTATTAATCAAAAACTTATGATTTCTTGTATCCTTCATTTTCTGCTTGCTTTTAATGGCTTCCCATAGCTTCTTTGTCATAATGACTTCCGAGTAGTGGTCGAACAGGGTGTCGGAGAGTGTATTCAATATGTGTTCATAATACATGAAGTCATCTTGCTTTTACTTTCGTCTCTTGTGATTTTCAACAATAGTTTCATCCTCCCATTTTTTAGGACAATCATTTATGAGTATGTACACCACATTTGCAATTGTAAGGAATATGATCACCTTATATTGTCATCGTTTGAGTGATGTCATCGAACTGGGACAACTTGGGTAGCTCTTGGATTTTAACCTTCACGGTCGCCATATGCAGAACTATTGCTTGAAAATTGTTGAACTTTTTGCTTAACTTAGTGAGTCAGGTAACTGATCTTGAACCAGGTATGCTTGGAGGCATGCGTATACATGTGCTATCTTTTGAGCGGTAGTTGCCCCACTTAGGATCAAGTCCTCAGTGCAATGGGTACTGATATGGGTTATCTCTCAATTCAAGGACAAGTGTGCACAGGAAGGCAAATTGTGGAGGGAGCAACTAATTTTTTTAAGTCAAAATTTTTAAACCTGGGACTTGATGATTATAACATGAGTTCATTGGTTTTACTGCATATTGAAGGTTCAGGTTCTCAAAACTTGGAAGAGATTATGCAGGTTGTGAGGGACCCACCTATGGAGAAAACACCAGGTCCAGACTGCTTTCCCATTGAGTACTACATGGTTGTATGGGATGTATTTGAGGAGGACTTAGTGGAGGCTTTCAAAGACTTTCATAGCAATGAAAGGTTGCCTTCAAGGTGAGGCCAATCGTACCTTATTCTTTTTCCTAAGGAACAAGGTAGTAATGAGATTACAATCTTTAGACCAATCTCTCTTTTAAACTCTACCCTTAAAATGGTCACAAAAGCACTTGGTAACCGTTTGAGAAAGGTCTTACCTTCAATTATATATCCATCTCAGTGTGCCTTCCTTTTGGGTAGGCGTTTGCATGATCGTGTAGTTTTGGCTCATGAAGCAATTCACTCTATCCATGTTTCTAAATATAAAGCATTTATTTTCAAGATTGACTTAAGGAAGACTTTTGATTCAATTAAATGGTCATTTTGACTAAGATGTTTGTACCAATCTGGGTTCGAGAATAAGTGGTCAGCATGGGTCAAAGGCCATCCTATGGTCGACTTCTATAGCAGTTAACATCAATGGAAACAAGGGCGGATTTTTTAAACCATCATGCGGTCTTCAGCAAGGAGACCTATTGTCTCCTCTCCTATTCATCTTGGCAATGCAAGGGCTCTCTAGTCTTTTTAATGAAGCATGTGCACAACCAAACGTCTCTCATCTCTTTGCAGATGACATCCTTATTTTTGGAGAGGTGTCAGAGGAAAATTTTAGATCCCTATGGTCGATTTTGAGATGTTTTACTGAGCTCGTTGGGTTACAAATTAATGAGATGAAGAGTCAGATAATGGTGTTTAATGATGACAGTGGGACACTAGAAGACTTTGCTTCATGTGTGTTTGAATGTGGCAAAGGAACTTTGCCTCTCAAATATTTGGGCATTCCCTTGCATAGGGGTATTTCTAGAGATTGTTATTAGGCAGGGGTGGAGGACAGGGTGAATGGGAGATTGGATTTGTGGTTGGAAATTGCACACCACCTTATGATGGTCTTTGTCATGCCAAAAAAGATTGCAAGAAGATTGCAGAGATCCTTTAGATCATTTATTTGGGCTGGCAAGAAGAAAAGAACCTCATAGTATTGTATGTTGGGAGACTGTCACTATGCCTTTGGAATGTGGGGGTTTGGGTGTTAGAGACATACATCGTTCTATTGTTGCATTTATGGTCAAATGGTGGTAGATCATATGCACAAAGGACAACATGGTGGCAAGATGCCTTAGGGAGAAATATGGTTTGCAAGGATAGCCATGGCAATGGATTTATTACTCAAAGTGGAATAACGGTTTAGGTTTTTGGAAGGGCCTCTCCATAGTTCTACCAGTTTTCTTAGAGTTTATCAAAGTAGAGTTGGGAGACGGAAGCATGACAAGTTTTTGGTGGGATATTTGGGGGAGTGAACAACCTTTAAGGCATAGGTTCCCGAACTTATTTCTCGTTGTGGCGGGTTCTAACCATATTGTGGCTACCATGTGGTCGGATGGTGTAAGATAGTGTTTTGATTTCTGAAGAACTCCCTATGTTGAGGCTACCTGTGAATACCAAGCATTTCTCTCTCTCTTTCCCAGACAGCCATTCAGTGAAAGGGAAGACATATTAAGTTGAAGGCTCTCGTCGGATGGTAAGTTCTCAGTGAGGTTTTGTTATCAAGCTCTATGCCCAACCGCCGTTAGTCCCATCCCACATGGCACCCTTTGGGGAGGGGGGCCTACCTCCTCTGGGATCTTCCTTTGCTTGGCTTTTGCTTCAAGAAAAAATTAAAACATATTTTTTAAAAACAAGGGGTTTCATTTATAGAGCAAATGTCAATTGTGCGGGCTTGACATTTGTGAGGCACTTGGATACAACCTTCACGTTTAGGGATGTTCTTTTGGCATCTAAGTTGCAAAGGAAAGGAAGCCAATTGACATTTGCGAGGTGTTGTTAGCTTCTTATCGCTTGGTGATATGTTTGGCTGGAACGAAATGTTAGAATTTTTAAGAGTAAATGCAAAAGCTTGGGCATCATTATCGACATGATTTTGTGGGAGCTTCGTCAAAGATGCAGATTAAAATGGACAGATTCAGATCTATCTTGGATCGACATTCCACAATTCAAAGGTCGATGATTTTCATGTTTGAACTCCATTTTTCCTACAATATATTTCCTCTTTCTTTGGTATTAGGGTGACACCTTGTCCCCTGCTCTCTATTTCAATGCCAATGATTACTGTTTTCTTAAAAAAAAATGGTTTCTCAAGAAATAAGTTTCCCCACATATAACCTTTAGCTTTAGCCTGCTGATGTTAAAAGATGATTGCCTTGTCTGCCTTTTACACTCCATGGTTTTTATGTCACGCCTAGCCTGAATCAGCCCGCAGGAAACCTGTAACACCCCGATCTGGGACCTCTGGAGTTCAAGCTCGGTTGGTATTACTTCCCAGAGGGAAAGAGTACAAAGTTTACACAGAGAAAACGTGGCTAAAAAAAACTTCTTATTTTATTTCCATAATCAACTATCGTGGTATAAAACTCATGAGTCATACTATGAAACTTTGGGAGAGGGTGATTGAGTCTAGGTTGAGGAAGGTTGTCATGATATCGGAGAATCAATTTGGTTTTATGCCTGGAAGATCAACTATGGAAGCTATACATCTTCTTAGACAACTTATTGAAAGATATAGAGAGATGAACAAAGATTTGCATATGGTTTTTATTGATTTAGAGAAGGCATACGATAGAGTACCTAGGGACATTCTCTGGTGGACAATGATGAAGAAAGGTGTTTCTCTCAAGTACATTAGTATAATTAAAGATATGTATGAAGGAGTAGTAACCAATGTCCGCACTTGTGGAGGGGTGACAACCAATTTTCCGATACCGGTTGGGTTACATCAAGGATCTGCTTTAAGCCCTTTCCTATTTGCGATAGTGATGGATGAACTTACGAGATCAATTCAAGAAAATGTACCGTGGTGTATGTTGTTTGCTGATGATATTGTTTTGATTGATGAGTCTAGAGCTGGGGTTAATGCTAAGTTAGAATTATGGAGACAGACATTGGAAGCTAGAGGTTTTAAGTTGAGTAAGAGTAAGACTGAATATATGGAATGTCGGTTTAGTAAGAAACGAAGTAGTGATGGGAGTGTAGTGAAGCTTGGTGAGCAAGATATACCGGTGAATGATTATTTCAAATATTTGGGATCCATCATTCAAAAGTATGGAGAAATTGATGGAGATGTAAATCATAGGATAAAGGTTGGGTGGATGAAATGGAAAAGTGCTACTGGAGTGCTGTGCGATCGTAGAATGCCATTGCGGTTGAAGGGAAAGTTTTATAGGATGACTATTAGACCCGCTTTACTATATGGTGCGGAATGTTGGGCTGCCAAGAGACATCATATTCAAAAAATGAGTGTAGCTGAGATGCGGATGCTTAGATGGATGTGTGGAAATACAATAAAAGATAAGATTCAGAACGAAGAGATACGTAAGAAGGTAGGTGTTGCACCCATTGAAAATAAGATGCGAGAGAATCGTTTACGGTGGTTTGGACATATTCGGCGAAGGCCTAATGATGCTCCAGTTAGAAGGTTGGAGAAATGGGAAAATGTATTAGTTAAAAGAGGTCGGGGTAGGCCTAGGAAGACTTGGATGGAGATGATAGGAAAGGATATGAATGCTTTGAACCTCACCGAGGACATGGCGTTGGATAGAAATGATTGGAGGAAAAGGATTCATGTGGAAGACCCAAAATGAATTTCTTTTTGGTTCATATCGCTGACCCCAATTGTTTTGGGATGAAGGCGTAGTTGTTGTTGTTGTTGTTGTTGTAATCAACTTTTTCCTTACAATGTTCATCATTCATAACAAAAGAAAAATAATTACATTATTTTCAATGACAAGAAAAAGAAATTATATCAAATGCTTTGCTGAAGGAGAAACTGCTTATGACCTGATTGGTCTAATGTCTGGAACCTACAGTTGTGATTAAACATGGGGGGTAAGTCTTCAACTCAATAAGGAATAATTATAAGCAAATGACAAATAAACTTACAACTGTAGTGGGCTCTAAGCCCCTAGTTTTAGTTTAGTTTTCACCACATCACACAAGTTTGTATATTTTAATTACCCTCCCCCCCATTGATTTTCTCAAATACTCTCTCACAACAAACTATCACTAGGTCGGCTATACCAGTCATAGCCGTCTATGGGCGTAGTAACCCCGTAGAACACCCAAATTCTACATGTTGGCCAGACAATGAACCATACACTCTCAGTGATCCCCGGACCACCAGGCACTGCAGTGAACCACCACGGGGACCCCACTGGTAGCTAGCCGGGAGGTCAAGCTCTCAATCTCGATATGGTTCATGCTACATCCTAACCATGATGGTTATCAATCATCTATGGTTCTCCAGAGTCCCAAACCAGTGTGAGTGAAATCTTAAGTCATAACTAAGTTCACACATTAAACCACATTCACAAATTCGTAATGCACTCGTTCTCTCACAAGTGTTGTTGTGACTGATCACAAAAATCTCATTCTTAATCTCATGCTGACCTTAGGACTCACACTTTCTCTTACTTAGCATGCAATGATGTAGTGTTCCTACATCGTTAAATCACCGGTGGCCCACTCTCTGTGGTGGCTGCACTCTAGCCGCGAACCAGGTAGCCCTTGCCACAGGTCGCCACTCCCGGGATTTAAGGGGTCCTCCATGCTGATCTTACAATATTCATTTATACTACATGAATGAACTAAATGAGACTCTAATCTAAACTTAGTTTCATCATAATGCATGATATTAATGATCATATAGACATGCTATTGAAATACAATTTCTTTCTATCATGCATGACATATCACAATTAATATGCATATCAATACAAATATGTATATAAATCAACTCATAATGTCAAGCATGGGAGTTTTATACATGTCATGGTCTCATTCTAAACTATCATGCTAATCACATAACCTCTATAACATTACAAATACATGCAACGTAAAAATGTTTATTTATTTCTAAGAATTGCTCATAATATCCCTTACCTCAAGTGCAAACACCGTGCTTTCACCAAAACCAAGTCTCAAGATGTTGTAACAGTAGGATCTGGTCATTGAACTAACATAATTGAATTAATTCACAAAACCTCTTACAAAATTACGAAAACACCCCTCTCGAATTTATTCAAGAAACCTCAATTTCTGTATGACTAATTTGACTGAATTTTATAAACCAATGGATTCCCCTCTTCAATACAAATCCAACGCACCAAACCTCACTCGATTTTGAGTTCGGAGAACGAAGATATGTCTATTTTACTGAAATGGATCTCGGGTATCCAATTGGATATTTTGGTCATTTCGGATTTCGAGACAACTTGAGACTATCTTATGATCTGATCTGAATCCAATTCTGATCTGGATCCAAACCTTGTCTACTTGGATCTAGATCCAGCACTTATCTGGATCCAAAACTGTTTGACTGGATCCAGAATATTCTAACTGGATCCAGAATAGCTTGACTGGATCCAGAACAGGATCCATACCCTCTTACTGGATCCAAGACAGACTGACTGGATCCAAGACAGTCCGATTGGATCCCGAATTGTCTGACTGGATCCAGAACAGTCTGATCTAGACCCAATTCTGAAATTGATCCATGACTAATCCAATCAGATCCAGAACAGTCAGTCTAGATTCAGAATAGGTCCAGATCCAACTAGATCCAAGCTGAGAACCCAGATCCAGTTAGATCAAACCGGTTCGGCCTGACTCGGGTTCGTCCAAAACGGTACAGTTCAGACCCGATTCGGTCTGAATCGATTCCACTAGAACTGGTTCTATCCGAACCGGTTTGGTTTGAACCGGTTCGACCCTACCGGTTCACCCAACCTAAAAAAAATTATTTTATTTATATTTTTATATTTTTTTTCCGACTCGTCTCGGTTCGGTCTGGGTGCGACCCAGACCGACCGGGTTCGGTCTGGGTCGCACCGAGGCCGACCCGACCCTTTTTTTTTATAGGCTTGGTCTGGGCGCAACCCAGACCGGCGGGCTCGGTTTGGGTCGCACCCAGACAAACCCAGTCCCCCCCCCCCCCCCCGTTAAAACCCTCACAGGGGGCAGAAAAAGGGCATCGCCCCCTTTTCGTCCCCCTTCTTCTTACAGAGAGGGGTCGGCCGCCAGAGCCGACCCTTCTCTGTTTATTTTCCCAACAGGAGGGGTCAGTCGGCCCCCTCCTCCTCTTTCTCTCTCTTTCTCTCTCAGAATTTTTTTTTCTTCAACTCGCCGGCAGCAATGGTTGTCGGCCCCTTTTGCTATGACGGAAAAGAAAAAGAACGAAGAAGAAGAAGCTGGAGAAGGGGAGGAAGGCACTCACCTTGCCGCCGTCGCCGAAATCCAGTAAGTGCTTCTCTCTATCTCTTTTGATCTCTCTCAATGCAAGGTGCGGAAGGAGGGCCTGTGTGAGGGTTATAGGGTGAGAGGCTGAGGATAAACCTCGCCCACCTACCGCAGATTTCGGGGGTGAGGTTTATCCTCACCCCTCTCGAAGCTTCGAACGGTTTTCCAATTGGAAAATGTTTCCTCATTTTTTTTATTTTTTTTAACGCTTATCCCCTCCGGCGACTTTGCCGGAGGGGGTTTTACAATTCTACCCCCCTTAAAAGAAGATTTGTCCTGAATCTTACCTGGAAACAAATATGGAAATTGCTCACGGATGTCAGATTCACACTCCCAAGTAGCCTTCTTATTGTTGTGATGGCTCCATCTAACCAATACCAGAGATAACTCCTTGCTTCTTAGCTTTTACACTTTCGTATCCAAAATCTCTACGGGTGTTTCTCTCATACTTAAGTCCTCTTTTATATCCAATACAATTTCCACAGTATCCAATATGTGAGAGGGATCTGGCACATACTTCTGCAACATGGAAACATGAAACACGTTGTGAATTCGAGATAAGGAAGGTGGTAGGGCTAAACGGTATGCAGCCTGACCAACCCTCGCAAGTATCTCAAATGGTCTAATATATCTGGGATTCAACTTTTCCCTTCGACCAAAATGCATTACTCCCTTAAACGGAGATATCTTCAAAAATACGTGATCACCTTGCTCAAATTCCAACTCACGACGTCTTTGGTCCGCATAACTCTTTTGTCAACTTTGCGCTGTGAGAAGACGCTCTCGAATGAATCTCACTTGGTGTGCCATTCGTTGAACTATCTCAGGCCCTAACAATCTCCTTTCTTCGACCTCATCCCAACACAAGGGAGTTCGACATCGTCGTCCATACAATGCCTCAAATGGAGCCATACCTATACTTGCTTAAAAGTTGTTGTTGTAGGCAAACTCCATTACTGGTGGAATATCATTCCACGAGCCACTATATTCCAAACTGCATGTCCAGAGCATGTCTTCTAAGGTCTAAATGGTTCGCTCTGACTGCCCATTTGACTGAGGGTGAAAAGTTGTACTCATTTTTAATTGTGTTTCCATTGCTTCTTTAAAACTTTGCCAAAATCGTGATGTGAACTTCGAGTCTCTATCTGAAACAATTGAATCGGGTACTCCATGGAGTCTAACAATCTCTCTAATAAACTATTGAGCCAATTGGTCACACGAGTGAGTTGTCTTACAAGTCAAAAACTGAGCTGACTTAGTTAGCCTGTCGACAATCACCCACACTGAATCCATCCAATTCTTCATCTTTGGAAGCCCCGAAACGAAGTCCATTGAGATATCCGCCCATTTTCACTCGGGTATGGGAAGTGGTTGCAAAAGACCACCTGGTCTTTGGTGCTCAATCTTCACCTGCTGACATACTAGACATTTGCTAACAAACTCAACAATGTTTCTCTTCATTTCACTCCACCAAAATGTATCTTTCAGATCTCGATACATTTTGGTGCTGTCAGGATGGATGGCATATCTAAAATGATGTGTCTCTTCCAAAACTTGATTTCTAAGATGATCGTCCTTAGGAATGCACACTCTGTGACTAAATCTAAAAAGTCCTTGATCATCAACTTTGAATTTTGACTCTTCATTTTCTGAAATTTTCTTTCTTATTTAGATTAATTTTGGGTCTAAGGGTTGTTTTTCCTTAATTTGATCTCACAATTCTGATCTCATGTTGGTTTGTACGAACAACAACCGACCTGGTAAGCATTGAGCTTCTGTCTTTTGATGAGTCATCGAGGAGAATAACTCCCAATCTGTGAGTCTAGCTAGTGCTCCTGTCTTTCTGCTAAGAGCATCAGCGACTACATTTGCCTTTCCGGGATGATATTCTATCTCGAAATCATAATCTTTCAGAAATTCCAACCATCTCTTTTGCCTCAAGTTCAAATCTCTCTACGAAAATAAATACTTAAGGCTTTGATGATCGGTAAAGACCTTAAATTGCTCACCTATCTTAAGGGCAAATACCACCGTTGCTAGCTCCAGATCATGTGTCAGATAGTTGACTTCATGAGTTTTAAGTTGACGAGATGCATAAGCTATCACCTTACCGTATTGCATCAGAATACAACCTAATCCTTTGTGAGAAGCATCGCTATAAATAGTGAAACCTCTGGATCCAGAAGGTAAGACCAACACTAGGGCAGTGGTCAAACGCTTCTTTATCTTCTGAAAACTCTGCTCACATTTATCATTCCACTCGAATTTTACGTCTTTCTTTGTGAGCTTTGTCATAGGAGCCGCCAACAAGGAAAAACCTTCTTCGAATCATCGGTAGTACCCAGCTAATCCTAAGAAGCTGCGAATCTCAGTAGGATTCTTGGGTCTAGACCAATTGGTGACTGCTTCAATCTTTGCAGTATCTACCATAATCTCGTCTTTGGAAACAATGTGTCCAAGAAATGACACTTGTTCCAACCAAAAAACACACTTAGAGAATTTGGCATAGAGTTGATGTTCTCTAAGTGTCTGCAGAACTATCCTTAGATGATCTTCATGTTGCTCCTTCGAGGTAGAGTATATGAGGATGTCATCGACAAATACCACCACGAACTTATCCAAATAGGGTCTAAAAACCCTATACATCATATCCATAAAGGTAGCTGGTGCTTTAGTCAGACCAAAAGGCATGACCAAGAATTCGTAATGGCCATATCTTGATCTGAATGTTGTCTTAGACACATCTTTTTTCTTGATCCTCAGCTGATGATAACCCGATCTCAAATCCAACTTTAATAAGCATGCCGCTCTGTAAACACCTCAAATTTTTTAAAAAATATAAAAAAAAAATCTCATTTTGCCCCTGACCTCCGTCTTTTGAATAATCGGGTCAAATTTTAACCAAAATTCCATTCATTTCTCGGGTTCGCTGAAATCCAGACTCAATTTTCATTTCTAACCCAATTTCTTATCCAAATCGGACCCGGATCCATTCTGAAATCCCAATTTTCAAAATTTGACCCGATATTTTCCAAAAAACCCAGTTTTGAGAAAACTTGCAATATTTTTACAAAAAATCCTTCAAAACCTTATTTTGGATCCCATCTTCCTAAAAACACCCGTATTTTCCTCATATCTTTTAGAAATTTTAGAAAAAAATTGGAAAAATAAAGCCTTCCACACCATTTTTTTAGAAAAAATTGTAGATGGGCCCTCTTTTTAAAAAAAATTCAAAAAAGGGGACCATCTCTGAAAAAGGCCCTAACGGCTTTCCGTTATGAGGGAGGCCGCAGAGGTCTCCTGCGCTCTCCCCCTCGAGCTCTCCAGACCCTTCCCGATCATTCTCCCAAATCTCTTTAAAAGGGGCACGGAGGGCTCCCGATTACTTCAACCGTCTTCACCCCACCATCGCCTTCTCTCCTCAATTCTTTTTTTCATTCTTATTTTCCCCTCTCTTTTATCCCTTCTTCTATTTTTCTGATGGCCCTGGTTAAAGAAGGTTTGATCCGCCATTGAAGCAAACCATTTCTCACGGCCCCATAGCGAAGCTTGATCCATCTAAGAATCATCTTCACCTCCCCATCTGAAGGAAATCGACCCTTCCTGCAGCAATAGGCAGGAGAAATACATCTTCCCCCCTCATTTCCTCAAATTTACGGTAAGTGTCTCTCTCCTCTCTCGGCCATTTCTGTTTTCCTCTGATCCTTCTTATTCTTGCCCCATTAAAGCACCCCTTGTGGTATTGATTTGCTGCTAGCAATATCAATCCACATATGTGCAATATCAAATGGAACAATCGTGTTCCAACATTTTTTTTGTTTTTGCAATTCATTTCTTTCCCTTTTTTGTTGTGTTCTCGACTTGATACTCCTGTGTATTTTACTTCATCGTGCTTTACTTTCATTCCCTTTTAGTCTATAGATTTTTCATTTCATGACCCTTAAATTGTTGTTTACTCCTGTAGATCCCTTGATTTACTATTAACTCCATTACACCTCATCATAATCACGTTGTCTTTCTCATTTTCTTTGTTCTTTTTGCTGATTTCATTTAATTTTCTTCTCATGCATCATGTTCAGCAGATGTTTATGCTTGGTTGCAGCATAAACATATGTCTTTACTTTCTGTCATTAATTCAGCTTATTGCTCGTATTTCTCGATTTTCTCGTAGTTTGTTCTCTTTCATTGGATATTTCTACAACCTACCATCTGATGCATTCTGCCATTGGCATCCGGACGATACACACTTGGGTACTGTGTATCCACCTACCGATGATCATATGGCGCATCCACCACCAAGCAATGATCTATCGGCTTCATTAGATCTGTCTGATCCTTTACTTTATTCCCCTTGTGGATGTATGAACTTGGGTGTTTGTTCTATTGAGTAATGCGGTACCCAATTCCACCAGATATTAATCCCCTGTGCATTAACCTGGTGTCCTGCGATGGAACTGAATTCAATTTAAAAGGAAAAGGGATTGTATATCGGCATCCTGTAAAAGCTTCAATACCTATCATATTATGCTTTTGCCATGCCAAACTAAGTTGGATTCACAGTGGTTTACTGATTAACTATTTTCAACCTGATTTACCATGAAAATTCTTGTATGACTCTCAAAGAAATCCAACGTCTAGCTACCTCTAGCTTAATTCCATCTTGAGCGTCATTTGTATCAATTCATTGTAAAGGTTGGCACTTACTTCGTCATGAAAACTTTGTTTTATTTACTGTAAAATCAATGGTTGTGGTACACCTTCTGTACCAATTCTCACTCCCCTTTTCTCTTATGCATGTTCATATTTCAATTTGGCTCAGTATAACTGGCACGTGTACATGCTTTCATCCTTGGAACCCCATCATCCCACCAATCCTCCATCCCAACGGCATTTGTTTTCAAATCCATATCAGAGTTGGGGTAACACCCAACGTATGATCTAGATTTACTATGGAAATGAGCTATGTGCTGATTTGTCTTCCTCCAAAGCACGGACTAGCTATGCATCAAGCAGGAATCGGCTTACCCTTCACCTGAACATCAAAAACCCATTTACTGCTTAAGCTTTGAGAACATGATGTCAGAGTTGGTTTGCTAATCAATTTAAGCCTTAAGCTTTATGTCTGAAATTGATCGGCTAACCAATTTACTATTTGAATTTTGAAAGTCTGACATCTAAATTTGATGTGTTAATCTGTTTATTGTATTAGGTTTGAAGGATCAGTGTTTGTATTTGAGTTACTGTAAATCCCTCTTTCACTTATTGTAAGTCCTGATTTCTTGCTATTGAAATTTTTGTAATTGGCCATGATATCCTATTCCATTGACTGTAAAAGCCTGCAATTACTGTAAAAATGTCTTTTCCTTGTTGCAGAATCAGGTTTAAACCCCTTGTGGGATCAGTTAATGCAATGAATCTCATCACATATTCACCGATGTTGAAGGAGTTTCATCACCAACGAAAGCTAGGAAACCTGTAGCATATGATTTCAATTCTGAGTGTCTTAAACATTATGTCCCAGTTTTGACATAAGAAAAGCCTTATATCATAATGTGTGGGCTTCGTGAAAATGGTACTAGACAAGTTGCTGGTAGTATCGGTATCATGGTTTTAGTGACCAACCCTATTTGTGATCACATTCAGGCCTCAGATGTTCCTTCTTCCCAAGATATTTTACCAACTTAGACTCCTGAGGCTGAGTCTAGTGCTTTGTAAAATTCTGCTTTTTTTTACAACACCTCAAATGCTTCCTGGGAAAGATATACCCATATTGTCACAGACACTCTTCATGTGGCAGCTTTGCTTTTCTGTATTGATCCTGGGAAAAAGATATGCTCTGAACCAGGTAGTTGGTCGCTCTCTTGTAGCAGTTGGGGCAATTGTAGCTATTGCGGGTGGGGCAAATGATGTCTAGTCATTGTCCCAAATAAAGGTTATAGGGCTAACCTTGATGGTGGCTTCATCTGTATTTTTAAGCCTGTGCGTTAATTCTCAAGGAGTTTGTTTTTATTGTAAAACATCAGAGGGGAAAATCTCTAGACTTATTCGTTGTCAACTCATTCGGGTCTGGGTTCTAGGCCCTCCTTATTAAACCTGAGGGGCATTTTCATTTGCTGAGCTTCCCACGTCTGCGACCAGTGGTGCGGCTTGCCTTATCATTGCATATGTAAATGTAGTAGATTGTGCAGGAGGTCCTTTGCTTCCCTTGTTTTTCATGTCCATGGATATGGCATTCACTATGTCCTTGCTTAATCCTCTAAAGACTATTTTTACCCTGGTTGCTTCACTTTTAATAACTCTATTAGTGACATTTTCCATTTACGTCCTCTCACTTCCTTTGCCTTATATCTCCTGTACCCAGTATTCCCTCACCTACAGCAACACCTAGGTACTACAATATTTTTCGCAAACCTCTCCTTCACAGCCACCACTGCTGTAGTCACTCAATTCCTGCTAAACCTCCCTTTCAGCCCCGTTCACGCCTTCAGCATCCACCCATCTTTGCATCAATCCAGCACCCAGTAGTTGTCCAGCCACCGTGCTTCCAACTTTTACACACCTACCTGTTACTACCATGAACTGGTACTCTACAACCCCTTTCATACAGCTGCTAACACCATACCATATTTCACAACAACCCCTATACTTCAGTTGCACCTTATCACTCCATCTACACTTGTCCATAACCTGTATCTCATCACTCCATCTATTCCAGCCCCACCATATATGCATTATCTCCACTTCCATGAGAGCACAGTGCACTACTGCTACTCACGCTACCCTCACACAGTTATATTAATCCGCACCTTGCCTCCACCTCCTTTACATGCTGCTATTGCAATAGTAACCACCATACTTGCCACATAATGCATAACACCCTGTCAGCCTCCCTTTGCACTACCTACTGTCATATACCTACTCCACAGCATTTTACACTTTCACCACTCACTGACTGCCACCTGTTGCAAGAAATATCACAGCACCATTTTTCTGTAATATACACAGCATCCACAACACATTGTAACTTGCATTCACAGCAAATTTCAAGAGCTATTGTAATTCCTTGGGCATGTATAAAGCATTTTCCTATTAAGCATATATGATCATTTTTTTCTTTGTAGGCATTAAGGCTTAAGTGACTTTGTGAGCCTTTCTCATTTAGTACCAGTATCATAAATAGACATGAGCGTCTCTTGCTATCCATTTCATCATTAGCTAAGTATGCCATATAGGCATTCCAGTGTACATTTTCTTGTCAACATGAGGCATTGTATTTTCATTGGTATAAAGCATATGCATGAACATTTCATCAGTTGTACCTCCGATTCAATATGATATTTCTTTCTCTATTTGCCAGCTTTCTTGTGCTAACTCAATGTTTTGCAGGAAATACTTTTCTCTCCTAAGTCGGAGACTTTTTCAAACTTAATGTCAATTTCAATTTCAATTTCAATTCCAAGATTGTAATAGTTAGATACTAATGAGAATTTTTATATTTCCAGTATTATAATAGAATGTATGATCATGCAAATATCATGAATCACTTGTTTCCTATCATTTTCTCTTTTATTTTTCAAAAATTCATGAATGGGGATACGAATGACACGTGCACCATTCTAATAAAAGGTGATTAAATCCTAAGTTTACGATTTGCATCAATGGCCATAGTCAGAGTGTGAACAAGACTTAGGATTTTCATCTTTTATGGAATAACACTGGATCCACACTGGATTTCTTCTAAAAAAATCATCATAATTTTAAATATTTTCTTCTTTTATCAGGGTTTAAATTAAAATTAACTCAAAATATATATCAATGGCAATAGTCATGATATATTGAGAGTTAATTTCATTTTAAACACTGTAAAAGCACCAAAATATGTTTTATTCTTCACCTGAATTCAAATATGATTGTTATATAATACATTCAATGACCATAGTCAGGAATGTATTATATTTTCAATCTTATTTCAATTCATTTAAAGAATGAAATATGCTTTTCAAATCCAATTTCAAATTTCTTAAATTCATTCATCATTTAGGATAGAATTACATCATGTTTTCAAAAATCCTTTTTCGAAATCCAAGTGATTTCCTTCAAATATCTTCTTCACTTCTCAAATCAATTTTCAACTCTTGTAAACTCAAATACCATCTTCAGGTTCTAACTTTAAATTCAAAGTCCAATTTGACTTTGGAATTTCAAATTCATTTCTATATTCAAAATTCAATTTTCAATTCAAAACCAAATTCAAATTCAATTCAACATATCAAAATTCAATTTCAAAGTTCAATTTAACTTTGAAGTTTCTGATTCATCTTCTGATTCCAAATTCAAAATCCAATTTGACTTTGAAATTCATTTGTATATTCAAAATTCAATTTCTAATTCCAATCAAACTTCAAAGTTCAAATCAACTTTTAAAATTCCAAATTCATTTTCAAGATTCAATTTCAAAAAATTTAAATCAAACATCTCGAACTTCAAAGTTCAATTTAAACTTTGAAGTTTCTGATTCATCTCCTGATTTCAAAAACTCAAGCTTTAAATCAAGTTCATCCTTTATTTTCCATTGAGTCTTGATTCTCAAATTCAAAATCAAAGTTTTGAGATTGATTCTGAATCTCAAAATTCGATTCTTTTCTAAAGTTTTAAATTCAATCTGGGTTTTCAAAACCCAGATCCATCTTCAAAAGTCCCATTTGGGCTTTTCAAATCCAAAGTTAGAACCCAATTCCACTTTGGATCCAGATTCCGGATCCAATTTCATATTGGATCTCACACTTCAGATCCAATTTCATTTAGGGTTCCAGAATTCAACTTCATTTTGGATCTCAGACTTTGGATCCAATTCCATTTAGGATTCAGACTTTGGAATCAAATTTCATCTTGGATCCCAGATTTCAAATTCAATTTCATTCCCAATTCTAAATTTCAAATCCAAATCTATCTTGATTTCAAGATTTCAAATCCAATTCCATTTTCAGATCTCATCTGGACTTCTTAAATCCATTTCTATTTTTAAATTCCATTTGGATTTCTCAAATCCAAATTCCATCCTGATTTCAAACTTTAAAATCTGGAATTCAATTCCACTTCAAATTTCATCTCCTCTCCTAAATCCAGGTTCAAAATTCAAATTCAAAGTCCATTTCTGACTCTGAAACTTCATTTCTTTTTCTCTCATCTTCAAATCATTCTTTTTAATTCAAGATTTATTTTCCCAACTCTGATTATTTCAAAGACTTAGAACTTCAAACATCTTTTTCAGATCTATCTCAAGTTCTAAGTTAGATTCAACTATTTATCATTTCATCATCACGTTTTCACTTGGAAAATCTCAGATTTCCAAAAGTGTTTTTCTCAAAAGCATACATTTATGTATTTGCATTGCACGAGCATGATTCTTTGTGCATTTAGACTTAAAATAAATTCTTAGATCATATTTCAGCAAAGCAAAATGGCATAAATTCGATCATTGGTTTGATTACCCCTAGTAAAGGCGCCAGGAACGGTCGAACTTCGTACTGACGAGCAAATCCCGTCTTCCAATTCTTCCCGCAAATATTTTAAAAACGAAGGTGAGTAATCTTTTAAATCTTTTCAAAATTAAGGTCAAGTTAGACCTTCGCAAAAGAGTTCCTCTCTCTTCTTTTCTTTTCTTTTCTTTTCTTTTCTTTTCTTTTCTTTTCTTTTCTCTTCTCTCTTCTTTTCTGTCTTTTATTTTCTCTCCTTCAAAAAAGAGAAAATGGAGGTTGGAAAGGAAAAGAGAAGGAAGAGAAAAAAACACAAGAGGAAAAATTTTGCGATGATCACAGATTTGGCGACCGAGATGGGACTCGTCTCCGTCCGGTCGAATTTGTGTCTTTTTGCTTTGCTTTGATATTTTCTAAATCTTTATTCTACAAATGTCAGCTTCATTTCTATGGAAACCTTAGGAGCCTAGACTCTGTCCTAGCTGACATCATTGCATATAGGATCTAAGTATGGTTTGGTAGGACCATATTGAGGAGATTATTCCATGTTCACATTAGACTTAGGTCTGAAATACAACTCTCCTCAATTCTAGGGATTGAATGCAAACAATGTATGCAAGTGTATGCTTCTCTTCATTTTAAATCTATCTCTTTAGGACTTGCATTAGAGACATCTGATTTCTTGCATGTTGAACATATTTTTGAAAACATCCCTACCTATGTTGTCCCGGTCTTCACGTTGCTAGGCTGTCTCACTGAACCATAGTTCGGGAGAGAGCCTCACAACTGGACCACTTATTTGGGTTTGTGCCCCCCTACCATGTACCTAAGGGCCATAGTCCGAGGTATATCGGTAGGTGCTCAAGGATGTTGGGAAGCCATTACCTTAAAACCGGAGAAATATCTATAACACGTACTTCAAGCTTTGGCTTAGGTATATCGGCATATCTTAATTGGAATCAGATGATCTGAAACTTAGAGTTAGGATTAAGGTCCTACGAGCCTTTTTTAAATATTGCATCTAGAGTCAGCTTCTAGGGAGTGCTATTATGTGCATCATTGCTTGTATAATTTGATTCTTTATGAATATTATCTTGAAAATTCTTATTTTCAAAACCCTGGATGTTTATTTCACAAAAAATTCTTTTATTTTCTCAAAAATCCAGGATTGTATATTTTCTTATTTCTTTATTCTTTCATAATTTTCTTAAACCCTGGACATTCTTTAAGTTTTTCCCTATCTTTCAAAAGTTCAGGCGTATTTTTTCTTCTTTTCTTCTGATTTATTTAAATTCTTTCAATCCTACCTGCAATTTTTCAAAATATTCAGGTCTTGTCATCCATCTTCAAAAATATGTCTTTAAAATTCTATCTTCCCATCCAAGATCCTTTTTTTTCTCTTAAATATCTCTTTCATCGTCTTTTTCTTTCAAAAAACTCCTCGAGTTTAAATCCTTCCTTTATTCTAAAGAAAACATCGACATTTCATCATGGTTCAAACAAGAGTAGGAAGGAGGGCAGCTCAGCAGCACGATGACAGTGAGGTGGAGGAAGTGAATTCTCCCAGATTTTCCCGGAAACATGATTCAAATGAGGATGATGTTGACCCAGTAATGTACAAAATATTCTAAAAGATGATGGCAAAAATGATGTCCGAACAAGCTGGGGGCAGGTTCAAAGAAAACATCCTCTAAAAACAAGATCAAAAGAAAGCCAGTAAAGAAACATGTCAGGATCAACAAGAAGAGAGTTCAGCAGGACAGCACCTCAGAGAGTACAGAATCGCCAGAAGAGGATTCCGAGGAAGAACAGTTTGTGTTCGTTCTGAGACATCTGCGACAGCCCAAGAAGGTGACAGAAGAGCCCGAATTAGTCAACAAACCTAAAGATGGGGTCCCGGCAGAAGATTCAATTCAAGTATTGACTAAGATGGTCAAAGATCTGCAGATTCGAGATAAGGGAAAGAAAGTATACACTAGGAAAGACTTTTACCTCGGTCTAGATGGGGACAACAGCCTGCAAGACCTCCCCCGAAAGTTTATTAAGTTTGATGGTTCTGGCAACCCAAAGGCCCATCTCGCCATGTTTTTCGCAGAATGTGCCAGATTCAGTGAAGACAATTGGGCCCTCTTCTTGTGTTTTCCTCACAGTTTGGAAGGTGTAGCAGCTAAGTGGTACGCAGAACACATCAACCTTGTTGAACTACGCGATTTTGATAAAGTTGTTAATCTGTTCGTGGAACGGTTTATGTTCAACACTGAGGCATTGCCAACCCTCAATCACTTATACAACCTGAAACAAGAAGATAAGGAAAAGGTCGTAGACTTCATTCGGAGGTGGAGAGATACCTGCAACAAGATGAGAACCCCCATCTCAGAGGAGCATGCGCTCCAGATTATTTTGAACAACTTCTCTCAGCCTCTCAGAAGCCTTGTTTCCACCTACCCATCCAAATCATTCATAGAACTTATTGAACGAGCTGAGTGGCTCAAGATGGGGATGGGCAATGGGATGTATGAGGGCATCACTCTCATCAAGAGCAGTCAAGACCCCAAAAAGAAGGCGAATTATACCTTCTCGACCACCTCTGGCAGCAGTAGCAGCAAGGATAGCAAGAACAAGCAAACAGGTTTGCGAGAGGAACCCTTCAAGCAAAATGACAAGCCAGTTCCGGCCAAGCAGAAGGAGAAGATAAAACGTGAAGGTTGGGCTTATGACTACCAATTCACTGCTCTGGAATAGTCCCTCGAGCAGGTTCTGGAGTATATGTTGAGCAAAGATATGATTAAACTTCCGAGAGTTGTTGATCCCCCAGTCCCCCTGGGAAAATGGAAGGACAAATTCTGCAAGTTTCACCGAGCAGTGGGGTACGACACAGAACATTGCTTCGTTCTAAAAAACATCATCCAGGACTGCATCGATAAAAACCTTCTGATAGAGGATGAAGATGAAGAGCAGCCCGTCGTCCTGACCATGCCTTTCCCGGACCACTCAAAGAAATGATAATGCCAAAGTTTTCCTTGCTTTCCTCTTTTCTTTTACCAGTCATTTTATAGGGGCAAGTCAGCCCCAGTCTTTTATGATCTTTTGCTTGTAAATACTCAAGTCTTGTTTTTCAGTCTTTGCTTATAAATGAAATGTCAATTTCCTTCATACCTTTGTGTTCAATTCTTACTTCTTTCGCCATATTGGGGTACCTTTTTATTTACACTTCAAAATATTCTTTTGCCATCAAATTCCCATTCTTTTCAGGATGAGGGGCAATCCTGACATCATCCATGAGATAAATGATATCACCTATGAGGGTTTTTTAAAATCATAAAAATCTGAAAAATTTCTGCAAAATCTTCGTCATGATCACCAAAAGTTCAAAATTTTGATCCAATCTTTTTCAAAATCAACCAGCGTGTTGATCCTCCTTTTCAAAATCGGTTTTTAACCACTGTTCTCAAAAAATTGACCCTCATGTTGATCTCTCTTCAAAATCAACCCTCGTGTTGATTCTTCTCCAAAAGATTAGCTCTCGTGTTGATCATTCTTCAAAATCAACCTCACGGTTTATCCTCTTTGCAAAAATGATTTTCTCATGAATATTCTCCTCTCATTTTAAGGATCCCACATGCAGGCAGGATCAAACAAACTCTTTTTCTTGTTGATCAATCTTTATCAGTCTTATCAATTTTATTCACCTTTATCAATTTTATCAATTTTGTTGGTTTTTTATTAAATTTACTAATTTTCCTTGTCAAAACGTATGTCAACTACCCTTTCAGGTTAAGGGATAAACCTGATGCCTCTTTTCCCATGAGGTATTCCTTTCTCCTTCATTATTCCCACTCAGGTTAAGGGACAAACCTGAATTTTCAGTCTCAGGTTAAGGGATAAACCTGAACCTCGTCCTGCGAGGTCCTTCTTCCTTCAGGATAAGGGATAATCCTAAAGTCTTTCATCGTCTTCCGAGTATCCTCAATTTTTCCACCAAATTTTGCCAATTTTTACAAGACCTTTGTCAATCTTTGTCAATTCTTTATCAATTTTTATTCTTTATCCATTTTTATCAAAATTTTATTGATTCTTTGTCAATGTTTATCAATTATTTTGATTCTTTATCAACCTTTTATCAATTTGTCAAATTTATCAATTTTAATTTCATTTCCCATTCAGGATAAGGGATAATCCTGAGACCCCTCATAGGAGCAATAATGCTACCTATGAGAATTCCTTTTCAAAATAAATTTTCATCAACTTCCACAAATTTTCTCCATTTTATCAAATCTTCCATCAATTTCTATCTCTTTTCATCAGTCCTTCTGAAATTTTATTCTTTCCCATTCAGGATAAGGGGTTAATCCTGAAAATCAGACCACATATAATTAACTATGATGGTCTTCTTCATTGCAAGTCAAATAATTCAGTCCTTGAACTGGTCATTCTCAATCCTAGATCCGATCCTCGCACTGGCAATTTTTCAAAATTCAATCTTCTGATTAAAACTTTATGTCAAAAACCCGAGTTCCGACTCGGACTTCCTTTTTGTATCCAATGCTCGTGTTGGAACCAATCATTTCTTCAGAAATTCAAGTTTTCAAACTCGGGTTTCTCTTTTATCTTTTATTTTGAAGATCTGAGTTTCGACTCGGGTTTTCCCCTTTATTCTTTCGTTTGAAGTTCCGAGTTTCGACTCGGACTTCCTTTTGGATCTGATGCTTGTGTTGGAGCCAATCGTTGCTTCGGAAATTCAAGTTTTCAAACTCAATTTTCTCTTTTATCTTTTATCTTGAAGATCTGAGTTCCAACTCGGGTTTTCCCTTTTTCTTTCGTTTGAAGTTTCGAGTTCCGACTCGGACTTCCTTTTGGATCCAATGCTCGTGTTGGAACTAATCGTTGAGTCGAAAATTCGAGTTTTTCAACTCAATTTTCTTTTTTATCTTTTATCTTGAAGATCCGGGTTCCGACTCGAGTTCTCCCCTTTATACATTCCATCTTTTTCTTTTTTTTTAATATCTGAGTTCCGACTCGGGCTATCCTCCTTTTCAAAAACCCAACCCTCAGGTTGGTCCATCCATCTTTTTAAAATATCTGAGTTCCGACTTAGGATCTTCTCTTTTTCAAAAACCCAACCCTCAGGTTGGTCCATCTTTCTTTTTAAATATCCGAGTTCCGACTCGAACTCTTTTTTTTTTCAAAAAACCCAACTGCCAAGTTGGACCTTCTTCCAAAAATCCAGCCTTCTGGCTAATCCCTTCCAAATCTCAAGCTTCAGGTTTATTCTCTTCAAAATTCCTTCTTTCCCCTTCAGGTTAAGGGATAAACCTGAGCTTCCCATTCAGGATAAGGGATAATCCTGAAACCATTCATAGAAGCAGCACAACCTTCTATAATGGTAATTCCAAATCCAGTTCAACACTGGTCCTTCGTCAAATCCAATTCTCACATTGGTCCTTCCAAATCCAGTCGAACACTGGTCCTTCACCAAATCCAATTCTCACATTGGTCCTTCCAAACCCAGTTTAACACTGGTCCTTCATCAAAAATTCCAATGTTTGTATTGGTCTTTCCAAATTCCAATTTCTCAAATTGGTCCTTCAAAATTCCAGTTTTACACTGGTCCTTCAAATTCCAATTGGTCCTTCATCAAATTCCAATGTTTTCATTGGTCCTTCCAAATTCCAATTTCTCAAAATTGGTCCTTCAAAATCCCAATTAGTCCTTCAAAATTCCAATTTTCTCAAATTGGTCCTTTAAAATTCCAGTTTTACACTGGTCCTTCAAAATCCCAATTGGTCCTTCAAAATTCCAATTTTCTCAAATTGGTCCTTCAAAATTCCAGTTTTACACTGGTCCTTCAAAATCTCAATTGATCCTTCAAAATTCCAGTTTTACACTGGTCCTTCAAATTCCAATTGGTCCTTCATAAAAAATTCCAATGTTTTCATTGGTCCTTCCAAATTCCAATTTCTCAAAATTGGTTCTTCAAAATTCCAGTTTTATACTGATCCTTCAAATTCCAATTGGTCCTTCATCAAATTCCAATGTTTTCATTGGTCCTTCCAAATTCCAATTTCTTAAATTGGTCCTTCAAAATTTCAGTTTTTCACTGGTCCTTCAAATTCCAATTGGTTCTTCATCAAATTCCAATGTTTACATTGGTCCTTCCAAAAATTCCAATTTCTCAAATTGGTCCTTCAAATTTCCAGTTTTTCACTGGTCCTTCAAATTCCCAATGGTCCTTCATCAAAAATTCCAATGTTTTCATGTCCAAAATCCAACTTCTCAAATTGGTCCTTCAAATTCCAGTTTTTACACTAGTCCTTCAAAATTTTAATGTGTACAATGGTCCTTCGAAAATTCCAAATTTTCTCCAAATTGATCCTTCAAAATTCCAATGTTTTCATTGGTCCTTCCAAATTCCAATTTTTCTCAAGTTGATCCTTCAAAATTCCAATGTATACATTGGTCCTTAAAATTTCCAAATTTTCTCAAAATTGATCCTTCAAATTTCCAATTCCAGTTTAACACTGGTCCTTTACCAAAATCTTTTTACCGAAAATTCCTTTACCAAGATCCTTCTCAAAATTCCAGTTTAACACTGGTCTTTTAGCAAATTCTTCTACCAAATTCTTTTACCAAAATTCTTTGTTTAACCTCATTTTTTAAGTTGGTCTTGTAAAAACCAGTTTTATTGATCAAAATTGCCAAAATCAAAATTTTCAGCCCGAGGTCCTGTCAAAATCTATATTGAGTGATTATTTCACAAAGGATTCTCGAAAACTTTGCCAATTTGCTAAAAATATGTGTTGATTCCAATATTTTATTGCACAAAAGAATCACCTCAGATTACCTCTAGTATTATTTTCAAAAGGGTGAAGCTTTTTGCGAAAAAGAGTAAAATTCAAATCTTCTCTCTGTTGGTCAACCAAGAGGATGTAAGAAATATCCTTAGTATGATTAGAGAAAGAAATATTCAATGATGTTGAAAGGCTAGAAGCGAATCGATATTGATCATAGCTATGACGCATGTTTAAAGATGATTTTCTGGCAATCAGGCAGTGGAAATATCCTGAGCAATAAAAAGAATCCACTCAATCCATATCTCCTCATTCATATAAGCTACAATCAAATATCCGCAAAGGGGACCTCTCAATTGCTGTCAAGTTGAAGACGAATATGCAAGTCCGACCCCCGGGACCAAAGAAGATTCGAATTATCTCTAAGATGAAGGAGTTTGTGATGGATCCTTCCAGGGAATGTTCAGATCACCATCAAGATGAAGGCGACTGCGCTGAACCTCCCGACAAACCACAAAAGATATTTGATTGCCGCTATCATCAAGAGATTTTTAACCAATGAGCTCATATCACCAATATAATTCCTGAGAAAAAGAAGGATCAGAGCATCTCCAAGATGAAGGAGTTTGTGACGTACCCTTCCCCGAAGAAAAAAAGAAAAGTCAGGACATCTCCAAAATGAAGGATGGTGCAATAAACTTCTACTCGAAACCCAAAAAGCTCAATATCTCAAAAATAGTGCCAGAAAGACCATTTATGGGAAAAGCTTCAAGATATCAAATTGCCAAGATTGCCAAGAATCATCTTTTCTCATGCAAAATCCTTTCATCAATATCTTTTTCACTGCTTGCTTTTATGAAATTAAGAATATTTCTTCTCTATTCATGTCAAGGAAGAAACTCAACAGTTTTAAAATTTGAATCTGACTCTGGAATCCGGGGAGTTAACCTCGTTTTGGAGAAAATACTCTAGGTAAAAAGAGGGAATACCTTTTGCACATACATGCACACTTTCAAGCATTTGAATCAACTACAATTTCATCTTATTGGCAAAATTTTTTGGTTATCCAAGAATGAAATAAATGTTCAATATCTATTTTGATACAAACTGACATCGTTTTAAAGAGAATTGCCTCATTCTGGTGAGGTATTTCTCCCAGTCCCATCATAGTCTTCCCCATCAAGAAATCCATGCTTTGTATATCCATTTAAATAAGAATTATACCTGAACCTCGTCTCACAAGGTATTTTTCAAAAATGTCTCATCCAGGTTAAGGGCTAAATTTGTGACTTTTCAAAAAATTCTTATCTTTGTCTCAGTCATGAGGCTTCTTCAAAAATCTCTCCCTTTTACCATTTCGGGATATTCATCCCAAAGTCCCATCACGATTTCCTTATTTTCTTCTGTCCAAATTATTTTCATTCTCGAGGATTTTGTTCTCTTCCCAAAACCTTTCAGAATAAGGTACAAAACCTGAAAAATATAGCTTTTCAAAGTCAATTCTTCCACAGCAAGTTCAGACATTCTGACTGGAGTATTTTTTTAAGAAAATTTGGCGTGTCTTCTTTGCCGCTAAGCTCGGCTTACAACCGGCTTAGCAACAAAGAGGGTCATCTATAAACACCCCAAATTTTCCAAAAAATATAAAAAATTACCTTTTTGCCCCTAACCTCCATCTTTTGAATAATCGGGTCAATTTTTAACCAAAATTCCATTCATTTCTCGGGTTCGCTGAAATCCAGACTCAATTTTCATTTCTAACCCAATTTCTGATCTAAATCGGACCCGGATCCATTCTAAAATCCCAATTTTCAAAATTTGACCCGATATTTTCCAAAAACCCCGTTTTAAGAAAACTTGTAATATTTTTACAAAAAATCCTTCAAAACCTTATTTTGGATCCCATCTTCCTAAAAACCTTTGTATTTTACTCATATCTTTTAGAAATTTTAGAAAAAATTCTGAAAAATATAGCCTTCTACACCATTTTTTTAGAAAAAATTGTAGATGGGCCCTCTTTTTGAAAAATTTTCAAAAAAGGGGACCATCTCTGAAAAATCCCCTAACAGCTTTCCGTTGTGAGGGAGGCCGCAGAGGTCTCCCGCGCTCTCCCCCTCAAGCTCTCCAGACCCTTCCCGATCCTTCTCCCAAATCTCTTTAAAAGGGGCACACAGGGCTCCCGATTACTTCAACCGTCTTCACCCCACCATCGCCTTCTCTCCTCAATTCTTTTTTTCCTTCTTCTTTTCCACTCTCTTTTATCCCTTCTTCTGTTTTTCTGATGGCCCTGGTTGAAGAAGGCTTGATCCGCCATTGAAGCAAACCATTTCTCATGGCCCCATAGCGAAGCTTGATCCATCTAAGAATCGCCTTCACCTCCCCATCTAAAGGAAATCAACCCTTCCTGCAGCAGTAGGCAGGAACAATATATCTTCCCCCCTCATTTCCTCAAATTTATGGTAAGTGCCTCTCTCCTCTCTCGGTCATTTCTGTTTTCCCCTGATCCTTCTTATTCTTGCCCCATTAAAGCACCCCTTGTGGTATTGATTTGCTGCTAGCAATATCAATCCACATGTGTGCAATATCAAATGGAACGATCGTGTTCCAACATTTTTTTTTTTTTGAAATTCATTTCTTTCCCTTTTTTTGTTGTGTTCTCGACTTGATACTCCTGTGTATTTTACTTCATCGTGCTTTACTTTCATTCCCCTTTTAGTCTATAGATTTTTCATTTCATGACCCTTAAATTGTTGTTTACTCTTGTAGATCCCTTGATTTACTATTAACTCCATTACACCTCGTCATAATCACATTGTCTTTCTCATTTTCTTTGTTCTTTTTGCTGATTTCATTTAATTTTCTTCTCATGCATCATGTTCAGCAGATGTTTATGCTTAGTTGCAGCATAAACATATGCCTTTACTTTCTGTCATTAATTCAGCTTATTGCTCGTATTTCTCAATTTTCTCGTAGTTTGTTCTCTTTCATTGGATATTTCTACAACCTACCATCCAATGCATTCTGCCATTAGCATCCGGACGATACACACTTGGGTACTGTGTATCCACCTACCGATGATCATATGGCGCATCCACCACCAAGCAATGATCTATCGGCTTCATTAGATCTGACTGATCCTTTACTTTATTCCCCTTGTGGATGTGTGAACTTGGGTGTTTGTTCTATTGAGTAATGTGGTACCCAATTCCACCATATATTAATCCCCTGTGCATTAACATGGTGTCCTGCGATGGAACTGAATTCAATTTAAAAGGAAAAGGGATTGTATATCGGCATCCTGTAAAAGCTTCAATACCTATCGTATTATGCTTTTGCCATGCCAAACTAAGTTGGATTCATAGTGGTTTACTGATTAACTATTTTCAACCTGATTTACCATGAAAATTCTTGTATGACTCTCAAAAAAATCCAACGTCTAGCTACCTCTAGCTTAATTCCATCTTGAGCGTCATTTGTATCAATTCATTGTAAAGGTTTGCACTTACTTCGTCATGAAAACTTTGTTTTATTTACTGTAAAATCAATGGTTGTGGTACACCTTCTGTACCAATTCCCACTCCCCTTTTCTCTTAGGCATGTTCATATTTCAATTTGGCTCAGTATAACTGGCACGGGTACATGCTTTCATCCTTGGAACCCCATCATCCCACCAATCCTCCATCCCAACGTCATTTGTTTTCAAATCCAGATCAGAGTTGGGGTAACACCCAACATATGATCTAGATTTACTATGGAAATGAGCTCTATGCTGATTTGTCTTCCTCCAAAGCATGGTCCAGTAGATTGGACTAGCTATGCATCAAGCAGGAATCGGCTTACCCTTCACCTGAACATCAAAAACCCATTTACTGCTTAAGCTTTGAGAACATGATGTCAGAGTTGGTTTGCTAATCAATTTAAGGCTTAAGTTTTATGTCTGAAATTGATCGGCTAACCAATTTACTATTTGAATTTTGAAAGTCTGACATCTAAATTTGATGTGTTAATCTGTTTATTGTATTAGGTTTGAAGGATCAGTGTTTGTATTTGAGTTACTGTAAATCCCTCTTTCACTTATTGTAAGTCCTGATTTCTTGCTATTGAAATTTTTTTAATTGGCCATGATATCCTATTCCATTGACTGTAAAAGCCTGCAATTACTGTAAAAATGCCTTTTCCTTGTTGCAGAATCAGGTTTAAACCCCTTGTGGGATCAGTTAATGCAATGAATCTCATCACATATTCACCGATGTTGAAGGAGTTTCATCACCAACGAAAGCTAGGAAACCTGTAGCATATGATTTCAATTCTGAGTGCCTTAAACATTATGTCCCTGTTTTGACATAAGAAAAGCCTTATATCATAATGTGTGGGCTTGGTGAAAATGGTACTAGACAAGTTGTTGGTAGTATCGGTATCATGGTTTTAGTGACCAACCCTATTTGTGATCACATTCAGGCCTCAGATGTTCCTTCTTCCCAAGATATTTTACCAACTTAGACTCCTGAGGCTGAGTCTAGTGCTTTGTAAAATTCTGCTTTTTTTTACAACACCTCAAATGCTTCCTGGGCCAGATATATCCATATTGTCACAAACACTCTTCATGTGGCAGCTTTGCTTTTCTGTATTGATCCTGGGAAAAAGATATGCTCTGAACCAGGTAGTTGGTCGCTCTCTTGTAGCTGTTGAGGCAATTGTAGCTATTGCGGGTGGGGCAAATGATGGCTAGTCATTGTCCCAAATAAAGGTTATAGGGCTAACCTTGATGGTGGCTTCATCTGTATTTTTAAGCCTGTGCGTTAATTCTCAAGGAGTTTGTTTTTATTGTAAAACATTCGAGGGGAAAATCTCTAGACTTATTCGTTGTCAACTCATTCGGGTCTGGGTTCTAGGCCCTCCTTATTAAACCTGAGGGGCATTTTCATTTGCTGAGCTTCCCAGGTCTGCGACCAGTGGTGCGGCTTGCCTTATCATTGCAGAAGTAAATGTAGCAGATTGTGCAAGAGCTCCTTTGCTTCCCTTGTTTTTCATGTCCATGGATATGGCATTCACTATTTCCTTGCTTAATCCTCTAAAGACTCTTTTTACCCTGGTTGCTTCACTTTTAATAACTCTATTAGTGACATTTTCCATTTACATCCTCTCACGTCCTTTGCCTTATATCTCCTGTACCCAGTATTCCCTCACCTACAGCAACACCTAGGTACTACAATATTTTTCGCAAACCTCTCCTTCACAGCCACCACTGCTGTAGTCACTCAATTCCTGCTAAACCCCCCTTTCAGCCCCTTCACGCCTTCAGCATCCACCCATCTTCACATCAATCCAGCACCCAGTAGTTGTCCAGCCACCGTGCTTCCAGCTTTTACACACCTACCTGTTACTACCATGAACTGGTACTCTACAACCCCTTTCATACAGCTGCTAACACCATACCATATTTCACAACAACCCCTATACTTCTGTTGCACCTTATCACTCCATCTACACTTGTCCACAACCTCTATCTCATCACTCCATCTATTCCAGCCCCACCATATATGCATTATCTCCACTTCCATGAGAGCACAGTGCACTACTGCTACTCACGCTACCCTCACACGGTTATATTAATCCTCACCTTGCGTCCACCTCCTTTACATGCTGCTATTGCAATAGTAACCACCATACCTGCCACATAATGCATAACACCCTGTCAGCCTCCCATTGCACTACCTACTGTCATATACCTACTCCACAGCATTTTACACTTTCACCACTCACTGGCTGCCACCTGTTGCAAGAAATATCACAACACCATTTTTCTGTAATATACACAACATTCACAACACATTGTAACTTGCATTCACAGCAAATTTCAAGAGCTATTGTAATTCCTTGGGCATGTATAAAGCATTTTCCTATTAAGCATGTATGATCATTTTTTTCTTTATAGGCATTAAGGCTTAAGTGACTCTGTGAGCCTTTCTCATTTAGTACCAGTATCATAAATAGACATGAGCGTGTGCATCATAACATTAATTTTTCATCTTGCTATCCATTTCATCATTAGCTAAGTATGCCAAATAGGCATTCCAGTGTACATTTTCTTGTCAACATAAGGCATTGTATTTTCATTAATACAAAGCATATGCATAAACATTTCATCAGTTGTACCTCCAATTCAATATGATATTTCTTTCTCTATTTGCCAGTTGTCTTGTGCTAACTCAATGTTTTGCAGGAAATACTTTTCTCTCCTAAGTTGGAGACTTTTGCAAACTTAATGTCAATTTCAATTTCAATTCCAAGATTGTAATAGTTAGATACTAATGAGAATTTTTATATTTCCATTATTAGAATAGAATGTATGAGAATGCAAATATCATGAATCACTTGTTTCCTATCATTTTCTCTTTTATTTTTCAAAAATTCACGAATGGGGATACGAATGGCACGTGCACCATTCTAATAAAAGGTGATTAAATCCTAAGTTTACGATTTGCATCAATGGCCATAGTCAGGGTGTGAACAAGACTTAGGATTTTCATCTTTTATGGAATAACACTGGATCCACACTGGATCTCTCCTCAAAAAATCATCATATTTTTAAATATTTTCTTCTTTAATCAGGGTTTAAATTAAAATTAACTCAAAATATATATCAATGGCCATAGTCAGGAAATATTGAGAGTTAATTTCATTTTAAACTCTGTAAAAGCACCAAAATATGTTTTATTCTTCACCTGAATTCAAATATGATTGTTATATAATACATTCAATGACCATAGTGAGTGATGTATTATATTTTCAATCTTATTTCAATTCATTTAAAGAATGAAATATTCTTTTCAAATCCAATTTCAAATTCCTTAAATTCATTCATCATTTAGGATAGAATTACATCATGTTTTCAAAAATCCTTTTTCGAAATCCAAGTGATTTCCTTCAAATATCTTCTTCACTTCTCAAATCAATTTTCAACTCTTGTAAACTCAAATACCATCTTCAGGTTCTAACTTTAAATTCAAAGTCCAATTTGACTTTGGAATTTCAAATTCATTTCTATATTCAAAATTCAATTTTCAATTCAAAACCAAATTCAAATTCAATTCAACATATCAAAATTCAATTTCAAAGTTCAATTTAACTTTGAAGTTTCTGATTCATCTTCTGATTCCAAATTCAAAATCCAATTTGACTTTGAAATTCATTTGTATATTCAAAATTCAATTTCTAATTCCAATCAAACTTCAAAGTTCAAATCAACTTTTAAAATTCCAAATTCATTTTCAGGATTCAATTTCAAAAAATTTAAATCAAACATCTCGAACTTCAAAGTTCAATTTAAACTTTGAAGTTTCTGATTCATCTCCTAATTTCAAAAACTCAAGCTTTAAATCAAGTTCATCCTTTATTTTCCATTGAGTCTTGATTCTCAAATTCAAAATCAAAGTTTTGAGATTGATTCTGAATCTCAAAATTCGATTTTTTTCTAAAGTTTTAAATTCAATCTCGGTTTTCAAAACCCAGATCCATCTTCAAAAGTCCCATTTGGGCTTTTCAAATCCAAAGTTAGAACCCAATTCCACTTTGGATCCAGATTCCGGATCCAATTTCATATTGGATCTCACACTTCAGATCCAATTTCATTTAGGGTTCCAGAATTCAACTTCATTTTGGATCTCAGACTTTGGATCCAATTCCATTTAGGATTCAGACTTTGGAATCAAATTTCATCTTGGATCCCAGATTTCAAATTCAATTTCATTCCCAATTCTAAATTTCAAATCCAAATCTATCTTGATTTCAAGATTTCAAATCCAATTCCATTTTCAGATCTCATCTGGACTTCTTAAATCCATTTCTATTTTTAAATTCCATTTGGATTTCTCAAATCCAAATTCCATCCTGATTTCAAACTTTAAAATCTGGAATTCAATTCCACTTCAAATTTCATCTCCTCTCCTAAATCCAGGTTCAAAATTCAAATTCAAAGTCCATTTCTGACTCTGAAACTTCATTTCTTTTTCTCTCATCTTCAAATCATTCTTTTTAATTCAAGATTTATTTTCCCAACTCTGATTATTTCAAAGACTTAGAACTTCAAACATCTTTTTCAGATCTATCTCAAGTTCTAAGTTAGATTCAACTATTTATCATTTCATCATCACGTTTTCACTTGGAAAATCTCAGATTTCCAAAAATGTTTTTCTCAAAAGCATACATTTCTGCATTTGCATTGCACGAGCATGATTCTTTGTGCATTTAGACTTAGAATAAATTCTTAAATCATATTTCAGCAAAACAAAAAGGCATAAATTTGATCCTTGGTTTGATTACCCCTGGTAAAGGCGCCAGGAACGGTCGAACCTCGTACCGACGAGCAAATTCCGTCTTTCAATTCTTCCCACAAATATTTCAAAAATGAAGGCGAGTAACCTTTTAAATCTTTTCAAAATTAAGGTCAAGTGAAACCTTCGCAAAAGAGTTTCTATCTCTTCTTTTCTTTTCTTTTATTTTCTCTTCTCTCTTCTTTTCTGTCTTTTATTTTCTCTTCTTCAAAAAGGAGAAAATGGAGGTTGGAAAGGAAAAAAGAATGAAGAGAAAGAAACACAAAAGGAAAAATTTTGCGATGATCACACGCTCCTTGCAGTTGATCGAACAAATCATCAATTACAGGCAATGGGTATTTATTCTTGATGGTTACTGCGTTCAATTGACGATAGTCTATACACATGCGCAATGATCCATCTTTCTTTTTAACGAATAGGGTCGGAGCACCCCAAGGAGATACTGACGGACGAATAAAACATTTCTCTAATAATTCTTGCAGTTGTTCTTTAAGCTCCTTAAGTTCTGCAGGTCTCATCCGATAGGGAGCCTTCGAAATGGGCGTTGTTCCCGAAACTAGATCGATTTGAAATTCAATCTCAAGATCAGGAAGGAGACCTGGTAGATCTTTAGGAAAAACATCATCATATTCACGAACTATGTCTACATCTGATATTGTGATGTCTTCTTTCTCTTCCGTTTTCTTGTAAGCCAGGAATCTCATGCATCCCTTTTTAATATATATATTGGCCTTTAGACCAGATATGATAGCCGATTTGGGTAGTTTCCTAACACCCTGATATATAAAAGTGAAAGTATGGGGTATTTGAAAGCTGACACACTTTCTTCTATAATCGAAAGTGACATGATGGTCCGACAATCAATCCATGCCCAGAACAACGTCTATATCTTTGAAGTCGAGTTGCAACAAGTCCACAGGCAACTAGCAATGTTCGATTTTTACTACACAGTTAGAATACACTGTATCCCCTACGGTGGTTGCTCCTATAAGTGTCTCTATTAAGTAAGAAACACTCAATCGAGAAGGTGTCACTGGCAACCTCTTCCCAAAAGTTGAAATAGTAAAACTATGTGTAGTTATAGAGTCAAACAATCCATGTGCTACATTAAATTAACCACGTAATAGGCTTATTATTTAATTTATTTATACTCATATAAAATTCTATCACAATGTTAGCGATTATGATACTCAGTTACTCAAAATATCTTATTTTATTCCATTGCTCATCCAAGCACACATAAATAAAATATTACTAAGCAAATAAGAAGAAAATAAAGCAAAACAAGAAATAATTGAACTAAACTAAATAAAGCTAAGTATCCCTAAATTCGTCGTCATGTTACTCTTCGATCTATCTGAAGCTTGGTTTTCTCCTTAAACTAATTTGTGTCTGCTAAGGGTGGGTTATAGGAGGAGCATTCAAGTCGTATAGGAGTAAAGTAGAATCAATCGTGGGATCATTAGGCATAGGGAGGATACCCAAATTATATAAGAGTTAAGTGAGAGTGTAGGTAGGTGAGGCGAGATCAACGGTAGGATCTTTATCCTCGCCTCTCTCCCATGAATTTCTTGATGTTGCTCATTCTTGAACTAGTCCTGAGCTGCTTCTATTCACTTATATAGCAAGCATACTCTCTCTACGGCCTAAATTATCGCTCTCCTGATTTCTTCAACAAGAAACTTCTCGATCGAATTTAAAACTCCTCGATTAGCCGAACTCATGACAGTCGCCTAGATGACTCAGGACATATGTTGTCCCCTTACACTAGTCATACAAGACCTTCCTCGAGTCACAAAGTTTGTGTTCGGTGATACTCTTCTCCCGATTCCTCCTTGAGCCGCCATCCAATCCCTCATCATCTGACCATGTACAAACTGAGATCTCTGACGGTGGGACTGGTGAGTCCCACACCCGTAGGGCTGTGACTGTTGCTCAAAAGTAGTATCAATATAGTCATGTCGATACATATCTCTTCTCCTAGATATGATGTAAATTAACGGCGATCGTGGTGTAAAATCTATGACTATTTGAGCCATACTTGCCATGACCCCGGTAGCCATCGCCATTGCAGCAATGAACTCCTCTCTCCCTACCATGGGAGGCTTAGCAGAGTCTTGAGCCCTTGGGACTTTGTTGTTTTCTTGTTCGTTAGTCATTCCTAATCACGTAATAATCTAATCACTAACGTGCCTTATTCGAGCAGAGACTTATATCTTGTCATTGAATTTTGTTATGAATGATGAATCATTTTTCTGTGTAAACCTGGCTTTGGTACCACTTTGTAACACCCCGATCTGGGACCTCAAGAGTCCGAGCTCAGTTGGTATTACTTCCCAGAGGGAAAGAGTACAAAGTTTACACAGAGAAACGTGGCTAAAAAAATTTTATTTTATTTCCATAATCAACTTTTTCCTTACAATGTTTATTATTCATAACAAAAGAAAAGCAATTACATTTTTTTCAATGATAAGAAAAAGAAATTGTACCAAATACTCCGCTAAAGAAAGAGAAATTGCTCACGACCTGATTGGTCTAATGTTTGGAACCTACAGTTGTAATTAGACATGGGGGTGAGTCTACAACTCAATAAGGAATAATTATAAGCAAATGACAAATAAAATTGCAACTGTAGTGGGCTCTAAGCCCCTAGTCTTACTTTAGTTTTCACCACATCACACAAGTTTGTAGATTTTAATTACCCCCCCCCCATTGATTTTCTCAAATACTCTCTCACAACAAATTATCACTAGGTCGGCTATACCGATCATAGTCGTCTATGGGCGTAGCAACCCCGTAGAACACCCCAATTCTACTTGTTGGCCAGACAATGAACCATACACTCTCAGTGGTCCCCGGACCACCAGGCACTGCAGTGAACCACCATGGGGACCCAACTGGTAGCTAGCCGGGAGGTCAATCTCTCAATCTCGGTATGGTTCATGCTACATCCTAACCATGATGGTTATCAATCATCTATGGTTCTCCAGAGTCCCAAACCAGTGTGAGTGAAATCCTAAGTCATAACTAAGTTCACACATTAAACCACATTCACAAATTTGTAATGCACTCGCTCTCTCACGAGTGTTGTTGTGACTGATCACAAAAATCTCATTCTTAATCTCATGCTGACCTTAGGACTCACACCTTCTCTTACTTAGCATGCAATGATGTAGTGTCCCTACATCGTTAAATCACCGACGGCCCACTCTCCGTGATGGTTGCACTCTGGCCGCGAACCAGGTAGCCCTTGCCACAGGTCGCCACTTCCGGGATTTAAGGGGTCCTGCATGCTGATCTTACAATATCCATTCATACTACATGAATGAACTAAATGGGACTCTAATCTAACTTAGTTTCATCACAATGCATGATATTAATGATCATATAGACATGCTATTGAAATACAATTTCTTTCTATCATGCATGACATATCACAAATAATATGCATATCAACACAAATATGTATATAAATCAACTCATAATGTCAAGCATGAAAGTTTTATACATGTCATGGTCTCATTCTAAACTATCATGTTAATCACATAACCTCTATAACATTACAAATATATGCAACGTAAAAATGTTTATTTATTTCTAAGAATTGCTCATAATATCTCTTACCTCAAGTGCGAACATCGTGCTGTCACCAAAACCAAGTCTCAAGATGCTCTAACAGTAAGATTTGGTCATTGAACCAACATAATTGAATTAATTCACAAAACCTCTTACAAAATTATGAAAACACCCCTCTCGAATTCACTCAAGAAACCTCAATTTCTGTATTACTAATTTGACTGAATTTTATAGACCAATAGATTCTCCTCTTCAATACGAATCCAACGCACCAAACCTCACTTGATTCTGAGTTCGGAGTGCGAAGATATGTCCATTTTACTGAAATGAATCTCGGGTATCCAATTGAATATTTTGGTCATTTCGGATTTTGAGACAACTTGAGACTATCTTATGATCCGATCTGAATCCAATTCTAATCTGGATCCAAACCCTGTCTGCTTGGATCTAGATCCAGCACTTATCCAGATCCAAAACTATTTGACTGGATCTAGAAAAGTCTGACTGGATCCAGAATATTCTAATTGGATCCAGAATAGCTTGACTGGATCCAGAACAGGATCCATACCCTCTTACTGGATCCAAGACAGTCTGACTGGATCCCGAATTGTCTGAATGGATCCAGAACAGTCTGATCTAGACCCAATTCTGAAATGAATCCAGGAATAATCCAATCAAATCCAAAACAGTCAGTCTGGATTCAAAATAGGTCCAGATCCAACTGGATTCAAGCTGAGAACCCAGATTCAGTTAGATCGAACAGGTTCGGCCTGACTCGGGTTCGTCCAAATCGGTTCAGTTCAGACCCGATTCGGTCTGAATCGATTCCACTAGAACTAGTTCTATCTGAACTGGTTTAGTCTGAACCGGTTCGACCCGACCGGTTCACCCAACCTTAAAAAAATTGTTTTATTTATATTTTTATATTTTTTTCCAACTCGTCTCAGTTCGATCTGGGTGCAACCCGGTTCGGTCTGGGTCGCAACCAAGCCGACCCGACCCTTTTTTTTTTTTACAGGCTTGGTCTAGGCACGACCCAGACCGGCGGGCTCGGTCTGGTCACCTTGGACCGACCCGGTCTCCCCCCCCCCCCTCTCTTTCTGTCCCCCTTCTTCTTACAGAGAGGGGTCGGCCGCCAAAGCCAGCCCTTCTCTGTCTATTTTCCCGACAGGAGGGGTCGGCCACCGACATCGGCCGCCCCCCTCCTCTTTCTCTCTCTTTCTCTCTCAGAATCTTTTTTTTTCTACAACTCGCCAGCAGCAATGGCTGCCGACCCCCTTTGCTTTGACGAAAAAGAAAAAGAACGAAGAAGAAGAAGCTGGAGAAGGGGAGGAAGGCGCTCACCTTGCTGTCGTCGCCGTTGTCGGAATCCGGTAAGTGCTTCTCTCTATCTCTCTTGATCTCTCTCGATGCAGGGTGCAGAAGGAGGGTCTGCATGAGGGTTTTTATAACCCTCACGCAGGGTGAGGGGCTGAGGATAAACCTCCCCCACCCTCCCGCGGATTTCGGGGGTGAGGTTTATCCTCACCCCTCTCGAAGCTTCGAACGGTTTTCCAATTGGAAAACATTTTTTTTTTAAACGCTTATCCCCTCCGGCGACTTTGCCGGAGGGGGTTTTACAAAACCCCCTGTACTTTTTCAGATATAAATATGAAAAATAGCCCAGGCAGAATTTTGATATCTTGGGATTTTCATCAGACTTGGATTTGAAAACTCCTACACAATATCCAACTAGTTATATGATTGGATCAGGTAGGGGCTTAGGAGATTGCTTAAACACTTGGACATACATTGGTTCCTAAACCATACAAGAGGGAGAGAGAGAGAGAGAGAGAGAGAGAGAGAGAGAGAGGTTGGAAATGCCATATGTACTAATATCCTCAGCGTGTATACACAAGATCGTTTTCCTCAGCAACGGCATATATAACCTGCCTCACCTCCTCCAGCATGGAAACCAAAAATGGCAACCAACCCACCCAAAAAGGAACAGATTGTCCTTCCAGTCCACTATGTCCAAATTATTATGTGCGAATGAACAAGATGATTGGTACAAGCTTGGGGGAAAAAATAATTAACCACAGAGAAAGAAAGGGGTACCAATTTCAACAGAATGCAGGCTACAATCACAGGGCCACTGGACTGCATGCCTGCCATCTTGATGATCCGCTCATAGCGCAACTTGTAACAAGCAGACGAAGGAACTAAAAAGTTGGTTTAGAAATGAAAACATAGGCGCTCAAGGTGGCATGGGGAGAGTGGTTGGGGGTAGGATGGAGTTGGCAAGCTCTTCGTTCACCTTCACTGGAAGTGGCGGCATCTGCTTCATTACTTCTGGAATATCTTTCAAGCTGTGCAAAGAATTACCCATTAGCACTTTTATGCACGTTCAATGAACAAATACAAGCATGAGAGAGAGAGAGAGTCTTACTCGTTTAAGATTGTGAGAATGTTGTCCCGAGTTTGACAGAAGAGACTTATGTTTTCCTGGATCTGCAAGCAAATGAACTTGGTGGGTATGAAGTTTGCATCTGAGAATATGAAACAGTATGCATAAGCAATGCTGACGGCTCCAACATCTGCATGCCTTTGTATGCATGTGTGTGTTCATATACGGGAGAGAGGGACATATGATGTATATGGCATAGCAGTGGAATGCATTACATAAATAGTGACAGCGCATTCCCATGAATGTGTAATGTGTATTAACGTCAAAGCCACAGGACTTCACAGCATACTTTTTTTCACAGGTCTAAAAATAAACATGCAACCTTTTGAGAAGAAGAAGAGAATTGAACATAAGGTTTACCTGGAAAGATGCAAGATTACTTGTAATCTGATTGAAAAACTGTGCATTTTGTTCAAGAAGTTGCCCAGTTGCACCACCAATCTCTGCAAAAAAAAATTTATAGTGTCAGGTATTGAACACAGTAAATTATATAAATGCAATGCCCCATCATGTATAAGTTATGGAATATCAAATGATTATTGGTGAGAATAACATCATTCCATTCTAAGTAAAAATTTCAAATAAAGATCTTGGTTGGAGAATGAGGATACCAGCAACTCAGAAATCGTAGAGGTTGATCTACTTGACAAACTTGGAATTACTTTACCCTAGCCTGAGTAACCTAAATACTGTAGCAAATTAAGATATCTTTGGAACATCATAGACCTCATTCTGCAGATATTCCCAGTGGTTGGAAGTTTCCATTTCCAATATTTTGTTTGAGAGCCCTGCATTGAGATGAAAACATCATTTCCATATGTTCCCAAAATGTGGTGTTGAGGAAAGTTGCCAAAAAAATCCTTTGTGAATGGTGTTGAAATGTGGTGTTGGAGCTGCCAACACCCTTCCCAATTCAGTGTCTTCGGCAATACCACCACACTCCCAAACAGTAAGAGAGCATGAGAGCACTATGGAAACTGCAATACACCTCTGATTCAAGGCTCCCAAACAGAGCCTCAAAATGGAAAAGAGAAGATAAAAGAAATTAGCATAAAAATACAGACTGTCAAGAATAATAAATTTATGGTCATTTGTTCTTAACTATGACCATAACTCCTTTATTTTCTTCTTCTTTGCTCTTTAATTTCTTAATTTCTCAACCTACTAATTCCATTTCTTTTTCACCTCTCTCTTTTTTCTCCCTTCCTCCTTTTCTCTTTTCTCCTTCTTCCACTGCTCTTGCTTTTCCTTTTCTTCCTCAGTTCTGTTCTACTTGTTTGACTTCTTCATTTTCTTCTTTTATCCGTTTCTGTATTCCCTCCATTTTTTACCTTCACTTTTTGTCTTATGACCATAGTTTCGTTCTGTGTTTTAGATGTCCTTTGTTTTCCCTTCTTGGTTAACTAAATGCCATTGTTTTGAAAATGCATCATTATCATCTCACAACATGAAGCATTAATAGGATAAATCAACTGTAGAGAGAAATTAGTTTCAACATAGGAATAGATTATTAGAATTTCTTTGGTAACACCATTCACATTCTCATGATCATTTTTCATTGTGAATCTATGTAACACGGACTCTTCTAACAGGGCACCGCACCCGCATCCATGCGGGTGCAACACTTGGACACGGTTTCCTTTGTCCCAGGTGAAGTCAACCACACTGAGGTCTATTTCTATCCAAAAGTATATTCAGTTAATCCTAACCAAGTCCAGTTTTATATCATATATATAAATACATAAATGCACACATACACGTAGTGTAAACTTAAAACTGTTAAAAATTATATATATATATATATATATATATATATATATATATATATATATATATATACCCTCCCCACACCCCGCACCTATGTGACATAGCTGTGAATGTTGGAATTCTGTAGAATGCCTAGGAGCTTACAAATTTCGAAAGGGCAAACTAGGGTATATTGGGATATTCCTATATGTACAGGGATGGCTTGGAAAATTCTGATCAGGCAAAGAACATAGACAGTGACCTTCACGAGATATTAGGTTCAAGTCACTAAAGAAACATGTTGGACCTTGTCATGCCAGTGGTTTACATAGAGTGACTCCTTGAGATGCCAAAATTACCTATTATTGGAGCCATGGAGACAGATAGCAAGTTATACAGGATAATGATCTCAGTCTCTGTTTGAAAGCCCACCATTGGAGCACCATCAGAGTGGAAGTGTGGAATCCATAGCATCAAGTTTTGTTTGGGAGAATGAAGAAATGGTATTTGAGGGTGTTCGCATAGGAAGTGCCTCTAACCCTTCGAACCAACTGCCACCATAGGGAGGTGGTAATTTGAAAAGGCATCACTGACACCCACTCTGGCATCCACTCCAACGGTGCTTTGGACTACCACCTAATTAAGTTTCGCAGGTGTATTGAAGTGGAGGTTCTCTTCCCAAACACCTTTCAGTGTGGAATTGGGTAAAAAGTGACTGAACCAACCCAAACAAGTGCTATAAAAAGTGACAAATCCATTTTTCTTGCTTCATATGTGGAATCTGTGGCTGCAACCTCATTGTCCAACTCTCAAACAGTGATAAATCTAACTGAAAAAGCATGTGCATACCTCTGCCCAACATGTCATCCATCCTTTCAGTAATCTGATTATCATGCATGTATCAATGATACATTTTTTGCCTTATTATCAAGTCTCTGAAATATGCACTTCTCTCTACATTTCCATAAATGTGCCTACCACATTCTACTTTTGGATTTCTAATAACATCAGTTGGATTCTTCTTCTGCGATAAGTTGCAGATATCATTTAATTTAAAATCCTTTCAAAATATATTAGTCTTAATTTATCAATTTTGATCAATAATTTAGAAGAAAACTTCAAGAACAAACTTAGAAAAATGAGCAGGAAGACTTAAGACTAGGAAGATCTTCAATTCATGCCACAAGTTCACCCTTGAGCAATCAACACTGTAAGCAGCCATTTAGAGAGGGTTGGATCTTTGACTGGCTTGTAATGCATGATAAACCATATACAGATAAAGATACACAGGAGAAAGGCATGACATATATGCAGGAAAAAGTCTAGACATGATTGGACATGTTCTGGCACTCCTGTACTTATGCGCACTTAGTGAGGTCCTACTTGAAAAAGAATACAAAAAAAATACTTGTGATGATCTATCACTGGCTAACAAATTTTAACGAAGTACAAAATTAAGGAACTTTAAGGGATACAACATCCACCAGTGTGGTACCATACATGCTAGGAAGAAATGGCCAACTTTACAGAACAAATTAACTACCAAGGAAAATTGTTGGAATTACATAGAATGCACAAGTAGATCAACAACAAAGAGATAAATTCAACCGGACATGCCCATGATGAGGGAATTAGAATGTCATTCCACACAAAAGTAAACTTGCAAATATACATTTCTCCGTTGCATTTGTTAGCCGTTCCCCTTTACTTGCAGAACTTCTCGAAAATTTTACAATGTTCAAATCAGAAATAATATAAGGTTCTCATAAGCTTCTATAAAATCATAAGAGGTTCAAATTGCTAGTGCATTTTCAATAAATCAAACAATCTGCATCTAAACCAACACATTAAGTTTTAGGTGTGATGCACAAGGTACAAATATTTATGCTACTAACCATTGTATGAAATACCATCATCATTATCCATAGGAAGCATTGCCATGGCATACGAAGGAACATTCTGCCTTGCTACCAAGTTACTTGGTTTTGCTGGATCATTAATTTTTTCCTTCAAAATAACACAAGATCAATCAGTTTGCCAGCAGTACATATGGCTTGTATGCAATGAACTTTGTATCATAAACATGGAGAAAAGGTTGACTCCACCAGTAATGCATTCGGTAGATGAAAACAACAGAAGAATGACTGAAATTTAAAGTCAGTTAAACAACAAGCTCTTGATGCTAATAATGCAAGTCTGAACAGATTCCCAGATATTCATTGCAACAGATTTTATAGCATTTCCTGGAAGACACACAGCAAAAACATGTTACTTTGACAGGATTATGGTAGCTCAGTAGTTGCAGAAAGACCACACATTCCTGGTGGAGAAAAAAAAGAAAACTACTTAATTCACCATTTCTCATTCTGTCAGAGAATGCTATCTCTTCTGTTATAGGTTCCTTTCATATCCTGAGATGATGCAATTCTCAGTTCTACTCCAATGCATGAGATGACCACCATTAAAGTGTCTATAGAGAGCCAGACTGATAGACAGCTGTCTAATTCCATTTGGTATATGCTTGAAGTTCAAGCAAAATAAGCACACAATATAGTGACATTATCATGATACTTTTCTAAATATCTTTCTTTTCTTATGAAACCAATCATCTTTCCTAAAAATGAGCTACTTTTAAAATTCTTTTTGAATTCTCCCAATAGAAACCCTTGCTGATATTAATGATTGGCAACTATTAGACAAACAAACATGTGCACGCACACACACACGCACAAACCAATCATGCAAATCAACTCCCGTAAAGAACAAGAGCAATGTTATTGGAACCACTATGCATCTGAAATAAAATCATTGAACCTTTTTTTCCTTAAGATCCACTACACTCAGTAGCTACAACATATCTCCTAACAGCCACAGAAAGCCACATCACCCATCATCAGAAAAAAAAAATAAGGACAATCAGACCCAACAATAACCAAATCTTCAAATCTTGGCACCATGAACAAATTAAGGATTCCACATGAAGGATCCTATATCTCACCTTCTTATCTTTACTTTTCTTGGACAAGCTGTAGTCCTCACCTTTTCTCTTCTTTCCACTTTCCTTTCTCTGAGAAAAATAAAAAGGTTGCAACTTAGCATACAACTAAGAGACAAAAAAATTACAAAGTATTTAACCGCAAGAAACATCTAACAAGTATTCCATATACAAGCTTATGAGCTTTTAGGCCTTCAAGAAGTAGAGAACAAGTGGTGGTGCATATATTAAAGAAGAAATTTTGTTAAACAAAAAGCTGACATGGAACAGCAGTTGTTTCACCCAGTCATTAATAACTTGATTATTTCAGCTTCAAACAGTGGACAAATGCCTGATTCATAAATCGTGGAAAAACCTTTAACAACACCAGCGCATATTTGCCTAACATTTAAATAACCCAACTGCTTTCAGAACATATAATAATAAAAAACCACAGAGATTCTTTAGTATTAGAAACAATCAGATGGTTGAGAATAGGGTGGATCACTAACTCAGATCAAGAGTTGTAAAATAATGAAAACTCACACACAGAGTTAAATAAAAAAATGAAACAATATACAAAGAAACAAATATATTTGAAATATAGATAAAATAATAATAACAATACGAATCATAAGTGGTCATTGCCTTATTTTTCTCACCCTCCATAAGAGGTACCTCTTTCTCTCCTACTTTGGTGAGGATTAGCTTGGGTTCCGGATCGGTCCCATCAAATAATCCCCACGACCCTTTCCCTTATATAAGGTGCTATAATTGAAGCCCATGTTAGGTAGTTTGAATCATTGAGCTTAATGGATTTTATGAAGACATTTTCATTCTCATTCAATTTTACAAGGATATAAACAAAAGAAAAGAATAAAGAGAAGTATAGAAAGAAGAGAAAAAACAACGAGAGTAAAGGGTGGAAGTCACGAGCACTTTACTGTAATGAAATAGTGAAAGTGATAAAAACAATGCCACTAAGGGTTTACAAGATGACAATCACAAAAAGTGCGCACACAAGCTAATGCCACTAAGGGATAATCACGCTCACAATGTGCACAAGCACAAGTCCACTAAGGGACAACACAAATAGCCAACAAAAGGCAAAAACAAGAGTAAAAGAATATAGGATTTTACCGAGAAAGTGCTTGAGTAAAAACGTAAAGAATAGGGGGGCTCACACCCCTATTTATACATGAGAAAAAGGAGAGAAGAGAGAGACCATTGGGGGCTCCCAATAGAGTCGTTGGGAGCTCCCAACGATCAGATTTCTGACTGTTGGGAGTCCCATGACTCTATGGTCAAAAAGACCATAGAGCCCCTAATGGCTCCTCTAATTACAAAACTAAAAATAAAAAAATAAAAACAACTTTTTTAATAAATAGTTTTATTATAAAGGAAAATGACTAAAGTGCCCCAATAGGGCATTTAACTATTACAAGATTAATAACTATATATATATATATAAATATATGTACGTTTACATAGGTATATTCATGCATGTATACATATATTTTAACACTCCCTCTCAAACTTATGGTTAAATAACCAAAAGTTTGTTAAGGAAGAAAATAAAATGAGGTGCAGGAAGAGTTTTAGTTAAGAAATTTGCAAGCTGGTATTCTGATGTGACATGGCAATGTAATAGTTCCTCTCAAATATTCATTTCTGACATAATGGCAATCCATTTCAATGTGTTTAATACGCTCATGAAAGATGTGATTACTTGGAATGTAGATTGCACTTTTATTATCACAACACAACTTCGAAGAAAAAGAGATGATTACACCCATATCTTTGAGAAGACTTCGCAACCATACAAGTTCCATTTTTGTTTTAGTCATTGACTGATATTCAGCTTTGTTTGAGGACAAGGATACTTTTTGTTGCTTCTTGCACCTCCACGAAATTAGAGAATCTCCTGAAAACACACAAAAACCTATAGTTGAGATTCTATCATTAAGATTTTCTCCCCAATCAGCATCAATATAAGCAAATAAATCCAAAAAGGAAGAAGAGGATAAGAAAAGCCCTTTAGTGATGGTATTCTTGATGTATCGGATGATTCTTAACATAGCACTCATGTACAATGGTCGGAGCACACTGAAACTGACTGACGGAATGAATTGCATGAGCTATATCTGGCATGGTGATGGATAAGTAAGTGAGTGCCCCGATCAACTGATGATAGGGTGTAGGATCTTCAGGGAGAGTCTCATCTTCAAGCCTTAACTTAGCATTGATCACTTCAGAAGTTTCTACTTTTTTGTCATCGAAAATTTCATACTTAGTGCAAATGTCAGCAACAAGCTTCATTTGAGACAAAATATACACTCTAGGAGAGTATGCAACTTCAATGCCTAGAAAATATCTCAAATAACCCAAATCAGACATGTCAAATTTTTTTTAAATATTTTTAATATCATTAACTCCCTGTTGGTCACTTAGGGTGATTATCATATCATATACATAATAAAGTAGAAGTATGAATACTTTGGTACCTGTATTTTTAATAAAAAGGGCAGTGTCAGTATAACAGGAATGAAAACCCAAAAAAAACATGACACTACTAAATCTATCATACCAGGCCTTTGGGACCGGTTTAAGGCCATACAAGGCCTTTTTCGGTTTAAGAATTTTACCATTTTCAATACTAACTCTCGATGGAGGATTCATATAAACCTCCTCACTTAATTCTCCATTAAGAAAAGCATTTTTTACATCAAGTTGATATATCGGTTATTTTTTTATTGAAGCAACTGCTATGAAGGCCCTAACACTTGTCATTCTAGCTACTGGAGCAAAGGTTTTCTCATAGTCAATTCTATATTCTTGAGAATATTCTTTTGAAACTAACCCGGCTTTATATCTTTCTAGCGTCCCCATCACTCTTGGTTTTAACCTTAAAAACTCATCTATATCCTATAGCTTTCTTCCCTAAGTGTAATGAAGTTACTTCCCAAGTATTAGCCCTTTTAAGAGCATCTAATTCTACATTCATTGCTTCAACCCAATGTGGAATATTTTTAGCATCGTTATAGTATGATGGTTCATAGTAGGAATGTAAGGTTATTAAGCATGCTCTATAATTTGGTGTCAAAGTATCATATGATACAAACCTACTAGGTGGAATAGAGACACGATTGTATCTTCTAGGTGGGATTTCTTCTATAGAGGAATCATGTGTATATTTTTCTACGACACTTGGAGGGTTCTTTTGCTCACATCGGGTATACACTTGTATTGGTTTATCAATAATATTATCATTACTTGATTTGGCATTTTCAACATTAGAATGCCCATCATTATCACTATTATCACTCAAGAAATTATCATTTGAAGAAACATCACAAGAGGTTAATTCCTCTTGTGGCAAGAAATCAAATAAGAAGTTATAATCTACTTTCTCTTTTTCCTTAGTTATCTCAAATCCATTTTCATTTTCTAAAAAGGTAACATCCTTATAAACATAGAGTTTGTTATTCTTGAAGTCAAAGCATCTAAAACTTTTTTTATTTTCTCCGTAACTCAAGAAGACACATTCAATGGCTTTTGGAGATAATTTGTCTTTCTTGTGTAAAAGGACAAAACATTAGTAACCAAAAATTCTCAAACGTTTATAATCGGGAGTTCTTTCAAATAGTTTTTCATATGGAGAAATATTTTGAAGGGATGATGAGGGCATTCTATTTATCAAGTTGATGTTAAAACGGCCTCGGCCCAAACACTCTTTGGAACGTTTTTAGAGATAAGGTCCTAGCAGTTTTCATAATATGTCTATGTTCTTTCGGCTAGTACATTTTGTTGGCGAATTCTTTGACAAGATTTTTTATAACAAATCCCATTTTGTTTCAAATAATTTTGAAATTCATTTGATAGGTATTCTCCACTCGAGTCGGGTCTAAGGATGGAAATATTGCCTTGAAATTGATTTTTAATAATCATGTGAAATTCTTTAAAACAAGAAAATACATCAGATTTGAGATTAAGGAAGTAAATCCACACATATCTAGTGAAATCATCAATAAATGTAACATAATATGAATAACCTCATTTTAATATGATCGAAGAAGGTCCTCAAACATCGGAATGCAATAATTTAAAAGGTCTTTTAGAGACAAATGTTCTATTTAAATGGAATAGCTTTCATTTTTTCAAAAATACAATCCTTGCAAATTAATTCTTTCTCATTACAAAAAAAAATCCCAAAAGGGAAAGATACATTTTTAATAGCTTGGATGTCCAAGTCTCTTATGCCAAGTTTCAATGTATTTATCTTGGACATAGTTACAAAATGATTTTGAAGGGAGATTAAAATATTTTATGCAGTAGAGATCTCCTCTCCTATGGCCTTGCCCAATCCACTTCCCGGACCGGAGATCCTGCATTAAGCAACCCTTAAATGAGAAGGAGATTTCTCATCCATAATCGGATGTTTGAGAAACCGAAAAAAGATTTAAATTTAATTTTGGAATAACTCAAATTTTTGGGACACAAAAGTTTTGATCTTTTAATTTGCACGGATATTCCATCGGCAATGGAAACACAGGAACCTTTTGAATTAGTGCAAATATTAGATAGACTATTTTCATATGGAGTCATATGAAAAGAATTTCCTGAGTCAAGGATTTAAGAACATATACCTAGATGAGAGGAAGATGTTGCATCACGTCCCCCGAAGTTGATAGAGATTTAAGTAGTTGTTGGAGTGCCTCCGGTAGTTGGGTAAATAAAAAAGTGTCTCCTCTTCTAATAGATTTTTCTTAGTTTGGTATAGTTTCATCAACGGAAGCTACTTTGTTTTTTGAGGTATCATTAAGTTAGACAATTTGGCCTTGTGTCTCGGTTCATAACAATGGAACAAATGGCTTTCCTATACCCACCATTATAGTTATTTTGCCTCCCAAAGTGTGGAAGCTTGTAAGATTTAACATGATTGTAGAGTTTAGAGACGGCCAATACTTCATCTCCCTATTAATCATACCAAGACGAGTTTCTTCTTGGCAAACTTTGGCAACCACATCTTCCAACGTAAGAGCTTTAGTTCTACGGAAAAGAGAAGATCTTACTTGCTCAAAGTCGGGCCTAAGCCCAAGAAAAAATTCAAAAAATTTATTTTTTTTTCATTTGTTCTCTCCTTAGCTCCACATCTTCACTAGCAACTGGGTTCAAGAAGAGGTAATTTGTCCCAAAGTGGGCCAAGAGAGCTAAAATAATCACAAACGCTCATTTCACCTTGTTTGATTGTTCGTATCTTTTTTTGCAAGAAAATGTCTTGCAAGATCTTTTTGGGTATACATACCCTTAAAAAAGAATCAAGCCTTATTGGCTATACAAAATTTGGCACATAATTTGATCTCAACATTGTTCATAAATCATGCAAAAATCTTGGCATGGTTACTTTCCCAATCCTCTACCTTAGTTTGATGGTCCTGAATGGCTTTCATACGTGCATCAACTTCTAAAGCTTTCTCTTGATCTCCTTTTTTTGTGAGCTTCAGTTGTGGTTTCGGGATGATGCCCATGACATACCTCCAAACCCAAAGTCTCTTTCCTTTAAAATTGTTCTTCATAGCGGATGCCCATATCATGTAATTTGTGCCATTTACCTTGAAGGAGAGATCAACTTTTTGTTCATGCTCAATTCTTAAAGAGAGGGATAGTAAGAGAAAGTGGAAGAAGAAATAATGTGCAAAAGCATGTTTGAAGAAGCTTTTCCTCACTTTGAATCACCGTGAACACACGATCACTTTGAAGATACACTTCCTCAATAACTTGATGGCTTTGATACCATGTAATGAAATAACAAAAGTGATAAAAACAATGTCACTAAGGGCTTACAAGATGGCAATCACAAAAAATGCACAAGCCAATGCCACTAAGGGCTAATCAAACTCACAATGTGCACAAGCACAAGTCCACTAAGGGACAATACAAATAGAGAACAAAGGGCAAACACAAGAGTAAAAGAATATAGGATCTTATTGAAAAAGTGCTTGAGTAAAAGCATAAAGAATAGGGGGGGTCACACCACTATTTATACATGAGAAAAAGGAGAGGAGAGACCATTGGGGCTCCCAATAGAGTCATTGAGAGCTCCCAACGGTCAGATTTCTGAGCATTGGGACCCCCAACGACTCTATGGTCAAAAAGACCATAGAGGCCCTAATGGCTCCTCTAATTACAAAAGCAAAAAAATAAAAATAATTGTTTTAATAAACCATTTATTATAAAGGAAAATGATTAAAATTCCCCTATAGATAATTTAACTATTACAAGATTAATAACTATATATATGCATATATGTATGTATCCATAGGTATATACATACATGTATACATATTTTTAACATCCACCACCAAGCAAACACCACCAATCACGAGCACTTTGAATAGAGATTGCAAGAGATCTTCAACACTTTCAAATTTGGAGTGGCACACTTCCCAATGTACCAAAAACAATTTCAGCTTGATCACCAAGCTCTGATACCATGAAAGGAAATGAGTTCCTCCGAAGATATTCACTAAATCACCAAAAGTGGACACTCAAAAGAGTTTCACCAAAATACCAAAAACAACATACAAAGAACCACAAATGGCTTCACTCACAAACACCCACTAAACAGCTCAACAACAAGGAATGAAAAAACAATACTTTTATTGGTTTCAACCCATGAAAGAAGCTTACATTTGAGAGGGGGTTTCACCCCTATTTATACACAAACAAAGGTCTACAAGAGAGATGTTGGGAGAGGTCCCAACAGCTCCAATAGAGCCGTTGAGCTCTCTCTCCAATGCCTCTCTTAGCTGAAAAGAAACTAAAAAGTAAAAGAAAAGAAGACTAACCTAGTTACTATTTACTAGTTAGGTACTAACCTAACATATATATATACATATATGTATATATATATATGTGTGTGTGTGTATACAAATACATATATGTACACATATGTATATACATTTACATTTTTAACAGATATGTTATCTTGCAGGTAGGACATAAAGATGCTAAAGAAGAAACACCGAAAGAAAGTCAGCCATCATCATTAGAAAATATACATCCACACAAACTTCAAAAATCAAGGAAAGTTTGCAAGCATACAGAGAAGTAGGATAAAATTACTGAGATGTTAGAGATTTACTTGGAAAGAAAAGGAAGAGTTAACAAACATATAAATGCTTATATTCTATAGAATCTAAGATAGAATGCAATTTCAAAAATTTAATTGGCTTCATTCATATCATAAATTCTTTTTTTATTATTTCTAAACATTTATTAATTATATATTTTAATTGTAACAGGAAATAATTCATGATGTCGAATTTAGCATGCACAGTACTAGTTACAATATCTATTTTACAACCTTGCAGCAAACCACTATTAATTAGAAATGAATGAGTTATCATAAGTAGAGGGAAAAAATGATATTCTTGAAATAATCTTTAGTGCCTTATTTTAACTAAACAATGGATAAGACAAACATCAACTATGCAATAATGCATACCCTTAAATATTTCCAAAGAACATTGAGGCTATCAACATTATCACGTGGATAATAAATAAAAATGTACAATCATGAAATAAAAGAGACAAAGAGCAAACAAATGCACCACTACTACTACTCACCGACATCCACTTGCATCTCAGAGCTACATCCCTAACTGTCTTATCTTTCAAATGCATAGCAATTTTGGCATAACGGACAATATTTGATTCAGAGGCATACCTGTGTATTATACCAACCTCATATCAGGAAATGCAGCATATAACATGAGGTGCAAAGCAGTGAACTTGAATATCAATGTAAGCATAAAGAGAAGGTGAACATATATTATGATTAAAATAAAGGCAGCAAAGTAAATGATTTCCACCTCTAATTCGTCATATAAGCATGATCTCACCACAAAGTCAAAGAAATAGATTAATGTGCTACTTGAAGTCGAACATCTTCCTGCCCAGAAATCTGCAAGATTTGGCTCCATATTTCCATAGCAAATTTATAATAACATGTCCTCACAATAAATGGTTAACTTTTGCAATCATCAATGAAAAAGAAAGAAGCATGTAGGAAAGATTTCATTAATAAGAAGTGATAAGCAACCGCACCCGTACAGAGACACACACACATGTTATAACCATCTATCTAATGAAAAAAGAAAAAGATAAGCACATTTTAAATAAGGGTTGAATAAGATGGCCAGTTACAATGCACTTCAGTTGTAGGTCTTAGTTGCTAAAGAGCTACACTACATAGTCAAGCTCCCTTCACAGTCCATCCACTAGTGAAAGAACTGTTAAGAGGTGAACTCCAGATTTACATGTGCAAGGAGGAAAACAAGTGAAAGAGAAAGAGAGCTGCAGAAGGTCACGGATGAATCAAGCATACATGACTGATCTATTCAAAACATACGTACATAAGAGATTACAAATATTAGGGTACAGAAATACCCTTTAATGAATATTTAAAATTACAACATAATACAACTCTTATATGGATACGGGTCTGGATTGGATCCAGATCCATAAACGATTTTTTTCACCCTCCCTCAAGTTGTACATGATCTTGGATCATGAACAACTTGCCTTTTAACATCCAAAACTTGTCCTTTGTTAATCCTTTTGTGAATATATCTGCAACTTGTTCTTCTGTTCGGACAAAATTGGGCTCAATTTCTTTTTCTTCGACCTTTTGGCTTACAAAATGTTGGTCTATATCAATGTGTTTTGCTCGACTATGATAAATAGGATTGAATGACATATTGATGGCACTTTGGTTGTCACATAGTAAGAGTGATCGAGCAATCGATTCTCCTATCTCTGTGAGGAGATGTGTTATCCATGTAGCCTCTGCAGTCGCGGAAGCCATCGATCTGTATCTGGCCTCTGTGCTCGATCTAGCTATGGCTTTCTGCTTTCTACTGCTCCAAGAAACTAGGTTTCACCCAAGAAAACTGCAATAACCAGATACTGATCGGCATTCATCTGGATTCCCTGCCCAATCAGCGTCAACATAAACAATGATCTCATGTGCGCCTTGATTCAGCCCACTTTTTATGTACACAAGTCCATCGCCGGCAGTGCTTTTAAATATCTTAGTATTCTCTTAACTGCCTCCATATGTGATGTACGAGGTTCATGCATAAATTGAGATAACTGATTGACAGAATACACTATGTCGGGTCGAGTGAATGTTAGGTATTGTGCGGTATCTAGTAGGATCTTCATATAAGTCTCCCTCTTTAGAGCTCAGCTTTTGATGTATGACACTTGGGGTTGCCAAGGGTTTGCAATTCATCATATCTGCTCTGCTAAGAATATTCACTGTGTACTTGTGTTGAGTGAGAGTAAGTGTATTGCATGTCTTGTCGACTTTCACCCCAAGAAAATATCGTAGATCTCCCAGATCCTTCATTTTAAATCCCTGATTCAACAATTTCTTTACTTCCTCAATATGAGTTTCGCAGTTACCTGTAATGATGATGTCATCTACATATATCAATAGGAGTGTGGTCACACTCTGCTTCTTGTAGATAAATAATGAATGGTCAAGAATAGACCTAGAGAAGCCATGTCTCTGTATAACAAGTGAAAAACTCTCGAACCAAGAACGAGATGCTTGTTTCAAACCATATATCGCTCGTTTCAATTTACACATGTATTGATTAGTATCTTATTCTGTATATCCTGCGGGCTGCTCCATATAAACTTCCTCCTTGAGATCTCCATACAGGAAGGCATTTTTAACATCTAACTGACTTAATATTCATCCATGTTCAACAGCTAGACCCAACACAATTCGAATGGTCCCCATTTTCACCACAGGACTAAAAGTTTCATCAAAATCCTGCCCTTGCTCTTGTGTGAATCCTTTGGCAACAAGTCTAGCTTTGTACCTTTCAATACTCCCATCAGGTTTATATTTAATCTTGTACACCCATTTCGATCCAACTGCATTTCTATTGGGTGGTCTGGAAACAACCTCCCAAGTACCATATTCATGTAGAGCTTCCATTTCTTCATTCATCACTTCAATCCACTTCTTTGAGTTGGCATCTTGATAAAAGGTAAAAGGTTCATCTTCTTTGTTTATGGCTGTCAAAAACAATTGAAAATCCAGTGAAAATTTTTTGTAGCTGACTCATTTGTCAAGTGGGTGTCAAGCCTGAGTACACCTCCTGACAGCCAACATCTGTGAGGAAGTAGGAGGCATATTAAGGTCTGGACAGGGAGTAGAGACAAGTGGAAGTTCCTTCTCACATCGAGTGTAGACGATGCCCTTATACCTTCCTGTTTCCAAGGGTTGACCATCAACCTCTTCTGATTGTGATGCATCTTCTGACTCCTCACATGCTTCCTTCTGAGTGCAGTCCAGAGGGCATTCAGTATTAATGTTGGAAAAGAGTTCGGAGCTTAGCCATGGATAATACACCTCAACATTGGATCCTGAGCCGGAGGAGTTAGTTGGTTGATTATCAAAGTTCATCTCATCAAAAATAACGTTTCTCGACATTTTGATGCATTTACTCGAAGGATCATAACACTTGTACTCCTTATATTCATCTGCATACCCCACAAATCCACACTTCAAGGCTTTGTCTTGAAACTTATGCCTCAATGAGCTGTCAATGTGCATATAACAAACAGATCCAAAAACACGTAATTCATGGTAATCAGGATGAATGCCAAAAAGTGTAAAGTATGGTGATTTGTTTTCCAACAGTGACATAAGCAGGCGGTTTATCGCATGCACTGTAGAGTGAAAAGCCTCTGTCCATAAAGTAATAGGGAGATTACTATCATGCATCATGCTCAACAATATGTTGATGCTTCCTCTCAGCAATCCCAGTTTGTTGAGGTGTGTGTGGGCAAGACACTCTCCTCCTTATTCCATTATGCTGGAGAAATTCAATAAGATCACTAGAGGAGAACTCTCCCCCTCCATCACATTGAAAATGTAGAATGTTTTCAGAGAAATGGTTTTTGATAAAGGAATAGAACTTTCGAAATAATCCAAAGACTTCTGATTTATGCTTCATGAAGAATATCCAAGTGTAACGTGAATGTCAACAAAGATAAGGTAATATCAACTTCCAGAACCAGAAGCAATTGGGGCAGGGCCCCAGACATCAGAACATATGGTCTCAAAAGGCCTTGAAGCTCTTTTATTGATTGAATTGAAGGGTAAAATATGACTCTTACATAAATGACAACTCGGACATTTTATTTCATTTGTTTTTGAACCCAGACTAGACTTAGGAATCAAATTATTTGAGACAAGTTTTCAATGAAATGACGACCACAATGACCCAATCGATTGTGCCAAAGGATTGGCTTATTACATTCAGAAATAACGAACACAGACTCAGATGAAACTAATGATGGATGATGATAGAGCTTCAGGGATGAACAAGTGGAATGAACTGTGGAGGAGGGATCTTCTTGAAAAATGTACATATTGCCTCGCCTTTTTTCCTCACCGAATGTATCCCTCGTGTAAAGATCCATGACATAAACAGAAGAGAAAGTAAATTCAACTGAAGCATTAATATCATAAACAAGTTTTGAGACAAAAACAATATTTTTTTGAATATTTGGTGCATGAAGAACATTTAGAGTCCGAAATTTTTAAATTCTAAGAGAGAGTCCTAAATGGGATATTAGCTCCAGCCCTCTCTAGAGGTGCGGGAGAGATAAGGGAGGTGTCCTCCCTATTTCTCTATAACTGGATCAAAGAAAAGAGAGAGGAAAGAGAAAAAGAAAGGAAAAAAAATAAGATGAGAGAGGAGAGGAAAAGAAAGGAAGAAGGAGGAAGATGAAAAGTTTGGACTTCTCCAACCATCTACCCACGTTTTTCAACTTCCACCATCATTTTTCTTCAAGTTTTTATTCATGGTATGGGTTTTCTCTCTTGAATCAAGTGACAAATTGATATAGATTAGATTTCCATGCAATAATTTAATGAAAATTCATGGAAAAGGTATTTAAAATCATTTTTTTGTAAATACACATGAAGGAGGATGCAGGGATCTTTCTCCGTGATGGTATTCTTGAATTTTTTTATTCTTTCTATGAAATAAAATTTTGTACATGATAAAACAGATTTTTTATTGGTAGTAGATGTGTTTATTTAGAGGTTTCTTTTGATGGGTATCGTCTTCCATGGATTTGTTTTTATTCACCTCTTCAAAAAGGAATTTCTGTGTATGTTTCTTTTTATGAAAAACAGAATTTTATTTCATGTTAAAATAGCCCAAAGATTGCTTGTTCTATGTTAGACTTGATTCTCCATTGAATGAACCGTTGGATGTGATCTTGATCCTTCTGTACATAATTATTTTTATGCTAAAACAGAATTTATTTAATGATAAAAGAATGGTTCGTTAAGTGGTCCTAGTAGGATATTATCAATTTTCATGGATGACCCATGTTAGGGACTGTGTAGGGGCATGTAAATATGTGAGGAATCAATATTGAATACAAGCATTAGCATGCTTAATTGACCATGGATCTGTGGTGCATACATGAGTGTATGTTTACCTAACCATGCCTTTTGAAACATGAATTCATAAATCCTTGTATTTCTAATCTAAGAGCCTTATTACCATGCACACTTATGTAAAGGACTGCATATGTTTTGGAGGTGGATTTAGGTATATATACATCTATACAACAACAACTACGCCTTCATCCCAAAACAATTGGGGTCGGCGATATGAACCAAAAAAGAAAATCATTCTGGGTCTTCCACATGAATCCTTCTCCTCCAATCATTTCTATCCAATGCCATGTCCTCGGTGAGGTTCAAAGCATTCATATCCTTTCCTATCATCTCCATCCATGTCTTCCTAGGCCTACCCCGACCTCTTTTAACTAATATATTTTTCCATTTCTCCATCCTTCTAACTGGAGCATCATTAGGCCTTCGCCGAATATGTCCAAACCACCGTAAACAATTCTCTCTCATCTTATTTTCAATGGGTGCAATGCCTACCTTCTTACGTATCTCCTCGTTCTGAATCTTATCTTTTATTGTATTTCCACACATCCATCTCAGCATACGCATCTCAGTTACACTCATTTTTTGAATATGATGTCTCTTGGCAGCCCAACATTTCGTATCATATAGTAAAGCGGGCCTAATAGTCATCCTATAAAACTTTCCCTTCAACCGCAATGGCATTCTACGATCGCACAACACTCCAGTTGCACTTTTCCATTTCATCCACCCAACCTTTATCCTATGATTTACATCTCCATCAATTTCTCCATGCTTTTGAATGATAGATCTCAAATATTTGAAACAATCATCCACGGATATTTTTTGCTCACCAAGCTTCACTACACTCCCATCACTACTTCGTTGCTTACTAAACCGACATTCCATATATTATGTCTTACTCTTACTCAACTTAAAACCTCTTGCTTCCAATGTTTGTCTCCATAATTCTAACTTAGCATTAACCCCAGCTCTAGACTCATCAATCAAAACAATATCATCAGCAAACAACATACACCACGGCACATTTTCTTAAATTGATCTCGTAAGCTCATCCATCACTGTAGCAAATAGGAATGGGCTTAAAGCAGATCCTTGATGTAACCCAACCGTTATAGGAAAATTTGTTGTCACCCCTCCACAAGTGAGGACATTGGTTACTACTCCTTCATACATATCGTTAATTATACTAATGTACTTGAGAGAAACACCTTTCTTCATCATTGTCCACCAATGAACGTCCCTAGGTACTCTATCGTATGCCTTCTCCAAATCAATAAAAACCATATGCAAATCTTTGTTCCTCTCTCTATTTCTCTCAATAAGTTGTCTAAGAAGATGCATAGCTTCCATAGCTGATCTTCCAGGCATAAAACCAAATTGATTCTCCGATATCATGACAACCTTCCTCAACCTAGACTCAATCACCCTCTCCCAAAGTTTCATAGTATGACTCATGAGTTTTATACCACGATAGTTTGTGCAATCTTGTATATCACCCTTATTCTTATATAGAGGCACCAAAGTACTCTTCCTCCACTCATTAGGCATCTTATTTGTCCGCCAAATCTTGTTAAAAAGATTTGTCAATCATTCTAAACCTTTTTCTCCCAAGCATTTCCAAGCCTCGATAGGTATACCATCTGGGACAACTACCCTTCTTGATTTCATTTTCTTCAAAGCCTCTGCAATTTCTTTCTTTTAAATCTTGCGCATGAAGTCACGATTCATCTCATGAAAAGGAATGGAGAAGTCTCCAAGATCTTGAGCATGACTTTCATTAAATAGCTTATCAAAATAATCTTTCCATCTCTTCTTAATCTCCTCATCTTTGACTAAAACCCTGTGCATTTCATCTTTGATACATCTAACAATACCCAGATCCCTCGATTTCCTATCTCTTATCTTTGTAAGCCTATAAATATCTTTCTCGCCCTCTTTGGTATCCAACTTGTCATAAACCTCCTTATATACCTTATCCCTCGCGTTCCGAACTACTTTTTTAGCTTCCTTCTTTGTTATCATATACTTCTCCAAATTCTCATTATCACGACTCTTAGATTTCTATAACACTCTCTTTTAACCTTAATAGCTAATTTGACATCCTCGTTCCACCACGATGTATCCTTACCTAGCGGTGCACCGCCTTTAGACTCACCCAATACCTCCTTAGCCACCTTTCTCATGCCACCCGCTATCTTATTCCACATTGATTTTGAATCCTCCTCGAGACACCAATCAGCTTCCTTAACTACGTGCTCTATAAACATTCCTTGTTTAGCTCCTTTCAGTGCCCACCACTTAATTTTAGGATCTATCCTATGTCTATCCCTTTTGCGGCATTGTCTAATTCTAAGATTTAAAATTAAGACTCTATGTTGTGTAGCTACACTTTCTCCCGGTATAACCTTAGAATCGATGCAACAGCCCCTATCTCTCTTTCTAAGTACGAAAAACTCTATCTGACTCGTATTAACCCCACTTTTAAATGTTACTAGGTGAGACTCCCTCTTCCTAAACCAAGTGTTTGCTAAGATCATATCATAGGACAAACCAAAATTTAAAATTCTTTTTCCACTTTTGTTTCTTTCTCCTATACCATAGCCTCCATAGATACTCTCAAATTCAATCCTACTAATGCCTACATGCCTATTAAGGTCACCGCCGATGAAAAGTTTTTCTCCATAAGATATCTCTTGTACTACTCCATTTAAATCTTTCCCGAAATTGACGCTTAATAGAATCAACTATACCTACTTGAGGTGCATAAACACTAATAATATTAATAATATTCATACCTAATACTAATTTAATAAGTAAAATCCTATCACCCTTCCTACGGACCTCAACTACATTATCTATAAACTCACGACTCATAACAATCCCTACTCAATTCTTATTCTTATTTATTCCTTTATACCAAATCTTATATCCCCAAGGTTCTATCACTTTTACTTTCTCACCTACCCATTTGGTCTCTTGTAGACATAAAATACCAATCATTCTCCTACACATAACATCTACTATCTCTACCAACTTACCAGTTAAAGACCCTATGTTCCAAGTGGCTAACCTAATTTTATGATCTTTGACTAACTTCTTTACCCCCACCCGTCCAACAAAGTGAGGTATATATACATCTATGTGAAATTTAATTTTTTAACAGGCATGCGGTCTTGGATGTGGCCTCTTTTAATACATACATATTTGGTGAAATCGAGATTCTGGTCAGGCATCTTATTGAAAAAAAATGGGATTTTATTGGGTTGCAGCCTGGTTGGTTGGGCAGACCTGGCAGTGCCTTGACAGGCCTACCAGGCCCAGCTGAAACAGTCCAGCTGGCCTGGCATGGCTTGCCAGGCCTGCCTAGCCAGATCTTTTAAAAGAAAAATTGAAAGTGCCTCATTTCCCGCTCCCGCTCCCGCTCCCGCTCCTGCTTCTTACTTCCTCAACTGGCAACCGTGGTCTCGACTGACTGCCTGGCCTTGGCAGCCTGTGACAGGCGATGCCTAGGCCCAATCTGGGCCATGTGGCACCTTGTCAGGCCCAGCCGACTGGGTCGGCTGGGTGCTGGCCTATTCATGTCACAAAAATATATATTTTTTATTTAGGTGTTGGCCTATTTTTATACAAAAAAAAAAGGTGATGTTTGAAATATAATTTCGAAAACAAAGTTTTATAAATAAAAAGGACTTTGTTTTGGACAGGTGGGTGGCCTGTTTGAGTTCAGCCAGGTCGGGGTTGAACCCTAGTCAACGGTCTCGGCTAGGATTGATAAGCCAACTTCAAGAAAAAATAATTATTTAACACTTGATGTATTTAAATCTGGAATTAAACATTTAATATGCATAATAAATTTTCAGCTTTTGGTTATGTACATATACGTGGGTTTGAATACATGTTGTGAATGAAAACTTTCACATGCATTGAATTGATGTGACATGCTTAAGTATTATGCTATATGAAGTTTGCTTCAAGTGCACGTGCATACATGAATTGATGTGTGTCTCGCATGTACATAAATGTAACGCCCCAAAATTTCAAACTTGCGAACCTTCCGGAAAACAGGCAAGAGACTAGAAGAAAATCTCTTTTCTTTCAGAGTTTGTTTATGTAATCAACGGAAGATAATTCTTTTGTTGAATTTAGAAAGGCAAGCTGACAACTTTGGGCACGTTAGCTAAAAGAACCAAAACTCACTACACATGATACTTGCAAAACACTTGGAAAAGTCACTTTCATTTAAAAAAGTTTCCAAATAGTACAAAATTCGGATATCCAAAGGAAAATCCGTGACAAAACCCAAAAACGTCCAGGATGCGAGCTAAGAAGAGGAAAAGAAAATCTTGAAGCCATCGCGCCATCGCCCGTGATGTACCTAATCATCACTTGTACCTATAGAATGGCTTAGTTACGCGAAAAACTAGTAGGTGCACAAGAAAGACTACAGGAAATTGAATTAAGACCATTTAATTTAGCATGCTAAGCAGTTTAAAACAGATCAACAATTAAACAGGTAAGCAATTCAAAGCAGGTAAGCAGTTCAAAGCAAGCAGTGCAAAGCAAGTAAGCAATGCAACTGTCAAACGCAACATGACGATTCATTTGATCATAAGTTGTGAACTACCACGCAACTAGCAAGTCTTATGACTCATAAACCAGTGTGAACAGACTTATGTTTCGATATTACTAGCCTACGGGTACGCGCAGACAAATCGTAGAAACAACTGAGACTAGTTCGGGCGTCTGTTATTCTATGTATTTTCAATAACCCGAATAGCTAGTTGAGTCTGCTCCTAAGGGGACGGCTTTAGCCGAGAGAAGATTCCCCAAAGGCAGGTACTTGGCAACGGATGCATCCAACTTCTGCAGAAGTCCATGGGATCTACCACCTAAAATAATGTTTGGTAGTCCCTTCCCCTAACTCCAATGACTGGGGAGGTCGGATCTTTGCCCGTAGGGTGGTTATTAACAACCTGTCCATTAGAGTATGTACCACTTTGTCCTCTCCCTTGAGAGACAACAAAAAGCGAATGAGTGTGTTAGTGGTAAATTAACTGACGACTCATTCTATATGCTCTGGTCTTTTGACCAAATGAGCATCTTACATGTGAAGGTGATCCCATTTTTATCTGTTTCCAGCATTGTGCATTTAGCATTGTTTGAGGTCGCACGACTGTCGCATCCGATCATCGCAGTACTAGCGTGTAGTGCACGACTACAAGTACTCTAAGATGAAAGGGGATATAGTTCTTCAATAGAAGCCACAACAAAAGTGTTTCACAAAGATATAATGTTTCTCAAACTTTACTTTTGACATTGTTTATCTTTTGAAGCAACCAACAGCTTGTGCCAACATTTGGCATGCGATTTTCTAGAATCTCATCCGCTATCGTGGTATCTACATGTCTCGCATGACTCGATATCGGCATCAATGAACGGGATACGGGTTTCTCAACAGAACCCCCGCTAAGAAATTCGCTTAAGCCCCAATTCGGGGTTACCCGAGATATGTCGAATAGATGAACAGAACCAGTCAATCACATCCTTCCAAATACTTCGATTTGGGCAGTCTTTGATGCTTTTGCGCAGCTTCCTAAATTCTCAAGTCTACTTTGCAGGACTGCTCACTCGAAAAGCCAGGATCTCTGCTAGGGATCTCTCTCCTTAGACGAGGATGTATCGTTAAGCTCCCGACTCAACTCTTGTCGCAAAAGGGAGAGTGGTAAATGCCTCTTGCATCCTCCACGAGGATGCCTTTTATAGAACATGCAATGAGCGAAAACTTGAGCGTCATCTGCAATGGCAAGGCAATAACGAAATATTTGCAAAAGCAGGAGCCTGGGCGCAAAGCGTGACGGCAAAGTAAAGACATGACAGAATGTAAGGACAAAGATCGTGAAACCGCGTCCTTGAGTTAAATGTGTACTCGTATATATATATATATATATATATATATATATATATATATATATATATATATATATATATATATATATATATATATATATATATATATATTATTTATTTATTTAATTATCCTTTTTAGTTAATTGAACTCAATTCAATTGTCTACGTCCTCCGTGCAATCTTCCCCTACCTTGGAGAGTTGCGAGATTGCTGGCATCTGTGGGTGTAAACGATGGACGGCTCGGGTCGAAGGGCACGAGCGAGATCCGTCGTACGAGCTGCAAAAGCGAGACGTCAGCATGTTATCTCAATCAGAAAGGTAGAGAGGACAGGAGTGTTGTCGTTGTCCTGACATGAAAGAAGTAGAGGCAGAGGCATGGGCAACGTGCCCCCGACGAACCTTCTTTACGTGCAAGAAACAGGGGCAGGGGCTGCGAGCCCCTGTTGACCCGCTGTCAACAAGAATAGGGAGGCAGGGTGTTGCACCACTGCCTACTGATTGTTCAGACACAAGCAGGGGTTGCGCCCCTGCCTGATGAAGGCAAGGAGAGAGGCAGAGGCTTCACCCTTGCCCGTCGAAAAGTACAGAGGCAGGGAGCTTCGCTCCTGCCTGCCGAAAACTGGCGATGGCAGGGGCGATGCCCCGGCCCTAAAGAAGAGGGGGCTCAGTCCCTCCCCTGCCCAAACCAAGGGAGGAAAGGGGTCTCGGGCCCTCCCCAGCGAAACAGGGAAGCAGGGAGGGAGTCGATCCCTTCCCTGCGCAATAAACAAGCAGAGAGGGGCTTGACCCCTCCCCCTATGTAGCTCGAAGGCAGGGAGGGCTCGAGCCTCTCCCCGAAACAAACAGAGGCAGCGAGGGTTGAACCCTCCCCTACACAATAAAAAAGGAGACAAGGAGGGCTCGACCCTCCCTGTGAAAAAGAAGAGACAGGGAGGGGTCTCGACCCTCCCTGGTGAAAACAAAAGGGCAGGCAAGGGCCCCAAAACCCCATGCCAAGACCCTTCTCACAGACGGCAGGGGTTTTACTCCTGCCGACCTGTCGACAAAGTGGCAGGGGCTAAAGCCCTTGTCGTACGGCTATTCCCTGCTGTCAAAGGGAGCAGGGAGGAGGTTGGGCCCCTCCCCTGCTAAAGGTGGTGCAGGGAGGGGGATTTGATCCCTCCCTTGGCCGTAGGGAGCATAGGGAGGGCTCGGCCCCTCCCCTACCGGAAGTTAACGCAGGGAGGGGCTCGACCCCTCCCCTGCCGACTCAACGAGAAAGAAAAGGAAGAAGACAAGAGAAGAAGACGATGCGTACCTGGAGGTTGCCGGAAGCTTGCCGGAGGGAGGGTCGTCGGCGTGCGAGTGTCGCCGGTGGCCGCTACTCGACAAACGCGAATAGAGTGGATCGAGGGAGAGAGAAGAGGAGACAAAGCGGTTAGGGTTACCTGGGGTTGCCGGAGGAGGTCGTCGGTGGCGGTGAGGTTGCCGACGCGAAGTGAAAGGGGAGAGGGAGTACAGAGAGAAACGAGAGAGCGAGAGGGGAAAGGGGGTTTCTATTTGAAACCCCTCCCCTGCCTCGCTGTCTTTAGAAGGCACGAGGGAGGTAGTGGCCTCAGGTTGGGTCCGAGTCGAGTCTAGGTCCGGATCCGACCCGAATCCAAGTTTTTTTTTCTTTTTTTGGGGGGTTTTACCAAGTTGGATACCAAAGAAGGCGAGAAGGATATTTATAGGCTTGCAAAGATGAGAGATAGGAAATCGAAGGATTTGGGTATGGTTAGATGTATCAAAGATGAAACGCAAAGGGTTTTAGTCAAAGATGAGGAGATTAAGGAGAGATGGAAAGATTATTTTGATAAGCTATTTAATGATAGTCATGCTCAAGATCTTGGAGACTTCTCCATTCCTTTTCATGAGATAAATCGTGACTTCATGCGCAAGATTCAAAAGAAAGAAATTGCAGAGGCTTTGAAGAAAATGAAATCAAGAAGGGCAGTTGGCCCAGATGGTATACCTATCGAGGCTTGGAAATGCTTGGGAGAGAAAGGTTTAGAATGGTTGACAAATCTTTTTAACTTGATTTGGCGAACAAATAAGATGCCTAATGAGTGGAGGAAGAGTACTTTGGTGCCTTTATATAAGAATAAGGGTGATATACAAGATTGCACAAACTATCGTGGTATAAAACTCATGAGTCATACTATGAAACTTTGGGAGAGGGTGATTGAGTCTAGGTTGAGGAAGGTTGTCATGATATCGGAGAATCAATTTGGTTTTATGCCTGGAAGATCAACTATGGAAGCTATACATCTTCTTAGACAACTTATTGAAAGATATAGAGAGAGGAACAAAGATTTGCATATGGTTTTTATTGATTTAGAGAAGGCATACGATAGAGTACCTAGGGACGTTCTCTGGTGGACAATGATGAAGAAAGGTGTTTCTCTCAAGTACATTAGTATAATTAAAGATATGTATGAAGGAGTAGTAACCAATGTCCGCACTTGTGGAGGGGTGACAACCAATTTTCCGATAACGGTTGGGTTACATCAAGGATCTGCTTTAAGCCCTTTCCTATTTGCGATAGTGATGGATGAGCTTACGAGATCAATTCAAGAAAATGTACCGTGGTGTATGTTGTTTGCTGATGATATTGTTTTGATTGATGAGTCTAGAGCTGGGGTTAATGCTAAGTTAGAATTATGGAGACAGACATTGGAAGCTAGAGGTTTTAAGTTGAGTAAGAGTAAGACTGAATATATGGAATGTCGGTTTAGTAAGCAACGAAGTAGTGATGGGAGTGTAGTGAAGCTTGGTGAGCAAAAAATATCCGTGGATGATTGTTTCAAATATTTGAGATCCATCATTCAAAAGTATGGAGAAATTGATGGAGATGTAAATCATAGGATAAAGGTTGGGTGGATGAAATGGAAAAGTGCTACTGGAGTGCTGTGCGATCGTAGAATGCCATTGCGGTTGAAGGGAAAGTTTTATAGGACGACTATTAGACCCGCTTTACTATATGGTACGGAATGTTGGGCTGCCAAGAGACATCATATTCAAAAAATGAGTGTAGCTGAGATGCGGATGCTTAGATGGATGTGTGGAAATACAATAAAAGATAAGATTCGGAACGAAGAGATACGTAAGAAGGTAGGTGTTGCACCCATTGAAAATAAGATACGAGAGAATCGTTTACGGTGGTTTGGACATATTCGGCGAAGGCCTAATGATGCTCCAGTTAGAAGGTTGGAGAAATGGGAAAATATATTAGTTAAAAGAGGTCGGGGTAGGCCTAGGAAGACTTGGATGGAGATGATAGGAAAGGATATGAATGCTTTGAACCTCACCGAGGACATGGCGTTGGATAGAAATGATTGGAGGAAAAGGATTCATGTGGAAGACCCAAAATGAATTTCTTTTTTGGTTCATATCGCTGACCCCAATTGTTTTGGGATGAAGGCGTAGTTGTTGTTGTTGTTGTTGTTGTTGTTACATCCTACCCTCCTTAAAATAATTTCGTCCACGAAATTTCTATTGCATTTATTGATCAAAATACAAGTCAGGGTACTTTTCCCTGAGATCTGACTCAGGCTCCCATGTACATTCATTTATTCCATGGTGTTGCCAACGTACTATTACAAGAAAAATCGTTTTTTATCTGAGCATTTGGTCTCGACGATCAACGATTGCCACAGATCTTTCCTCGAACGTCAAGTCTTTTTGAATGTCCACATCATCGTAATGAATGATATGCGATGGGTCGTGAACGTATCTTCTCAACATAGATACGTGGAAGACGTGGATCTAAGCATACTGAGGAGGCAGCGCAATACGGTAAGCCGCCTCACCGATCCGATCCAGGATCTCAAATGGTCCGATGAATCGAGGACTCAGCTTTCCCTTTTTCCCGAACCGGAAAACGCTCTTTGTAAGAGATACCTTAACAAAAACCATATCTCCCGTTGAGAAAATGAGCTCTCGACGTCGACGATCGGCGTAACACTTCTGCCGACTTTGCGCAGAACGGTGACGTTCCCTGATCATCTGCACTTGCTGAATATAGTGTTGTAGCACTATTGGTGAATCCTTCGTCCGTTCACCAACCTCATCCCAGTAGACAGGTGATCTGCAAGGTTTCCCGTACAAGGCCTCGTACGGGACCATTCTGATGCTAGCATGATAACTGTTATTGTACGTAAATTCTGTCAATCCGGTATGAGAGTCTCATTCTCCCTTCCAGTCCATCATACAAGCTCGTAGCATGTCCTCCAAAGTCTGAATCGTGTGTTCAGATTGCCCGTCGGTATGAGGGTGAAAGGCAGTGCTGAATTTCAATTTTGTGCCCAATGCCAACTGCATCTACCCCCCAAAACCTGGAGGTGAACCTCGGGTCATGATCAGAGATGATTGACATAGGAACACCGTGCAATCTCACAATCTCCCGGACATAGAGGTCCGCCAAGCTGCCCAGAGACTGACTAAGGCGGATAGGGAGGAAATGTGCTGATTTAGTGAGTCGATCCACGATCACCCAAATCGCATCTTGTTTCATCTGCGTCCTCGGCAAACCGACGATGAAGTCCATTGTGATGTCCTCCCACTTCCATTATGGAATCTCCATCTGCTGCATCACTTCGCCTGGTCGCTGGTGCTCGATCTTAATCTGTTGGCAAGTCAAACACTTTGAGACGTACTCGGCTACGTCTCGCTTCATTCTGCTCTACCAATATCTGCGCTGCAAATCCTTGAACATCTTCGTGCCACCAGAGTGAATCGTGTACTTGGACTTGTGGGCTTCTGCGAGAATCTCATCTCTCAAAATAGGATCTTCTGGCACCCAGAGACAATCCTTATGCCATACACTTCCTTCCTCACTCAGACGGAAGGGGGGGGTATCGGCCTGTTGTGCTAGAGCCTTCAGCTTTTCCTATTGTGCATCGATCTTCTGTCTGACAAAGATCTTGGTCAATAGCTCAGGTTGAGCTACCATGCTGGATAGACTGATCGAATTTTGAGTGACCACAAACGATTCTCATGATACCAAATCCTCGATCAGTTTTCACCCAGCGAATAACAAGTTAATGAAAACGCTTGGAGACTTGCGGCTCAGAGCGTCGGCCACGACGTTCGCCTTTCCTGGGTGGTAGGACGGGGTGAAGTCATAATCCTTGAGGAATTCCAGCCAACGTCGTTGTCTCAAATTTAGCTCCTTCTACGAGAACAAGTATTTTAGGCTTTTGTGATCTGTAAAAGCCTCGAACCGCTCCTCGTACAAATAGTGTCGCCATATCTTCAATGCGAAGACCACCACTGCTAACTCCAAATCATGAGTCAGATAATTCTTCTCATGAATTTTAAGTTGGCACAATGCATATGTGATTACTCTATCGTTCTGCATTAGGACGCAACTCAAGCCTGTCTCGAAAGCGTCGGTGTAGATCACGAAACCGCCTTGACCCGAAGGTAAGTCCAGAATAGTAGTCGTAAGACGTTCCTTCAACATCTGAAAACTGCTTTCGCACTTGCCGCCTACACGAACTTAGCTTCTTGCTTTAGGAGCTTCGTCATGGGTAGAGAGATCTTAGAAAAGTCCTAGATAAATCTCCGGTAATACCCAGCTAATCCAAGAAAACTCCTGATGTCACGAACATTTCTCGACTGTTGCCAACTCAGTACAGCTTCCACTTTCGTCGGATCCACTAACACTCCTTCCTTGGAGATGACATGCCCCAAAAACATGATCTCCTTGAGCCAAAACTCGCACTTAGAGTACTTAGCGAACAGACGCTCCTTTCACAAGGTTACGAGAATAACTCTCAAGTGCTCATGATGTTACTCTCAGCGGTCTGAATACACCAGAATATCGTCGATGAACACGATCACGAAGGTGTCCAAGAAGGGTTTGAACACCCTGTTCATGAGGTCTATGAAGGTTGTGATGAGTTGTGGAGACTGATTCATAGTTTTTGCCCTTGTAGGAAGGTGGGTCCGGGGGCTCCCCCCGGCGAGGGGCAACCCCCCCCCCCCCCCCCAAGAAGAATTTTTTTTTGGGGCTTATGTTTGAGACCCAGTTTCTTATGGATCAAACCCGATTTGGTTAGGGTTAGGGTTGTCGCCCTTGCCTTGTATATATTCTCTCTTTTCTTTCTCCCTCTTATAACAGTCGAAGAAGAGCAATAAGATTTCTCTCTGGGCGGCCATGGTTTTTTACTCTCTCTCGGATTTAAAGAGAGGGTTTTTTCACGTAAATCTGTGTGTTCTTCCTGTATTTTGTTTGATCGTTCTTGTTCATTGCTTCCTTTGGTTGTTTCTTGCTTGCAGTTTTCCTAACAACTGGTATCATAGCAAGGTTCGTCGAAGCAAGAATGGAAGAGGAAAAGATAAAGATCGATCGGTTCGACGGCAAGGATTTCGGTTTCTGAAAGATGCAGATCGAGGATTTGTTGTATCAAAAGAAACTGTATCAGCCTCTATCGGGAAAGAAACCAGAGACGATGGGATAAGAAGAATGGCTATTGTTGGATCGACAAGCCCTAGGTGTGATTCGTCTCACCTTATCTCGCAATGTTGCATTTAACATTGCAAATGAGAAGACGACAGTGGATTTGATGGTGGCATTGTCAAACATGTACGAGAAGCCATCCGCCTCTAATAAAGTGTATCTGATGCGGTGGTTGTTCAATCTGAAGATGGTTGAAGGTGCTTCTGTGACCGATCACATCAATGAGTTCAACACCATCACGAGTCAATTGAGTTCTGTGAGTATCGATTTTGATGATGAGGTAAAAGCCCTTATTTTACTCCTTACCCGAGAGTTGGGGTGCGACTGTAACTGTGGTTAACAGTTCTTCTAGGCAAAAGAAATTGAAACTTATGGAAAATTGAGACCTAATTCTTAGTGAGGATATTCGCAGAAAGGAATCTGGAGAATCCTCAGGTGTTGCCTTGAGTACCGAAGGCAGAGGAAGACCTTTTCAACGGGGTCAAAATTCAAACCGTGGAAAGTCGAGGTCAAAAGGAAGGAGTAAGTCGAGACATCAAGGTGATCTTGTGTGTTGAAACTGCGACAAGAAAGGTCACCTAAAACGAGATTGCAAAGCCCCAAGAAAGAAACGAAACCAGAACCAGGAGAATGATCAGTCCGTAAATGCGACGATTGAAGAAACGACATTTGAGGACGCTTTGATCTTGAGCATGGACAGTCCGATCGAGTCGTGAATTCTAGACTCAGGCGCCTCATTTCACTCCACTTCGTGCAAAGAGTTTATGCACAACTTCGTGGCCGAAAAGCTCAGTAAAGTTTATTTAGCTGATGATGAGCAGTTAGATATTATGAGGGGTGATGTGCATATTAGGACTGCTTGTGGATCCAAATGGACATTGCATAATGTTCGTTATATACCCGGTTTAAAGATAAATCTGATCTCAATAGGTCAGTTTGATAGTGTCGGATATAGAACGGTATTTGGTAATGACTCTTGGAAATTTGTGAAAGGGATCCTAGTTGTTGCACAGGGAAGAAAATTGGGGACCCTTTACATGACTGATAATAATAGGGACATTGTTGCATCCTTGAGTTTGGAAGCAGATGCTAAGCTATGGCATCGTAGACTTGGCCATATGAGCGAGAAAGGGATGAAAGTGTTAGCATCAAAGGGGTTACTGCCAGATCTGAAGTACATGTTGGTTTCTGTGAGGATTGCATGCTAGGCAAACATAAACGGGTCAGTTTCTCCAAGATCGGAAGAGAACCGAAGGTAGAGAAACTGGAGCTGGTGCACACTGATGTTTGGGGGCCAACCCCTGTCTGTTCCCTTGGAGGCTCACGATACTATGTGACCTTCATTGATGACTCCACTAGGAAGGTATGGGTTTATTTTTTGAAAAATAAATCTGATGTGTTTGTCACTTTTAAGAAGTGGAAAATGAGACCGGGTTAAAGGTCAAGGGCTTCCGGTCTAACAATAGGGGTGAGTATAACAGTGTAGAGTTCAAAGCATTCTGTGCAGAAAATGGAATTAAAATGACTCAGACTGTTCCAAATTAACCACAGCAAAATGGAGTTGCTGAGAGGATGAACCGAACTCTCAATGAGCGTGCAAGGAGCATGAGACTGCATGCGGGTTTGCCAAAGGCATTCTGGGTTGATGCAATCAACACCGCAGCTTATCTTATCAACCGAGGTTCGTCAGTCCCACTCGATCTAAAGCTGCCAGAAGAAGAATGGACGGGAAAGAAGGTAAATCTCTCTCGTTTAAGAATTTTTTGTTGTATTTCCTACGTACATATTGACTCTGAGAAAAGGGATAAGCTAGATGCTAAGGGCCTAAAATGTTATTTTATTGGATATGGTTCAAATTACTTTGGTTATCGTTTCTGGGATGAACAAAGCCGAAAAGTAATAAGAACTAATGATGTAACATTCAATGAGAATATATTCTATAAGGATAGGCCCAGTGTAGAATGAGTGTACAAGAAAACAGGGAGAGATGACGAGAAAGATTGATTTGGAGGAAATCTCAACAAATACCTCTGTTGAAAATTCTGAGACAATCGAGGTAGACTGTAACACAGAGCCAGTCACTCCTGCACCTGAGTTAAGGAGATCTATTAGAGTACCTAAACCATTGACTCGGTATTCCCTGTCTTTACACTATTTACTGTTGACCGACTCTGGAGAGCCAGAACATTTTTCTGAGGCAATGCAGGTGAAAGATTCGGTTAAGTGGGAGTTAGTAATGAAAGATGAAATCAAGTCTTTGCAAAAGAATGAGACTTGGGTGCTAACCAAATTACCTAAGGGGAAGAAAGCATTGCTCAACAAATGGATGTACAGAGTGAAAGATAAGCCCGATGAAAACAAGAAGTACAAGGCAAGATTGGTGGTCAAGGGATTCATGCAAAAGGAGGGGATTGAGTCGATTGACTACACTGAGATATTCTCCCCCGTGGTAAAATTGACCACCATCAGAATGATTCTCAGTATTGTGGTTGCAAAAAACTTGTACCTAGAGCAGTTGGATGTGAAAATTGCTTTTCTCCATGGAGATTTGGAGGAGGAGATTTATATGGTGCAGCCTGAAGGATTCAAAAGTGAGGGTAAAGGAGATTTGGTGTGTCAACAACAACAACAACAACGCCTTCATCCCAAAACAATTGGGGTCGGCGATATGAACCAAAAAAGAAAATCATTCAAGGTCTTCCACATGAATCTTTCTCCTCCAATCATTTATATCCAATGCCATGTCCTCGGTGAGGTTCAAAGCATTCATATCCTTTCCTATCACCTCCATCCATGTCTTCCTAGGCCTACCCCGACCTCTTTTAACTAATATATTTTCTCATTTCTCCATCCTTCTAACTGGAGCATCATTAGGCCTTCGCCGAATATGTCCAAACCACCGTAAACGATTCTCTCTCATTTTATTTTCAATGGGTGCAATGCCTACCTTCTTACGTATCTCCTCGTTCTGAATCTTATCTTTTATTGTATTTCCACACATCCATCTCAGCATACGCATCTCAGCTACACTCATTTTTTGAATATGATGTCTCTTGGCAGCCCAACATTTCGTATCATATAGTAAAGCGGGCCTAATAGTCGTCCTATAAAACTTTCCCTTCAACCGCAATGGCATTCTACGATCGCACAACACTCCAGTTGCACTTTTCCATTTCATCCACCCAACCTTTATCCTATGATTTACATCTCCATCAATTTCTCCATGCTTTTGAATGATAGATCTCAAATATTTGAAACAATCATCCACCGATATTTTTTGCTCACCAAGCTTCACTACACTCCCATCACTACTTCGTTGCTTACTAAACCGACATTCCATGTATTCTATCTTACTCTTACTCAACTTAAAACCTCTTGCTTCCAATGTCTGTTTCCATAATTCTAACTTAGCATTAACCCCAGCTCTAGACTCATCAATCAAAACAAAATCAACCGCAAACAACATACACCACGGCACATTTTCTTGAATTGATCTCGTAAGCTCATCCATCACTATAGCAAATAGGAAAGGGCTTAAAGCAGATCCTTGATGTAACCCAACCGTTATAGGAAAATTGGTTGTCACCCCTCCACAAGTGCGGACATTGGTTACTACTCCTTCATACATATCCTTAATTATACTAATGTACTTGAGAGAAACACCTTTCTTCATCATTGTCCACCAGAGAACGTCCCTAGGTAATCTATCGTATGCCTTCTCCAAATCAATAAAAAACATATGCAAATCTTTATTCCTCTCTCTATTTCTCTCAATAAGTTGTCTAAGAAGATGTATAGCTTCCATAGTTGATCTTCCAGGCATAAAACCAAATTGATTCTCCAATATCATGACAACCTTTCTCAACCTAGACTCAATCACCCTCTCCCAAAGTTTCATAGTATGACTCATGAGTTTTATACCACGATAGTTTGTGCAATCTTGTATATCACCCTTATTCTTATATAGAGGCACCAAAGTACTCTTCCTCCACTCATTAGGCATCTTATTTGTCCGCCAAATCTTGTTAAAAAGATTTGTCAATCATTCTAAACCTTTCTCTCCCAAGCATTTCCAAGCCTCGATAGGTATACCATCTGGGACAACTGCCCTTCTTGATTTCATTTTCTTCAAAGCCTCTGCAATTTCTTTCTTTTAAATCTTGCGCATGAAGTCACGATTCATCTCATGAAAAGGAATGGAGAAGTCTCCAAGATCTTGAGCATGACTTTCATTAAATAGCTTATCAAAATAATCTTTCCATCTCTTCTTAATCTCCTCATCTTTGACTAAAACCCTGTGCATTTCATCTTTGATACATCTAACAATACCCAGATCCCTCGATTTCCTATCTCTCATCTTTGTAAGCCTATAAATATCTTTCTCGCCCTCTTTGGTATCCAACTTGTCATAAACCTCCTTATATACCTTATCCCTCGCGTTCCGAACTACTTTTTTAGCTTCCTTCTTTGTTATCATATACTTCTCCAAATTCTCATTATCACGACTCTTACTTAGATTTCTATAACACTCTCTTTTAACCTTAATAGCTAATTTGACATCCTCGTTCCACCACGATGTATCCTTACCTAGCGGTGCACCGCCTTTAGACTCACCCAATACCTCCTTAGCCACCTTTCTCATGCCACCCGCTATCTTATTCCACATTGATTTTGAATCCTCCTCGAGACACCAATCAGCTTCCTTAACTACGTGCTCTATAAACATTCCTTGTTTAGCTCCTTTCAGTGCCCACCACTTAATTTTAGGATCTATCCTATGTCTATCCATTTTGCGGCATTGTCTAATTCTAAGATTTAAAATTAAGACTCTATGTTGTGTAGCTACACTTTCTCCCGGTATAACCTTAGAATCGATGCAACAGCCCCTATCTCTCTTTCTAAGTACGAAAAACTCTATCTGACTCGTATTAACCCCACTTTTAAATGTTACTAGGTGAGACTCCCTCTTCCTAAACCAAGTGTTTGCTAAGATCATATCATAGGACAAACCAAAATCTAAAATCCTTTCTCCACTTTCGTTTCTTTCTCCTATACCATAGCCTCCATGGATACTCTCAAATCCATCCCTACTAATGCCTACATGCCCATTAAGGTCACCGCCGATGAAAAGCCTTTCTCCATAAGATATCCCTTGTACTATTCCATCTAAATCTTCTCAAAATTGACGTTTAATGGAATCATCTAAACCTACTTGAGGTGCATAAACACTAATAATATCCGATCCTAATACTAATTTAATAAGTAAAATCCTATCACCCTTCCTACGGACCTCAACTACATTATCTATAAACTCACGACTCATAACAATCCCTACTTCATTCCTATTCCTATTCCTATTCTTATTTATTCCTGTATACCAAATCTTATATCCCCAAGGTTCTATCACTTTTGCTTTCTCACCTACCCATTTGGTCTCTTGTAGACATAAAATATCAATCTTTCTCCTACACATAACATCTACTAACTCTACCAACTTACCAGTTAAACTCCGCCTGTGTATAACTGTTTAGTTATACACTGCCGGTCCCAAGCCCGGATAAAAGAGGAGGGTTGCGGTAGGCCTGTGACAGCCAGCTTAAAAACTTAGTCATACCCTATGAATATGAACCAATATGAGACTTGGTGTGTAAACTGCAAAAAAGCCTATATGGCCTAAAGCAAGCCCAAGGCAATGGTATAAAAGGTTTGACACTTTTATGTGTAACTGTGGATTCAGAAGATACGAGTTGGACCATTGTTGTTACTACAAGAACTTTGGTGAATTTTACATTATTTTGCTTTTGTATGTAGATGACATGTTTGTTGCAGGTTCTAGCATGCAGGAAATAAACATACTTAAGCGGCAATTATCAAAAGAGATTGAGATGAAGGACTTGGGCCCAGCAAACCAGATTCTTGGCATGCGGATCACTCGGGATAGAGAGAAGGGAACTCTAAACCTATCACAGGAAAAATATATTGAAAAAGTGTTTGAAAGGTTTAGAGTTCAAGATGCAAAGCCTAGGAGCACCCCGCTAGGAAGTCACTTCAAACTATCGAAGGAGCAGTCACCAAAGACAGATGAGGAACGAGAGAAAATGGCTAAGGTCCCATAGGACTCAGTCGTTGGCAGTCTCATGTATGCCATGGTGTGCACCAAACCGAACATTGCTCATGCAGTGGGAGTTGTGAGCCGTTATATGGCAGATCCCGGACCAGAGCATTGGGAAGTTGTGAAGTGGATATTGAGATATCTAAAGGGAACATCAGATATGGCACTTTGTTTCAGTGGGAGAAGTGCAAACTTGCGAGGTTTCGTAGATGCAGACCTTGGTGGAGACGTGGACGGACCGAAGAGCACTTTCGGATATGTGTTTATATTTGATAACACCGCGATCAGTTGGATGTCAAGACTTCAGAAATGTGTTGCCCTCTCAACCACAGAAGCTGAATATATTGTTATTTCCGAGGTCGGAAAGGAGATGGTGTGGTTGAAGAATTTTCTAAAGGAGATTGGCAAGGAACAAAACAGAAGTGTTCTCTTCAGTGACAGTTAGAGTGCTTTGTGCATTGCAAAGAATTCAGTATTTCATTCAAGGACAAAACACATTCAATTAAAGTATCATTACATTCGAGAGAAGATAAATGATGAGACATTGTCATTAGAGAAGATCCTTGGTGCCGAGAATCTAGCAAATATGTTGACAAAGGGTGTGACTACTAAGAATTTGAGGTCGTGCATTGCCTCAGTTGGACTCCTTCATTGAGCAGGAGGTAGGACTGTCGTTCCAGAGATGCAGAGAAGAGTTTGGGAAGACAAGACAGATGGAGAATTCTTCTTTGTATTAGTCTCCAAGTGGGAGATTGATGAGTTGTGGAGCCTGATTCGTAGTTTTTGCCTTAGCAGGAAGGGGGGTCCGGGGGCTCCCCCCAACGGGGGGTTATAGGAGGGCAGCACCCCCCCCCTCGAAGAAATTTTTTTGGGGCTTATGTTTGAGACCCGGTTTCTTATGGATCAGACTCGATTTGGTTAGGGTTAGGGTTGTTGCCCTTGCCTTGTATATATTCTCTCTTTTCTTTCTCCCTCTTGTAACAGTCGAAGAAGAGCAATAAGATTTCTCTATGGGCGACCGTGGTTTTTTACTCTCTCTCAGATTTGAAAAGAGGTTTTTTTCACGTAAATCTGTGTGTTCTTCCTGTATTTTGTTTAATCATTCTTGTTCATTGCTTCCTTTGGTTGTTTCTTGCTTGCGGTTTTCCTAACAGGCTGCATGAGCGTTAGTGAGTCTGAAAGGCATGCCCATAAATTCGTAATGCCCGTATCTGGTCTGAAAGGTCGTCTTGGAGATATCATCTTCCTTAATTCTGAATTGATGGTACCCAGATCTAAGGTCGATCTTTGAAAAGATCTTGGCTCTTTGTAACTGATCGAACATGTTGATGCGTGGCAATGGGTACTTATTCTTTATTATTGCTTGGTTAAGCATTCGATAGTCGATGAACAACCGCAATGATCTGTCCTTTTTCACGAACAAGACAGGAGCTCCCTAGGGCGAGACGTTAGGGCGAATGAATCCCTAATCCATCAACTCCTGTAACTGCTTCTTGAGCTCTACTGGCGCCATCCGATATGGAGCCTTTAAAATTGGTGCAGTACCTTGCAACAACTCGATGCTGAACTGCACCTCACAAGGCGGAGGAAGTCCTGGCAGCTCCTGTATCCCTTCATCAGGTAGTTTTATGCCTTTAGCGACGAAATCAACTTGCTCGCCCGAACGGGTTTCACGATCTTGAATTTCACCTTGGGCATTCCTGGTGGAGATAAGACAATCCTGCTATCTTGGCAGAAGATCTTGGCATGATACTTGTGCAGTCAATCAATGCCTAGGATGACATCAAATTCTGTCATGTCTAGCAGGATAGCACAAGCCGGTAAATGTCGATCTACCAAGACTACATTCAACTCTGGGACGTAGGCCGCACAAATTGTGTTTTTTCCAATCGGGTTATACGCTTCAAGGGTTTTACAGGTATGTGCAAAAAACTCGGCAAAATTTACCGAAATAAAAGAGTGTGTGGCACCGCAATCAAAAAGCACAAAGGCCGCTTGGTTAGCAACAAAAAGGGTACCTTGCACTAGGTCGCCCTTGGTCAACTGCTCAACCGTGGCGGTGTAGAAGCGTCTCGGTGCCTTCTTCTGACCGCTCGACTGCGGTTGCGGCGACTGATGCTGCTGCTGTGGTGGCTAAGGGAGCAGAGGTGCTTCGTTGTTCTGCCTGAGGTCATCAGTCGCCTTTTTGCGACATTTGCAAAGGTAGTGGCTCATCTTGCCATAATACAAGCATTCGCCTGTCTCGAGCCGGCACGCCTCCCCAATGTGAGATCGTCGGCATCTGGGGCATGCATTGCCAGCCTGCTGCCTGGCTGGAGGGTTGCCCTGAGGCCGCTGACGCTTTGAAGGAGGAAATTGTTTCTTTCCTCCTTCGATCTTTATGGAAAAGAACGACCGTTTGCCTGGGCCGCCGGATGGTGTCTTCGGCTCACCACTGGCAGCGGCTGGCTTCCTGCCCTGAGTACTCTTAGAGTGCTCCTAGGCTTCACTCAGGAGGGTGGCGGCAACAACTGCTGCAAAGAAAGTCGAGGACATACTAGTTAGGACCCGATACATGAGCCCCTACTTCAGCCCCGGAATAAACTTTCCTACCCGCTCGCGATTATCCGCGAACAGGTTGGGCAGTAGGGTTCTAAACTCTGAAATTCGGCGATATAATTCGTCAAACTCGAATTGCCTTGGCTGAGCTCCAAGAACTTCACCTTCTTCTTCTCCCTCGCATGAGGAGGGAAGTAGTTCTCCAAGAAAGCTTTTCTGAATGCTTCCCAAGGAATTGGTGAAATTTTCGGAAACTGCACACCCCGGGCCATGTCCCACCAGCTGCGGGCATTGTCCTTCACCCTGAAAGTCATGTACAACGTCTTCTTATCGTCGGGGACTGACAAGACCTCAAACGCTCATTCCACCTCCATCACCCAGTTCTCGGCCATATCTGGGTCGGGCTTACTGGCGAAGGTCGGGGGTTAAGCTTAAAAATTTTCTCATACGTCACTGCAGTATGCTGGCTCGATTCAGGAAAGGATGCTTGATCCCTTTGGGAACGAACCTGGTCTCGTAGAGCCTCTGCCAAGGTACTTAGGGAATCCATCACGAAACCCCGTTGTTCTGACCATTTGTCAGTAGAATCTTCGTTCGAGTTCCTTACCATCCTTGAAGTAGACAAGGGATACCAAAGATCAGAAATTTCAGGAAGCTCGAGATAGAAGCCAAAAACATCCGTACTCTTCATGCGTAATATGAGTAATTTACAAAAACCCAGCAATGCTGGTACATAAGCATAATGTGTCAAGCCACTTAGCTTAGCAATACAAAATACAACTATAAAGCAAGAGAAATTGTATACCCACAGCACGATGCGGATGCTTAATGGTCAAGAATCCTTGTTTCCCTTAGCTCTGATACCAATCTGTAATGCCCCAAAATTTCAAACTTGTGAACCTTTCAAAAAACAGGCAAGAGAGTAGAAGAAAATCTTTCCTTTCAAAGTTTGTTTGTGTAATCAGCGGAAGACAATTCTTTTGTTGAATTTAGAAAGGCAAGCTGACAACTTTAGGCACGTTAGCTAGAAGAACCAAAACTCACTACACATGATACTTGCAGAACACTTGGAAAAGCCACTTTCATTTAAAGAAGTTCCCAAATAGTACAAAATTCGGATATCCAAATAAAAAATCCGTGACAAAACCCAAAAACGTCCAGGACGCGAGCTAAGAGGAGGAAAAGGAAATCTTGAAGTCATCTTGCCATCGCATCATCGCCCGTGGTGTACCTAATCATCACTTGTACCCATAGAAATGGGTTAGTTTCGCGAAAAACTAGTAGATGCACAAGAGAGACTAAAGGAAACTGAGTTAAGAGCATTTAATTCAGCATGCTAAGCAGTTTAAAACAAATCAACAGTTAAACTGGTAAGCAGTGCAAAGCAAGTAAGCAGTACAACTGTCAAACGCAACATGACGATTCATTTGATCGTAAGCTGTGAACTACCACGCAACTAGCAAGTCTTACGACCCATCAACTAGTGTGAACAGACTTATTTTTCGATATTACTGGCCTGCGAGTACGCGCAGACAAATCGCAGAAACAACTAAAACTAGTTCGGGCGTCTGTTATTCTATGTATTTTCAATAACCCGAATAGCTAGTTTAGTCTGCTCCTAAGGGGACGGCTTTAACCGAGAAAGGACTCTCCAAAGGCAGGTACTTGGCAACGAATGCATCCAACTTCTGCATAAGTCCATGGGATCTACCACTTAGGATAATGTCTGGTAGTCCCTTCTCCTAACTCTAATGACCGGGAAGGTCGGATCTTTGCCCATAGGGTGGTTATTAACAACCTGTCCATTGGAGTGTACCGCTCTGTCCTCTCCCTTGACAGACTACAAGAAGCGAATGAGTGCGTCAGGGGTAAATTAACTAACGACTTATTCTATATGCTCTGGTCTTTTGACCAAATGAGCATCTTACCTGTGAAGGTGATCCCGTTTTTATGTGTTTACAGCATTGTGCATTTAGCTCTATTCGAGGTCGCATGGCCGTCTCATCCGATCATCGTAGTACTAGCATGTAGTGCATGACTACAAGTACTCTAGGATGAAAAGGGGGTATAGTTCCTCAATAGAAGCCTTAACAAAAGTGTTTCACAATGATGTAATGTTTCTTAAACTTTACTTTTGATATTATTTATCTTTTGAAACAACCAACAACTTGTGCCAACATTTGGCATGCGATTTTCTAGAATCTCGTCCGCTATCGTGGTATCTACATGTCTCGCATGACTCGATACCGGCCTTGATGAACGGGATACGGGTTTCTCAACAGAACCCCCGCTAAGAAGTTCGCTTAAGCCCCAATTCAGGGTTAGCCGAGATATGTCGAATAGACGAACAGAACCAGTCAATCACATCCTTCCAAATACTTCGATTTGGACAGTCTTTGATGCTTTTGCGCAGCTCCTTAAATTCTCATGTCTACTTTGCAGGACTACTCACTCGAAAAGCCAGGATCCCTGCTAGGGATCCCTTTCCTTAGACGATGATGTATCGTTAAGCTCCCGACTCAACTCTTGTCACAAGAGGGAGAGTGGTAAATGTCTCTTGCATCCTCCACGAGGATGCCTTTTATAGAACATGCAATGAGCGAAAACGTGAGCGTCATCTGCAATGGCAAGGCAATAACGAAACATTTGCAAAAGCAGGAGCCTGAGCGCAAAGCGCGACGGCAAAGTAAAGACATGACAGAATGTAAAGGACAAGGATCATGAAACCGCGTCCTTGAGTTAAATTCGTACTCGTATAAATATATATATATATATATATATATATATATATATAAATATTTATTTAATTATCCTTTTTTAGTTAATTGAACTCAATTCAATTGTCCAAGTCCTCCGTGCAATCTTCCCCTACCTTGGAGAGTTGTGAGATTGCTGGCATCTGCGGGTGTAAGCGATAGACGGCTCGGGTCGAAGGGCGCGAGCAAGATCCGTCGTACGAGCTGCAAAAGAGAGACGTCAACATGTTATCTCAATCAGAAAGGTAGAGAGGATAGGGGCGTTGTCATTGTCCTGACGTGAAAGAAGCATAGGCAGCGTGCCCCCGGCGAACCTTCTTTACGTGCAAGAAACAGGGGCAGGAGTTGCGAGCCCCTGCTGACCCGCTGTCAGCAAGAACAGGGAGGCAGAGTGTTGCACCCCTGCCTACCAATTGTTCAGACAGAGGTAGGGTTTGCGTCCCTGCCTGATGAAGGCAAGGAGAGAGGCAGGGGCTTCGCCCTTGCCTGTCGAAAAGTATAGAGGGGCAGGGAGGTTCGCTCCTGCCTGCCGAAAACTGGCAATTGCCCCTGCCCTAAAGAAGAGGGTGCAGGGAGGGGGCTCAGTCCCTCCCCTGCCCAAACCAAGGGAGGAAAGGGGTCTCGGCCCCTCCCCAACGAAACAGGGAAGCAGGGAGGGGCTCGACCCCTCCCCCTGTGTAGCTCAAAGGCAGGGAGGGCTCGAGCCTCTCCCCAAAACAAACAGAGGCATGGAGGGTCGAGCCTCTCCCCGAAACAAACAAAAAGGAGAGGGGTCAAACCCTCCCCTGCGCAATCAAAAAGGAGATAGGGAGGGCTCGACCCTCCCTGTGAAAAAGAAGAGACAAGGAGGGGTCTCGACCCTCCCTGGTGAAAACAAAAGGGCAGGCAGGGGCCTCAAAACCCCCTGCCAAGACGCTTCTCACAGGCGGCACGGGTTTTACCCCCGTCGACCTGGCGGCAAAGTGGCAGGGACTAAAGCCCCTACCGAACCGCCATTCCCTGCCGTCAAAGGGAGCAAGGAGGAGGCTGGGCCCCTCCCCTGCTAAAGGTGGTGCAAGGAGGGGGGTTCAACCCCTCCCTTGGCCGTAGAGAGCACAGGGAGGGCTTGACCCCTCCCCTGCCGGAAGGAAACGCCGACAACGCAGGGAGGGGGCTCGACCCCTCCCCCGCCATCAAAGGGAGCAGGGAGGGGGCTCGACCCCTCCCCGACCGACTCAACGAGAAAGAAAAGGAAGAAGACAAGAGAAGAAGACGGTGCATACCTGGAGGTTGCCGGAAGAAGCTCACCAGAAGAAGCTCGTCGGAGAGGAGCTTGCCGGAGGGAGGGTCGTCGGCGTGCGAGTGTCGTCGGTGGCTGCTACTCGGCAGACCCGAGGAGAGTGGGTTGGGGGAGAGAGAAGAGGAGACAGAGGGTTAGGGTTACCTGGGGCTGCCGGAGGAGGTCGCCGGTGGCGGTGAGGTTTTCGGCACGAAGTGGAAGGGGAGAGTGTTAAAATGTAAAACTGTACATATATGTATATATAATAATATTATATTATTATATATATATATATAAATACATTTTTAATTTCTTTCTTTTCTGTATTTTTTTCCTTTATTTTTATTTTTTGTTTTTATGTCATCTAGTTCAGTTTGAACTAGAATGACTGTTGCTAGTCAAGTCCTGTCCAGACTTGACTAGCAATAGAGCTGTTGGACTGACACAGTCCAACAGCTCTTAATAGAGCTGTTGGACTGACACATTCCAACAGCTCTAAATAGAGCTGTTGGACTGTGCCCAACAGCTCTATTGAGTCCTCTTTCAGCTGTGTATATAAAGGGGTGCAGCCCCTCTTGTATTTTACTCCAATGCTTCTTAAGCAATTGGTTTTTCATATCAATAAAGAATACATTTTTTATTTTTATTTTGTTTCCAGTTATACCCTTTTTAAGGGTTATGCTTTAGTGTCATTCTTGACACTTGCTCTTGTTAATCAAAGCTCGTGTTTCGAAGATCCCCATTTCATTTCATGGTATCAGAGCCGCGGAAGTACTAAATCTTGAGGAAAAGCTGCCTCGGTTTCCGTGCCCGTTTGCAAAAGTGTTCGCCACTTGAAGAGAAGTGTTTTATCACTTCATTGGAGAAGATTTCACATCTTATTGTATTGTTTTTTTTTTTTTCTTTCTTTCTCATTTTTCTTCTTGTTTCTCTTCTATCCCTATTCTTTCTCTCCTTGTAATCGATGGATGACAATGATAAAGTCACCATCATGCCTATGAAACTAAGCGATACGAACTATGTAACATGGGCTTCAATCATGAAGCACCATATATGGGGAAAAGGCTTATGGGGGATTGTGGATGGTTCCGATTCGGAACCTAAGCTATCTCTTACTAAAAAGGAGGGAGATAAAGAGGTCCCTCTATCGGAAGAAGAGAAAATCAAGGCTATTGCCTCATACGAGAAGAAATGGAAAGAATGGAGAATATCTCATGCGAAGATAATGTCATGGCTTATCAATAGCGTTGACATTAAAAAATGCTCAAGTCTTGCCAAATTTGATCATGCCGATAAGGCATGGGAATACCTTAAGAATATGTATTCCCTTAAAGATATTGCACACGTGTGCAACCTCCAAGAAAAAGTTCGAATGATGACACAAGGAGACAAAACTATTCGTGAATATTACAATGGGTTGTCCGAACTTTGGGAAGAACTTTCCCTTTTAGAACCAAAGTGGCATTGTGCCGAAGACATCGAGCTTCGTCAGAAACAACTCGATGCTGAACATTTTTACCAGTTTATCACTGGATTAAGGCCGGAATTTGAAACCACTAAATCGGCCCTACTTCACAGGGGAAAAATTCCTTCTATTGTTGAAACTATTGAAGAGTTAACAATGGAAGAAAATCGTCTCCGGAAAGGTTCTTTAAAAATTGAAGATGATTCCGTTTTAGCCGTGTCTAGACCAGGGAATCATGTTCGATCATATAGGCCTCCTCACTTTAACCGACAAAATGGTGACTATGATAAGAAGAAAGTTATTTGTCATCACTGTCATGAACCGGGACACTACAGGCCACAATGTCCCAAACTTAAGGAACTGAGAGAAAAAAGAGCTGCAATTGCTGGATCGGAGCCTAAAGATCAGGATGCACCAGTTTCCCTGGCCCAACTAATGGAGATTCTTCAGCCTCTCATCAAAGGTGCCTCTTCCTCATCTGAAGCTTCAACCGGCGCAGCAGCCTCATCTTTTTCTGATTTAGGTAAAATTTCTTGGCTTCTTGACTCTGGTGCATCTTTTCATATGACCCCAAATAATCAAAGTCTATCCAAATGTGTTAAAAATAAAACAAGTGTGTCAAAGGTCTTTACTGCTGATGGGACTTCTCTTGAAATAGAAGGAATAGGAAATTTTGAAAAAATTTATAAAACAAAAAATTTTTTTATTCCAGAAATTAGACATGTTCCCAAATTAAATTTAAATCTTTTATCTGTATCTCAAATTTCTGATTATGGGTGTAATATTTCTTTTTCTTCTCATGGTTGTTGGGTACAGGATCGCCAGTCAGGCAAGCTGATTGGGGAAGGCCATAGAGAAGGAGGGCTCTATTACATGGATTTTTTGGAAATGCCGAAGAAAGCTTTTTGTTATAATATTCAAAAAATAGAGTTGGAACTGTGGCATAAGAGACTTGGTCACCCACATATAGCCAAAATCCAACATTTTCCAAATCTAGGGAAATTTTGTAACTCTGAATCATTTGATTGTAAAGATTGTATTCTCGGCAAAATGAAAAAATTACCATTTCAGAACAGAACCTTTTTCTCTTCAAGACCACTTGAATTAATACACTCGGATGTTTGGGGTCCTGCACCAGTAATTTCTAAAGGAGGATTTGTTTACTATGTTATTTTTGTCGATGATTTCTCCCGACATACGTGGATGTACTTTCTCAAACATAAGTCTGAAGTATTTTCATACTTTCAAACTTTTCATAATATGGTTAAAAACAAGTTTCAAAATGATATTACTATTTTTCGCACAGATTCAGGGGGAGAGTTTTTATCCACAGATTTTCAAAATTATCTTAAATTGCATGGCATCACACATCAAAGATCTTGTCCTTATACACCTCAACAAAATGGACTGGCAGAACGAAAACATCGCCATATTATAGAAACCACTAGAACTTTATTAATAGCAAATCAAGTCCCTAAAGACTTTTGGGCAGAAGCTGCCTTAACTGCCACCTATCTCATTAATAGGATGCCATCTTCTTCGTTACAAAATATCACTCCCATTGAAAAACTTATGAACATTTCTCCAGACTACTCTAGATTAAGAATATTTGGGTGCAAATGTTTCATATTTACTGACAAAAATGATAAACTTTCCCCTCGTGCGATTCCCTGTGCCTTTTTAGGATATGCTGAAAACCAGAAAGGTTATAGATGTTTTGACTTCAAAAATAATAAACTATATGTGTCTAGAAATGTTTCCTTTCTTGAAAAGGAGAGCTTCTTTGATTTTAGAAAATTAAAAGACGTCACTGAGTACTCCTTTTTGCTAGATCTAACATCAACATCTGATGAATATGACCTTGATTGTAACTTTGATGATGATCACAGAATTATTGATCTTAATGTTGAAAATGAAGAAGTTCATAGAGATACTAGTATTCAATATTCCAGGCGACAAGAGTCTAATACTCCATGTGCACTTGAGAAATATTCTAACATTCCAACTAGACAATCATCCCGAATCTCGAGGCCTCCAGAAAAGTTTGTATCATACGAGTCTTTCTCACCCACATATAGGGCAGTTATTGCATTAATTCACTCATATGAAGAACCATCCACATATTTTCAAGCAAAAAATGATATCAAATGGATAGAAGCCATGAAAGCTGAATTAGATGCACTTGAAAAGGCTTCTACATGGAATATTCAAGATCTTCCTCCAGGGAAGAAAACTATAGGATGTCGATGGGTTTATAAAATTAAAACCAAGAGTGATGGTACTCTTGAAAGATATAAAGCCCGTTTAGTAGCCAAAGGTTATGCCCAAGAATATGGGATTGATTATGAAGAAACCTTTGCTCCGGTGGCTCGTATGACTACTGTCTAAACCTTAATTGCCTTAGCTTCTATCAAAAAATGGTTTATTTTTCAAATGGATGTCAAAAATGCTTTTTTAAATGGAAAGCTAGTTGAAGAAGTATATATGGAACCCCCTCCTGGTCTAAGTATTCCTAAGGGTAAAGTCCTTCGCTTAGAAAAAGCTCTTTATGGACTTAAACAAGCACCAAAAGCTTGGTATGATAGGTTTAGTCGTGTTATGATTGATATTGGTTTTCAATTCTGTTTAACTGACACTGCTTTGTTTATTAAGAATTCTGATGCAGGGATCATTGTGCTTCTTCTCTATGTGGATGATATGATCATCACCGGAAGCGATAAACAGGGAGTTGCAACAATCAAAACACTTCTTAAATCTCATTTTGAAATGACTGATTTGGGCTTGTTGAGATATTTTTTAGGCATTGAAGTTGCTTATTCTCCTAGAGGATATTTATTATCTCAGACTAAATTTGCTTTTGATATTGTTTTCAGGTCTGGTATTACTGATGATAAGAAAGTTGACACTCCAGAAGTTGTTAATGTTAAAATGAAGATTGATGATGGAGAACTTCTTGCAGACCCTACTCCTTACAGACAGCTTGTCGGGGCACTTTCCTATCTATCCATTACCAGACCAGATATAGCACATGCTGTTCATACAGCAAGTCAATTTCAACATGCTCCTACTTCTGTTCATATGGGAGCAGTCATGCGTATTATCAGATACATCAAGTCCTCTCTTTCACGAGGACTTTTCTTATCTTCCTCCTCTTCTCTTGATTTAATTGCATATACTGATGCTGATTGGGGAGGTGATCCCAATAACAGACACTCAACCACTGGCTTTTGTGTCTTTTTAGGGGAATCATTAATCTCGTGGAGGTGTAAAAAGCAGCAGAAGGTATCTCTCTCATCCACCGAAGCTGAATACAGAGCCATGGCAACCACGACCATGGAAGTAGTTTGGCTCCGACGACTGCTTGCTGACATGGGAGTTGAAGCAACAAAGGCTTCACAAATGTGTTGTGACAACAAAAGTGCGATCTACATTGCCAGTAACAGAACATTCCACGAACGCACCAAACACATCGAAATGGATTGTCACTACGTCAGAGAGGAATATCTACACGGGATAATTGATCTGCCATATGTCACTTCAGAATATCAGTTAGCAGACTTCTTTACAAAGCCTCTCGCTGCTCCCCGATTTCACTTTCTCTTAGACAAACTTTCGCTCATTGTACCGTAAGTTTGAGGGGGAGTGTTAAAATGTAAAACTGTACATATATGTATATATAATAATATTATATTATTATATATATATATAAATACATTTTTAATTTCTTTCTTTTCTGTATTTTTTTCCTTTATTTTTATTTTTTGTTTTTATGTCATCTAGTTCAGTTTGAACTAGAATGACTGTTGCTAGTCAAGTCCTGTCCAGACTTGACTAGCAATAGAGCTGTTGGACTGACACAGTCCAACAGCTCTTAATAGAGCTGTTGGACTGTGCCCAACAGCTCTATTGAGTCCTCTTTCAGCTGTGTATATAAAGGGGTGCAGCCCCTCTTGTATTTTACTCCAATGCTTCTTAAGCAATTGGTTTTTCATATCAATAAAGAATACATTTTTTATTTTTATTTTGTTTCCAGTTATACCCTTTTTAAGGGTTATGCTTTAGTGTCATTCTTGACACTTGCTCTTGTTAATCAAAGCTCGTGTTTCGAAGATCCCCATTTCATTTCAGAGAGGGAGTACAGAGAGAAACGAGAGAGCGAGAGGGGAAAGGGGGTTTCTATTTGAAATCCCTCCCCTGCCTCGTTGTCTTTAGAAGGCGCGAGGCAGGTTGTGGCCTCAGGTTGGGTCCTGGTCGGGTCCGGATCCGACCCGAATCCAAGTTTTTTTTTCTTTTTTTTTTTGGGTTTTACAATAAATGCATGAATTGTTCACTTGTCCAAATTGAGATGATTCATGAGTGAATGTATGTGTGTGGAATGATAATGCACATGAATAGTGATCACATGCATATTAATGGGGTAGCTCATGGACATTATTTAATTGACACATATGAATGTGCATTGGAAAACATGTTGACATCATTGCATATTTGGCATGTTGTGATGATTTTTGCAAATGATGCATCGATGATCAAAATGAATCATCGTGGGCCTGGTGAGCCTCAAACTTGGGTTGCTCATTTACTTGTTTTTCATGCATCGCAAAAATCACATTTATATTGTTTTCTATATTGCATTGTTTTATATTTTTCACGGGGGTGGTCCCGTGATGAGCCTCGCATTTGAAAATACGAATTTGTGGTATTAATTTGGCATGCTGAATTCCAAATTAATGAAATGGTTATTACTAATAACTTAAAGAAAAAGAACAGTGTAATGTACCTTCTGAGATGTCTCGTCGAGAGTATGGGACTCTTGGAGTTGCGGTTTTGAGAAAACTGAAAGGATATAAAAACTTCATGTGCATTGTTATTGCCCCTGAACCCGATATTGAGGTTGTTTCTCCTGACCACGGGTTTAGGGAGAGTCCTCCACTTTGCCTGGGGGTGGTGTGTAGACACAGCTGTTGTTTTGGTATACCAAAAAAAGTGACACTTGTGAATGGGTGGTCCCTAGTGTTCCCGACATTAGATAGGTTGTCTAATGTTCCGAAGGCTGTTTCGGTCGAGGGCTAAGTTTAGAATCCAGTAATAAAATACAAATTGCTTACTAAGCTACCTTGGGAACCTAACTTGACCTCGGAAATTTTATCTGTTTGGTGTATCCGTGAACAATGGTAATTAAAAAGAGACTTAAATTATGTGCATTTAATAGAGACATGCATATGGAAAAAAAAAACTTGACTAAAGATAATAATGTATTCATACATGTTATTGAAATCATGCATATTCCTGTTATGCATTAGATCATGCATATTTACTTGTTTCCTTAATTGTGATATATTAATGAATGCATGATGTTTCTTCCCTACTGCATGCTAAATGTCTATATTGCTTAACTTGTGGTCATGTTGATTATTAAGTTGTCCCTCATGCTTAAGAATTGTTCTTTATTGCATAAATGATTAATTGAATTGTGAATTTGTCATAAATGCATCCCTCTAAATTATTGCATGAATCTTATTTGTATTCTTTATGCTTATTTGTTTTATTAGAGGGATTCATACGCAGGATTCTTTGAATTATGATACCCTACTTTTTGCATTTTTCGCAGCATCAGATGCCTAGTGGAGAGGACTTGCTTTTGAGAAGAGCTACGAAGGAACTACACGACTGTGTGACAGATTCTTTGGACGGCATGACTCTTTCTTTTTGCTTTATTTACTTATGTCTCAAATTATATGCTTTTTAATTAATAAAGTTTGGGTTGCTTTGGTCTGAAATATGAGTATAAGATCCCTTTTGGTGGTGGTTGTGTTTAACTGTAAGGCCCGGGTCTCTGGGATTGTTTTCGCACTTGTTTTAAAAAAAATGCACTTTTTAAGGGGTATGAGTTAGAGTCGTTACATTAAAAAATATTCATGAGAGAAAAATGGAGTTTCTATTATTTTTTATGGATGGACAGATATTCAAAGGCATCTATTAATCAATTTCATTGCTTCTTCGCTTAGTGGCCCAGTATTCTTGAAAGTAGTTGATGCATCTGGAGAATATAAAAATGTAGAGTATTTAAAGAAGTTATTTATAGAAGTCATAAAAGAAGTGGGTGATCAGAAAGTAGTACAAATCATTACAGACAATGCTCAAGTTTGTAAAAGTGCAACGTTGAGTTTGGAGAGTGAATGCCCTCATATTTTTTGGACTCTCTGTGTAGCACACAGCTTAAATCTGACCCTAAAAAGCATATGCAACCCCAAAGAAAAAGAAAATTCAGAAGCATATGCTTTATGATCGTGGATTGAAGATTTAGAAAGAAATGTCAAAAGCATTAGGAATTTTGTTGTTAATCACCATCGTGCTAATGCTATATTTAATAGGCATTCTGACCTAAAATTGTTGAAGGTCGTTGAAACACGTTTTGCGTCCATCATTGTGATGGTGAAGAAGATTAAAAAAGTGAAGAATGCTTTGGTTAGCATGGTGACTGATAAAAGTTGGATATTCTATCGTACTGATGATGATGTCAAAGCTCAAGAAATTAAGAAATTCATTGTTGATGATGAGTTTTGAGACAAAGTGGTATACTTCCTTCAATTTACGCAACCTATTTGGGAAATGGTGAGAGAAGATAAGGATGAACCCATGCTTCACAGAGTTTATGAAATGTGGGATAATATGATTGAAAAAATACAAGTTGTAGTTTTCAAGCATGAAGAAAAAAAATCCTGCATTGGATGATTCAAAAAATTTTAACCATCTTCATTCAATTTTAGTCAGAAGATGGGATAAGAGCAACACTCATTTGCATTGCATGGCACATTCTCTTAATCCAAAATATTATGCAAAAAAATGACAGGCAGGTGGTATTGGTCGCGTCCCTCTAAATTTAGACTCAGAGCTATCAAGACATAGAAATATTTTTCCAGAAGCATATCTTCTAAATCAAGTCACACAAGAGTTTAGAAATTTTTCATATTCGAGATTATATGGACATGCATTACTCGCAAGAGAGAAGAATAATATAGATCCTATCACATGGTGGTCAACATTTGGATCAGAAACACCTCTTATCCAACATCTTACATTAAGATTGCTATCGCAACCTGCTAGTTCATCTTGTTGTGAAAGAAATTGGAGTACATATTCTTAAATTCACAACACGAAGAAAAACAAACTCACCAGCAAGCGTGCAGAGGATTTAGTATATGTTCATTCAAATCTTCAACTACTTTCACAAACCAATGATGAATACAGGTACTAATTTGCTCTCTTAGTTATTTGATTATTTCTTAGTTTTTCATTTAAATATACTTGTATTATATTTAACATTTTTAAATTAGGTTTGTAACGCAAACAAGGAACATCCAAATTTTGGGATGTAAATGCAGAAGAGTGTAACTTCGAGGGAGAGCATGATTTCAACATGACAAACATGGATTTATCTGAGCCCAGTCTTCATTCTTATGATGTATTTGATGATGAAGCAGGAAATTATTAAGATCCATTACTTCATCGTAGGATATACTTTTGGTATGTAATTTAGTTATTTTTTGCTTTACTTATTTAATTGATATTTAGATTGATTTAATTGCGGTGTTAGTTTTTGTGATGTAGAATAAAATTGTAGAATTGTTAATTTGATATATTGCAGGCATGATGAATGATATTATAACAATGTTAACTGTTAAAACTTCAAAATTATATATATATATATATATATAATTTTTTACATTTTTGCCCCGCTGCACCCCCGTACCCAAGGTTTTTTAAAGTGCCGCACCCGCACCCATGTGACATAGTTGTTGAATTGTATAGACCCATGGCATCATGATCCATGAATAGGACATTCCTGCAATATGGGCATTTTGTCAAGTAAATCTAAATAACTAATTAGCTGTTTATAATTTTCTCTTTGGATTCAACAAATCTGTTTCCACTTTACAAAAAAGCTTTCACCATCATTTCATTTTAGTTTTTGTCTGATGTTTCCACATCTAAACATTCATATTCTTTCCAATTATGTGATGCATTCCAGAGTTGACAAAATTTATGGGCACACCATAGTTGCACATGAAATGTAAGACTTGTGTTTTTGAAGAAAAAAAAGTTTGGATCCAGGTTGGATCCGACCGAATCCAGGAGGGAAGTCGACCCTGTTGTCGACATCCCCCCCCCCCCCATTAGCCTATATAAACCACAGTAGGGGGTTTCTTTTTAACGCAAACCTCCCGACTACTGCCTCGCTCGTCCCCCTCTCTCTCACGCCGACTCCCTTTCCTCCCATCCCTCGCTCCTTTTCACATCGGAGCCCCCCTTCTCACGCCGGAGACCTGACGTCCGCCTCTCTCTCTCTCTCTCTTCTTTTTCTTGGTGGCGGCGACATCGCTCAATGCCGTCACCCTGCCAAAAGCAGCGACAACACTCAGGTGCCACTCTTCCCCTCTTTTTTCAGAGGTGGCGGCACCACTCAGGTACTGCCCTTTTCTTTTTCTCCCCCTTTTGCACCTATCCTTTTCAATCGGGTGTCGTTGGGAACAACAGCGCACCTGCTGGTTCAGCAGGTGGCTAGACATCCCCACTCCCTCCCATTTCTGCTCGATTTAGCCGAATTCCCTTCGACCTAACAACCTCTGACAGAGCTCGGCCAGCCGAGTCGAGCGTCGTCCTTGCCTCTAGTTGCTATTATGGAGGGCAACTCAGCCTAGCTGAGCTGTCGCCCTCCTTCTTTATGGAGGTGATGACCACCACTTGCTTTGTCCTATTGTCGCACCACAGGTGGTGCAGCAGCCGACCATGCTGCTGTGGTGACTTTTGACTAGTGGCGCAGGCCATTGCCGCTACTTGCAACGCCGCCTTCACCTACGGCAGCACCTGAGGGTGGTACTGATTGTCGTTGCTCCGTCGCACCACCTTTGCCATTATTGTCACCAAACTGCATCATGGTGCAAGATGCGTGCACGCCGCCTCTCCTGCATGGACTTTCCTATCGAGTTGAACTCGGTTTGAACCTAGCCCAGCTCTGTGCCCTCAGTTGAAGGACTAAGCCTACGCTTGGTCCTATTTCGTTTGGGGGCCAAACCCGGCTCGACGTAATGGTTGAGCCCTCCATCCCTCTGTCCCCTTTTTCCCTGCACTTTTGAATGAAAGACAGGTGCCACTGCGGTTGTCCCCTCATTTCCTCCCCTTCTGTCAGTCGAGCCATTGAGTTGTCCTGCCCCCCTTTTTCTAATGGTTGTTGCCCCTGGCACGCAGCAACCGCAATTGGTGTTGCCTTAGGCTCAGCCAGAACTGAGCAGCTCGGGACCAATCGAGTTCAGCTCGGTCCTTAATCGATTAGGGATTAAGACCGACTCGGTAGGAAACTAGGACCAGCTCAGTAGTCGACATAGCCTGACTCAGTCTTTGTGCCCCTTTTTAACCAAGTTAAAACCCGTCTCAGTCTGGTCGACGCAAATTAGGTTCGGGTTCAACCCCTGCGGCACAAACGTCACTTATTCTATTAAATTAAGTTGGTTACATTGTTCTATTCGCAGTACGATAAAAAATATTTCCAACGCATCATTCGCAACAACGAATGCGATACGCTTTCCAAAGCATGAACCTTTAAGAACCTACGCTCGAAATCGTCATAGATTCGAACCATCTCCGAGGTAGGGGAAATTTGCATACGAGAACAAATGTCAGAATACTTCTAACTTATACGGATTATATTATACATATGCATATACATACATGTGCTTTTAAGTCAAGTTCCTAGTTTTTTGTTTTTTTGTCCATTTTAAATTACGTCATTTACTTTGTCGTCGCGCTTTAATATGCACAGGCTCCAGCTTTTTGTAATTTATTTAGCTCGATGTGTGGTTTTATACATTGAGCCTTGCTTTATGTCATGTACTTTGTCGTCGGGCTATAATGTGCACAGGCTCCTGCTTACGCAATTTATTTAGACCGATATACGGTTATTATACGAGGCATCGCTTACGTAATTTATTTAGCTCGATGTGTAGTTTCATATATCGGACCTTGCTTTATGTCATTTGCTTTGTTGTCGCGTTGTAATGTGCATAGGCTTATGCTTTACTATATATGTATTTAAAGATGCAAATTTGCACAACCTCGCAAAGTCTCGATTTTTAAAAGATTTCACATGCGAGATTTTAAACTCGCATTGTTCGCTGTCTCGAAAAGCAAAAGAAGTATTTTGTGTTTGCGTATTCGCAACTCAGTTTTCTCCTCGAACCAGCATAACAGAAAGGCTTCGACTACGTAGCCTTAGGTAGTGCGTACGTCTGGTTCTTTTCTTTGGTATCCAAAATGACTCGGATATTCTCTGACCAAAAGCATGGGATTTTAAAATTTCTAAATAATATTGGGGTTTCTTTCTGAAAAACCGATATACTTCTCATCGTAGTGGTACTATCAGACATGCATGGCATGTTAGTACTACGATGACTGGACTCGAGGTTTATGCTAACCTCGCAGTGTGATAATGCACGATGATTAAAAGAAAATCACATAAATGGTGATGATCGCCTTTACCGGCAAGATACTCGGTTTGGTTTAAAAGACCAAATCATGTAGAATGGAGCATCGGTTAAATAAGACCTAACATACTCATTCGTCTATTTGGTTCTGTCAAAAGAGATGATGGGATGGTAAAAAAACTTTGATGAACAAGTTGTTAACTATGCTCCTTGAGTAACAATGACTCGGTGTCCTCGGTCATCAGAGTTAGGAGACTGGGTTACCAAAAATTATCCTAGGTGGTAGATCTCATTGGCTTCTGTAGAAGTTCGAATGCATCCCTTCCCATTTATGCCTCTGGAGAATTATCTCTCAGTCACACGTCGTACCCTTAGGAGCGAACTCAACTAGTTATTCGGGGTATCAAAATATATAAAATAACAAACTCCTGGATAGTCTCTGATGTTTCTACGTTTATACTGTGCGTACTCTCAGGTCAGTTAATTATCGAAACAAGATTACCATGCACATTTTACTTATTCTGAACTGCACATCACGAAAAAAACAATGCATATGTTTGTCTTGTTCTGAATTTTGATATCTATGCACCTACCAGATTTTTATAAGTCTAACCCATTTTATGGGGTATAGGTGATGATTAGGTCCATACGACAGGCGATAGAGCGATGACGTGATGATATCAAGATTTCACTCTTTCTCTGTAATTTTGTGTAAGGGTTTCTTTTGAAATTCCTCTTTTATATAAACTTTAATTATCAAAAAACCTTGTTTTGAATTTATGTGGTTTCAATGCTTGTATTGAGATACAAATCCATTCTTTAAAGGAAAGTTCGCCTGTAATGCACCCAAGGTCCGTTGACTTGTTATTTCAAACACTAGAACTACCATTTTAAAGTCTCAAAAAGAATTGATTGCAAAGCTTCAATTTTTTCCTAAAAAATTTACAAGTTCAGGATTTTGGGGCGTTACAGCTTTGGTATCAGAGCGACAAAGAATATAGTAGTTCTTGAACATCCGACATCTGCATCGCACTGTGAGTATAAATTTTTCTTTTTTCTAAATTTTTTATACTAAGAAAAACATCGTGGTATATTTTATGTTTTGATAAGGCTAAAAAGAATTTTTCGTTCTTTTAAAGCTTATGTCTGACGACGGACTTGGCAATGAGCATATGACATCCATGCAAGGCATGGAACAGCCAGCCAATGCGGAAAGAGCCCATAGAGGTGGAACACGTAGGATATGTGGCCACCTAATGTGGGGTAGGGGGTATGTTATAGGAAATGATAGACGTCGAACATCCTGGTCAAATTATTGAACTAACAAACCACCCCCACCTGTCTTTAAAGATCCATGGGGACTTATACTCCCTTTTCCTTACCAAGCACCATTAGTCGTTGCATGGGCTGCGATGCACTTTAGGTAGAGCGGTCGTGTTCTGTCACAGGTACTAGTCAATCAATAGACTGCATCTGGCACACAAGAGATTGAAGGTCCTCAAACACTGAGTGTCTCTATTGTGGAGAATTGGGGCATTCCATGTCACCTTAAGGAAGGTAATGACAAAAGGCAGTTGGCAGCACAAGGACTTGAGGACGCAGCTTCTTCAGTCCAGGGTGCTCTAAGAATAGTCGGGCATGTTGAGGTATCATGGGCACGCAAAGCAGCTACTCACCCAACTACTCGCAAGACTTCGCAATCTACACCCCTTTATTCACCGGACTTGCCACATTATACGCCAATACCCCCTTACAGGCCTAGAGCGCTCAACAAAACTTCAACTTTACCCCCCTCTCCTACGCGCAGGATTAGGTGTACTAGCAACACGAGGAATTATGTTACGTTACTCAAACCGTCCCTGAGGGGAGTTGGTACTTGTAGTTTTATTTCAGAAACTGTGAAATCTTTTTGCGATAAGTTTTCCTTTATGCATTATTAACCAGCAGTGCTGGGTTTTTGTAAGATGTTTCGTAATATATGTGACTTTCGTACTTTTTTTTCGAGTTCTTTAAATCCTAACTTGACCATCCTTTGCTATGAATAAAGGATGATGCGAAGTACGAATGACGAATAGACTGACGAATGGTCTGAACAACGGGGATTCGTCATGGATTCCCTCAGCACCCTTGCCAATGCAATCCAAAGTCAAGTTCGTGTTCAAAGGGATCAAGTTGCTTCTGAGGCGAACCATCATAATTCCATCACTTATGAAAAAAAATTGAAACTTGATCTGCCAACCTTCGTCAGCAAGGCCGATCCTGAGCTCACCAAAAATTTGGTCGACGAGACCGAGTGCGCTTTCCAAGTACTGTCGATACCAGAGGAAAAGATGACAGTTTTTGGTACATATTGGCTTAAGGATAATGCTTGCAAATGGTGGGACACGACTCGGGGTATCCATTTTTTGGGAGCAATAGTTATACCTTGGGAAGCTTTTCATAATGCTTTTCTGGCGAAATATTTTCCTCCACATGCGCGAGACAAGGAGAAGATAGAATTTTTGGAGTTATGCCAAGGTAACTCAAGTCTGGTGGATTACACCATGAGGTTTTAGAACTTGGAACGATATTGCTTGAGCCTATTCGAAGATGATCGCGAGCGGGCTGGAAAATTCATTTGAGGACTGAAGGAAGGACTCCGTCATCGGGTCCTCACCAGTATGCCCTCGACTTTCTCTGCGGCTGTTGCGGCAGCCACTCTTTTAAATGACGATTGGGAGCATTCTAAGGGTGTCCTGAATAAGAAACCACCTACCATCGGTGGCAATCTGAAAAGGGTTCCCTCGGGTGGCCAAGTTAAGCGACCACCTTTCCAAAGGCAGAACAACAGAGGAAAGAAGCTCATTCCTCCAACCAAGAGGTAGAGATCACAAGGTGGTCCTCAACCCCGGCAACAGTCGAATGATGTCTGCCTTAAATGCAGACGAGTGCATAGCAGACAAGCATGCCCCCGTGAGACAGGAGGATGCTTATACTGTAGCAAAATGGGCCATTACATACCAAAGTGCTGCAAAAAGGAAGTAAATGACCTTAAGAGAGATGCCACAGTACCCCCCCCCCGACCACATCGACAACAGCAACTCAATACCCAAAAGAGGGTGGCAGGACGAGTATATGCCACCACGATCGAATAGCTGACCAAAGGAAAACTTGTTCAAGGTACCATTCTAGTCGTTGGGCAAGCGGCTTTAGTACTTTTTTATTGTGGTGTCACGCATTCCTTCATTGCTGTTAAATTTGTTAACCAATTACAAATACCTGCAAAACCCCTTAATAATGTCTTCGATGTGTACAACCTAATCGGGAAAAACACAGTTTGTGCAACCTATGTGCCGAATCTGGACGTAGTTTGGCAGACTAACATCTGCCTGCCTGGATGTGTAATTTTACTTGATATGATTGAGCTTGACGTCATATTAGGTATGGATTGGTTGCATAAGTATCACGCCAAGGTTTTGTGCAGTGATGGGAAGATTGTATTGTCTCAACCGGGTGTTCCTAAGGTAGAATTCAAACTTTCAAAGCATGTCCTTACGGACCGAGTTATATCATCAATTAAAGCACAAAAATACTTGCGAGATGGATGCACTGCCTTCTTAGTCAGTGTTATCTTGTCAGAACCAATGCTTATTCCAATCAAAGATCTGGAAGTAGTCTGAGAGTTTCCTGATGTATTCCTAAAAGAGTTGTCAGGACTTCCTTCGCATCGTGAAATTGAGTTCAACATCGAGTTGTTACTGGGCACCGTGCCAATCTCTAAGGCACCATATCGGATGGCGCCAATCGAGCTCAAGGAACTCAAGAAGCAGTTACATGGGATGATGGACCAGGGATTTATTTGTCCTGGTGTATCGCCCTGGAGAGCACCTGTATTGTTCGTGAAAAAGAAAGATGGATCATTGTAGTTGTGCATAGACTACTGGATGCTCAACCATGTCACAATAATGAATAAATATCTGCTACCACGTATCGAGGATTTGTTTAATCAACTGTAAATAGCTAAAGTCTTTTCAAAAATCGACCTTAGATCTAGATATCATCAACTCAAAATTAAGGGCGATAACATTTCAAAGACGACCTTTCGAACCCGATACGGGCACTATGAGTTTATCGTCATGCCTTTCAGACTCACCAATGCGCCTGCAACTTTCATGGATTTGATGAATAGGGTGTTCAAGCCATATTTGGACACCTTTGAGATCATGTTCATCGACGATATCTTGGTGTACTCCGAAAGTCTGGAAAAACATCATGAACACTTGAGCATTATTCTAGAGACCTTACAGAAGCAACATTTGTTCGCCAAGTTCTCCAAGTGCGAGTTTTGGCTCAGGGAGGTTATGTTCTTAGGATATGTTATTTTTAAAGATGGAGTGTCTGTGGATCTTGCCAAGGTAGACGCAATGCTGAGTTGGGAGCAACCGAAGAATATTCGTGATATCCGCAATTTTCTTGGACTAGTTGGATACTATCGAAGATTTATCCAAGACTTTTCCAAGATCGCTCTACCAATAACTAAACTCTTACATAAGAGAATTAAGTTTGAATGGAATGACAAGTGCGAAGATAGCTTCCAAATGCTGAAGAAAAGACTCACAACTGCTCCTATTTTAGCCTTTCCCTCTTGTCAGGGTGGGTTTGTTATTTACACCAATGCCTCTAGGACGGGTTTATGTTGTGTATTGATGCAGAACGGGAAAGTGATCACTTATACCTCGCCCCAACTTAAAATTCATAAGAAAAATTATCTGACTCATGATTTAGAGTTAGCAGCGGTAGTGTTCGCATTGAAGATTTGACGACATTAATTGTATGGAGAACAATTTGAAGCTTTTATCGATCAAAAGAGCCTCAAGGACCTGTTCTCTCAAAAGGAATTTAATATGAGACAATGACGGTGACTGGAATTCCTCAAAGACTATGACTTTATCTTCTCCTATTATCCGGGAAAGGCGAACGTTGTAGCCGATGCCCTCAGCCGCAAGACTTCAGGCGCTTTGACCAACCTTTTGTGCACTGGATGGAAGCTAGTAGAGGACTTAGTCGCATGGAAGTCGTTTACAAGCAAGCAAGGTTCGATCAGGTTATTAAATATCACTATTCAACCCGAGATACTAGCCAAGATTATTGCTGGAAAGAAAAATGATACGGTTTACGAGAAGCTAAAAGCTCAAACCCAGCAGGTGTAATGAAATATGCGGAAAAGAAATGTATGTCCTACAATGGACATTCACACATAGAAATCAAAGAACAAGTCCAAAAGAGGACATACACAAAAGCCAATAATGGCTAGAAAGCATAAAATCTTATAAAGGCGCAAAGAGGCTTGGAGAAGCCACACATTACAAAGGGGGAGACCCCACTTATTTATAGGCAAGAGAGGAGTGAGGGAGAGTTAGAGAAAAGAAAGAGAGAGGCACCATTGGGAGTCCCAACAAGGTGTCGTTGGGCTCCCAACGGTCACAATTGTGACCGTTGGGGGCCCAACGACTCTTTGTTGGGGCCCCCAATGGATGTGTATTTAATGCAAAAAAGAAACAAAAAAAGAAATAAGAAAAAAAAAGGAAAAAGAAAAGGAAAAAAGAAGGGGAAAAAGACTACAATGCCCCTATTGGGCGAATTTACAGAACTACCCCTTATCGGGTAGTGGGATAAATATATTTATATATATAGATATATATATATATATTGATTACATATATTTTAACACCCTCCCTCAAGCTTTACGGGGATACAACCGAAAGCTTGTTGAGAAGAAACATGAAACGAGGAGGTACTACCCTTACGTTTGGCACAAAAAAATCTTTTGAAAAGTCTAAAGTTCCAAAACTGTTAACTTGTAAAGAGGTACCATCGGCGGTGGAAACAAAAGAATTTTTGGAGTTGGTACATAAATTGGATAGTCCATTTTCAATAGGGGTCATATGAAAAGATGCTCCAGAATCAAGAATCCAAGAAGACATACCTGGAGGAGAAGAAGAGGCAATGGCGGCTCCCGAAGTTGACGGCGATTTGAGTAGAATTTGAAGTGCTTCGGATAATTGAGCAAGGGAAAAGGACTCTTTCCCTTTCATTGGCCCCTCCTTCTTTTGTGAGGTTTCTTCAATAATAGCAACTTTACCTTTTGGAGGTTCATTTATCTTCGGACAATTAGGTCTTATATGACCCGGTTCTTGACAATGATGGCAAATGGCTTTTCTATAATTGCCATTATAGTTATTTTGCCTCCCAAAGTATGGAGGCTTATAAGCTTTCATATGATTGCCGGGTTTAGACACGGCTAGAACTTCATCTCCTCCTTTAATCATGCCAAGACGCGTTTCTTCTTGGCATATTTCGGCTATGGCATCTTCCAATGGAAGAGGTTTAGATCTATGAAGAAGGGAGGACCTAACTTGTTCATATTCAAGCCTAAGCCCATGTAAAAATTGGAAAAAGTGTTCTTTTTCCATTTGCTCTCTTCTCATTTCCACATCTTCACTAGATACCCATTTTGGTTCTAGAAGGGATAGCTCATCCCATAAAGGTCCAAGAGTACTATAGTAATCTCTTACACTCATTTCACCTTGCTTAATGGTACGGATTTTTTCTTGGATAAAGAATTGACGAGCAAGGTCTTTTTGAGTATACATACCTTTCATAAAGAACCATGCTTCATTTGCTAGGCGGAATTTAGCAATGTTGGCTCAAATTTTTAGCTCTACGTTGTTCATGAACCATGCAAGAATTTTTACATGCTTACTTTCCCAATCTTCGACCTTAGATTGGTGATCTTCAATAGCCTTCATGCGAGCATTTCCTTCTAGAGCTTTTTCTTGATCACCATCCATTTTCGTAAGTTGAAGTTGAGGTTCCCTAATGGTGCCCATAACATATCCCCAAAGCTTTTTACCTTTGAGGTTGTTCTCCATGGCGGCGGCCCACATCATGTAGTTAGTACAATTAAGCTTGAAGGAGAGATCAATCTTTTGTTCTCCTTCCATCATATAATCAAGAATGGAGGACAAACCAAGAGAGAGGTATAACTAGTCAACTAGCTATACGAATCAAGAGCACAACCAAGGCTCTGATACCATGTAATGAAATATGCGGAAAAGAAATGTATGTCCTACAATGGACATTCACACATAGAAATCAAAGAACAAGTCCAAAAGAGGACATACACAAAAGCCAATAATGGCTAGAAAGCATAAAATCTTATAAAGGCGCAAAGAGGCTTGGAGAAGCCACACATTACAAAGGGGGAGACCCCACTTATTTATAGGCAAGAGAGGAGTGAGGGAGAGTTAGAGAAAAGAAAGAGAGAGGCACCATTGGGAGTCCCAACAAAGTGTCGTTGGGCTCCCAACGGTCACAATTGTGACCGATGGGGGCCCAACGACTCTTTGTTGGGGGCCCCAATGGATGTGCATTTAATGCACAAAAAATACAAAAAAGAAACAAAAAAGAAATAAGAAAAAAAAAGGAAAAAAGAAGAAAGGGGAAAAAGACTACAATGCCCCTATTGGGCAAATTTATAAAACTACCCCTTATCGGGTAGTGTGATAAATATATTTATATATATATATAGATATATATATATAAATATATTGATTACATATATTTTAACAGCAAGAGGATACCTCTTTTTGTCTTAAAGTGGAAGAGGGTATATGGCGGAAAGATCGTTTATGGGTTCCAAATGACCCTAAGTTGAGAGACGAAATTCTAGAAGAAGCTCACAAATCCAGATACACCATTCATCTGGAAGGCACGAAGATGTTTAAAGATCTTCAATGAAGATATTGGTGGAATGGTATGAAGCAAGATATGACATCATGTCTCAAAATATTTAACCTGTCAACATATCAAGGTAGAACACCAAAGGCCTGACGGAGTGCTGCAGCAAATGGAGATTCCGCAATGGAAGTGGAAAGATATTACTATGGATTTTATTGTGGGTCTGCCAAGAACTCGAAAGCAACACGATGCGATTTGGGTGATCGTTGATAGACTCACCAAGTCTGCTCATTTCCTCCCGATCCGCATCAACCAATCATTGGGTAGTCTGGCGAACCTTTATGTCAGAGAAATTATGAGACTGCATGGAGTCCCGATCTCGATTATCTCTTATCGTGACCCACGGTTCACTTCGAGGTTCTTGAGACAGTTACAACTAGCCTTAGGTACGATATTAAAATTTAGTACGGCCTTTCATCCTCATACCGATGGACAATCTGAACAAACAATACAGACGCCTGAAGACATGCTTCGGGCATGCATGATGGACTAAAAGGGGGATTGGGATTCTCATACAAGTCTTGCAGAATACACGTACAATAACAGCTATCATGCTAGCATCTGGATGGCTCTATGTGAAGCATTATATGGGAGGCATTATCGATCGCCGGTCTATTAGGATGAGGTTGGCGAGCGGACGATGGATTCACCAATTGTACTACAGCACTATACTTAACAAGTCCTGTTGATCCGAGAAAGACTGCAGACTGCCCAGCGTTGGTAAAAGAGTTACGCTAATCAACGACGTAGAAAACTCACTTTTTTTATTGGCGATAGAGTTTTTGTCAAGGTATCCCCGACCAAAAGTGTTTTTCGATTCGGGAAAAATGAGAAACTAAGTCCCAAATATGCCGGACCTTTCAAAATCTTGGATCGGATTGGTGAAATAGCATACCGTGTAGCACTGCCTCTTCAGTATGTGCATATCCACAACGTCTTTCACATATCCATGCTAAGGAAGTATGTTTACGACTCGCCGTGTGTCATTGAATATGATGACGTGGACATTCGAAAAGACTTAACTTTTGAAAAAAGATCAGTAGAGATCATGGACAAACGAGACCAAGTGCTAAGGTCAAAAACTATCTCTCTAGTCAAGGTTCATTGGCAACATCATGAAATCGAGGAATGCACGTAGGAACCAGAAGCCAACATTAGGGAAAAATACGCTGACTTGTTCTTTAAGCTTTAACTTTTGTAAAATTTCGATGACTAAATCCTTTTAAGAGGGGTAGAATGTAAGACTCATGTTCTTAAAAAAAAAATTGTTTGGATCCAAGAGGGAAGTCGACTCTATTATCGACATTCACCACCCCCCCCCTTGATTAGCCTATATAAACCCCAGGAGGGGGTTTCTTTTTAACGCAAACCCCTCCGCCTCCTGCCCCTCGTCTCCCTCTCTCACGCCGACTCCCTTTCCTCCCATCTCACTCTCTTGTTCACGTTGGAGCCCCACTTCTCACGTTGGAGACCCAACGCCCCGCCACTCTCTCCACGTAAGCCTTTTTCGACCCCAACTCTCTCTCTCTCTCTCTCTCTCTCTCTCTCTCTCTCTCTCTCTCTTGGTGGCAGCAGCATCGCTCGATACTGCCACCCTACCGAAAGTAGTGGCACCACTCGGGTGGCGTTCTTCCCCGCTTTTTTAAGAGGTGGCGGCACCACTCAGGTGTCGCCCTTTTCTTTTTCTCCCCCCTCCTGCACCCGCCCTTTTCGTTCGGGTGTCGCCGGAAACACCAACACACCTGCTGGTTCAGCAGGTGGCTGGACATCCCCACTCATTTCTGCTCGATTTAGCCAAATGCCCTTTGGCCTAACAACCTCTGACAGAGCTCGGTCAGCCGAGTCAAGCTCCATCCTTGCCTCTAGTTGCTATTATGGCACCCTTCTTTATAGAGGTGACGACTACCACTTGCTCTGTCCTGTAATGAAAAGAGGCGGAAGCACCAATAGAACAAATGTCACTCTTTAAGAGTGACCACTAGAGCCAAGAACACAAACACCGAATGTGCACACACAAAAACTCTCAAATATGGAAATGACTTAAAGTCATAAGTTGAACATTAATGAAGAAAGGAAGAGAGGGGTATAAAACCCATACATGAGAAGGAGAACACCTCCTCTATTTATAGAGGAGGGAGGCACTAAAGAAGAGACTACAAGGGGGCTCCCTTGTAGTCGTTGGGAGCTCCAACGGTCAGAAATCTGACCGTTGGGGCCCCAACGACTACAAGAGTGGGGCCCCTTGTGGTCATCCTAAAGAAAGAAAATGAAAAAACAAAAAAGGAAAAAGTGAAAAAGGAAAAAAGAAAAAGATAAAAAATAAAAATAAAAAGGTACATTGGTAAAATTACAAGAATACCCCTATCGGGTATTTCAATAGAATAGAATATGTATATATATACATATATGTATACATATACTTATATATATACGGATGTATATATATATAAGTATATGTATATATATATATATATTAACACGCCCCCTCAAACTTTACGGGGAGAAGACCGAAAGTTTGCTAAGGAGAAACATGAATCGTGGAGTTGGGAGCACCTTGGTGAAGAAGTCAGCTAGTTGATGCTCTGAAGTAACATATGGTAATGAGATAGTCCCTCTGAGGTATTCATCTCGAACATAGTGGCAGTCCATTTCAATATGCTTGGTCCGCTCATGAAAGGTGTGATTACTAGCAATGTAAATCGCACTTTTGTTGTCACAGCAGTGCTTGGTGGGAGTGGAAATGGGGACGCCCATGTCAGCAAGGAGACTTCTGAGCCATACGATTTCCATAGTTGTCATTGCCATGGCCCGATATTCAGCTTCAGTGGATGACAGTGAAACCTTCTGTTGCTTCTTGCATCTCCACGAAATGAGAGATTCACCTAAAAAAATACAAAGACCCGTTATTGAGATACGATCATTGGGATTTCCTCCCCAGTCAGCATCAGTAAAAGCAGTTAAGTCAAGGGAGGAGGAAGAGGATAAGAAGAGTCCCTTTGATATAGTATTTTTGATATATCTGACAATTCTCAATACAGCTGCCATATGAACCGAAGTAGGTGCATGCTGAAACTGGCTTACTGCATGAACCGCATGAGCTATGTCTGGACGTGTGATGGATAGATAGGTGAGAGATCCGATTAATTGACGGTAGGGGGTTGGATCCTCAAGAAGAACACCATCTTCAAGTCTCAGTTTTGCATTAATGACTTCGGGAGTCTCGACTTTCTTTTCATCAGATATTCCTGATTTGGCACAAATTTCTGCAGCTAATTTCATCTGAGATAGGATGTATCCTCGCGGGGAATAAGCCACTTCAATCCCTAAAAAATATCTCAAATAACCAAGGTCAGACATATCAAAAGTTTTTTTTAACATAGACTTTACATCATTTACTCCCTTTCTGTCATTCCCAGTAATGATCATATCATCAACATACAACAGAAGCAAAATAATGGAGTCACCTGTCCTTTTAACAAAAAGAGCAGTGTCAGTATAACAAGAAGAAAATCCTAAATTTATTAATACGTTACTAAACCTATCATATCAAGCTTTAGGTGTTTGCTTAAGACCATATAAAGCCTTTTTTAATTTCAAAATTTTTCCATTTAAATCCATACCTGGAGGAGGTTCCATATACACTTCTTCATTTAAATTACCATTCAAAAAGGCATTTTTGACATCAAGTTGAAAAATTGACCATTTTTTAACTGCGGCTATAGCAATAAGGGCTCGAACACTAGTCATTCGAGCAACGGGGGCAAAGGTTTCATCATAGTCTACCCCATACTCTTGGGCATATCCCTTGGCTACCAACCTAGCCTTATATCTTTCCAATGAACCATCACTCTTAGTTTTTACTTTAAACACCCATCTACATCCAATGGGTTTCTTGCCATTGGGAGGATCGATGATTTCCCAAGTTTGTGCCTTTTTAAGAGCATTAAGTTCAAGTTGCATAGCTTCATTCCAATGAGCATATTGCTTAGCATCATTGTAATGAGATGGTTCATGAAAAGAGTGAAGAGCAAGTAGGCATGCCCGAATGTTAGGCGAAAAAGAATCATAAGAAACAAATCTATTGGGTATTTTGGGAATCCGATTTGATCTTCTTTGAGAAATCTCTTCGATGGACTCATTTTGGGAAAAATTTTCAAGGGCACAAGGAGGATTCCTTTCATTCCTTCTAGGGTAGACTTGAATTTGTCTTGAAACATTTTCTTCTAAGTTTTGATCATTGCTTGGATGTTCAACAAGATCTTCACTAAGGGATTCATTAAGATCAATATGATCATCTATGATGTTTTCTTTAGGCAATAAGTCAAATAAAAATGAATAATCAATATTTTCATTCGGTTGGTGCGAAAAACCACTTTCCTCTTCAAGGAATGTGACATCTTTAGAGATATAAAGCTTGTTGTTAAGTATATCAAAACATCGATACCCTTTTTGTTTTTCGCCATATCCTAAAAAAATACATTCAATAGCCCTAGGGGAAAGTTTATCATTCTTGTGAGTTAAAACAAAACATTTACATCCAAAACTTCTTAGTCTTTTATAATCGGGAGACATATTGTAAAGTTTTTCAAATGGAGAAAGATTTTTCAAGGAGGACGAAGGGGTTCTATTGATAAGATATGTAGAGGTTAGAACCGCTTCGGCCCAAAAGAATTTTGGAATGTGTCTTGAGATTAACAACGTTCTTGTGGTCTCTATTATGTGCCTAAGCTTTCTTTCCGCAAGTCCATTTTGTTGCGGAGTGTTGGGGCAAGAACGTTGGTGGAAAATTCTATTTTCTTTCAAATAGTTTTGAAAATCATTGGACATATATTCGCCTCCCGAATCGGATCTAAGAATAGATAGATTTCTCAAAAATTGGTTTTTGACCATGGCATGAAATTCTTTAAAGAAGGAGAAAACTTCGGATTTGCGACTTAGGAAGTAAATCCACGTGAATCGAATAAAATCATCAATAAATACCACATAATACGAAAAGCCTCCTTTAGACAAAATAGGGGAAGGTCCCCACACATCGGAATGAATAAGTTCAAATGGCCGAGTAGTAAAGTAACTTCTTTGTGGAAATGGAATAGCTTTAGATTTCCCAAAAATGCAATCTTTACAAGTCATGTGATTGTCTTTACAAGTATTGTTCAAAAACGGAAAAACAGACATTTTTACAAAATTTGGATGGCCAAGTCTCTCATGCCATATTCCAATACTTTTGTCTTTTACAAGATTGCACAATGGCTTAGATGGAAGAGTCAAAAAATCCATTAAGTAGAGGTCACCCCTTCTATGGCCTTGCCCAATCAGCTTCCCTGACTGGAGATCCTGCACGGTACAATCCTTAGGTGAGAAAGAGACTTGGCATCCATGATCGGTGATTTGAGATACGGAAAAAAGATTTAAATTTATTTTAGGAACGATTCTTACTTTAGGAACAAAAAAAATTTTAAAATCAAGTGATCCAATACTTTCAATGCTTAGAGATGTACCATCGGCCGTTGACACACAAGAAGATATAGGTTCGGAAAAAATATTTGAAAGAGAATTTTTATGAGATGTCATATGAAAAGAAGCACCGGAGTCTAGTATCCACATACCTGGAGGTGATGAAGAGTAGGCAATGGCGGCCCCGGATGTTGAAGGAGAAGACTTGAGAAGATGTTGAAGAACTTCGGAGATGTGATTTAGAGTTTCTTTGATATCTCCTTCTTTGGTACTTTCATCCTTCTTCGGAGAAGTTTCCCCAACCGCGGCAACCTTTCCTTTGAGTTTTGGACAAGCCGGTCTAATGTGACCCGGTTCATTACAATAATGGCATATTATTCCCCTTCTAGGCCCATTATTATTTTTGTTAAAATGGGGAGGTCTATACGCTTTAACATTTGATCCGGGCCTAGTAACGGCCAAAACTTCATCACTCTTGATGCTTAAGCCAAGTCGAGTTTCTTCTTGACATATCTCGGCGAGGGCATCTTCAATAGGTAAGGCTTTGCTTCTATGGAGAAGAGATGCCCTTGTTCAAACTCCAGGCGAAGACCATGAAGAAATTGAAAGAAATGTTCTTTCTCAATTTGTTCCCTCCTTAATTCAATATCTTCCGGAGCCACCCACTTAGGCTCAAGAAGAGCAAGTTCATCCCAAAGGGGAGTTAAAGAGCTAAAATAGTCCCGGACACTCATGTACATTTGTTTGGTGGAACGGATTTTTTCTTGACAAAAAAATTGTCGAGCAAGATCCTTTTGGGTATACATACTCTTAAGGAAAAACCAAGCCTCATTGGCCCTTCTAAATTTGGTTATATTAGCACAATTTTTAAGGTCAACATTGTTCATAAACCATGCCAAGATTTTGGCATGGTTACTTTCCCAATCCTCAATTTTGGATTGATGATCATTAATAGCTTTGATGCGCTCATCGCCATCTAAAGCCTTTTCAACTTCATTTTCGATCTTGGTGAGAACAAGAGAGGGTTCGGGAGTAGTTCCCATAACAAAACCCCAAAGTTTCTTACCTCTAAGATGATTTTCCATCGCGGAGGCCCACATGAGATAGTTGGACCCATTTAGCTTAAAAGAAAGCTCTACTTTAGAGTCACGTTCCATCGGCACCAATAAGTCCTTCCTTTCTTCAAATAAATGAGTCACGCGTTCCAAAGAAAAGGTCAATCACCAACCTTGCTTTGATACCATGTAATGAAAAGAGGCGGAAGCACCAATAGAGCAAATGTCACTCTTTAAGAGTGACCACTAGAGCCAAGAACACAAACACCGAATGTGCACACACAAAAACTCTCAAATATGGAAATGACTTAAAGTCATAAGTTGAACATTAATGAAGAAAGGAAGAGAGGGGTATAAAACCCATACATGAGAAGGAGAACACCTCCTCTATTTATAGAGGAGGGAGGCACTAAAGAAGAGACTACAAGGGGGCTCCCTTGTAGTCGTTGGGAGCTCCAACGGTCAGAAATCTGACCGTTGGGGCCCCAACGACTACAAGAGTGGGGCCCCTTGTGGTCATCCTAAAGAAAGAAAATGAAAAAACAAAAAAGGAAAAAGTGAAAAAGGAAAAAAGAAAAAGATAAAAAATAAAAATAAAAAGGTACATTGGCAGAATTACAAGAATACCCCTATCGGGTATTTCAATAGAATAGAATATGTATATATATACATATATGTATACATATACTTATATATATACGGATGTATATATATATAAGTATATGTATATATATATATATATATATATATATATATATATATATATTTTAACACTGTCCTACTGTCGCACCACGGGTGTTGCAGTAGCCGACCATGCCATTGTGGTGACTTTTGACTAGTGGTGCAGGCCATTACTACTACTTGCAGCATTGCCTTCACCTACGGCAACACCTAAGGATAGTACTGATTGTTGTTGCTTCAACGCACCACCTTCGCCATTATTGTCACCAGACCCGCATCATTGTGCAAGACTGCGTGCATGCCGCCCCCTGCCTGTACTTTCCTATCGAGCTGAGCTCGGTTCGTTTGGGGGGCAGACCCGACTCGGCGTAATGGCCGAGCCCTCTGCCCCTCCGTCCCCTTTTTCCCTGTGCTTTTGGCTGGAAGACAGGCGCCACTACGCCTGTCCCCTCGTTTTCCCCATTTCTGTCAGTAGAGCCACTAAACTACCCTGCCCCCCCCCCCTTTTTCTTCTAATTGTTGCCCCTCGCACGCAGCAGCAACTAGTGTTGCCTTGGGCTTGGCTCGGGCCCAATCGAGTTCAGCTCTGTCCCTAGTCGATTAGGGATCAAGACCGACTCGATAGGAAACCGGGCCCAGCTCAATAGTCGACCTAGCCCGACTCAGTCTTTGTGCCCCTTTTTAACCAAGTCAAAACTCGTCTTGGTCTGGTTGACTCGAATTGGATTCAGGTTCAACCCCTGTGACACAAACGTTGCTTATTCTGTTAAATTAAGTTTGTTACATTGTTCTATTCGCAGTACGATAAAAACCAGTTCCAGCGCACCATTCGGCACAACGAACATGACACACTTACCAAGGCACAAGCCTTTAATAACCTACGCTCGAAATCGTCAAAGATTTGAGGTAGAGAAAATTTGCATACAAGAACAAATGTCAGAATACTTCTAACTTATACATATTATATTATATATATATACATATATATACATATGCTTCTAACTTGAGGACACAGTTTTCCGTTTTCTTGTCCATTTTAAATTACATCATTTACTTTGTCATTGCGCTTTAATGTGCACAGGCTCTAGCTTTCTGTAATTTATTTAGCTCGATGTGTAGTTTCATACATCGACCCCTCCTTTATGTCATTTACTTTGTCGCCGCACTATAATGTGCATAGGCTCCTGTTTATGCAATTTATTTAGCCCGATGTACGGTTTCGTATACCAGTCATCGCTTAAATAATTTATGTAGCTCGATGTGTGGTTTCACACATCAAGTCTTACTTTATATCATTTACTTTGCCGCCGCGCTATAATGTGCACAAGCTTATGCTTTACTATATATGTATTCTATATACATATATAATTTTATAAAGTATGTAGTTTTGCATACTCTTGGCTACTTTAAAATTATGCTTACATGTATTTAAATATGCAGATTTGCACAACCTCACCGAGTCTCAATTTTTAAAAGATTTCACATGCGAGATTTCAAACTCGCATTGTTCGCTGTATCAAAAAGCAAAATAAGTGTTTTGTGTTTGTGTATTCGCAACTGAGTTGTCTCTTCGAACCAGCATAATGAAAAGGCTTCGACTACATAGCCCTAGGTAGTGTGTATGTCCGATCTTTTTCTTTGGTATCTGAAATGATTCGGATATTCTCTGGCCTAAAGCATGAAACTTTGAACTTTCTAAATAATGATGGGATTTCTTTTCGAGAAACCGATATACTTCTCATTGTAGTGGTACTATCAGACATGCACGGCATGTTAGTACTATGATGACTGGACTCAAGGTTTATGATAACCTCATAGTGTGACAATGCACGATGGTTAAAAGAAAACCATATAAATGGTGATGATCGCCTTAACAGGCAAGATGCTAGATTTGGTTTAAAAGAGCAGAACATGTAGAATGGGTCATCAGTTAAATAAGACCTGACATACCCATTCGTCTCTTTGGTTCTGTAAAGAGAGAGGATGAGATGGTACAAAAACTATGATGGATAAGTTGTTAACAACTACGCGCCTTGAGTAGCAATGACTCAGTGTCCCTGGTCATCGGAGTTAGGGGACTGGGCTACCAAAAATTAACCTAGATGGTAGATTTCATTGGCTTCTGCAGAAATTCAAATGCATCCCTTGTCATTTATGCCTCTGGAAAATTTTCTCTCGGTCACAGATCGCCCCCTTAAGAGCGGACTCAGCTAGTTGTTCGAGGTATCAAAATACATAGAATAACAAAACCCCGGACAGTTTCTATTGTTTCTACGTTTATCCTGTGCGTACCCTCAGGTCAGTTAATTATCGAAACACAATTACCATGTTCATTTTACTTATTTTGAACTGCACATCACGAAATGAACAACGCATATGTTAGTCTTGTTCTAAATTTTGATATTTATGTACCTACCAAATTTTTATAAGTCTGACCGATTTTATGGGGTACAGGTGATGATTAGATCAATATGGCAGGCAATGGCACGATGACGTGATGATATCAAGATCCCACTTTTTCTCTGTTGTTTTGCTCCTGAGCACGTTTTGTAATTTTTTGTAAGAGTTTCTTTTGAAATTCCTCTTTTGTATCAACTTTAATTATCAAAAACCTTGTTTTGAATTTATGTGGTTTCAATGTTTGTATGGAGATACAAATCCATTATGTAAAGGAAAGTTTGTCTGTAATGCGCTCAAGGTCCGTTGACTTGTTATTTCAAACACTAGAACTACCATTTTAAACTCTGAAAAAAGGATTGATTGCAAAGCTTCAAATTTTTTCTAAAAAGTCTATAAGTTCGGGATTTTGGGACGTTACAGACACAGCAGCACTGTAAAGGCAGAGAATAACATTTCATCTTGATATTTTCTTCCTTTAAGTTCTGTTGCAATTAAAGGAGGTCCAACTTTCAAGGCACACTTATAAGGTGAGAAACTCATTCATTTTCAGATGAAACAAAACACTTTCTCATGTAACATTAACACCCAAAAAAACACTCTCAAAATAATAAAAAAATAAATTGATGATGTAACAGTAACGCCAAACAAAAGGCACTCAAGCCAACGGAGTGTGCTGTTGTTCCTGCTTCATCCCGCTTCAATCGATTTCCTCCTCAACCTCTATGAGGAATGTAAACTGGTTGGATCATGATAACGAGACCATCATCTAAGATGATCTTAGACACTAACCTATTTTTATCCAATTTAAGAAAAGGTAAGGATCTAGCTTGAATCCAACTTTCCATAGCACAAAACAAACATCCAACATCTTTGATGTAATGCAAAGAAAACATGACAAAACTAATTCATAGAGATAAAAGGTACCATAATTTACTTTAGTATGTGAAAGGAATCCTTTTTCCAAACATGTCTATTTGTCTTTCCCAGTGTTAGGTTTCAATTTGTAGGAGAAACAGCATTTGGTTTTGCTTGTTTCATATATGAATCTATCAGTGAAGAATTTCCATCTTATAGGCCCTTCACCATAGTTCATACCAACAATAGAACAAATTGAGATAAGAATCTGGCACCTTGAGAAGAAGATCCAAAGGTGAGGCTGCCCATGCATGATATAAGAGTTTTGGCATCTCAAGGTATTGATATCAACATAACTATGGAAACTAAAGATCAAAATGCTAGATAAGTTGATGAATACATTGAATCAGCTTCTTCTACCTCCTAAGGTTTAACCATCTTAAAACTCACAGGATCTGTCAGGTTACTTGTTGATCGCCATTGTGATAGAAGTCCCCATTAAGATGTTGATCCAAATTGTTACCCCCCCCCCCTTTGAGATGACTTGCAGCACTTTTGCTTTTGAATACACTTGAACTGTTAATAAGTGGACAGACAAAACTTATCGCCCTTGGAATATTAAAAGATCTATCACATCAAAACCAAAAATATGGATTATGAACTGCTTCCAAGAGTAAACAGTGACCCTTACTCCAGTCAATGCTGTGGGGTTCCAAATCATCAATATATTTTCTGAGCATGGAAAGTAACATTGGTGCACCTAAACCTATGTCACAGGGATTCGGCTAGCAGGGTGCCGCACCCGCGTCGACGCAGGTGCGGGTGCGGTACCGGGTGCGGTCAACCCGATCCTGGGTGCGTTGACCGCACCCAGGTCCATTTTTTTTTTGGATTTTTTTTTTTTAATTGCCCTATGAAATGGGCTGCGAAATTTTTTTTTTAAAAAAAATTCTGCTGACAGCTGCTGCTGCTCCTGCCTTTTCAATCCTGATCCTTCTTTTTCGTGAAGGATTTTCTCTCTCCATAATAAATGATAATGATGGTGGTAGCCTTGTTGATCCTTCTTTTTCGTAAAGGATTTTCTCTCTCCATAATAAATGATAATGATGGTGGTAGTCTTGCTGATCCTTCTTTTTCGTAAAGGATTTTCTCTCTCCATAATAAATGATAATGATGGTGGTAGCCTTGCTGGCTATTAATATTCAGTATTCACTGTTCTCCTGACGAGATGGGTATGCTATCGTGCAGCTGTATATAAAATGAAAATTGAAAAAACCCGCGTCGGGGGAACCCCCGGACCCCCTTATATATATATATATATATATATATATATATATATATATATATATATATATATATATATATATATATATATATATATTACATTTTTGCCCCTGCCGCACCCCCGCACCCGCACCCATGTGACATAGACCTAAACCATTATTCCCAGAAGGATACAAAACAAACAATTTGAAGAGTAGTAAAGTGGCATAGATCTGATAATATTGTCAGAAAAAAGTCAAGATATGCTCAAGCTCTGAAGCTAATAGCTTCAAGGAAATAGACATAACAAATCTTAAAGTTGAGGATTCTTCATACCGATTATATGCAGTTGTTAAATGCTTTACTAGTTGAATCAAGAGAATGCAAAATACTAATATACAAAGAAACTATATAAGATGGATGCAAGGATGAGATTCTAATATATGGATCAAACCTTACAGTAAGGCACAAGTTGACATAAAGCTCAGATAGAAGAGGACAAAAGCTTTTTGTAACACAGATCACTGCATTTACGTATATTGCTGGATAAGGTAAAACACAATGGATATGAAAGGTATCCAGCCTGATACGATATTATTGCTAACCATGTAAGAGAAATGTAAGATAGAAGCAAATGCTCCAAAGAAGGCTATTTCAGTTATGGTACCATGAATGAATTCAGAACTTTTCACACTATGAAACTGTGGGAGAGGATAATAGAGCAACGTTTGAGAAGGGAATCAAATATGTCGGAGATTCAATTTGGTTTTATGCTAGGAAGATCAATGATAACAGTTATTTTATTGTTAAAACAACTTATAGAAAGATTTAGAGAGAAGGGAAGAAATCTGCATATGGTTTTGATAGATTTGGAGAAAGTTTATGACAGTCTCAAGGAACTTAATTTAAACATGTTAAGGAAGAAAGAGATCCCTTATAGATATATTAAAATAATTCATGTATGCATGAGCAGTTACAGTTGTTAAAACTACATATGGTGAGACAAGTTTGTTCTCAATTAGGTTGGTTTACATCAAGGGTTCGCTTTAAGCTCATACCTTTTTGCTTTAGTTATAGATAAAATAGTGTCTTCTATCCAGGCAGAAGTCTTTTGGTGTATTCTCTTCGTAGATGATATATGACTTGTTAGTCAAGATAGAGACGATATATAGAAGCAACTAAAACTAAAACTTTGGATGAGCATACTAGAAAAAAATGGTTTAAGAATTAGTAGAACAAAATTTGAATATATGGAATGCAAGTTTAATACAAAAGCTAGGGGGAGCAATGCCATAAGAATTCAACAATGCCATAAGCTTCATTATTTAGGATCTAAATTACAATAAAATGGCAGATTAGAAGAAAATACCACTAATAGAATTAATGTCAGTTGGGTTCAGTAGAGACAGGCTAGTGACTTGCTGTGTGATGAAAGAGTACCTCTAGGATTGAATGGACAGTTCAACAAGACTGCTACATGACCAGCACTATTGGAGACTAACAAGTGACAAGAAGACAGAGTGCATCTTGAGGAGATATGTATGCTAAGATGGATGTCTAAGGTTACGAGAAAGGATAAAATTAGAAATAAATATATTAAAATGCGCCTACGAGTCGGATCAATAAAAGATAAAATAAGTGAATGTTATTTAAGATGATTTGGACATGTTGCACGAAGACATATTATGGCTCTTATGAGAAAAGTTGACATGATACAAGTAGAAAAAACTAGGAAAAGAGGAAGACTACTAAAGACTTAGAAAGACGCAATCAAATGTGACATGAAGGATTGTAAAATGACTGAAGTTGTAGCTTTAAATATATAAGAATGGAAAAATAGGACTCACAAAGCCGATCCCATGTAGTTGGGATAAGGCTTGATGATGATGAAGAAGATGAATGAAATCAAAACTTGTTGACAGATTGTTGCATAAACTAAGGAAGTAGATGGTCAAAAGACTCAAAACCAAAAGAAAGGGTGAAGGTTGTAATCGTACAAAAAATTACAAAGATGAAGGCAGCAAAATCAAGTATCTTTAAGGCCTTAGCGCTACTTCTGGAGACAAAATCTGAAACATGAATCATTGTTGGAGGTAGTTTTCAGAATCTGATATCAGTAGACAAGGTTGAAAACTTAAATCCAGATAAAGAGCCAAATAGGCATCATTTTGAATTAGCGCTAGTTGAGTAACAGTATACTTCTCATGTCCAAAAACCAACCTTGCCTAACAAAATGATCTTTAGCAGTGCATTGGTCACAACCAATACACTATTGGCAAGACTACAGTTATCTGAACAAGCAGACTGTTCAAGATGTGCAATTAAGCACCTACAACATCAAGAATACATCTAAGAAGATAAAATCTGAGCCACAAACACATGACAAGGATCACTCTAGCAAGGAAGGTTATGATGATCCTATTCTCTGAACAAGGACTACTATGACTTTATCTAAGATACAAGGAGAAGGCGTTACCGCCAGAATTCATAGGCAAAATGCACACTGTGAGAATGTATGACAAAAGTAAATAAAGCATGGAAATCCCGATGCATTATGAACAGAGAATTATGAGACTAGCCCATTGCAATTTGCAAGTATGGTGAATATGTAGCACCTGAATCAACTTTCTTACTGAGGGCGTGTTTGAATGACGGGATGCACCTGAGCAGGGACTGACCAGGGCCCGGGTGCTATCCCGCGTTTGATGCACTAGAATCAAGCGGCCCCAGTGTGGACCGCTTTCTTCCCACACCTTTTATTTCAAAGGAATGCCATGGGACTTGTTAATTGCAACCCTGGGGTTACGACTCACAGGTCCTGGACAAACATCACCTGGTGTATCCAGGTGGCATTTGTCCACTGAATCAAATGCAGTGTAAAGGTCAATCTTAGTTCCATCATTATTCCGTGTTTTATATTTAGAATCGAAGGAAATTGTTTGATTTGATGTTGCTGATCGTTTACTAAGCAAATTCATGGTCTAGTTCTATTGCTGAAAACTTCCGTCTTGCTCATCTTATTTCCTCCATGATCTATTTCTTCTTTGATTTCTCGTCATCATTACCACATTAAATTTTGTATTCTTTTCTGGCTCGATTGTTCAAATAATATAAACAATTTACACTCCTCTGTGATGTCCTTTCTCAATGCTATTTAGGCAGAAAAACCCTAGCACATAGGGCACATCTAAGGTATCCTTCGAGCACAAGGCGCACATTAACAGATTATCACTATTCCATAAGACTACATCAACAGATTGTCACCGAGTACTCCTTTCCACCATTTTTCTCAGCGATTCTTTAAGAAAGAATAATTCGACATTCTTATGCATCAAATCTAATGTAACATACATTAAAATTGTTAAAAGAAAACGGAGAATTTTTTGCCTCATTAAGAAATAATAGGTAATGCCCTCGCACAATTACTACTAACAAAATAAAATAATAACAATAACAATATTAATAGAAAATAATAATAATAATAATATTAATAATGAAGAGGAGCAAGAAAGAAGAACGATAACAGTAATGACAACAAGATTGTAAGCAAAAGAAACTAATAAATGCTATCGTCCTCCCGCCATAGTCGTTGTATGAAAACAAAAATTCAAATGTAGCCAATTCAAGAATAAAAAAATCGCACAAGATTCAGGGAAAAAAACATCGAGAGAATCCAAAGCTAACTCGAAAAGAAATGGATCGAAATGAAGGAAAAGGCCTCACTTGGCGAGGTTGTCTTCAAGGATGGACTGCTCGTCGGGATTCCAATCGATGGCGATTCCTGGATTATGCTTGAGTGCCTGGGCAGGGCCCGAATTCTCCGGCGGCGCTGCCGCTGCGGGCGGGGCGTTAGGGTTGCCCTGGCCGTTGGAAGCGGCGGTACCTTTTCCCCCGTCCTGCGAGGGATTGGCGCTCGCAGCCATCTCTCTCCGAGACAGCCACACACAGCACTCCCTCGTTCGCGAAATGGAAAAGCTTCCCCTCTTTGCCTTGCTTGGTTTTATTCTCCGCCTCAGGAGGATTCCGTTGGGCGTTTAAAGAGCGAGACCCAAGCAAGGTCGCCAGGGAAGTGAAGGCGCTCTCGGTTGGCGTTCCGTCCGTACGGCCGGGAGATCATTGAGCGGAAAACGAATTAAAATACGGAACCAGAGAGAGAGATGATTGGTGGATTTTTCCTGGGGGGGCTTGGGCCCGTACGGTCGGTGGAATTCTCAGTGTTTCATTCACGCCTCTTTCTGCTTGCACCTTCAGAAGAAAAAATGGCCAGTTTATATATTTTTCTGCTGTGAGAGAGAAGGGTGAAAATTGAGGGGTGGACATCTGGCCGGCCCGGCCTACGTATACACGAGCTGGGGCCAGACTTTTTAGGCCCAACCCAATAAACAGGCCAAACGGGTCCGGCCCGATTACCTTATCAGATCTGGGCTGCATTGGCTCAACTAAGGCTCCATAAAGGTCTGTCAAGCCTAACTCATACTCAGGTCGAGCTTAAATCAGTTATAATATGGCTCATGCCAGACTCTTTAGGCACAACCTAGTTAACGGGCTAAGCCTCTCAACCCTTGTCCATTTGGCATATGGCCGAGCTCAATTATTGATGTGGATCAAATTCTTGAAGACCTTGCTCCTAATTCATTACCCAAGTTCTAGATATTGACCAAGTAGTTTAAGAGCCTAGATCTAGCTTCAAGGATTCAAATCTTGCAAACAGATCCAATATAGCTAATCTAGACTCTAGATTCATGCTCCATTTGAAGTAAGTCACCTCAGTTAAGCGGGACATTAACAATGTGAGAACCGGCCTTGGGCGCCCCTCTTGGAGCATTAAATGCAAGTAGGACCTACATGGGGCATTCCTCTAAGAAGGGCTTGGAAAGATATGTGGGCCCTACCTCTTGGGCACCGAGCCAACCATGGCTCTAGTGAACTCTGCAGCCCTCTTAAAGGTCCTCTCCATAGAATTAGTGCAGCTCTTTGGGTTTTCTCTTTAATGGACCTTGCCCCGGTAGACCTTGTGAATTGGGCTCCACATTAATGCGTCAAGTAAAATGTTCTATCTAAGAATGACAGGCTAATCTATTTTAGATGTTTATTAATTATTATACCTTGTAGATTATGTAGTCTCGTTAGCCTATATAAGAGGCTCGTTATATAGTGTATGATATCATATAGAAGAATGAATTGAAAATTAATCATACATCCTACTCTTAAACATGTTTTCTCTCTATCTTTGGACGCCCTCCTTTCTTGGATGTTTCTCTCTCCTTCTTTACCCATGTGAGTCCCTACCTCTCAACTTATTCACCCTTTCTAAGGGCTCTTCCGTATAAGTTAAAAGTGTTGAGACCTTCCCTATGTCATGAGACTCAAGGACTTAGGCATTGCTCAAGTCAGTGGCTAAGCTAACTCTCCTTGGTGAACTTGATGCCCTACAGACCCTCAGCCTCTGCCCAAGCCATGGACTAAGCCTAGACACACCAAGTAAGTTAGAACAATACTTTTTTAAGCCTAAACCACTCCTTCACCTCTCCAAGACCATTAAACTTAGTTCTAAGCCTAAATTTTGTTTATTGTAAATTGCAGAATTTGACCCAACTTGTTTGAGTCATATCTCTCAAACCAGAGTTTATTTAAGGCTGAAACTTTAACCCTAGGTTCTCTCACGTGTTCCCAGCCTACCCTCCAAAAAACAATATTTTACCCTAAACCAATTATGAGATCCAGATTTTATACTTAAACTTATCTCAGTCAAAACACAATCCTAACTCAGTATAAAACCCTAATCCTGATCACCTATTCTCGATTTGGTATCTCCCAAACCCAGTGAAGTTAGGCCTTGATATTTTAGCAGGACCTCCTTCCACGAGTCTAGAGCCTTGCCCTAAAGTATGGTAATTTTTTTTGTAGTAGTTTGAGAGAAATGAATTTTAAGGCTAGAGAGGAGAGAGAGGCTCCAAGAATTTGTCAAGAGATGGCTCCCTAAAATCGTCCCCCATAGGGGCCTTTTATAATATTTTTTTAGGTTTTAAAAAAATGACAAGTTTTGAAATTTTTGGACTCTAAAGGGGGGGCGATTTTTGTAGAGGATTACCTATATACCCCTAGCCTAAATTATCCTAATTAATACGTAATTAACCCCTAGCTAAACCTAAAAAATCCCCAAATGTGATGTCACTTGGCATTTTCCACGATTGGGTTTTTAAAGTCCTTTAAAAACCTTTAAAAACACTAGTTTTAAAATTCAAACTTCAAAATGAGTTTTTAAAATAACTTTTGACTCTTCTAAACCTCTAACACTAACCAAGACACTGACTAACCCTAATCTAGCCCTGACTTACTCGAATATGGTGCCACTCCGAGTGGGGCCTTCTTGAGTTTTTCAAAAAGCGATTTTAAAACTTGAAATTGAGAAAGTTTTCAAAAGATTTTCAAAAGTAAACTTTGAAATTAAAATTTTTGAAATGGCATAAGGTTCTAACTGGGTCAGAACTCTTCTGGATATGGTGTCAATTGAGTGGGCCCACATCGAGTTTTGAAATTTTTGAAATAAACACTGAAAACAGCTTTGAAAAGGAGTTAAAATCAATAATTGGAATTTAAATTTTTTTAAAAATGGAGTCTCAAGCGAACTGGAACTCCGGGTTAGAATCCTGAACTCTTAGGATTCTGAGATTTTGGATTTTAAAAGCCAAATGAAAATTTTTTGAAAGAATTTATCAGAAAATGGTGAAACAGGTTGAAAAATACAGTCAGGGTTAGACTCCTAACTCGACCGAAACTTTGAAATAGAGTTCTGAACTAACTGAACTCTATAAAATGACCTAATTATTGAAAACAAATGGAAATAAATGAAAAATGGAATAAAACAGACTTCAAAACAGACTCCTGGGACAGAGTCCTGATCAGACTGAAACTCCATATTTTTTTTTGGTATTTTTCTGAAAACAGACGAGAGAACTTGTGAAAACAGTGAAAACAATAACAAATATTGAAATAAAATAGAGTTTTGATTCAACTGAGACTCTGGGAACAGAGTCCTGATTGAACTAGGACTCTCAAATTTTTGGATTTTCTGAGAAAACAAATGAGAGAATTTTGAAAAACAGTTAGAAACAGGATGAAATTGAAGTTTTGGTTCAGAGTCCTGATCTGATTAGGGCTCTGAGAAAGAGTCCTGATTCGATCAGAACTCTAAGAATTTTGGTTTTCTGATGAGCAAATGATGAATTTTAAGCAAAGTTTTTGAAAACCAATTTCGGATAGGGTCCTGATTCGATCAGGACTCTGGGGTAGAGTCGTGATTTGATCAAGACTCTAAGATAAAATCTCAGAATTTTGAAATTCTTTGATAAAAGTGTAATAGTTTTGGTAGATTGAAAGATTTCTAAAAGATTCTCTCAAAATTGAAATCAGGATCAGAGTCCTGATCCAACTAGGACTCTCTGAACAAAGTCTTGTTTTGACTGAAATTCTGAATTTCTTACTCATTTTGAAAGATTTTGAAAGATTTGATTGAAAATAGATAAAATAGCTGTAAAAGATTAGAGTTCTAATCCGATTAAAACTCTGAAGAAGAGTCCTGATCCGACTGGACTCTTGAAGAAGAGTCCTGATCCAACTAGGACTCTAAGATTTTGGCCAAAACAGAAGATTTTGAAAGGTTCTCTTCAAAAACAGGTAAAAAGGTAGTGAAAATTAGAGTTTTGATCCGACTTAGACTCCGGAAAAAGAGTCCTGATCCAACTAGGACTCTAAAATTTTTGAGATTTTTGATAAATGAAGGAATCCAAAAGTGACACCACCTAAATGGGCCTCATCTGAGAATTAAAATCAATTGAAATTGAGTTTGAAATGAATCTAGATTGTTTTCTGAGAAAACATTTCGAAATGTAGGGTCCCGGGGGTTGGAAAATGACAGAATGTTGAATAAAAACCCAGGTTTGGAAATTGATTTCGAAAGAAAAAGTTTTAAAACTCAAATCTGGATTAAATATTTTGAAAACAGGAGTGCTGGATCTCGAAAATGAGATGTAATGACATGCAATGCTATGCAGTGCAATGAAATGGTATGCCGAATGCATGCAATGACACATGAAATGTGAGCACTGGATAAAAGTGAAAATTTGGTGTGTTTACAGATGTCCCTCTTTGTTGCTAAGCCGGTTGAAAGCCGAGCTTAGTGACAAAGAAAACACACCAAATTTGGATTATAAAAATGCCCCAGTTTGGAAAATTTTAGCTGGGTATGAAAGAATCAACTCTGATGGTGATCATGATAGGTGTGAAATAGAGAATAAAGAAGAAAAATTTTACTTCAAAAGGAAGTGAGATTCAGGTTTTGCCCTTAACCTGGATGGGACAAAAAATACCTCGTGTAGAAACGAAGCTCAGGTTTGACCCTTAACCTGACCGGGAAATGAAATACCTCATCAAAGTGAAGCTCAGGTTTATACCCTTAACCTGATCGGGCAATGAAATACCTCATCAAAGGAGGCTCAAGTTTATACCCTTAACCTGATCGGGCACAAAAATGAACGGAATCATCGAGAGAAGAGACCGTGATGGAACCTTCGGATTTTGCACAATAAATCCGACAGGGGTTTTGCAAAAGGATGGAATTGGGGTCCCTAAAGTTTGAAAAGGGATTTGATTTTGGGCGCCTCATTGCTGAGACTAAATAACTTTTGAAATTTCCTTTTGCTGGAATTGGTGGCTTAACCTCAAGCCAAAATTGGACTGTCTATGATGGGACAGTGGAGACACAGGGAAGTGTGCGAATCTGAGAGCCCAGGCGCTCAGATTATACCAAAGAAGGGAAGGAATCTTGAAAACTCCCGTTATCAAGTCCTAAAAGGGATGGTGTCAGGATGTGCTAAAGATGAACCTCAAGCTCTCGATTCATGTCAGGATAGCCAGAAAATATTGTCAAAATGTTGAAAATTATTGTTGATTCAAAATAATTGGAAGTGATGCACATTGTTTTAAAGATATTCCCACTTTTCTACCTGAAGTATTACCTCTGACTGAGCTTAACTTCGTAGAATCCGGATTCGAATTCAAATTGCTCGCGATTGACTTTCTTTCAAGGAAGCTATTAATTTTCTTGATATGAGCAAAAAAGAGAGTATTCTTGATATTGCGAGAGCTATTGGTGAAAGAATATTGATAAAAGAATTTCACAAAATTAAAAAAGTTCTTGATAGATTCAGCAGTCTGATATCCTGGGATTCTTTTCTCACGATGATCTTTCTGCCCACTTTTTCTTTTCTTTTTATTGGCAGAATTAGAGCTCTCTTGGGTTTTTGGGATTACATCATCCTTCATTTTGGAGATGTCCTGACTTTTCTCTCTCTTTTTTTTGGAAGAGTACGTCACAAATTCCTTCATCTCAGAGATGTTCAGATCTTTCTTTTCACTCAGAGATTATGTTGACAGTTATTGGCTCTTTGGCGGGAAATCTCTTGATGATAGCAGAAATTAAATATCCTTTAGGGTTTGTCGGTAGGCTCATCACACTCGCCTTCATCTCGACGGTGATCTGAACTTTCCCTGGAAGGATTCGTCACAACCTCCGTCATCTTGAAGATGATTCAAATCTTCTTTGGCCCCGGGGGTCGACTCGCTTAATTTGCCTTCATCTTGATGACAATTGAGAGTTCCCTTTTGCAGATATTTAATTGCAGCTTAGGTGTTTCAGGAGATATGAAGATTGAGTGGATTTTTTTGTATCACCCAGGATATTTCGACTGTTTTATTTTTCAAGAATGGTCTTTAAAAATGTGCTATTGACTGCGATCAATATCAATCACTCATGGCTTTGCAACAACCTTGAATATTCTTTGTTGGCCATATCGCGGATTTATTCTTCATCCTTTTGGTTGGCCAATAGAAAGATTTTGAACTTTGAATCCTTTTTCGCGAAAGCTTTGTCCTTTCGAAAGTAATACTGAGGGTATTCTGAGGTAATAATTTTGTGCAATAAAGATTTTTGAAATCAACAAATATTCGATGACAAATTGGCAAAATTTTCTTGAAATCCTTTGTGAAAGCGAGCATTTGAGGCACAACGCAACACATCTATGACAGGAATTCTCTTCTCCTTTCCCCAAAGGAGAAGATTTAGAAATTGGAATTAGAAATTACTCCTCTCTTCCCTGAAGAGAAGGTGCTTGCAAAACGAACTTTCGAAGAGAAATTAAGCTTTTATCAAAACTTTCTAACATTAGACTTCTCTTATAGAAAGGGGGCCGGTATTGGTGAGGTCAGTGAATTGGTCATGACGGAACGAGTCCATCATACTCTCCCCGAAAAGAGGGCCCTTCATGATGAAAAGGCCTAGTCTGAATATATGGTCACAAGGAAAGCGAACTTCCGTCGAAGCTCTCCCTGAACTAAGAGTTCCTTGTATGAAATTGGAATTTTGTTTTGCAAACGGTTCACAAAGACACGAGTCCCTTCAAACTCTCCCTGAAAAGGGGCTAAGTGAACAAATTGGATAGCATGCGAAAAGAACGAGCTCCCTCGAACTCTCTCTATAAAAAGGGTCTCTTGCAAGAGAAAATTATTGAAATTGGATATTGGATGACCAAAAGGTCGAAATTTGGAAGTTGGAATTTTGAATTTTTGAAATTTGAATTTTGATATTTGAAATTAGAAATTAGAAATTGGAAGTTTGGAATTTGGAAATTGATATGCAGAAATTGAAAATTGAAAATTGAAAATTTGGAATTTGGAAATTAATATTTGGAAATTTGAAAATTTGGAATTTGGAAATTAATATTTGGAAATTTGAAAATTTGAAAATTTGGTAATCGGGAATTTAAAGATTGGAAATTGATTGACTCAAAAGGTCGTCATTTGAAATTGGAAATTGGATGACCTGGAGATCAAAATTATGAACGACATTGGTTCACTGGGAACGACATGGGTTCAATAGGGATTCAGCCTAAGAACGACATTGGTTCACTGGGAACGACATGGGTTCAATAGGGATTCAGCCTAAGAACGACATTGGTTCATTGGGAACGACATGGGTTCAATAGGGATTCAGCCTAAGAACGACATTGGTTCAATTGAGAACGGCATTGGTTCACTGGGAACGACATGGGTTCAATAGGGATTCAGCCTAAGAACGACATTGGTTTAATTGAGAACGACATTGGTTCATTGGGAACAACATGGGTTCAATAGGGGTTCGGCCTAAGAACGACATAGGTTCAATTGAGAACGACATTGGTTCACTGGGAACGACATGGGTTCTGTAGGGATTCAGCCTAAGAACGACATAGGTTCAATTGAGAACGACATTGGTTCACTGGGAATGACATGGGTTCTGTAGGGATTCAGCCTAAGAACGACATTGGTTCAATTGAGAACGATATTGGTTCCGCAGGGGTTCGACCTACGAACTATCAATTCCATAGGGATTTAACCTAAGGATCATAGTTTAAGGAGGAATGATTCCAACTTGTGAGCTTTAAATGGACCAGGTGCTGAACTGGGTTTTTGAGGGAAGATTCGAATCAGAATTCAACTCTTCAAGGAAAAACTAGATGAATTGGATTTTGAAAGAAAATTCGAGTCGGAACTCGGATCTTCTAGACCAACTCGCATAATAGTTTAAGTAGAAGTTCAAACTTTTAAAGGAAAGCTAGGCGGATTGGATTTGGAAGAAAATTCAAGTCGGAACTCTAATTTTGTAGACCAACTCTGAAGGAAAAGAAAACTCGGGTCGGAACCCGAATCTTCGAAGGAAAACTAAATCCATTGTGGAAGGAAAAGAAATTCGAGTCAGAACTTGAATTCCGGAGGAAAACTAGATTAACTAGAAGGAAAGAAGATTCGAGTCGGAACTCAAATCCCGAAGGAAAACTAAACCGGTTAGAAGGAAAGGAAATTCGAGTCGGAACACGGATCTCGGAGGAAAACTAGATCAACTAGAAGGAAAGAAGATTCGAGTCGGAACTCAAATCCCAAAGGAAAACTAAACCGGTTAGAAGGAAAGGAAATTCGAGTCGGAACTCGAATCCCGGAGGAAAACTAGAAGGAAAGAAAATTTGAGTCGGAACTCGAATCCCGAGGGAAAACTAGACCGGTTAGAAGGCAAGAAAATTCGAGTCGGAACTCAAATCTCGGAAGAAAACTAGATTAACTAGAAGGAAAGAAAATTTGAGTCGGAACTCGAATCCCGAGGGAAAACTGGATCAATGTGGACACTGAATTTTAAAGTGTACCAGTGCGAACACCGGATTTTGAAAATGTACTAATACAAGCATTATGTTTTGAAAAATTACCAGTATGAATATTGGGTTTTGGAAGATTACCAGTACGAGCACTGGATTTTGGAAGATTACCAGTACGAGCACTGGATTTTAAAAAGATTGCCAGTACGAGCACTGAATTTTAGGAGGTTATCAATTGACGATGGCTCGGACGACTTGCCGGGGTCTCAAGATTTTATCCCTTATCCTGAATGGGAAGTTCGATGCAAATGCAAATTGATGCAGATGAATGCAGGTGAATGCAAATGCAAATGGGTGCACATGCGTGCAAAATGAGAGATTTGTTTGATTCTGCCTGCATACAGAAAGTTTTGAAGCCAATTTTCAAAATAATGCCCCAGTATAATTGGGGAGTGAGAGTTTGGATGAAAGGATAAGTAATTGATATTTGAAGAATGCTTTCTGACTTTTGATTGATTCGGAGACTCTGAAGAGGATCATTCCTCCTAAAAAAACATTTTGCAGAGAAGGAGAATAAATGTGGCACCGAGCTTGCGGGAAAAAATAGACAACTTTATTGATATATTGAAGGAAAGTGACAACTCAAGGAAAGACAAACGGGATTGTATCATCCCATAAAAACAAGACAAGAAATTGGAAAAGCACTAGTGTTATAAATTTTTTTGAATGATTAAGGAAAAGTGTGACCAGGATGATCGGTCCTCCTTTTCATCTTCAACGAGGAGATTCTTGTTAATGTCGTCTTGAATAATATTTTTAAAGACAAAGCAGTGCTCGTTGTCGTGACCCATTGTCCGATGGAATTTGCAGAACTGATCTTTAAACCTTCCCATGGTCACAGTAGGATCCGCTATCTTGGGGAGTCTAACCGTCCCTTTGGCTATCATATATTCCAAAACTTGCTCCAGTGGCTGTTCTAAGGGAGTAAAATTGCGATCGTATCCCCAACCATGATGCTTTGGTTTTTCTTGGAATTTTAATTCAAATTGGACACTTGAGGAAGAGTTGCCATTTCGCTTATCCATTTTATCCTTTCGACTCATGAGGTCATTTCTCTCTGGGTTTGGGTTTTCTAAGCCTCCAGCATGATTTTTTTTACCTCCTCTTTTGCTTTGTTCATTGCTATTTCTGGTGGAATTGGTGAAAACTGTGGAGTGAGCCTTCAGAGATCTGACTGTGTCTTTTGCCAGCATGTATTCCAGAAAAGTCTCGAATATTTGATCCAATGGGGCCATCTTGCGATCCTGGCTCAGATCATCACGCCACACCTCTTGTCGAATGCTTGATTTCTGCTGAGACTTGGATAAGACAGTCGACTGGTATTCTTTCTTATTCTCAACGAAGAAATTCTTGTCGATATGATCTTGGACAATGTTCTTGAAGACGAAACAGTGGTCGGTATCATGCCCTACCGCCCTATGAAATTTGCAGAACTGGTTTGTGAATCTTCCCATGACTGTAGGAGGATTTGTGACTCTTGGAAGCTTTACCAATTTCTGGGCCAACATATATTCAAGGATTTCATCGAGAGACTGCTCGAGAGGAGTAAACTGGCGATCGCAATCCCAGCCGTCCCGCTTTATCTTTTCTTTCTGTTGATTCAATTTTCCATTCTGCTTTAAAGATTTCTCTTTCTGACTTGTATGATTGCCTTTATTATCTTTGCACCCATCGTGGTTGGTATTGACAAAGAAGGCGGGATTCGTCTTCTTTTTTGGATCTTGATTATTCCTGACGGGGGTGATGCTCTTGTAGAGGTTTTTGCTCGTGAAGACCTTCTTGCCTTTGTCGCGGGCTTGCAAATCTTTAATCTTCTTTGCCATTTCCTTCAGCTGTATTTGGACTGGATCATCCATTGCTTGATTTTTCAATTTATAGGTTGTCCCTTGTCTATGAGAGGATCTTTGAAGTGCTTGATGAACTTCATACTCTTCATCGGTGTCACCTACCGATCCTGATTCATCAGATGTATCTTCATGTTGGATATGTTTCTTGGATAGCTTCAAACATTTCTTGACTGACCGACCTTTTGCCCTCTGCCTGACCTGAATCTTTTCTGTACTAGCTTCGGTTTGTTCTGCCAGCATTTTGGTCATCATTTCTTTGAATATGGCATACATTTGGGGATCGATGCCATCATCCTCCTGTTGACCCTGACTCTAGATTGATCGAGGTGAGTCCATTTCTTCTTCTAAAGCGATTGAGTATGCAACACCTTCGACTGATGCAATTTTCTTTCCTGACCTCGTCTGAACCGTTTAATATCACGAATACTCTCTGCAGGGCAAAATTGATGGTTAGGCTTTTGAAAAAGATTTGATTGGAGAAGAATATTTGTTGAGAATTTTGGTAGACAATTGAAATAATATCCCATTACTAGGGATTGAGTCGTCACTGGAGTTACGACAATTGCGCTGCTATTCTTTGCAAAATAAACAATTGAAAATATGCCTTGTTACCTAGGCGAGGTTGTCAAACCAAAGTGAAATGAAGATTAAAAGAATTTTATTGAAAATATGATTTTAATAATACATTTGACAGAGGGGAGGAGACAAACAAATTTTCACCACTCTTGATAATCAGAGAACACTCGTGGACCAGGAAAATAGTGAGAGTGACAAAAGAATCTCAGCCATGTCTGGCAGAATGGTATGCTCCGGACCACTGATCTGATGTGAGATCAAACTCTGGCAAGACCCCTGATAGTGGACGAATCTCTACACGCTTTTGTCTCTGAGAGAACTGCTTGACACACCGCTCTGGATGGTAGTATGCGCAGAAGAAGGGACCAAGTAGCCTGAACCGATTGCCGTATGCATAAGTATATCTGGGAGGTGATTCCTGACGATCAAAGTAGTCCCATACGACTTCTTCCTCCTAAAGGTTATCGATCAAGAACCGGTATCGCGCAACTGGAAGAAGCTTTTCACCATTGTATCTGAATGAACTGGCTCAGGCTGGCACATGTCAGAGGAACCAAGATTGCAGGGCATAGGTACATCCTTCGACTAGAATCAATTCTCCAAGTGTGAAACGAGTTAACCCTCAGTATAAAAAGGCGAGTGCGGCCATGGCAATGGAGAGGTGGCTGGTCTGTCGACTTCCCCACCTTCGCAGAAGTTGGACTATCCTGATATCTATGTAATTCCGTCCATCGGGAAAGAGAGCTAATCCCATTGTGTATATGACCATCGCGTGCTGGATTCTTTCTCGAGCTGTTCGTGACAATGGGCTGACCTCCGCAAATGCCCCATACTGTCTGTAGATTTCGAGCAGGTCCACATATTCGTTTCCATCCTCCTCTATCAATGGCCAAGACTTGCGTCCTGTCATGCGAGCTAAAGCGTCTCGGGGGTCCAAACCCTTGACATTAATAAAAAATTGCTTCTCCAATGGATTTCCAGGCTGACCGGCTGTCTCGGGCAATCCCATGATTTCTGAAAATTCATCTATCAGCAACGTCATTTCTCCCCATGGGAACCAGAAAGTAGAAGTGCTCGGATTTCACCGTTCTGCTAGTGCATGGATCAAATTGTCGTTGACTGTCTGCTTTCCCACTGCGGACACCAGTTCTAACCCACAATCGTCCAAGTGGTCCAAAAACATACGAGAGAAGTTCTTGAACCATGAATAGTACCACCGGGGAAAGAAGGATTCAGTGCTGAGGACTCGATGCTCGAAAAGACTTTGTCGCACCTCGTAGGAGATGTGACCCTCAAGGAAGACTGAATCAAGCTGACTGGATGCCATCAGGCTGGAAAACATAGAAAATTGGAATAAGACTTGGGAAAATATAGAGATTTAAAAAAAATGTAGGCAGGATAAAATGAAGTAGGAAATTCGAGATCCAGAAGAGAGAAAGGATGAAAAATCACCTGGAGTTTTGAAGGAAATTAAGGAAAATTTGGAAAATCGTTCAGGGTTTGATGAAATATGAAGGAATACTTCATAAAATGGAAAATGAAGCATTTGAAAAATCGTCCAAGGTTTAAAGCATGGACAGTATATGGAAATGAATTGGGGATTTATGAAAAATCGTCCAGTATTTTGGAAAATTGGGAAAATATGGAAAATAACAAGGAAATGACTATAACACATTCTGCACAAACAAGTATGCACATACAACATTCCCTAAAAGCTGACTCTAGATGCACAAGTTTTGAAATAGTTGTAGGACCTTAATCCTAACTCTAAGGTTCAGATCATCTGTGTCCAATCATGTTATGCCTATATACTCAAGCTAAGGCTCGATGTACGTGGCATAAAATCAATTTCTCCGGTTCAAGTTTTCCAACATCCTTGAGCACCTGCCGATATACGTTGGACTATGGCCCTTGGTACGTGACAGGGGGGTTTTCACCCAAATAGGTGGCCCAGTTGTGAGGCTCTGTCCCGAACTATGGTTCTGGAAGAGAGCCCAGCAACGTGAAGACCGGGACAATATAGGTGGGGTGGTTTTTGAAAACATGAGCACATGCAATCAAATCAGAAGGCTCTAAAACCTAAAGAGATAGAGATTTTGAAAAATTTGAAGAAGCAAACATTGTTTTCAATCAAACCTAGATTGAGGAGGGTTGTATTAGACCTAAGTCTATGTGAGCATGAAAATTTACTCCTCAATATGGTCCTACCAAACCATACTTAGTCTATATGAGATCCATGTCAGTTGGGTTCAAGTCTAGGCTCCTAGGTTCACATGATATCATGAAATAAAAGTTGACATTCCATGGAACACGATTTTGACAATTTGAACTAAGTAGAGCATTAGATTGATCAGGCGAAGACATGTCCCATCACGGTCGCCAAACCTGTTATCATCGCAAAATTTTTACTTCTGCAAGTCAAACTGACCTTTGAAAAAGATTTTGAAAATAACTCGCCTCCGTTTTAAAATGCGGGATAATTCCGAAGAATGGGACTCGCCTGTAGGTACGAGGTTCAACCGTTCCTGGCGCCTTTACCAGGGGTAATTGAACCAAGGATCAATTGTATGCTTTGCTCTGTTCAACTTGTCTAAACCATATTTTAATTCCTAAATGCACAAAGAATCAGGCATGTGCTATGAATTTTCTGAAAATGCATATTTGAAAACATGATTTTTGCTTCAAAGATTGGAAAATATTTAGAAAATAAACTCTTTGAAAATCGTGAATCATGATTGAGATACTATATTTGAGAAAGTGAAAATCGATTTCTGAAGAAATGTAAGGATTTTGTGAAAATCGATTTTGAGAAATGTGAAATAACTTTGGAAAACTTGATTTCTTTGAATTCAAACTTTGAAATTGAAAATATAACTTAGAAAAATCGAATTTGGAACTTGGGAAATACTTGAAATATCATTTGAAAACTTAGAGTTTTGAGAAAATCGATTTTAGAATAAGACTTAGAAATTTTGAGAAAACTGATTTCTCTGAATTGAAATTGAAATTTGTAAATGCATGAATTGAATGAATATGGATTTAAAATACTTGATTTTGAGGAATTGAGAAAATCTTTTTGTATTTTTGAGAAATGCAGTGCATTTTGAAGTTAGCCTAAGAGTGTAGGCTGAATGTGGCTAATACGAAGATTATAAATCTGGGTATCATTCGTATTCTGACTATGGCCATAAATACAAATTCCACCAAGTTTGTCAACTCCGTAAAAGCTAGTGCATGTGTCATTCGTGTAGACCATGGTGAATTTATAAAATGTGCATGAATTGACCTACATAGCAGTTATATATCAAAGTTTCACTGTTTCACTTGAACCCCTCAGCTACTTGTATTTGATTTATAGGCTCTTGTACTTGTTGCTCACTTAATAAGGGCTCTCTTGAGGGGCCTTTTAGGGACCTTCAAGAGACCTTTGAGGGACCTCAGAGGGTTTTTCAAAGGTACTTTTGAGGGCCTATCGTACGCACAATCACTTTCTTGCAAAACAAAAAAACAAAACAAAACAAAAACAAAAAAAAAACTATGCCAAAATCTAAGATTAGTTTTATGAAAAATCAAGAAAACAAGATTTTAACAACCTAATCTAACAACTATAACAAACTTTGTAACAAACAACTAACTAAATAACAAACTTGATAACAAACCAACTACTTGGAACAAATACTACCTAATTCAAAATAAACAACTAAAACAACCTAACTAATTTTAATTCAAGAAAAATGTGAACTTAAACTAACTTTATTAAAACAAGAAAGAAACTAACTAATCTTGAAACAACTAAACATGCACAACAAAAAGTATTGAATAATTCTACTCTAACTAATTAATTTAGTACTGATTTTAGCAAATGACTAATGCTGAAATTATGGAATTAACTAACTAGTAAAGGAAAATGTAGGTTGCAAGACTAAATGTTCAAAAGAGTCTAAAGAAACAAAAACATTGAATCAAATAAATTAACTAAGTAATACTAAATAACCAAAAATCTACTTGCTGAATTGTTATACTAACTAATGAATGAAATAATAAGACCAGGACGTGAGCTATACTAAATTCTATTTCTAAAGCAGCCTACAGGCAACAATAAATTACTTGGCTCATGCATACAACCAGAATCACTCATGTTGCATCTTATGCTTTACCTAATGATGTGATTGTGACTTGTGCACATACACATGTTCAGTCCGGCATACAAGAAACTCCACTGACAATACCAGTCGACCGAGTCACATGACAAATGTGATCCTTGAATCACGATGGAACTTTATAACACCAGCATATACCAAGGCTCGTGTAATATATTTACCTTGATTTATATAGATTATAAACCACAGATTCACATATGAAATCAAGACTTCGGATCTTGATCACGCCCATAGATGTGGATATCAGAATGTGTGGTCTAACAAAAGCATGTTGATCTGCATGATTCATAAAATCACGTTAAACATCATAATCTCGTCTTGTCATGAATGGGATTCAATCAACTGGTTTAACCGTAATCAAAAGACCGATAAGACCTGCCTATATAGACATATCACGTTTGGTTTTTAAGTAAGAACAAACAACGTGCACTACAACTGAAACTTGTCTATTTGATGCTGAAATAAATTTATCCAAATCTCTAGATGCAATGAAACAAAAATAAAGAGAAAAACAATGTTAAACTATTGCAATAGATAAGAACAAGCAATCTAAACTAGATGTAACAAGTATGCAAAGATTAAACTATGCTATATGCAATGCTGAAATATTTATCGTATATTCTATGAAATAAATAAAAACTAATCTAAATCATAAACTATGGAGAGACAGAAGAAAAGAAGCAATCACGATCTGCTTCCGACGGAGGGGTTGAGAAAAAGAAGTGATCTTTCTTTCGAGTTACATGTACCTCCAACTTTGAGGACAAGAAAAAACCGACCCCGAAAGGGATTAGAAGCAGGAAGAACAAGGAGGAGAAAGAGAAAAAGTAAAAGGGAGAACCAGTTGAAAACGAAAAGGACGAGGAAGAGGGAGAGGATGCTGGCGTGTTTTCTCCATAGAGAGACACCCCTCTCAATTGAAAAGTTATTTTTTATACTAAAAATTTAGGTTACTCGATTTTTCCTAAAACCCCCAGTTAATTTTCAAATATTTCAATTGACCACTTCTAAAACAATGTATTTTCAGAAAAAAAATACTTCTAAACCAACTAAAATATTAGTTGATAGTTCCTAAACTAATTAAACTCCCAATTAAAAAAAGTCATAAACTATTCAAAACACTGAAAAATGCAGGAAAGAATTTAAATATGTGATTTTATCTTTATTTTGAATTTCAAAGCGGTTTTTCAAAAACATTAATAAGAATGAGCTTTTAATGCCTTTTTCGATGGATCATGCATATATATATATATATTACAGAATTTATGCATGATCAAAAGGTAACCGTGGTGTAGGTTTCAATTGATTATGAGAAAAGATCCAATGAAACAAGAAAATCGAGTCCTATTATATTGATTTAAAATAAAGGGCTAAGATCCATCCAAGACATGTTGCCTTAAATAAAGGTTTTACTTTTGTAAATGGAATTTGGAAATGAGGATAATCCGATTTAATTTTGGAAGACAATTGGTTTGGATGAGGGTTGGATGCACTTTCTAAAAACAATCTGAATCCGACACTTTTTGCTTTAACAACAAATTAATGTGTTGTCGAAACAACCAAAAACATTAAAATTGGTTTCTTCAATAAATAAAGCCAATTCCCCATACTCTTTCCATAATACTAGTAGTCTGGATAGGATTCAAATTCAAAAGTATATGTCCCAAATAGATTGATGAGATTATCCGTGGTTTTTCTCCACAGCATTAACCAAAAAGCAACCACTTCCAATCAGAGAAGAAAGAGTACCAATCAGTGCATAAAGAGTACCAATCAGTGCATAATACGGATCATTTGTATTTACACCATTTAATTCTGAAATGGATAACACTGTTACACTTGCTTATGACACTAGATTAAATTTGATACAAATTTATATAGTTTACGTAGCAGTATGTTTAATTCGCAGCTTAGGCTACCGTCTTATTGGCAACTTAGGCTACCTTCTTTCCTTTACCAAATAGCAGATTCAACCAGTAAGTACTGGAATTTTGTGCTGCTGCCTCTACACGCTTCCTTCCAATCTGGAAAAGTACAATACAATCAATCACAAATTAATGCACAAATCATATGTGATGAATGCAGAAAAGCCAATGAACCATATCCACAAACAGAACACAACATTATGCCTATAAGCCCTTTTTTTTAGTTACAAGAGAGATCCAGAGACTTGAGCGGATCCTGTAAAACGCTAGGTGAGATTAGCAATCTCACCCAGCGTTTACAACCACAAAACCCCTCAGTACAAGTGGGACCCACAGAGGGGTGGGTTTTGTGATTGTAAACACTGGGTGAGATTGCTAATCTCACCCAGCATTTTACAGGATCCGCTCTCTCCAGAGACTGGTAGCAGGTAAGTCAGACGTCAACCCCCAGCAGGGGGAAACTCCATGGCTAGGACCCTCGCCCCAGGGCCTATGCTACGCATTGGCTAAGCCTACTGAGCAAAATCAAGATAAAATTACTACAATATTCAAGGAACATAATTATGCATTTACATTTTATAGCCACCCACAATCACAACAATGACTTAATGGTACTTTGGAAATAATTAACCCATTTCACTTTATTATGGCAAATTAACTTATGAAATATTATAGTGATATCACATATGATTGAATATTCACTAGACAAAATACCGTATCCATGAGCCAGTAGCCAATGGTTGGCATATATTGGGTCAGATACATCACAAGAAGCACAGGCTGCAAAATAAATAAATCCCATTTAGTTCATGCAAGTAGAGATGAACATAGCATTCAACCTAGTTAACCAAGGAAATGGGACTTTGTATATAAAAGTTTAAAAAACACACTTAAAAACCAGGCAAACTTAAGAGAAGAAAATTACAAGCACTACTCTGAAAGCAGAAATGGTTACAAGCATGTTATCATACAAAACAGGTGTTCTTGAATACAAGTTGATATGTCTAAAGCACTGTCACAAATATCGGCGATATTTTGAAAATATCGTGAGAAATACTGAGACTTTAAGGTGGCCGATATTAAAGGTAATATCTCACGATATTTTCAACATATCGCCAGAAGACAAAATATCCCAATATTATCACGATAATATCATGATATTTTTGGGGAAAAACTCTTTTTTTTTAAAGTTTGCATCTCCTATTTTTTTGTTTCTTTATATTTTTGGAAGAAAAATAATGCAAAACTTATTATTTTCTTAGCTTTTTGTTGTTATTTTTTTCAATTTTTTAAACTCACTGGAATTTTTCAACTTTTGAAAATCTCGCCGAGATGATACTGTGAACTATACAGGTGACTATGGTCTAAAGTGACATCAGGAACTGGTTTCTTGGAGCAGCTCCGCATACTATGAACAAACTTTTCTGGTACTAATATGGCTGAAACGCTGACACCACCCAGTGTGTTCAGCACCTAAAAAATCAGATTTGAGAACCATTGACACCAGAATGACAGCAGAACTAGCCATTTTTGGTGTCAAAACCTTGAAACTAGTCTGTCGCTCTTGTTATCTGGGTACTTCTACCATCTGGTCCGAGTCCACAGTATGTTGGAAATAGCAGGGCAGGAACATAGGTAAATACCAGATGGCACTGTCCACCTACGATCAAGCAGTCTCTGGAATCTAAACAGAAACTGTGATTTACATGGTACACACCGTATATTATTCAGTTTCTCATTGTGCATGTAAAAAACTACATCCATATGGTGTCAGAAAATATACATCTTCTACTTTAATGATAAAATCCCGAAAACAGCAGATACACAAATTAGCAAGTAGGCAAGCATGTACTCACATACATAAGAACTCATATAGCGTTTCTAGCATCTTATATATGAAAATTAATATCAAGTTAATGGTCATAAAATATGAATACAAACACATGGACCAACCAAATTTACAAATAACACATAGACCAACCAAATTTACAATACTGACAATCAAATACTCTACCAAAGCAGGTGGTGGATCTGCATGGTCGAAGAACTTGCTTAGTTAAAATTTTTCCTAGCATATATGAAGTGCAAGACAATCATAAAAAGATTACATAAGCAAAGTTCTTAATCAAAGCTATCAACATGTAAATGGGCAGGAAGAATGTGATAAGTGCTATAATCCATTAAAATGTCCTAATTGGAAAATGATTCAACACCAATTCAAGACTTCATTTATTAGATAAGTTAATTCTATTACTAGATACACCTTCCTACAATGATAAAGATGAAATCACCTGAAAATCTCAAATGCAATCTCATATTTGATGCTTTTTCTCGGGAGGGTCCAAATAACAGAGTTCTTACATTACCTAGTACAGTAGCAGTGCACTACAAAGTAATAAATGCAATAGCAGATATACATGCTTAAAAAACTAGATTTACTTGGTTAGAATGCTTTCAACAAATGTTCATTAAAACAACACTTCTGACAGATTTCACTAGAAGCCAGTAAACTTTTACTTACTAAAACTAGAAAAGATGTTATATTCGGGCTTTAAATTTGCGTCAGCTTCTTCATTTCTTGTCTGCGACTTATTTCAACTATTTTACAACATACTTTTGTTTTCACCATCATAGTCTATTTTAAGGTTTCTAAAGCAGGAAGCAAAATGATGAGCAATGTCTAAAGTGGAAAGCAAGAAGCAAAATTTATTCAGATCTATGCAAAGTGAAAGTAGCAACTTCCTAGAAAGCACTAAAAATTGACTTGGGAAGTTTCTAAAAATTCAGAAGTAAAAAGAGTCAACACTATCACACTATATAACTACAAGTTTAGAATTAGGAAGTTTTCAGATATTCAAAGTAAAAAGAGTCAACATTATTCACAATATATAACATTATCAAGATTAACTGAGTTCTTGATCTATAAGAACAAACAGTATATGTTTATAATGCCTTTTCCCCCAGTAGTCAAGCTGCGGGACAGTCCTTAATGGTTTTCAAACCCGAGATACCTCAGGATACAGCTATTCTAACCAGTCCAATTAAGATAGTTGAACCCATGTTAATATAAAACATGAAATCGAAATGATTTTTTTTTCTACTGTATAAATATAAAGGCAAATCCCCATATGAATATTTTAAATCCAAGCAAAAATCATTATTCACTAATATCCTATTATTTGTATCGAACAAATGAACTTCAGAATAAAAAATAGTAAGCTAGATGCATATGACATAGTTCATATAACAGAAAGAAGATTTTGAACAATTAAAAGTGGGGAAAATACGATTTCTTTTCCACAGGAATCACAGTTCCATAATTTTTGTAGTGGAAACAACTCTTGTTCTGATGTTTGGGATCCAGTATTATCTCCTCTAGAGAAATGCATTTTCATGATATAAGGAAGCAGCTTGCCTAGCTTCCAACTGTGGAGCATCTAGGGAAGAGGCTGTGAGGATATGCAGGAACTTCTGTTAAACTTTACATATTCCAACCCTTGCAACCAGTTCTTAATCAGTTTAAAATTTTGTAAGCTGCTAACCTGGCTGTTCATGATGATTTTTAGATTTTCCTTTCAGGCAAAGGCATTTTATTGAACACATGTTATGTGGTTAATATGTGAGATTTGTTTTTATTTGCATTTATCACCTTTAATTCAAATATATACACGGTTTCAAAATCAATGTTGTGCAACATAATTTCACATAATAGAAGGGCCAATATTTCATTTTTATGTGCTTTTTATGCAAACTATAGGTGATCATTTAACTGTCAAAAAACCTTGATATACACAGTAAGAATGAGAGAAAAGTTCCATGCCATTCTTGACAGGGATTTCCAAAAGGCAGAGATAAAACTGTCTTCAATATGTTCAATTCTCAATGATGAACACCTACTACTTGAAAACTCTACATGGTGAATTTATAAAATATCTTATATCAGCAACTTAAATTTCTTTTATCGCTGCACATGTATCAGCAGGACTGTATAGGTAGCAGGAAGGCGTGTTCAAGAGAAAGTTCAAGGAAAGTGCTTAACCTGATATGATATCCAAACTTCTTTAATTCCATGTGTGGCTGCAACAACAGTAAGCTCAGCACACCTGTTTGCTGGAACACGTTTCTGATGTCCAAAGAGATGGATCAAATACTATCTCCAGTGAAATCATACATAATGGACCAAATAATCCAATACAAAATGCACAATGTGAAAAATTTCATTTGCAATGAATAAGAATTTCCAAAAGACAAACAATGGAACATTTTCCTTTTAATGCGCCATCATTTGAAGCTGATGATGAGACAATATAGTTAAAAAATCTCAATCTGCTCCAAATCCAAATATTTAACATTGTGTCAAGAAGTCCCATAACAGAACAAGAACATTGACATGATCAACATTTAGGCTCTATTTGGGAGATGGTATCTGTCCTGGTTATAACAAATCCTGGATTTGACAAATCCAGAATTTGAGAGCAATGAGATTTGCCAAAACCCAACAGCTGTTTGGGAGCCAGTATTTGGCAACCAGATGGGGTTGGAATCTTCTTGCCAACTGCTGGCTCCCAAACAGCCAATGGAGTTTTATCAATACAAGGGTCTCTTCAGTACCTTATGCTGCAATTGAATTCTTCAAACTTGATGGCCAGATAGCTCACATGTTTATAATATAGGATTTCCATTCGTTTTGCATATGGCATTGATTTATCCTAGAAGATCTTACTTCCACTAAAACCATTATCCATAGTGCTATAACAGTGAAATCAATTTGAGCATTGTAAACAAAACACCATTATCTGTGACATCATCATCTAAACAGCACCTATAAATTTATGAAATAATGTCATCCTTATTCACTTGATGTTTGAAATGTAGTGTAGTTAAATCCAACAACTTAATCCCTTGTAACTTGTCATTTGAGATTTTAAACTGAAAGTTCCATAGCTGATGCATGTGTTGGGAGTTGGAACAAATAACGCTTCCATGATACTTGTCACTTCCATCATAGAAATGCACTGAAAGATATCTAGTTCCACATTGCACAGAATAGGTTTACCATGAAACCTTTTGTAAATCATAAGTAATAATCTGAATGCGCATTTATATCCACCAAGACAATGAACACCCCCAAAACATAAACCTATTAGATCACGCAGCAGCGTGATTGATGTTAATATAATCCTTTTTTTTTAACAGCAAGTGTGCTTTAGTTAGTATAGGTTCTTAACTTATTTCAATAGTTTTAGTGTTCTGTTTGTCAGATTAGGTGCTAATTAGTATTTTGCATGGTAGATAGTTAATGCTTTGAGGTTTTTGGTAAGTAGTAGTCCAGTTCACGTTTCATTCTTTTTCATTAGTTAAGTCAATAGGTCAGAGTTAGTATTAGAATTAGTTATAGTTTCATATTATTTAGTTAGATTCAATATTTTGGCTGGTTCTTATCTTTAAGATTATAGTTGGTTTCAAGTTTTATCTATTAGAAATTTTTTATTGCTTAGTCCATTAAATAAATCAGCATTAGTTTAATTGCTTACATTAGCCTTAAGTTTAATTAGTTAGAGTTGATGAGTTTGTTAACATAGTTAGTCTTAGATTTAACATTTTCTTGAATTCAAGGAATTAGTTGTTTCAAGTTTGTTATTAACTAGTTAGAATAATAGTTTGTTACAAGTTTTTAGTTAGTTATAAATTTGTTAGAGTTAGTTTTAATTCTTGATTCTTGTTTTTATATATAACTAACATTTTTTTTAGAAATTGTTTCTTGCAGATTGTTTTTGTGTTTTTCTTTTCTTTTTGTATTTTACAGGGAAGCCCATGTGTGTGCGAAGAGCCCTCAGAAGAGCAATAGGAATAAAATACTAGTAGCTTGTTGGTTCAACTGAAGCAGTGCATTGCAAAGGAGGCATACCACAAGCAAATAAGACCCTTTTTCTTTTCTTTTAGTTTTAGGGTCATTTATTTTTAAGTTAAAATTGTAATAAGGCCTCTTTATTTTTTAGCCCTCCGCATAGGGTAGTACATTTTATTTATTTAATTATTTTTATTCAAGGCAATAAAGATTATAATTGTGTGGGATACAAAAATTGTTAAAGACATTCGACTCGGACTTCACCACTACTATGATCCGAAAATTGAAATTTGGTACATGGTTTACACAAGCGATTTTCATTGCAAAACCCTTTTAAAAATACTTTTTCAAAAAGTTGCATCTGGCGGTGCCCCTCTATTACCATAAAAGGAGAAGGGGGCAGGAGGGCTCTACCCTCCTGCGTTGGTTCAAAAGAGGAAGAGGAGAGCCCTCATGCACCTGTCGACAGAGAGAAAGGGCAAGAGGGCCAGCACCCTCCTACCGGCATCACTCAGAGAGAAGACAGAGGAGGGTCGGCGCCCTCCTACCGGCACCACACGGGAGAACAGAGAGAGGGGGAGGCAAGAGGGTCGGTGCCCTCCTGCCGACACCACATAGGGAGAAGAGAGAGGAGAGGAGAGAAGAGAGTACATGGGAGAGAAGGGGAGACGAAGGAGGGTCCTGGCGGAGGGGGTCGGGGAGAGAGATGAGCAGGAGAGGGGTGCATAGGGGAGAGAGAGAGAGAGAGAGAGGGGGGGAGGGTTGGATCCGATCGGATCCAAATTGGATCCAAAACACTTTTTTTTTTTAAAATGCGGGTGTTACAATAAGCATCCCCCTGTCTCACGAGGGCATGCTTGCTCGCTATGCATATGTCTGCATTTGGGGCAGACATCATCGGACTGTTGCCGGGGTTGGGGACCACCGTGTGGTCTCTGCCTCTTGACCGAAGGAATGAACTTCTTTCCTTCGTTGTTTTGCCTTTGGAAAGATGGTCGCTTAACTTGGCCACCTGAGGGAACCTTCTTCTGATCACCAGCAGCAATAGATGGTTTCTTGTTCAGGACACCTTTAGAATGCTCTCAATCGTCATTTAAAAGGGTGGTTGCTGCAATAGCCGCAAAGAAAGTCGAGGGCATACTGGTCAGGACCCAGTGACAGAGTCCTTCATTTAGTCCTCTAATGAAGTTTTCGGCCCGCTCACGATCATCCTCGAACAAGCTGGAGTAGTATCGCTCCAAGTTCTGAAATATCGTGGTATAATCCAACAGACTTAAGTTACCCTTGCATAACTCCAAGAATTCTATCTTCTTTTTATCTCGTACTTGTGGGAGAAAATAGTTTGCCAGAAAGGCTTCACGGAAAGCTTCCCAAGGAATAATTGTTTCTCTAGAAAAATGAATACCCCGGGTCGCATCCCACCATTTTTTAGCGTTATCCTTAAGTCGATAAGTACCGAAAACTATTTTTTTTTCTCGGGTCTCGATAGTACTTGGACAGCTCGCTCGGTCTCCTCGACCCAGTTTTCGGTGAGCTTAGGATCGACCTTGCCAGTGAAGGTCGGGGGATCCAGTTTCAAAAAAAAAAATCATAAGTGATGATGTTATGATGATGGTTTGTGATGCAATGGTATGGTGTGGACTCGGTACACACCGATCCACGATCTAGGATCAAAACGGATCCAAACGCACGCAGAAGCTTAAACGATATAGAGTCTGAACAGAACTCTGAGAAACAGATTTTCGGGACCCGAGCACTGTACTTTGATAGAAGCGGTCCAAATGAAAGTTGTGTGCGACTCACACAACTTTCCAACGAATCTAAATACACCAGATTCAGAGTAGGAATGTCCGTTCCACGAACTCGGAACCGGGACTGCTAAACAAGTCCAAAACAGACTGGCGGTTTTCACGGACAGACTGGTGGAAGGGATTTTTGACCCCTCAAACGTTAGAGTTTGCGAAAACTCACAACTAACAAAACAAAGATCAGATCCAGACTTTTTCAAAACACTAAGAATCAGAATTTTCTGAGTTTTCTACAACCCTCTATGACTTTTTTAATTTACGAAATGATGAGTTATTGTTGTAGGAATTAAAATTCAAATATTCGACAACGGAAATTGATATTTTTGAGGAACTTAGGCAACGATTCAATCAAAACACAAAACATGAACAATGTAGATCTAGATTCTAGCTTTCCATAAAATCAAAAAAATTGAAATTTCATGCAGGGAATCTTCAGATAACTAAAATACACCGAACACTACTACGAAAGTTCTGTAACAGGAATGTAACAGTGGACTTCCGTCAGTCCGACACCTTGACAGCAAATTTCAAGAGTTCAAACGAACGATTCTCGAAAAACTTTCAACTATAAAGTTATAGGAAATTGTTTTAGCTTTTTAGGAAGCTAAAGAACGCGAAAATTCGTTCAGTATTGAGTCCGACACGGAAGTTTTATTAGGGACACCTTTGTTATCTTGTAACAACGTTTTGGTCTTTTTTATAGGGTCTGAGTTCATTCACACACATCAATAATCCGAAAGAACTTGAGACCAAACAAGACAAATTATAACATAAAACACTTCTAATCATGTATTAGCAACTCTCTAATGATCTAATACAACTTAGCAACGATAAATCATGAACAATCGCAAAACAAATGCGAATAAGAGTGCCAAAAAGAACTAGAACGAAGAACCGATGGTGATATTCGGGTTGGGATCGATAATGGCCGTCGTTGGGAAGCAACCAACGCCACAAGATGAACCCGAACAGTAAGAATGGATTTCAGCAACCATAAACAAGTTGTCACAACCATCACGAGAATGACTTCTCACAAGTTCCACTTCTCTACTCACAAGATAACATGTTTCTTCCTTTCTTACCAAAGCACCACACTCAAAAGTATCTCACAAGCACCAACCAGCCACCACCCCCCACAAAACTCACGATTTTTCAAAAATGAAGAAGAAGCCCCCCTCCCCTTGGTCGACCTCCCCAATTAAAAGCATTGTGGCTTGGGAAGGGCCATAATAAAGAGGCCATGGGCCTTCCCAAGCCTTGCACCAAAAACGAGCGTGCAAGGCATCATTTTTTTGCCAAGAGCTAATAAATATCCAACAGCCCATTTTTTTACTTTGTACTGATCAACAAGATTTGAATGAGGTCGAAGATGGACCACACTCATGTGGCGCCAACTAAGATCCCTCATTGAATATGGATCTCGATCTAGATCCAGATCGTGCAGTTAAATGGATCCTGCACCAATACATTAGAGAAGCGAATATGCGAAAAATAAAAAACTACCCTTGGACCCCATACACCCTCTAGTACCACAAAAAAATCCTATAGGGTATCAGAACTATGCTCCTAAAAAAAATAAAATAAAAAGATTACATGAAATAACTATTGCTGATACAATATCAAAAAAAAATTCATTCCACAATAGAATCGAAACAAAAGAAGGGGCACGACGAGCATCAGCTAAATGGTAGATCCACTAGGACAAGGACCGTCCTGCAAGTGTGTGGATCGCCTTGGCTAGCGATGCCCGAAGCGGGTCTGGAGAGTTGGATTGGGATCCAACTCCGCTTCTGAATTCTGAATCTCTAGATGCTCTATATCAGTTTGTCTCAGTAGATGCAGCTTGATCCCTTTGAGCATGAACTTGACTTTGCATTGCATTGGTCAGGGTCTTGAGGGAATCCATGACGAATCTCCGTTATTCAGACTGTTTGTCAGTTGATTCGCCATTCGTACTTTGCATTGTCCTTTATTCATACCAAAGGATGGCTAAGTCAGGATTTGTTTAAAGAACTCAAAATCAAAATGACAAAATTTATATATATTACGAAACATCTTACAAAAACCTAGCACCGCTGGTTGATAATGCAAAAAGAAAAACTTGTCGCAAAAAGAGTTCACAGACTCTGAAATAAAACTATAAGTACCAACTCCCCTCAAGGACGGTTCGAGTATCGTCTAACATAATTCCTCGTGTTGCCAATGTGCCTAAGCCTGCGTAAAGGAGAGGGGGGTAAAGTTGGAGTTTCATTGAGGGCTCCAGGCCTGTAAGGGGTGTTGTTGGCATATAATGTGGTAAGTCTGGTATATAGAGGGGTGTAGATTCGGGAGTCTTGAAGTAGTTGGGAGAGTTGTTAGGCAAGTTGTTGCTTTGCGTACCCATTGAGTCTGATGATACCTCAACATGTCCGAGTATTCCTTGAGCACCCTGGACTAAAGAAGTTGCGCCCTCCAGTCCCTGGGCTGCAAATTGTCTTTTGTTATTACCTTCTTTAAGGTAACAAATCTCAATGGAATGCCCCAATTCTCCACAATAGAGACACTCGTCCTAAGTGTCCGGGGGACCTTCAACATCTTGTGTGCCAGATGCAATCTACTGATTGACGAGTACCTGAGACAGAATATGACTGTCTTTCCTAAAGTGCAATGCAGCCCATGTTGTGGCTAACGGTACTTGGTAAGGAAAAAGGAGTATGAGTCCCTTTGGATCCTTAAAGATGGGTGGAGGTGGTCTGTTAGCCCAATAATTTGACCAGGATGTCAGGTGTCCATTATTTCCTATAACAGACCCCATACCACTCATTGGGCGGTCACGCGTCCTACGTGCTCCACCCCCATAGGCTCTTTCTGCTTTAGCTGGCAGATCCATGCCTTGCATGGCTACCGTATGTGCATTGCCAAGACCGTCGTCAGACATAAGCTTCAAAAGAACGTAAAAAATATCTTTTTAGTCTTATCAAAGCATAAAATGTATCAAAATGTTTTTCTTAGTATAACAAACTTAGAAAAAAGGAAAAACTTATACTCAGTGCGATGTGGATGTCGGATGATCAAGAACCAATGTATTCTCTGTCGCTCTGATACCAAAGTTGTAAAGCCCCGAAATTCCGAACTTGTAAATTTAAGAAAAATTTTGAAACTTTGCAATCAATCCTTTTTCAGAGTTTAAAACAGTAGTTCAACGAAAAATAGTGTTTGAAAGAACAAGTCAACGGACCTTGGGGGCATTACAAGTGAACTTTACCTTTGCATAGAGATTTTGGATCTTCATATAATCATTGAAACTACATAGCTTTAAAAAGTTTTGATAAATAAAGTTTGTATAAAAGAAGTGTTACAAAAGAACCCTTATACAAAATTACAAAAAAGGACATGTTTAGGAGTGAAACAGCAGAGAGATAGTGGATCTTTGATATCATCACGTCATCGCGGCATCACCTGTGGTATCAACTTAGTCATTACCTACATCCCATGAAAACGGGTCAGACTTATGAAAGCCCGGTAGGTGCATTGATAACAAAAGTCAGCACAAAACTAACATATGTGTTATACATTTCGCAACATGCATTTTTAGAATAAGTAAAAATGAGCATGGAAATCTTGTTTCAATAATTACTGACCTAGGGGTATGCACATGATAAAACGTAAAAATAACTGAGATTGTCTGAGGTTTATTATTCTATGTATTTTGATACCTCAAACAACTAGCTGAGTTTGCTCCTAAGGGGATGACCTATTGACCAAGAGAGAATTCCTCAGAAGTATAAACGACAGGAGATGCATCTAAACTTCTGCAAAAGTCAATGGGATCTTAGAATAATATTTGGTAGACCAGTCCCCTAACTCCGATGATCGGAGACACCGAGTAATTGCTACTTGAGGAGCATAGTTGTTAACAACTTATCCATCGAAGTTTTTGTATCATCTCATCCTCTCTCTTAAGAGAACCAAAGAGACAAATGGGTATGTCAGGTCTTATTTTAACTAACAACTCATTCTACATGCTCTGGTCTTTTAAACCAAATCGAGCATCTTGCCTGTGACGGCGATCATTTTATTTATGTGATTTTCCTTAGCCAGGTGCTATGTTGCACTTTGAGGTCATAATAAACCTTTAGTTCATTCATCGTTGTACTAACATGTCGTGCATGTCTAACAATACCAATACGATGGGGACGATGCGAGTTTTCTCAAAAGAAAACCCCAACCACAACGATATCCCGCGCTTTAGATCGGGACCGATTTAGAAAGGGGGTTTAGAGGAACTTTTCAATGATAGATGGTTTGTCTGGTAAGTATGGATGTGACATCATTGGTCCAAGTATACAAGGGAGTCTTGCCATAAACCTGAGGTAAGCTATGTATGAAATTGTTAGGTGATGCGAATATGCAACCGTAAAATATATGTTTTACTTTTAAAGACATCGAGGAAATACGAGCTTGAAATCTCACTTGGGGATTCTTTCAACGGTAACCATGCCAGAAATATGAAGTCTCGTCTGTTGTGCTGAATGATGCACTGAAAATGGTTTTTATAGTGTTGCGAATAGAATGATGTAACAAACTTAATTTAACAGAATAAGTGACCATTGTGTGGCAGGGGTCGAACCCAAACCCAGTTCGAGTCAACTAGACCGAGACGGGTTTTTACTACTAAGCCAGTCTCGGTTTCCAATCGAGCTGGCTTGATTCCTAATCGACTAGGGACTGAGCTGAGATCAGTTGGGCCCGAGATCAGCTTAGTTCTGGCCAGGCCCAGGGAAGCAACAGCTGTTGTTGTTGTGTACGAGGGGCAGTGGCCAGAAGAAAAAGGGGGTAGGGCAGCTCGGTGGCTCGAATGAGCCGAGCCAAGCCCAACCTGAGCCCCAAGGTCCACCTCGACTTGGGGCACCCTGGCGAAAACCGAACCTAGGCTAGCACAACGACAACCCCGCTGCCACAGCCTGGGGCAGTGGAATAGAGCCACCACCCTGGTGGCTCTGGTTCCCCGTTCGAACCACACGAGAGGGGGAATGGCTGCCCAAAAAAGGAAAAGTAGCAGCTGCCTAAAGTTGCTGCTGATTTCCCTTTTCAGAAAAACCCACTGAAGAGGGTGCTAGGCACCCTCTCCCTAGCAAGCCAAAACCACCAGTGGTGGCTCTGGTTTGCCAACGAAAAGTAGGGAAGAAGAGGGAAAGGCAGCACCCGGGTGGTGCTGCCAAGCAGGGTGGCAGCATTGAGCGATGTTGCCACCAGAGAGAAAAAACAAAAAGGAGAAGGGCGGCACTCGAGTGGTGTCGCTGCTTCAGGCAGGGTGGCAACATCGAGCAATGTCGCCACCACTGAGAGAAAAAAAAAAATAGGAAGGGTAGCACCCGAGTGGTGTCGCCACTTCAGGCAGGGTGGCAGCATCGAGCGATGCCACCACCACCGAGAAAAAGGGAGAGGGTGGCACCCGAGTGGTGTCACCGCTCAGGCAGGGTGGCGACATCGATCGATGCTGCCGCCACTGAGAAAAAAAGGGGAAAGGTGGCACTCGAGTGGTGCCACCGCTTCAGGCACGGTGGCGGCATCGAGCAATGCCACCACCACCGAGAAAAGGAGAGAGGATCTGAGAGAGAGAAAGAGTAGACTTACAGGGAGAGAGATTCTGGCGTGGGTCTCCAGCAACCAGGAGAAGACGCAGAAAGGGAGAGACGGGGGCGTAGAGAGAGAGAGAGAGAGAGAGAGGAGTGTAGAGTGAAATGGGGAGAGAGGGGAGAGTGTTGTGTGTTCTCCCCCAAAGACAAATTCGCGTGTTCCAGTGTGTACGAAGGAATATCTTGGGACCCGCGATAATTCATATGCCAATGTTACCCACGATGAATTTATAATAAAATAACATATAAAAAAGGTAGATATAAGTTTGACGAAAATGTCCTTTGATAGCTATTTACGAAAATACACGTTCAGACTCAGCGAAACGAACCTAAAGTGCGCTCTCTTTCTTCTCTGTTTGAACTTCCCGTCGTCATCTTCTTCTTCTTCCTTCTCCGTGAAACACTGTAAAACCCTCTCTCTCTCTAGAGAAGAAATTAAGGGAGGCAAAGAGTCGGCGATCCAATAGTGATCGTCGTCCTCTTCCTGCTAGCAGTGGCTGGAATGCTGCCTTCGTCCAGCGGGCAACCGACTGCGGTGGCCCCTCCGCCGCCTTCGAGGGATACCTACAATAAAATCTTCCTCCAGTACGGCTTTCAGGTGAGTGAACTGGCGCGTCTACCACTACGTCGGCAATACTTCTGATCAGGGTTATGCCTTCCAGACCACCCTGACGCTGCTCAACACGGGCATTCGCACCCTCAAGTCCTAGCGGGCATTCGTCAGGTTCTGGCACCGCGAGGTCCTCATCTCGACCTTCGGCGTCGTGCTCTCTGACAGGACCCACCTCCTCGCCAATGTCAGGAATGGCACGTTCCTCTCCAGCTTCCCCGTGACAGACCGCTAAATCGAGTAGCGATTTACGAAAATCGCATAGCTAAAAAAAATGGCAAATCGCTATGCGATTTTCGTAAATCGCTATATCGAGTAGCAATTTATGAAAATCGCGTAGCGAAGAAAAAAGAAACGGCAAATCGCTAAATCAAGTAGCGATTTACGAAAATCGCGTAGCAAAAAAAAATGACAGATCACTACACGATTTTCGTAAATCGCTATATCAAGTAGCGATTTACGAAAACCGTGTAGCGAAAAAAAATGCTAAATCGCTAAATCAAGTAGTGATTTACGAAAATCGCCTAACAAAAAAATGGCAAACCGCTACATGATTTTCGTAAATCGCTATATCAAGTAGCGATTTACGAAAATCGAGTAGTGAAAAAAATGGCAAATCGCTAAATCGAGTAGCGATTTACGAAAATCGCGTAGCAAAAAAAAATTGCAAATCGCTAAATCGAGTAGCGATTTACGAAAATCGCATAGCGAAAAAAAAGGAAAATCACTAAATCGTGTAGCGAAAAAAAAACGCAAATCGCTACGCGATGTTCATAAATTGAGTAGCGATTTGCGTAAATTGCTAAATCGCGTTGCGAAAAAAAGGCAAATCGCTACGCAATTTTCGTAAATCGCATAGCGAAAAAAAAAATTGTCCTTTTCTAGAATTGTTGTTTCATGACACCAATAGCGGGAAAGGGTGTTACGAAAACCGCGAGCAAGAAACAACCGAAGGAAACAAGAACGATCAAACAAAACAAAGTAAGGATACATAGATTTACGTGGAAAAACCTCCCCTCAAATCTGAGAGGGAGTAAAAAACCACAGCCGCCCAGAAGAAAAACTTTATTGCTCTTTTTCGACAGTTACAAGAGGTAAAAAAAAGAAAGAATTTTTATACAAGGCAAGGGCGACAACCCTAAACCTAAACAAGTCGAGTCTAATCCATAAGAAACTGGGTCTCAAACATAAGCCCAAGAAAAAAAATCATCAAAGGGGACCCGCGTCGAGGGGAGCCCTCGGACCCCCCCTTCTGTAAGGGCAAAAACTCTGAATCAAGCTCCACAACTCATCAAAGGGTACTTAAGTCTTTGCAACTGCTCCTTTTCTAGAATCGTCGTTTTATGGCACCAATGGTAGAAAGGGTACTTAAGTCTTTGCAACCGCACCAGTCTCCGACGCTAACTGATGCTGACAAACATGGGGATACGAGCCGCACGTGCTTACATACATGGCGCTCATTCGAACCCGCGAACACGCACCTGCCTGTTCGGGGGGTGCACATATAACCTGCTTCGGGGAGGGAGGGGTGGGCTTCATTTTTTAAAAAGAACCCCCCCCCCTCGTGGGGGGGTTAAATAGCGTAACGGGGGGATGTCGACATCCAACCCGGATCCGGGTTGGATCTGGTCGCATCCAACCTGGATCCAACCCAAAAAAATTGGGTAAGAGGGGGCGTTTGGATTGGGTTGGATCTATGTGGGCCCAACTCAATCCATATATATATATATATATATATATATATATATATATATATATTGTTTTTTGACAGGCCTTAATTTTTTTTTCTTTTTTTTCGCTTTTGTGATAAAAAAGCTGGAAACTGTCACCCAAACAGCCCATGTTGAGTTGGTTTTTGGCAAACCAGGTTTGCCAAAAACCTAGTTTGAAGCAAAAACCTGGTTAGACAAAACCAGATTTTGCCCCCCTGTCATCCAAACAGGGCCTAAAAAATGCAAATATCCAATAGTTAGTGTTGCTTATAGTGAAGGTAGGTCATATAAATGCATCTATCATGGAAATTTTCTTATTTGCACCATATGATATGACAGGACAAGCAAAGTTTGAGTGGTTTCGTTGGGTTTACAACCTTTTATACAAGTATCTAAACTTCTTAGTATCACAAGCTACACAAACACTTAATTACCTATTGTAATAGCTTTATTAGCTTCATTTCTTAGAAGTAGCCTTTCTTTTTTCTTCAGTTGTTTTTGACATAGATTACATATTGTAATAGCTTCATCTGCATGTATGGTGTAATAGAAAGATACCTTACAATATTTCATAATATAGCATTATGCTATTTAATAGCTATGTCACATGGACTCTTCTAGAGGGTCGCCACACCTGTGTCGACGTGATGCAACGTAGGTGCGGGTGTGGCTATTTTAAAAATCAGCCGCACCGGGTGCAGTCAAACTTTCTTGGGTGCTGTCAACCGCACCCAAGATTATAAGTGTCCAAAAATGGACTCGATCAACTATGACCGAGTCCATTTCGGTCAAAAAAATTTGTGTTTTAAGGGGGAGGGGGGGTTAGGGCACATTTGCACAAAAAAATTGGGTTCAACTTTCTTCTCCTCTCAGTTTGGCAAGGGCCGAACCCAACCTTGGGTTCAACTCTCATGGTTGCTGGGTTCAGCAGAGCAGAACCCAAACCCATGCCTGGGTTGCTGAACTCAGGCCTGCTAGTTTATACTCTTGGGTTTAGCAGAACTGAACCCAGGGTTGCTGGGTTCGGCTCTGCTGAACCCATGGGCAGTGTTTCTGGATTCAACACAACCTAGGCCTCCTAGTTTATGCTCCTTATATGATAATTATTTTTATTTCATTAGTAATGCTAACTTAAAATTGTTACAGTATATATATAGATAGATAGATAGATATATACCCTCCCCATACCCCGCACCCATTTTTTTAAAGTGCTGCATCGCTGCACCCGCACCCGCATCTGCACCTACATCCGCACCCGCACCTATGTGACATTTAATAGTGCTTATTCTTTTGCTTTTCTAAACAAATAGTGCCACCAACTGCTACAATCCTCCCAATTACAAATGAAGAATGTGTTTGATGTTTCACTTTGCATTAATATAACAAAACATTTTGCTTCCAACAATAGACAAAATAGATCAATTTATAAATCAATACTCATTCTCAATCATGACATAGTACCTCAGTATGAGGGGATTGTCCAACTGAACTAGCAACTCCAGTACCCTTTGATGTGTCTATTGGCCCTGGACAGACAATAGTCACCTTGATCCCTCTTTGACATAGCTGTAACAAGAAGCACAGTATCAGGAAACAAAGAATCCAGAAAAAAAATAGTTTGTATTATGTAGCTAGAAGTAACAGCATCTTGAAGATTTCTTAACAGAGCAGAAAGGCTAACAGACAAACATAAGGAATCCTATCAGAAACCACAAAAAACAGTACACGTCAAATACAAAAAGCAAGTTACTTTTTACACTTTGTTGAATAAAAGCAAAAAAAAAATGTATAGGAACTAGAAAAGAATAAATGCCCATATCATGCAATAGATGCAAGGGAACCTCAGAATGTCCATATATGTTTCATGCTAACAAATGCTTTGATGAAATATACTTACCTCAGAACGCAGCGTATGGAAATATCCATTTATTGCATATTTAGAAGCAGAATAAATGGCTTGGCCGGGTGAAGGTGTTTTCCCTGCAGCACTGCTCATCTATGGCAAAAAAGAAACCAACAAAGATAACTTGAAAAAAGAAGGTTGATGATCAAATAAACGAGGCATAGAAAGGATTAGCTATTTTACCACCACAAAATGACCCTTTCCCCTCTTCAGCATGAAAGGTGCAAGGTGTCGAGTAAGAGCGATTGTTCCAAAAACATTCACATTAAATGTCGCCTGGAACAATGAGATATGTATTAACTTTTTCCTTTAAAACAAGATTTAAAGCGCCTACATTCCCAAAAAAAGAAAGCAGGTTCCTTTTGGTACCAGAAGAGCTTCACTAGTTGTATCCAGAACTGCTGTTTTCTGCAAACAAAGATGGAATGAGCAAAACTAAGTAAAGCTGGATATGTTGCTTTTGGAGTGCTAAAAGGCCACATTAAACTACATGAACAGACAATTCTCTGCTTGAATTTGTTTCAAACACTGTTCTCATAGAGTTTTCTTGCATGACTGCTCATGATCTCAAAGGTGCTCAAAAGGAAAAAAACTAATCACCAAAAACAAATATTTTGGATCCAAATAATCCATCTCCCTTGTTTTGGTAGTGAATGTTAAAGCTTATTTTACTGATACACGAAGACGACAAAGTCCAACCTGCAGGTTATACTTTCCTTTGATGTTTGAAAATAAGGCATAACTAGGCCACATCCTGTTTATTAGACTATGTGCAGCCCTTTTCTCTTATTTGAGGAAAAACTAGTTGACATGAGGGGATACTTTTCATACTGCATTCAAGACCTCATATTTCTAAGTGTTAATATAAACATTGAGCATTCTTTAGTGGTTAGCATATTCTGATGTTTTAATTTTTCCCCATCCGAATTAATCTAAAGATATCGAAGCCACAAGTATCCCAAAGGATACAAATCAGATGAACAGAATGAAGAACTCAATAGAATTGCAACGAGTTGTAGCAAACATGATCAGCAGCATCAGAATGCACATAGACAATTACCTAAATCCTTAAGTTGAAAATAAAAAGTACAAATAAAGTTGGCAGAAAGAAACACCTACTGTTATTGTGATTCAAGTAATTGATGAAAGGGGACAATTAAGGTTGTTCATTTCCCATAGAGTTTTTGAATAAGAGGAGCACTTACAGGGCGCTCATATGCTGCATTATGAATCATATAATCAACACCACCAGCAGCAAAAAAAGACTCAGCTTTCACCACTGCTTCCCTCAAGGAATCTTCACCAGATGCGAGATCCAAAGGTAAAATTTTCACTCCATCTGGGACATGTTTACCTACAAAAAGTACTGCACAATGAGGATCTGGGTACACCAGAAAAAATAACAAGTTTCCATATATGTACAGACATATACGTTTGTGCGTGTATATATATACACATATACGTGCATACATGTTTATTTGTATACACACACATGCATATAGATACATATACATATTTTTATATATTTGTTTGTGTAACATATATATATGCATATATATATAGAGAGAGAGAGATGAACCACCATCACAGAGAGTTAACTACCTTTCAACTCTGATTTGACTCTTTCCAGTTCAGATTCTTGCCGTGCAGAAAGGATCAGCTTTGCACCTAAACTCGCAAATTGCTTAGCAAGGGCCTCCCCTAAAAATTAAGGGTCAACCACCATAATAATTAGTATTTTTCACTCCTCTTTCCCCCCTTAAAATTAGCATGAATCAACAGGTAGTAGAGCATGATATAGTAGATTCCTAGCAATAGAATACGACCCTAGTCAAAACACATACGTTTCTCTCGTACACTATGGGAATGCTGAGATTACAAACTATTGTTCACTTCAGAATGATATTAATTTACTAAAATTAGAAAATATCATCACTTACAGAATTCATTTTCAATGTGAATATCCCAAAGCTAGAAGGAAACAGACTGCAAGAGAATTTAACAGTTTAGACATGGAAGTAGGGATGGTCTAACTTATACCCTGTACAATCCGCGTCACGATTGCCCTTATTTTCAAATACCATGATGCGTTTTCAGCATATATTACTAGCTCCAGTTTTTTCTGTTTTAGCATCAAACCAGAAAAAAAAAAGAAAAAGGAAAAGAAAATTGAGCACTTGAGTATTGTCAAGCGGATTTAATCACAAGAGACAACAGCCCTTCTACTAATAAAATTGTTCAATGAATAGTAAAATTTTAAAAAAACGGTTAAGAAATATTACCCATTCATCAGCGCCGCAACCAAATACCTCGACTAACTTTTCCATGAACAATATAATTCTCACATAAACCAACATAACTAACCAATTCAAAAGACTTCGAATAAATGAAGAGCACGTATTAAATCACAAAAGAGCTGAAAGAAAATTCAAAACGATGGCTTACCGATTCCACGGCTCGCACCCGTAATCCACACAACCTGAGAGCGACCAACATCCGGAATCCGATCAAAACCCACATGTAAACGCACACCAAAGAGAATCAAATTCGTCGAAGAAAGATCCCACCTTATCTTCCACTTCTTCGCGCTTAGGCGACCCTTTAGCTAGCAAAGTGAAATCCCCTAAAAACGAAGACACCGGACAAGAAAAAAACTTTCAATTTTGCACACTCTCTAGTCGAATATTTAGTTGCACTCCACGCAAATGAAAGAAAGAAGACACAGACCCTAACGGAATAAAACAAGAATATGCAAATCGGCAGAAAAACAACGCGCACCATCGGCTGTAGCGAATCGAAACGCCAGCAAACACGCCAAGAAAACGAAGACTAAGACGATGAGTAGCATTCTCAGAGAGAGAGAGAGAGAGAGAGAGAGAGAGTCCGATCAAATTGAGGTAGGAGCAAACTTGCTTGGTCCGATAATGGTCATATGTGTGGAGCATGGTCCTGGTCCTTAATCATATCGATATGGGCCAGATGGGTCATTATGAGCTTATGACCCGACTAACGTCGTCCAACTGCCCCCTTGACTGGGTCCCACTCAATCTCACAATTTTTGTAAGGATTTTCTTGGCCAAAAAAAAGCTATAAATTAAAAAAAAAAGGAAGAATGATTGGAAAGGATGAACATATATAACGTTTAAAAATAAAGAATATAAAACAAAAGTTAAAAGACTGAATTTATCATTATAAAATCGAGATATAAGTTTGGCTAAGGGCCATCCTTGCCTTATTGTTCATATTCAAATTAAGAATTTAAGAGATGGTTGATATGGATCGGGATGTCAATCCACATCATAGCTCATTCACCGGGTGGCGCTTAGACCCATTACTTGATCAAGTCCAAAAATCTAGCACGTGGAATCATATACCACCTCCACGAGTTAATTTGAGGACCAAACCCATTTAGAGTAGTGAACTTATGTTAGGCATTTATGGAGTATGAATGCATGTGCTCAAGAAATTCGGATCAGCTTATGACATGGAACGTGGATTTTCAAAACCGAATGTTCGAGCTGCATTGCTTTTACTTTTAGTGCGTCCTCCTTATAAACTTGTAGGTTGGATATTCCAGGTCTAGATGTGTGTATCATCTTGTTATAATTGACCTACTAAAATTTAACCTAAAAGTCAAGCTCTCATCATGTGATACTGATAGTTGGTAGACTACGTCAAAGTGACGCAATTTTCATGCTGACGTGTCTAGCTACGGTGACATGACCAAACTGATGAAAACAAACAATGACACGTACAGATGGTATTTGAATTCTTTAATTGTTTTTTAATAATGTTTTATATAAATATACATTTTATCTATTAATATGTCAAAAATTCATTTTGTGTTGAATTAAAAATTAAAAAAAAGCATGTCTTTGTGCCTGTGTTTCAAAAACATATTTTGAAGTTGTGCATCATATTTGCGTCATGCATGGGGGGTGTACCCACCTTTGTAAAAGATGTAAAATATAAAGGACACAAAAGGTAAAGAGGTTTAATGACCGTCGTAAACATTGCCTACGAGGGCTTTATTGATATGATAGGGGACACTTGTAAATGTGATGCAAATAGGTTATCGGATTTGCAAAACTACAATATAATTATACTATAGAATTGAAAATCCAACTAATAAAAGAGAAATCGCAGTAACAAGAAAATAGCATGAAAATAAAATAAATCTAAAAATAAGAGTGTTGGAAATTTTGCTTAGGCAACTGAACTTGAACTAAGTGCGCTCGAAGGCACGCGTATACATCAGTGGCGGAGCCAAAAGTTTTTACTTGGGTGGGCAGACTTCGGGTCTCGGGGACAATGCTATGATCTTGAAGGATGATCCATTTATTCGGACCAGTGGCAGAGCCAAAAAAATTTCGCTGGAGGAACAGTCGTTCGTGGAAAGATAAAACTTAAATAAGCCTTTGAATTAAAATAACAATTGTTACAAACACAAACAACAAAATTTATGAACATAATAAGATAAAACCTTAAATTGTACTTTTAAACTAAAATAAAAATTGTTCACTTAAGAAATACAAACAACTAAATTCATGAAAATTTTACAATTGGCATCTTCGATTTTTCATATTTTGAAAACAATTCATAATTGCATCATCACTGATGGTATCAAATGTCTCATTCTCTATGTAAGTAACCAAAGCATCATTGATCCATTCATCTCACATTCTATTACGTAGACGACTTTTGATATTGTTCATAGCTGAAAATGTTCTTTCAACACTTGTTGTTGCAACTGGCAAAGTTAATGCCAACTTAATCAATAGATACACATGAGAAAATACAATGTGCTTTTGAGTTGCTACCATCATCTTTGCTAGCTCTGCTAAAGATTTTAAACTTGAAAACTGATCACTGTTTTGCTTTTGATATATATATATATATATATATATATATATATATATATATATATATATATATATATATATATATATATATATATATATCCAATTGATTTTTCAATCTAATTATGTTTACTTTAGAAAAGTTCTTAGGGTAAAGCTCAGCAAGACAAATCAACTTATCTTTATCAAAAGCAGAAAAAGAATTCTTTGGACTCAAGCATGCCATTGAAAGGAGGAGCTCTGTATTTGCTTCAGTGAAACGATCATTCAACTCTTGAAGTTGCAAATCAATAATAACATAAAACACATCAATATGATAATGATGCAATGTGGTGATCTTTTCAACCTTACGTCTTGGTCGTCCTTGAGGTGTATACGAGTGCCCTAGATCAGGAATCAGAATATCAAATCTCTTACAAAATATGAACACTTTGTTTATGAGAGAGTCTCATCCATTGTCTCTCAGACCTTAAAGGCATTGTTTTGATATAGTGACTAAACTCATAGCATTTACAATGTCTTGATCTTTTCGCTGAAGTGCTTGTGAAAGATCATCAGTTATTCCCAAAACTTTACACATCAAATGTAAGCAAAACACAAATTCAAAATCTTGCAACTAATGATATAAAATAATTACATCTGAACTTTTTCTTGAATATGTATCTTCTGCAATGAAATCTAAGACTTGAATAACAGAAGAATACATATCGAGTAAATTAACCAAAGCATCATAATGAGAACCCCACCGAGTATCACCAGGTCGTTTAAAACTTATTTCTTGATTTAATCATCGTCCTGTTTCAAGTTCACCCAATGCAAGTGCTTCAGCAATTTGCATAAATTCTGTTTCTCGAATAAGCTCAGATCTCTTGTATGAAGTGGAGAAAAAAGTTGACAACCTGCCTAATATATTGAAAAACACATCAAGCAATGAATTTTTTTTTTGCAACACCAACTAATGTCAATTGAAGTTGATGTGCAAAACAATGAATATAATATGCAGATGCATTTTCATGTAATATAAGACTTTTCAATCCATTAAACTCCCCTCTCATATTACTTGCTTCATCATAACTCTGTCCACGCAAACTTGATATGCTTAATTTATTCTTACAGAATGCTTCTTCAATTGCTTGTTTGAGTGACAAAGAACTTGTTTCAAGAACATGCACAAGAGTAAGAAATCGCTCAGCCACTTGACCTTTTTCATTAACAAACCGTAAAACAATAGCCATTTGTTCTTTAGTTGATACATCATGAGAATCATCAAGTAAAATAGAAAAAAAGTATCTCCAAGTTCCATGATAATAGCATTTATGGTTTGTATAGAAGCAACATTGACAATATCCTTTTGTATATCAGGAGATATCAATTTGTTATTTTTTAGAGCACTTTTCAATACAACTTTATTTATGTCATCATTGATCTTTGCAAATATCTTCAACAACTCAATAAAATTTCTTCTATTAAGAGATTCTTCAGCTTCATCGTGCCCTCGAAATGTCAATCCTTGACTTAACAAGTATCTGATTGCATTAACAGTTGCCCAAAGGCGAAGTCTATATTCATCTTTCTGTCAAACACTTTGTTGATAAAGTATAGAATCAATATGTTGTTTTTGTTGCATCAAATTTTGACACTTCATTTGTGCTGAATTGTGAAAACTGTTAGAGCTTCCAACATGTTTATCAAACCTCTTCTTGTCTTTCCAGTTATCAAATCCTTCAGATACGAATGTCTCTACACTAATCTTCTCTGTGCTTTTTGGCCTGAAAAGATAATATTGCAAACAATATGCTTTATGCTTACTTGTACTATACTCCAACCAATCCTTATACTCATCATACCAAGCTGGAATGAACCTTCGTTTTTGGTGGTTTAGTTGAAACATACAATCTCAAGGTTGACAAGGACCTCAGATCATATATGCTCTACAAACATTATCTTGGATATTAGGATGATAACTAGAAATAGAAGGACAAAGTGCAGGGTCTACAAGTAACTCTGATTCATCATTTTCTGTTTTGAATATTTTCTGACTTGGTTCTCCTTCTCGAGTTACAAAAGATTTATCAAAGATTGACCTTTTCGTTATAAACTTATCCATTTCTACGCAAAAAAAAAAATATGACAATGTTATATAAGCCAAATCTCATTGCAAAAAAAGATCGAGTAAAATGAAATGACAACAAGAACAAGAACAAGAACAAGGTAGGGGGCGAAGCCCCCTGTTGGCAATCAGAGGAGGCAATGGAAGCAAAGTCCAGTGTCAGTCCAAAAAATAAAGTTCTTGATGAATGATAATTCATTTAGCCAACTCATAACACATAAAATTGGCCATTGAAATCAAGATAAATAGGTTTAACCTTCTTTCATAACAAGCTGTTAGAATGCCTACAGCCTATGTCACATGGATACGACTGCGGATACAAGAATACAACTATTTTTATGAAGTTTCCAGTATGACTTGTATATAAAGGGATATGGAACAGCAGTCAAAATGGAGTACCCATGCGACATAGCCTACAATAGAACTCAATCAAATTCTTAACTTTTAATAACTTCTTTTCATAAAAGTAAATAAGGCTGAGCCTAAAACTAGAGAAACAAAATAATGAAATATTAGGTACATAAGCTTGCTAGCCAACACTTGTTTACTTAATTAAAAGACTTTTCTCTGAATACTACTGGTTGTTTTCCGTGATAGATATGAGATCTCTGCAAAATATTAGATTCTTTTTAACCAGTCTTAGTTGTTTCTAGTGGTAGACCTGGTATCACCAACCAAACATGGAGGCCCTTTTTTGGAAATTATGAACATCAAATTAGTCATAAAACACAAAGAAGAAACAAGATGTCACATTGTCCAAACCAAGGATTTATATATTTAACCCAATATTTTGTTGTTAAGATCCTAAAACATCCCAAGGCCAGGTAAACTTTTGACCCTAAATCATCTACCAAAAGTTAGCTACAAAGGTTTGATGAATCATACCAACAAAAAGGAAAAACAATGAGCTTAACATGCATGTCATATTTGTCCTAATTTGACAACATAGCAAGACATAACAATTCATTATATCTAAAAAGCATTTCTGGAAGAAGTCACACAAACATACAAAAAGTAAAGCCACAAACAACAACGCTCAATCATACCAGTGCAACAATACGCATATCCAGTCCTACTCTGGCCATAGTTTGTCATAAGCATTCTGCAATATTTTTTCCATACTGCAAAGCAGAGAAGAAATAAGAAAGCCATCATTCGCTTATGATATAAAAAATGCTTAATAACTAACATATAAAATCTCGAATCAACATGAAGTGAGAAAGTCTGCTGATCAAATGCATGCTAGTGTATCCTGAAATTTAGATGAATATGGCTCCTAAATCCAGATAACATATATTATACCAATTTAAGATCCATTTCATGAAGACTGAAAATGAACTCATACTAGAAAAAATTGTGCATCTCCAATGACTGATAAATCAAAGCAAAGCACCATGCCAATACCAAAACCATTGGAAAATAACGAGCAGTAGACAAGTAGCCTGGGGTAGGACTTTCTAGGATTATGTATTTCCAATATCAAAGGTAATTCTGAAGTTTGAATTAGTTTTCTCTAAAAGGAGGATGCTGCCACTTGTGACACCCACCTTTTTCCCCATTTTAATTTAAGAAATTCATACAAACCATAAACTGAAAGAACCACCACTATCAAAAAATGCATTGGAAAAGAGACAAGAGTGTGAAAGAAAAACAATTATGTGGGGCCATATAATGTGCCTTTGGGCTCTTCAGTATGTGCAATCATCAAACAATTCTGTGGATCGTCGTCGGGGAGCCAACAATGATTTCTATCTCCAGGCATCGCCGTTTTCACCGGAGATTTAATGGCTTCTCCTCTATAAGGTCAAGGGGGTTTTAACTTTTAAGCTCTGGCCGGCCATTCAGCTGCCATCACCGGAAAGTACAAGGGATCAGACGTCGCCGAAGTCCACTGGGCACAGTGGTGGAGCCAGGGGTGGGCATGGTTGGGCGTCGTGTTGGCAGTCGTCGCCGGTAGGTCTTTCGGTCGACGACATGGGTCGTTTGATGCTTTGCGATTTCTGAGAAACAGAAGGCTTCGGTTTCTCAGAAACCGCAAACAGGGTTATCGTGTTTGCCGATCGACTAGAAAAGCAAGAGAGAAGGGGTAGGGACTAGGGAGGTTACCTGCGACAGTGCGACGGCCGACGACTAGCGATGGTTGCCGACGAAAGGAATATGGCGAAGGTCTGACTGACTGCGACATCGGTGCCTCGCGTCGTCGGAGATTGCAGCAGAGAGGGAGAAGCTCGGAGGGGGGCACCGCGGGTTCACTGAAGGGAGGCCGACGGCATTGCAGAGCACAAGGGAGGAGATTTGGCGAATGGGGTTGTTGGTGACAGATGGGGAATGCCGAAACGGAGGGGCATAGCACATAGGAGAAAGGAAAACTGGCGAGGGTTTTACCCCTCGCCCCTTTTGGCAGGCTCTAGACTCATCGAGAGCCCGGGTACCGGGTCGACTCGGTTTCACGAGTCTCGATTCGACTCGATTTCTCGAGTCATGAGTCGACTCAGTTTCAAATTTTAGGGTGGGTGGTCGCCCACCCATGCCCACCTCTGGCTCCGCCACTGGTATACATGTGCTATCTTTCAAGCGATAGTTGCCCCACTTCTGATCAAGTCTTTGATGCAATGAGTACTCTTGCAATTATGCTCCCAGAATACTATCAAGTTTTTGCCTACTCACGAAAATTTGGTTCATGTCGTGCACTAGATAAAAATTGGTTCATGTCATGCCTGAATTGGGTATGGATCTTGAGTTCAAATATGGGCATGAATCAGAATAACAATCGGATTTGGATATGAAGGAATGGATCTGAATAACAACCAAATCTAAATCTCAATAATTGATCTAAACTGCAACTCAATATGGATCTGAATTACAACTGGATTTGTATCTGAATAGTAATTGGATCTGGATCTGAATCTAAATCTAAATAATAATTAGATCTAGATTCAAACTGTAATCAGATCTAGATCTCAAGAATGCATCTGAACTTGAACCTTGAAAACCAAAAGGGGAGAGCGAGAAAGAGAGAGCAGAGCTCGTGGAGAGGAGAAGAGAGAGAATTCATGAGAGAGAAAGCATAGGAGAAGTGAGAATAAGATGAGAGTAGTGGGAGAGTACTAGGGTTTATATAGGCCCTAGCTTGCAAGCCAACAATTATCAACCATGACTAGCCAAAACACTTAGTCATGTGCCCAAATGGCTAGCCCAATAAAGGCATAAAAAATAGACAAAAATAGAGAGTCCAAAATTGACCTTTACTGAGTCAAAGGTCAACGGTAAACAGGTTTGGGTGGCTATGGACCGTTTGGACCTTTAATGCCCATTCAAAAACATTAGATAAGGTTCAAACTGATCCATATAAGATTCAAAGATGATTAATTGCAAATTCAAATTTGATAAATGGGCTTGTCAAAGTTGGTTTTACACTTGAAGATTAAATTTGTCTCAGGTACTAAAAAGAAAGTCAAAGCCAACCCAAATCGAACTGAACCAAGTTGGGTCAGGCCGAATTCAAATCCAAGTCTAGAGTCCAAGGCCCAAGGTCTAAGAATAAAGAGATGTACAAGCCCAAGATCTAATGCCCTTGAGGGCCTTGCCCATTAAGGCACCACCCCTCTATATAAGAACAAGAGGTTTCCCAATATCCTTTAATATGTGACTAAACTTTTATAGAGAACACAACACAAACAAACTTAAGAAAATAAGAAAAAAAAGTAGGAATAGTTTTGAGCCAAAATTCAACAATCATCTGCGTAGATCAAAACCATAGAAAATGATTATAGAGGTTGTTTGTAAAAATTCAGTGCATAAGTGAAAGTACCTTTTAGGTTTAAACCCCCACGTTAGTGTTACTTAGTCTTAGTCAGTTTGTGACCTCAATAGTGATAGATTTGAATTGAGAATCCAAAATGACCTTATAGACATTGTGACACAAACTTTATGCACATTAAAAGTCTTGTATTGTTGTGATCGTTGCAAAATTTTACTTTTAAAAGTCCACTTGACCTTTTGAAAAACATTTTGAAAACTTGCCTCCATTTTTTAAAAATACGGAAAAAATTGGGAAATGGAATCCGCCTGTTGGTACGAGGTTCAACCATTCCTAACGCCTTTACTAGGGGTAATCGAACCAAGGATTGAACTTTATGCCTTGCTTTGCTTAAATGTCTAAGTAATTATTCTAACTCCTAAAATGCACGAAGAATCATATATGTGCTATGATTTTTGAAAAAAAAAACATTATTTTAAAAACATGATGCATGTTTTGAAAATTGCTTTGGTTTGAAATTGCCTTGAAGTATTTTAAAGTTGAATTCCCAGCGATTTGGAAAATTGCTTTGGAAGTATACTTAAGAAAACTGCTTGAAAATATCTTGAAATGATTTTGAAATTGATTCAAAATTACTTTGAAAAATATTTAAAAATTGGATTAAAATGATTTCAAAATTAATCCGAAATTACTTTGAAAATATTTGAATTTTTTTTTAAATCATTTTGAAATGATTTTAAAAATTAACTTTGAAAATATTTCGAAAATCATTTGGAAAATGTTTGGAAATTGGTTTTAAAAATAACATTAGAATGATTATGAAATTATTTCGAAAATCATTTGGAAAATGTTTCGAGATTATTTTGAAATGACTTTCGAACATGATTTGAAATGATTTCGAAAATCACTTGGAAAATGTCTTAGAATTGATTTAAAAATGAATTTGAAAATATTTTGAAAATCACTTTGAAATTATTTTGGGATTGGAATTTAAAATCACCTTGAAATTAAAATCAAAATTAGAATGAAATTACTTTGAAATTGTAATTAAAATTGAAATTGAAACTAGATTGAAATTGAAATTGAAATCACTTTGAGATTGAAATTGAAATCACTTTGAGATTGAAATTGAAATTACTTTGAAATTGAAATTACTTTGAAATTGAAATTACTTTGAAATTGAAATTAGATTGAAATTGAAATTACTTTGAAATTGAAATTAAAATTGAAATTGAAATTGCTTGAAAATTGAATTTGAAATTGTGTCATACGCAATTTAATAAAGACGAATTTGCCACATATCCATGACTATGACCATAAATATGTTTTAAATGCTTCTTATTAAATTCAAAATATCTTAAAAATCTTTTAAAATATATAATAATTTTTAAAAATAGCCTAAAAGTGTAGGTTTTTTGTAACTTAAAAGAAATTAATAAATATGAATTTTATTTGTATTCTGACTATGGCCGAAAATATGAATCCTATTAAGTTTATTAACTTCTTAAAAGAAGGTGCATGTGTTATTCGTGTTTCACCATAATTGAATTAAAAAATACATATGACAAACCATAACAATTAATATTGAAAAAATAAACTATATGTAAATGCAATCTATCTAATGCAGAAAGGAAAATTTTCACTATTTTTTTATATTTAATTATAATTTACATTGAATAATTGAATAATAAAACAAAAAAATAAAAGAAAATGACATCTTGAGCTTTTCTTGCAAAATTAACAAATATGTTAGTAGAAAAATGTAGGCTTTTATGAATTTATCCCACAATATCAAAAAATTGAAGGATATTTTTCAAAAAAAAGTTTTTCCCATGCTTTTCATAAAATCAAAATCATGAATGAAGTAAAGGATGAATGCATGATTTGATAAACCATCAAAATGAGTAAATTATGGAAAATGAATTTTCAAAATTAGAGGAAAATGACCAAAATACCCCTAAAATTAAGACTATGGCCTTAAAATTAGGGTTTTTTGAAAAAAACATTTGAAATATATATCACATGAAAGCTCAAAAGTTTATGAAATTGATTGGAGAACTTACTAATGTGATTAAAAACATTATCAAAATACGAGATCATGAAAATAATATTTGAAATTGAGAAATTAAGTGAAAAAATGCCTAATTTGTCCATGTTTTAGCAAAATTATGATTTTTTAGAAAACCGGTTTTGAAAAATTCAATGAATGAGATGCTAAATGACCATGAAAATTTTTAAAAATTGGTGTGGAGACTTCTAAAAACCCTAGGAAAAATTAAATATTTTGGGAAATCATTGAAGAAAAACCTGATTTAGTGTCTTCGATCAGATTAAAACAAGATTTTGCAGAAATAAAATTTATAGGAAAACTTGTCAAAGTGTTTTGGGTGAAAGAGGCCGAAAATAACTCAATTAAAGCCCAAATTTGGGTCCATGGATTCAAGATACATCAGAAAAATATCTCTTTTTTACAGAATGTAAAAATTATTTCTAAATCTTTAGATATTAATGAAACAGTGAAGAATTAAAATTTAGAAACAAGAGATTAAATTTAATAGACGTGTTTTTATAATTTGGATGTTTCAGATTCTAAACCGACCAATTTATCCCAAATTTGTGGGAGAAGTTGCTTAACAAGATCAGTAAACTACTTTAATTTACAGAAATTGAAAATCTATTTTGGTTTGGGCATGGTAACTCTGCAATGTCACTGTTCAAACTCAGGAAATAAACCTGTTACAAAACATAGTGTTCTGTAACTAGTCACGGTTTTCAATAAAAATGAAATACCAAATGATCATAGAAATATCTAAAATTTGATAGAGATAAACTAAAAATGTAAGTGAAAAAAACCCTTTTTACAGATCTGGAAAACGATGTCCCATTAGGGAGATATGATTCAGACAAGTTGATCCTAGGTCTGATCAATGCCTGAGATTGCAGACAGACAAGGTTCTAGTTTCTGATAAACATAAAATAAAAATCAACGATAGAAATTGCTCAAAATTGGCAGAGGTAAACTAGACATGTCAATGAAGAAAACCCATTTTATAAATCGGAAAAATCATCTCCCATTAGGGAGATATGACTCTGACAAAATGAACTACGGTCTTCGCAAACTCTAGTGATACATAATAAAACAGCTACTAGAGGAAGAAGAAGGAAGGGAGAGAGAGAGAGAGAGGGGGGAAGAAGGAAGAAGGAAAGGAGAGAGAGAGCCAAAGAGGGCTGGAGAGAATGGATTTCTTGGGATTGGTGCCCCCCCCCCCTTTGAGGCCTATGGCCTCAAGGGGAATTAGGTTTGGGATTTTTTGAAAATCCCAACCCTGCCCTTGAGAGAAAAGACAAAAAGAAGGGCATTTTTGTGATTTTTTCCATCTTTCTCTCTTTTTTCCTTTTTCTTTTTCAAATAACCTAATTAAGGTTTATTTTGATTTTCCTAATTTTAAACTAATTAAAGTCTTAAAAGAAACCCTAATGTGGCAACACCTAAGTTGGCCCCACATTGGATTTTAAAAGCATTTAAAAGGATTTTTAAAAAAAGTTTTAAAATCAAAGTTAAAAACAAAGAAATAAAGGTGAAAAACAAAGTTTTAAAACACGACTTAGCATGAAAAGGGGTGATTAAAAAATAAGGCCACTTAAGTGGTTCTTTTGGATCAAATCGGATCTAAGATCCATTTTTAAAATACAAGCTTGATGAAACCAAAATAAAAAATCTGATTTGGATCCAGATCTGATATATTTGAAAAAGATATCTATCTGAAAACATTTCAAAACATCCGATATAAAGCATTGGGTTTTGGACTTGAAAGATTTGTTTTGAACCCAAGTTTGAAATCAGAAGACAGTTTTGAGTTTAGATCTGGATCCGAAGTTGGAAATGACAAATAGATCTGAATTATAAATTGGATCCGAATTAAGATAGAAATGGATTCTGGATCCTAGAAATTGAGGAATGGATCTCGAAATAATTGATTGGCTCCTGGATATCTAATGAGATAATTCGGGTTCAGAGAGTAGATTGGACTCTGAATTAGATAATAGAATGAATTGAATAAAATATCCAGGTCCAAGGTAGAAAATTGGTATTGGATATCACATCCAACATTGGATCTAAGATCCATTTTGAAATATGGGCTTTATAATAAAATCCAAATCGAAGTTTTAAATTGGATCCAGATTATTTTTTAAAACATTGGCTTTGAATTTGAAATGCAAGGATTGACTTTGAAATTGGATAAAAATGGGATTTTGAAATTGAATCTGAATCCAAAGTTTTGAATAAAATTGGATCTGGATCTCAAATGATGAATGAAATGATGGGGCGAATCCCGAATGATGATCGGGCCCTGAACATAGACAATAGAATGGCTTGAATAAAAATGTGGGTCCAGGATTAGAAATTGGATATTGGATCTAGCATCGGATCAAGCCCAAAATGAAGTTGAATTCCGAATATGGAGAAAATATCAGGTAAAAGAATGGATCTGAGTCCATATTGGGGATTGTCCCAACTTGAAAATTAATGTTCTAAGCAAATTATTTTGTTTTTGTTTTTGCCCTGCAGGGTGTAGAGTAACACGGTACTGGACTGATTTAAACTAATTTGAACTGAATAGAACTGAAATGAACTGAATCAAAAGTTAGTTATACTAAAGTGAACTAAATTTGAAGCCAAAACACTAGTTGGGTTGACTGGGATTAGCTCAATTTTGACTAAAATGAGCTGAAATGAAGGTTTAAGAATGTGAAAAGTAACTTTGAACTGGAACTGAACCATTAAAACTCCTGATGAACTCAAATTACACACATGAAAATAGGATCTACTAGAATTTTGACTCACTCGGATTCAATTGGATGAGATTCAAGCTAGAAATTAGCTCATTTCACCTTAAATGAACTAAATTTAGCTAGAATGAACTGACACTACTCATTGTTAGCTTAGGGAAACCAAGAATGAATGATATTTTGACTTCTCTAAACTTAAAATGAGCTTGGCTGAGTCTGACTGACAAGGGTTTAGGGATGACTTAGGGGTAAAATGGTAATTCTATTGACAAAATAGGGTAGAATAACCTCTAAACTAGGATAGACCTAGTGGTGAGGCTCATACACTGCACTGTAGGGGTTTGGCATATGTGAAATGAGGGTGTTCGGAATGGACCTGAAAAATTTGGAGTATTTACAGATGCCCCTTTTTACTGCTAAGCCTGTTGAAAGCTGAGCTTAGTGGTAAAGAAAAACACACCAAATTTCAAAATAAAAATGCCCTAGTTAGAAAATTTAAACCGAGTGTGAAAGAATTGGTTTTGAAGATGTGTTATGGAATGAGACAAGAAAATGGAAAGAAAATGTGACCTCATGGTATGAGGCTTAGGCTTGACCCTTAACTTGAACGGGACGAAAAATGCACCTCATGGGATGAGGCTCAGGTGAAACCCATGATCTGGATGGAACAAAAATACCTCATGGACTGAGGCTCAGGTTTAATCCTTACCTGAACGGGGATGAAAATACCTTATGGAATGAGGCTTAGGTTTAACCCTTACCTGAACGGGGACGAAAATACCTCATGGAATGAGGCTACAAAAGACACAAAAATGGGATTTCCTAAAGCTTTGAAAAGGGAGATTGAAACTGGGGCGTCTCATGACTGAGACTAAATAGCTTTTAAAAATGGCCTTTTTGCAAAACTTCAGGTTTAGCCCTTAACCTGAATGGGACAAAAATACCTCATGAACTGAGGTTCAAGTTTGGCCCTTATATGAACGAGGATGAAAATACCTCATGGGATGAGGTTGCAAAAGGCACGAAAATGGGATTCCCTAATGGTTTGAAAAGGGAGATTGAAACTAGGGTGTCTCTTGACTGAGACTAAATAGCTTTTGAAAATGGCCTTTTTGCAAAAATGCAGGTTTAGCCCTTAACCTGAACGGGAACAAAAATACCTCATGGAATGATGCTTAGGTGTAACCCTTAACCTGAACGGGTACAGATATACCTCATGAAATGAGGCTCATGTTTAACCCTTACCTGAACGGGAATGAAAATACCTCATGGAATGAGGCTTATGTTTAACCCTTACCTGAACGGAGACGAAAATACCTCATGGAATGAGGCTGAGGTTTAATCCGTACCTTAATGGGGACGAAAATACATCATGGGAATGAGGCTCAGGTTTAACCCTTACCTGAACAGGGACAAAAATACCTTATAAAATGAGAATGCAAAAGGCACAAAAATGAGATTCCCTAAAGCTTTGAAAAGGGAGATTGAAACAGGGGCATTTCATGACTGAGACTAAATAGCTTTTGAAAATGAGCTTTTTGCAAAAATTCAGGTTTAGCCCTTAACCTGAAAATAACTGTCTATGGCGGGACAGTGGGAAGAGCGGGGAAACATGCGCATCTGAGAGCCCGAGCACTCCGACCAAAAAGAAGGGAATGATCTTGAAAACTCAAGTTATCAAGTCCTAATGAAGGATAAAACAATGCCAACATATATCAAAATGGACATCAAGTTCTTGCTTCATATCGGGATAACAAAAAAATATTGTCAATAAGATAAAACTTATAGTTGATTCAAAATGATTAAAATGTGCATATCTGTGCAAAAAATATTTGCTTTTTCTACCTAGAGTATTACCTCTAATTGGGCTAACTTTGTAGAATCAATAATCAAATTCAAATTTGTTGTTGTTGAGTTTTTTCAATGATGCTATCTAATGTGGACTCGGTAAGCACCGATCCAAACGGATTTCAACACGCGCGAAAGTTTTTTCACAGGGATGAGTCCAAACAAGACTCTAGGAAACAGGGTTTTGAGGACCCGTGTGCTCTGTTTCGACAGAGGTGGTCCAAAGGAAAGTTGTTTACAACTCACACGCCTTCTCAACGAATCTAAAATCACTGGATTCAGATCAAAAGTGTCCATTTCACGGACTCAACACTGGGACTGCTAATCAATCCTATGACAGGCTCTCCGTGTTTGGTAGACAGCCTATTCAAAGAGGTTTTTGACTCCTTAGATGATGGAGTTTGTGAAAACTCTCAACAGATGAACTAAAAATCAGATCTTGACATTTCCAGAAAGATATAGCTCAAAATTTTTGAGCAATCCTACATACCTCTACTAAATTTAAAAAAATCTCTGACGATCTAATTGTTAACTAGCGAAACCTAATAAATGGGTTCTAGTTGGCCACGTGAATCACCTCGGATTCGGGCATGCAAATGAGAATTTCAGAAGAAACTCTGAACTTCACTATTATATAGCCGGATGTTAGCTAATCAAACTAACTTTCAGATTTTGATTTTACATCATAAATAATTAGATATTCAAAAATTATGAAGCCATACACAAAATGCTATAACAATGAATATTATATTCAGACTTAAAAAAAAGTGCAAAAAATGAATTCTTTCAGACTACTTGCAGGATGAATTAGTTAAAATGGAAAACATGAAAATTATAGATCTTTGTTTGAGATTTCTATAAAATCAAACATATTAGATTTGTATGGAAAGGATCATGAGAAATCCCCAAAATTTAAAACATTATTCACAGTGTTCTAGATGGGACAAGATCTTATAGATTCTATCCAATTGACTACTTGACAGGAAATTTCTGGGATTCTGTCGGCCAAATCAGGTTGCGACATCAACAACAATGTTGCAGGTCCATATCTTAGCTTTCCAAGAAGCCTAACAATACCAGAATTGGACCCGTATCTTAGCAGATACAGTTGATTCTTTAGAGTTGTCTCTGACAACTCCAGAAATGGGAATCCAATTTTTTGACAGAACTTAAAATTAGCATAACCACGATTTGCAGGATGTTAAAACAACTTCAATGACTCTTAAGAACATAAACAACATCAAATTTCATTCCTTAATCATTAAAAATCAACTGCATATTGCGAAAAGTAGCAGAAAGTAAGAACAAGTTTGAAACTTAAGAACAAGAGTTCGAGAAATCAAACAAGGCTCGGTTGATGACAAGGGGAAAGATATAAAGGTGCAACAGTCGGATCCTTCACCAAGTGACGAGTGGGGTGAAGGTGAAGGTGCAGACTTTTCCGAGATGCAACTTTCATGACTTTCACCAACAAGGTCCTCCACGAAACAAAACCCCCTCTCCTTTACCAACCAAACAAGAAGAACACTCACAACACTCCCTTTATAAAACCTTCACCATTTTCGTCCTTTTTTTTGTCAAAAAATCAATGCCCAGCCCTCATGGTCGACCACCATGAGGGTTTGAATTCCTCAATAAGGTGTCATAATGTTGTCGCCCACTTGCTCCAATCATGCACAAAGGGAGGTTGACTTCCTGTTATCATTGCAAAATTTTACTTTTGCAAGTCAAACTGACCTTTTAAAAAAGTTTTGAAAATAACTCACCTCCGTTTTAAAATGTAGGAAATTTTTGAGGAATGGGACTCGCTTGTCAGTATGAGGTTCAAACGTTCCTGGCACTATAACCAGGGATAATCGAACCAAGGATCAATCACGTGCTTTGCTTTATTCAACTGTCTAAATCGATGTTTATTCCTAAATGCACAAAGAATCAAGCATGTGCTATGAATTTATGAAAATGCAGATTGAAAATCATGATGTTTGCATGGAATACTTGAAAATTACTTAAAAAAGAGAACACCTTGAAAATCGTGAATTGCATTGGGAAAACATTTCTGAAGAAAAGGAAAATCAAGTTTTGAGAAAATCAATTTTTGAGAAAATCAATTTTTGAGAAAATCAATTTCTAAGATAGGATTTTGAATTGATCAAAAGAAGGGGCGTGTGGCTCTGTGCAATCTTTTCAGATGCAGTCTAACCTAGATGAATGAATGAATGCAATTGACAAAAATATTTTATGAAGAATTTGAGAAATCATTGATAAAAGGATTTTGTGCCTTATAAAATTTAGATGAAATAAATCATTTACATATCTCTGACTATGGCCACGAATATGTATGGAATATAGTTCATTTGATTATTAAAGGAGGAAATACTTAGAAAACTTTTAGAAAATATGCCATGATTTCTGAAAATGCCTAAGAGTGTAGGCCATTTGTGGCTTAAAAGAAGATAAATCTGGATATTGTTCATATTCTGACTATGGTCACAAATACGAACTCAACCGAGTTCATTAACTCCTTATAAGCTAGTGCACGTGTCATTCATGTAAATCATGGTGGATTTGAATATGCATGAATCATCATCCATCACACATTAACATTATTGAAAAACACACTATATGTAATGCAACCCTATTCTAAGTAAGAAATTAAATTCTTATTACAAATTATTTATAATTTACATCAACAATAAATTGAAATAAAGAAAAGGAAAATAAAGCAAAATACAATCTTTAATGTTCTTGCAAAAGTAGCAAACTTGTTAGTGAAGTTTTGTCGGCTTTTCAGGATTTATCCAACAATATTTAGAAATTATTGTATTTATCTGGACATAAGCCTTTTTCCATGTTTTCCTGAGATAAACATAATAAAAGATGATGCAAAATTGAATAAAAAAAATAAATAAATAACTTTGAAATTCAGAATTTTGGGAAAAATGATCAAAATGCCCCTAAAAGCAAGACTATGGCCTTGCAATCAGGGTTTTCAGAAAAGATTTTTGTAAAACTTTTAATTCAGGGATCAAACAAATTTAAATCAACACCAAATCAGGTGTGGAGCACCTTAGAATGATTATAAACATGATCAAACCCTAAACATATAAAATATTTTCTAAAAAAATCAAAATATTATAAAATAATAAAAATTTTCCCATGTTTCAGTTGAATCAGGACTCCACGGGTATCCTATTTTCACAACTTAACCAAATAATGCATCAAATGAATTCCAAATTATTAAAAAACAACATGGACACTTATGATAACCCTAAAATTAAAGTACAATAAAAAAACTTATTTTTGATATTATTTTGATATAAAAATTAAATAAAACCTAAAAATATGTGATTTTGTCGGCAGACACGTACCTGTTACAGTGTCAGACCCGAATCGGGTATCAAACCACCATAGAAATTTATAAAATTTTATAGAGAGATACTAGACATATTAAAAAAATATTCTCTTTTACATATTGAAAAAAGCATCTTTAGTTACGGAGATATCATTCTGGCAATATACGCTTGATTCCGGCGAACATGTAATGGCTCTAAAAAAGACAATTTTAATCTTGGCTTAATTAAAAATAGAAAACAATGTTCAAAAATTTCAAAAATTACACTGATAAAACTAGACATGCTTCTGAATTTGTGGCATCTTACGGATCAGAAAAATGGTCTTCGGTTAAGGAGATACAATCCACGTAAGTTGACCTAGGGCTTAAACAATGCATAACAGTCACTGTAAAATAGATTATGATTTCTAATAGAGTAAAAATAGCAAACGACCATAGAAAAATCTAAAAATTTCACAAAATATAATAGACATCTTGACAAATACACTACTTTTCATGGATTATTGATTAGATCTTTGATAAGAAAGATAATACTTCAACAAACCGTACCTGATTCTGTATAACATTTTCACGGTACAGGAACCAGGTTTTGGTTTCTGATTTTTTTAGCAGGGTTACAGAAGTCAATATAATCTGAATTTTTTATGGAAAGTCACTGACACATGCGTGATTCAACACTAAAAAATTAAAATTTATTGACAGAAAAATGCACATGAAATAATGCTATTTCTGCATGCCCAGAATCAAGAACACATATTATCAATAAAGCACATGAATAAACCTACTTTAAGCATGTAAAAACCATTAAAAAATGCAAATAATGTAACGAATAATGATTTGATGCTTAAACACATAAAATAAACATTAACATAATAAAATAAAATAAAAAATCAGGGAAAACACTATTAGAAATTTGATTTAGCCATTAAGAGAGGGATTCGACCTATCAAACGGTCGAATCTCGATCTTTTTCAAGCTTTTTGTATAGTAAATGAAAAGTAAACATTGTTAATGGATCAAAACGTGTAAGGTACCATCAAATATCAGCTAAACATCATCTTGAGGTCCTCACATGATTTTTTTTGAAATAAAAGAAAAGAAAAAGCATGCTAAAAAGGGCGACAATGGAGATTTTAATAAAAAATAAACAAAATTAAGAAAAGGGAAAAAGAGCTTACCTTGGAGCTTCAATAGAGGAGGCTGGAAGAGCTTGAGAGAAAGAGAGAGAGAGTAGAGAAAAACATGTGTAGGTTGACCAAGAGGTTCCCTATTTATATTTTTTCAAAATCATTAACTAGGATAGAGTTTTGAGAGTTTTATTTTCTCAAAATTCTTCCTAATTAGCTTAAAAAAAGGAAGGGGGGTTCTTAATTGGGTTTGACCTTTCAACCTTCCTAATTATACTCTAATTAACCTAATTGAATCCTAGTTAGCCTAAAACAAGTCCAAATATGGCACCACCTATTGTGGGCCCATATTTGATTTTAAAACTTTAAATAAAAGCTAAAACAAGGTTTTAAAAATATTAAAATGAAAGTGAGGTTTTAAAATCGCTTTTGACTCTAACCTAACTAGGACACTAGTTAATCCTAAGCTAGCCAAAGTACTTTCAAATGTGGCACCACCTAGTGCGGGCCCCACTTGTTTTTCAGAAAACGATTTTAAAAACCTGAAAATAAAGGGGTGAAAAACAAGATTTTCAAAAAGGTTTTAAAACAAGAGTTGAAAATCAAACTTCTAAATCCTCTAGAGACCTAGATGAATTAAAAATCTTTCGAATGTGGTGTCAGGTGTATGGGCACCACATTTGAGTTTTTAAAAAGGTTAGAATGAAGGTTAGAAAAAAGAAGAGTTTTTAAAACATATGAGAATAAAAACAAAGAATAAACTCGAGAAAATTAGAGTCCTAAACCAACTGAAACTTTTGGCTAGAGTTCTAAAATTTTGAAACTCTTAAATTTTGGGTTTTGAAGGACAAATGAAGAGATTTTGAAAGATTTTCTCAGAGATTAGTAAAAATTAACAAAAATAAAAAACCAGGGTTAGAGTTCTAATCAACTGGGACTTTAGAATAGAGTCTCAAAAATTTAAAACTCTTAGAATTGAATCTATTTTCAAAAAACAAGTGAAATAAAACTAAAAAGATGAAATCAGAGTCGAGTTCTAGACTGACTGAAACTCTGGGGGCAGAGTCCTAAAATTTTGAAACTCTACAGTGAAGTCCTGAAATTTTAAAATTTGATTTTTTGAAGGACAAATGAAGAAGTTTTTGAAAGATTTTAAAAAAATTGAAGTCAGGGTTAGAGTCCTAATCCAACTGAAACTCTAGAACAGAGTCCTGATCCGACTAAAACTTTAAAATTTTGATTTCTTTCAAAGAATTTTTGAAAGGTTTTCTCAAAAATAGGTGAAAATAGCGATGAAAGATAGAGTCCTAATCTGACTGAAATTCTGTGATAGAGTCCTAGTCTGACTGAAACTCTAAAATTTTTGTCTTTTGAAAGTCAGATGAGAAGGTTTTTAAAATCAAGTGAAAAATAAAAATAAAGGATGAAATCGGGATAGAGTCTTAGTCCGACTAAAACTCTGGGGTAGAATCCTAGTCCGACTAAAACTCTAAAATTTTGGGCCAAAATAAATGAAATTGACGAGTGATAGGACTACCTCTGACTTAAAACCAAAATGAAATTTTTAAAAAAGTAAAAAGACAGAGTCCTAAGTCAACTAAAACTCTGAAATTTAAGAAATTTGGATGAAGGAATCCAAAAGTGACACCACCTAGATGGGTCTCATCTGAGAATTGAGATCAATTAAAAATTAAGTTTAAAACAAATCCATATCGATTTCTAAAGAAAATATTTTGAAATATAAGATCCCGGGAGTTTACAAGTGGCAAATATCGATCTAGAACCCAGGTTTTTGAAATTGATTTTGAGATAGGGTTTTAAAATCAAATATGGATTGAAGATTTTGAAAAACTAGAGTGCTGGATCTCGAAAATGATATGCAATGACATGAAATATGATAAAATGACAGGAAATGATATGAAATAATATGAGATAACATGAAATGATATGCAAAATGCAGACCCGGGATGAGGGATTTGAAGTCCCAAACCTCTGGCAGAGACAAAGAATTGAATATTTCTATTCGAAGGCAAAAATTGATAATTAAAATTGAGATTAAATTTTGAAGTATTTGAATTTGGGGCAAAATTTGGGCTCTAGATGGCCCTTGATCAGATGTCGACCAACTGGTTCCCTGAAGAATTTAGAGAGTGGGTCCTAGTGGCAAGAGGAAAGGCTTTGTGAGCGAAGGTGAAAAATTTGGGGTGTTTACAGATGCCCCTCTTTGCTACTAACTCGGTTGAATGTCGAACTTAGTGGTAAAGAAAAACACACCAAATTTGGGCTATAAAAGTGCCCCAGTTAGGAAATCTGTCTGGGTATGAAAGAATTGATTCAGGTGATAGTGGTAGATAGAGAATGTAGAAGAAAATTCACCTCATCAAAATGAGGCTGAGGCTTAGCCCTTAACTTGAATGGGATGAAAGATACATCGCGGAGGAGGCTCAGGTGTAACCCTTAACCTGAACGGGTATGGATAAAATACCTCATAAAGTGAGGCTCAGGTGTAACCCTTAACCTGAACGGGTATGGATAATGAAATCCTCGAATGAAGAAACCATGATGGAACCTTCAGATTTTCATAATAGATTCAAGAGGGGCTTGCAAAAGGTAAAGAAAATGAGATTCAGGAGACAATCTTGGAAGATGAATAAGGCAATTCTTTTTGAAGAAGTATAAGGCAAATTTTTCGTTAGTGCAAAAGACGAATAAGGCAACTCTCTCAAAGAGGGGCAAGGGTGATTCTTTCGACAACACGAAAGATGAATAAGGCCATGTGAGGCAATTCTTTCGATAATGCGAAAGATGAATAAGGCGATGTGAGGCAATTCTTTTGACAACACGAAAGGTGAATAAGGTAATGTGGAGGAGCAGAGTGATTCTCTCAACAATACGAAAGACGAATAAGAAGATGTGAGGCAATTCTTTCGACAACGTAAAAGATGAATAAGGCGGTCTGAAAGAGCAGGACGATTCTTTCAACAACGCGAAAGACAAATAAGGCTATCCAGAGGGGAGGAGTGAGGTGAATCTTTCGACAACGCAATAGACGACTAAGGCTATCCTTTCAGAGAGAAGTGAGGCAAATCTTTCGACAACGTGAAAGACGACTAAGGCTATCCTTTCAGAGAGAAATAAGGCGAATCTTTCGACAACGCGAAAGATGGCTAAGGCTATCCTTTCGGAGAGAAGTGAGGCGAATCTTTCGACAACGTGAAAGATGACTAAGGTTATCCTTTCAGAGAGGAGCGAGGCGAATATTTCAATAACACAAAAGACGACTAAGTCTATCCTTTCGGAGAGGAGTGAGGCAAATCTTTCGATAACGCGAAAGATGAATAAGGCTATCCTTTTATAGAAAAGTGAGGTGAATCTTTCGACAACGCGAAAGATGACTAAGGCTATCCTTTTGGAGAGGAGTGAGACGAATCTTTCGACAATGCGAAAGACGACTGAGGCGATTTTTTCAGAGAGAACTAAGGTGAATCTTTCGACAATGCGAAAGATGACTAAAGCTAGCCTTTTAGAGAGGAGTGAGACAAATCTTTTGACAACGTGAAAGATGACTAAGGCTATCCTTTTGGAGAGGAGTGAGGCAAATCTTTCGACAATGCAAAAGATGACTAAGGCTATACTTTCAGAGATGAGTGAGGCAAATCTTTCGACAACGCGAAAGACGAATAAGGCTATCCTTTAAGAGAAGAGTGAGGTGAATCTTTTGACAACGCGAAAGAAGACTAAGGCGACTCTCTCAAGAATGTATAAGGTGATGCCAGAATGTGTCAAAATAGACATCAAGCTCTTGCTTCATATCGGGATAGCTAAAAAATATTGCCAAAATGATAAAAATTATAGTTGATTCAAGATTATTGAAAGTAAGCACATCTGTGTGAAAATATATTCTCTCTTTTATCTAGAGTATGACCTCCAGCTAGGCTCACTCTATAGAATCCAGAATCAAAATCAAATTAATGTTGTTGGGTTTCTTTAAGGAAGCTATCCATTTCCTTGATATGAAAAGAAAGGAAAGATATTCTTAGTTTCATAAAAACGATTTATAAAAAGGATATTGATAAAAAAAATTTACATGAATAAAGATTATTCTTGGCAGTTTTGGCAGTTTGATATCTGAGATTTACCCATGATAATCCTTTTGTGCTCTTTTTAAGACATAGAGTTTGAGTTTTCTTAGGATTTGGTGAGAATTTCATCACATCAACCTTCAACTTGATGATGTTTTGATTTTCCCTGGAAGGACATGTCACATACTTCTTCAACTTAGAGATGATCCAAGTCTTCTTTGGTCCTAGGAATTATATTGATAATATTATCTCTTTTATTGAGGTCTCTTGATGAACTTTTGCACTATTTTGAAACATGAAAAGTGAACTCTCTTGGGATTTGGCGAGAATTACATCGTATCAACCTTCAACTCGATGACGTTCTAATTTCCCTTGGAAGGACATATCGCATACTCCTTCAACTTGAATATGATTTGAGTCTTCTTTACTCCCCAGAATTAAATTGATAAAATTGTCTCATTGGATTGAAAATCTTTTGATGATAGCATTGATCAAATATCTTTTAGGGATTGGTGGAAGATTCATCACATCAGCCTTCAACTTGATGATGATTTAAACTTTCCCTGGAAGGACACATTACATACTCCTTCAACTTGGAGATGATCTAAGTCTCCTTTGGCCCTGGGGGTCTAACTCATCCATCAGTCTTCATCTTGACGATGATTGAGAGATCCCTTTTGCAGATAATTGATTACAACTTGAATGATTAGAGAGATATTGAAATTGAGTGAATTTTTTTCTCTCGGATATTTTTATTACCTTATTACCAGAAGAATGATCTTTAAAAATGTGCCATAGCTATGATCAATATCAGTTCACTTATGACTTTTCAACTTCATTGAATTTTTCCTTTACCAGTCATATCGAGGATTTTTTTCTTCATCCTTTTAGTTGACCAACAAAAAAAGCTTGAATTTTCTTCTTTCTTTGCAGAAGCTTTGTTCTTTTGGAAAGAATACTGAAGGTAATTGAGGTAATTTTTTGTGCAATAAAAGTTTGAAATCAACAACTTTTTTAACGACAAATTGGCAAAATATTATGAAATCCTTGATGAAAGAAATTACTTGATATCCGATTGACATATTGTAAACACCCCAAATTTTTTAAAAAATCTCAAAATTCCCTTTTTGCCCTTGTCCTCATCTTTTGAATAAATCGGGTTAATTTCTAATCAAAATTCTATTTATTTCTCAGATTCATTGGAATCCGGATTCAAATTTTATATTTGACCCAATTTCAGATCCAAATTGGATATCTGAAGCCAATTTTGATCCCGGATCTTCTATTCTTCAAAAAATCAAAAAAATCAATTCTTCATATTTTCTTAGATATTTTATCTGAGTTCATCCCAATTCGAGGTTGAAACTCGAATATTTACCAAAAATTTCGGATCCAGACCCGTTTTAAAATCCAATTTTCAAAACTGACCCTCCATTTACCAAAAACCTCATTTCAGAAAAACTTGCAATTTCAAAACAAATATTTTATAAAAATCTTTCAAAAACTTCGTCTAGATCCCATCTTTTAAAAATCCTCAAGATTTTTTTCATATTTTCCTCGTATTTTTAGAATTTTTGTCAGAAACACAATTTTTTTTTAAAAAATATATATTAGTTTAAACCCCTTTTGAAGAAACCATGAAAATGAGCCCCTATTTTGAAATTTTTAAAAAATTACAAGGATCAATTTTGAAAAAGGCCTAACGGCCTTCTGTTATAAAACAGAGGTCGTAGGCCTCCTCTCATCCATCGCCTCTTTACCTCCCCATTTTCACGATCGATCGCCTTCACCCCAGCACCCTTCTCCTTCTCGAATGATCGTCTTCACCCCTCCACCCTCGATCAAGGCATCAAGCCTCTCCTTGATCCCCTTTTTCTTCTTCTTCTCCCTCTTTCCCTCTCTTTTTTTCCCTTCCTCTCTGTTTCTTCACTTTTTCTCTTTTTGGATGGACTCGATTGAGCTTGCAGCAACATAAAGAGAAAGCCCTTCTCCCTCCCGATTAAAGCCATTACGGTAAGTGCCCTTCCTCACCTCTTGTTTCCTTTTTTTTTGGTTCTTTTCTTCTTCTTTTTTTCTATTTCTTTTATCTTAAGCACCCATGTAGGGTCGATTTGCTTATAGCAAGATCGGCCCACACCCGTGCAATATCAATGGAATTCTCAAATTCCAACATTCCTCTGTTGCCTTTGCAATTTTATGTGATTTACATGCTTTGATATGAGTTAAGTGTCTTTAGATTATATATATTTTCCTCATTGCCTTCATACTTAGCATCCACGGTGTTACCTATACTATTTTTTTTATCAATTTCTTGCATATTCTACCTCGATCGTGCATTTTATACTATTTACTTGTATGAATTAGCATCTGCACATCATCTGATCTTGTTATCCTTGGCAGTAAAACACCAACCAATTCATTTTTGAATCAATGGCTATATGGGTTTGCCATCTGGATTCGTAGTACCAATGTCTGATGCATCCAGAGCTATACGTTCATTGTTTTGCTCTGCTAGCAGGCAGTAGGAATAAAGAAGTCCATTTATCGTGACTACACAACCCAGGGAAATGATCGGGTTACCCTTTTCTCGGGGCTCTCTATCACTTCTGAAAGTTCTTTTGGTCTTTCTCAATTTCGGTTGGCATAGGTCTGGTATTCATGTTTACTGCCTCTTGTATGCTTGGGCAAATGGAACCAGAAACGGATGGCTCAGTGTTGACCCTGTCTATATTTCTTATGGAGAATGTATAGATTTACATCGACCCCCTCTGCCTTTATGTATTTTATTCGCTGCATCATTAGTCTCCCCTGTATTTTCCTTTTTGGATTGATCTGGAATCGAATATAATTGCAGCATATCCCCACCTCATCCACTGTAACAACATATACCTATTTATGCTCACCTAGCACTCATCTCATTGCATGCACCTTAGCTATATTGCTTATATTCGATCCACCGCAATTCTTAGTGATAATGTGGAGATAATGAGCAATGATGGTGGAGTTGGTCAGCAAGATAAAACAGGTAAAGTTGGCTCCACTTCAGAAATTAAAAACAGAAAATAAATTATGAGAACAGTGACAACCTGCCTAAATCATGTGGAAATGCTCAGGTATTTATGTTGTTGTTCACATTTTTCTTGTTGATAATGTCAAAAAGGTAATCTGAACATCAGTAGAAAAACTACAGATTCATGAATCAAATGAAGATATCGTATTGGATTTGTTGAAGTTCCCGCACATGAAGCATGAACACGAAAAGACTCGTTCATTGGGCCAAGAAAGCATGGAAATGCTCAAAATAAGAACAAGCCTCGAAGAAAAACTGAAGCAGAAGGGCATACACTACTCAATGATGCCTGAAAGAAAGCCAAAAAAAAAAAGGGGCTCCACGGACATCAAAGGAAAAAGATGAATTTGTGGATGATTCTGTTGATGAGGATAGAGTAAAGAATGTACCCACTAAACAAACAAGTGACAAACAAATGGTGAAATTATCTCAAACTTGTGGCTATGGCATGGAAGGCAGCTAAGAAGCCCAAGGTACCGTCTTACAATGCCCACTTCTTGCATCTCTATCCCCTACATCGTAGCACTCACTTCATGGTGTCACTTTCACCATTGCTACAACACCACATAGCATATTCATAATTGTAGCATGCGCCTCAAGCCCTGTTTGCAACATTGAGACATTCCATCTGATATTCTTGATAGAGTTGCATTTTGTATTAAGATGCGGTAGTATCCATCTCTGTTGTCAATCATCGCATCACTGCTCATATCTACTGTAATGTCTACATTCCATCAAGCACCCAGCTATACTTCTCCACACACCTGTTACACTACTACAACATCCCTTCACTTCTCCACTTGCATAGGCACAACACAGCCTCCCTTCACAGTACCCACTATGCTCTTGTCTTCCACCTGCACTATACTCTATCACTCCTCATATCCACTGTGCACAACACTATCTCACCACTATCCAACACATTCAATTCTACCCACAACACTTGCTACCTACCACCTTGCTGTCACCACATCCATACAGCAGCTGCCTAGCGCATTCCCATCTACCATTATGCACCTCCACCATATTATGCACATGTATATTCCACCTACTATACACAGATCCATCATCCCCTGTAGTCTCACTTACCACTAGCATCCAGCATCCACCTACACTATATACCAGCACTGCACTCATATTTATGTTCACCTCTCACAACTGCATTCATTCTTATATCACCCACTTACACCATCTCCACTTCCTGTGCACTGCCTATCACTTATAACACACCAGCTGCACCTATACATCACTTCTTCATATCTTCACCCTACAGCACCTGTTACACATTTTCATGTATATCAGTCTTTTACCTGTTGCATCCTCCACTAACAACACCTTTTCACTTCCTGTATGTATACCTACCACATACCTTCACCCTACAACACCTGTTGCACATTTCCAGGTATATCAGTCTTTTGCCTGCTGCATCCTTCACTAACAACACCTTTTCACTTCCTGTATGCATACCTACTACACACCCTCACCTTACAGCACCTGTTACACAACACCTTCTTCATTTTCCTAAATATTTGTTGTCTTCCATCTCCCTACAAACCACACAATATACTTGTGGCACTTCACATCTCACTTCATTCACCAACAACATCATCACCATTTCATCTGCATTTTCGGCATCACAACCCATCCCATTGCTGCACCACAATCACTTATACATTTGCGCATCATGCAATGCCTTTCATGGCTTTAGTGGCATGTGTATTTAGCCTTCTCATTGAACCTCCACCATAATTCTGGTTTGTATACTTGCTAATCCCATTCATGCATTTCATATTCACTGTAGATCCATGTTTTCATATATTTCCATTTTAAATGCATTCTCATAAATAGCTTTTCAATAGCATAGACATGGCATTTCATGCATTACCTAGGCATCCTCATATATATATATATATATATATACACACACACACACACACAACAACCCATGTATGGCATTTAGATGTTGCATGAACATTCTCTATTCAGACACATGCATGATGTAACGCCCCAAATATTTAACTTGAAAATTTTGGAATAATTTTTTTTTTTCTAAACAACGGAAAAGCTTTATTAAATCCTTAGTTAAATTATTAGGGTGGGTTACAAGTAATAGCACAGACTCAAGGCATTTAAGTAAAATAAATTCTTGCATTGAAATAATACAAGTTATCATTTACAACTCGAAGATTTATTACAAGTCAGAAATCCTCAGGACATCCGAAGAAGATATGGTCACATAGCACTGTCCGCAGCGACGACAGCAATTACTCGCCATACTGTTTCCTGAAAATATTAAATCAGAAGGAGTCAGACTACCACGTCTGAGTAAGAAGCATAATATCCATATGAGTGTGCACAATGTCATGTGTACAAGTATATGTGCAACAAGTTTAGATAGAACTAATCACCATTTAACAATTGATAAATGTACAGGTCACTAAAGTCAAGCATTTCATGACGTATTCCATCAACATCAAAGCATGATCCATCATATGCATAAACCATATTCATATAAGTAATAACAACTTTGAAACTAATGTGAATGTACACCTGACTTAACTAAAGCATTTCATGTAAAGTGTGCATAAAGCACAAATATCACTATTCAACACATTGTTCATAAGTTATCACAATTTCTATGTAAAGGAAAACCAATTTGAATCATGCTCTACAGGAGTCACGGCTTACTCCAACAATTTCAACATTGAGCAGTATGCATCTACTTAAAAATCTTTCTTAATGCACTAACTTTATGTTTCATCTTGTAAATTACCTGATGGGTACGCACAGACATTCAACATCGTAGCGGACCGAGACCACACGGGGGTCTATTATTTTATAACCCGTGTGACTAGCCGTACGGATATCCAAAGGGGACGGTTCACGACCGAGAGAGTACTCCCCAATGGCTAGAACTAGAATTAGGATGCACCTTGTACTTCTGCAGAAGACTTGGATCTACCACTTAGGACGCATTGGTAGTCCTGCCCCCCCTAACTCTGAGGACTGGGAACCGGGTGAGATGCCTCGCTCTCACCAAAACAAAAATTGTCCCACGGAGCTTGTACCATCTACCATCTCCAAGGTAGATCATGGGTCTGGTAACATACACAGTCTTTCAGATGTACCCAGATCCCTGGGAAAACCAATAACATATACCATTTTCAGGTATACCCAGTATCCTGGGAAACCAGTAACATATACCGTCTCAGGTATACCCAGAATCCCATATTTTTATTTTAGGTGTGCATATATTTTCATTCTTGTCTGATTAAGTCTAGTAACATACATTGTCTTTCAGATGTACCCAGAACCCCCAATAGAAATCGGTAACATATACCGCCTTTCAGGTATACCCAGAGTCTAAAATTTTCATTTATGTCATCATGTATGAATTTAACTTTTGATTTTGGTGCTAGGGTATACATATCGTACCCTATTGGTTATGCCGCAACATGGCATAACCCAACTTTACCAATTCATAAGTGCACGTATGGCACTATCAGCTTTTTGCGAAGCTGTAAGCTCGATTTTAAGCTTTCACATGATCATAGCATGAAGATGTCCTTTACTTTGTAAATTTTTCTAAAACAAACATAGATAACCTCACACAAAACATGTCGTAACACTTACGTACAAAATCATAAATCAATTTATATGCAAAATGATTAGCATCATGAATGCTCATACGACACCACAAGAGTTGTGTGTGCTTAGTTTCAACCTTGGACCATCATGCCCCTATATATATTTATTTTATAACAAAATCATATATTTAACCATAGGTGAATCCTGCATTTAACTTGGGTTCCAACATTCCTATGTCAACCACACCCCAAAACAATGTGCAACAAGATTACGTCATTAACCTCCCATTCATTTGGCTCATTTACCAATACGTACCATTTTATTCATAAACAGATAATAAGGCAATTCATCATACTATTTAATCATGAACACTATGGTGATTTTGCCATGACTAATGTAGGTGGACCATGAGGAGTTTTGACCAACTAGTGGCATGTATACTATAGTGAATTGCCAATGCAATACAAATGTATGTACAAAGTGAATTTCCTTCTTTCTTTCTTTTTTAGATATAACTACCGTAGGAGTGGAGTGACAATCTATATCCATAACAGGTTTGGATTTGTCAATGTATGACACTTGTTAATGTGATGACTGCTTTATGCCTCCAATAGATTTGCATATGTTGGAGTATGACATTTACGAATGAAATTTACAAAATTCCAAGAGTAATTGAGTTGTATACGGCAAGCGTAGCACCACCTTTAAGTTGCTACAAGTCGTAGATGATTGTAGTACGGTAAACAAATAATGGTGCCTATATGACGGAGATGTTAGGAAATGACCTAGCAATGCATCCAAGTATGAACACGACCCATATATTTTAAGTGCAGGGTTTACGCTAACCACACACTACGCAATTGAGTTGCTACTCAAGAGGTAATTAAGGGCTATTTAACTCTGTTTCAAATCAATATTTGAAAACAGCAATTCAGCAATCAAATACCCTACCAAATCAAGTTACAAATGATATATTCATGTCATTAGAGCATTTCACCGAATAGTTGGTGAGCGCTCCCCAAGCAATGCACGAACATTGTGTGGGTTGTCTGGGTACAACACGAAAATTATGAAACAACAATATATATATGACTGTATAACTCAAGAAATATTCAGATTCATATATATTTCAGAATACATGTTAAAATCAAATGAAATGGAACCCATTTGATGCTCGAATAACTTATTGTCCAAACAGGATTTTCATAGATTCAGATAGAACACAATATCACAAAAACTATATCATGTTCTACTCAAATTCAGTAGTTTTGATCAAGCACAAAAATCAGCATGTAGACAGATTTTATTTGGCATCAAATCAGATTTAGACATAGTCTAAGAAATACAAAACGTCTTTGCACATAATACAGAAATATGTGACATTTTAACACGTGAAATCCATATCCAATGGGCGATAAATAATCAGATCTCTAACACATATAAGCTTAAGCAAATGACATGGTTATCAACACTAGCAATAAAAGAAAGAGATGTCAAAGGACCAAAAGTTTGGAACCAAGTGTGATTCACGGGGCCGTTTGGGATGTTTCCACCAAACTCTTGGTAGGCGTCCCTCAGCTTGCCTAGAAACTGCACTTTGGGTGGTGTTACATCACATGAAAAAACTCAAGAATCAAACATGTCCTAATCAGCAATTACATCTAGATAATCATCCAAATAAAGCTAATTGAAAATTTCAGTTTTAACCTATCGAACAATTGATAAACAACAAATTGCATCAATAGTGGGCTTTCACATTCATGATTGTTCATTATCGTCCAACATGCACAGGAAAGAATAAATCAGCATATAGTTCAATCCTGCATGTTATTATTATTAGTATTATTATTATTATCTTTTTGAACAAAACTTAAAAATGAAAGATCAGGCCTATATTTTGAACAGTTCTCATGCTAGATCAAAGTACAGATGTCGAAGGAAACCCAGCGCTACTGCATAGCAGCAACACTAGCACGTTGTGAGCATGATTCTCAACATGATATGTGCTATCCAAGGAAAAGAAAGCCATATTCGATAGAAATAAAATGGGTAGATAGCAATACAATATTTGATATCCATTAATAGGACTGATCAAAACGAGATTTTCAGAAATTTTCATCATAAACAGAAAATCGTCAAACACACTCAGCTTTGTTTATGTCATACCACCCTATTGCTGAAATGAATATTTTCTGAAAATCACAACATGCATAATCGATATTTCATAGAACCTACATTCACTTGCATCTACTTAGGTTCACATGAATACATGGTTTTAGACTTACATCTACAAGGAAATATGCAACTTCGTCTAATTTCATGGTTACTTGTTGAAATAAATATATCACAGTAGGTGTATTTGCATGGCGAAATGCATATACATGCCCCACGACACTGCACACATGCATAGATAAGTTATGCCCTTACCTCTTTGAAGATCGAATTCGGAGGTAGCCGTGCTTCCTTCGCTCGGGCATTGAACGACCTCAAGCAAGCTTCTTGCTGGAAGTAATGGAGCAAAACTCCCGAGGATGAGCCACCCGTCCAACAATGGAGTCTACGCTTATGGAGAGAGAGAGAGAGAGAGAGAGAGAGAGAGAGAGAGAGAGAGAGAGAGAGAGAGATGAAAATGATGGAGCCCAAAATGAGTTCACGTTTTTCTTTTCTTTTCTTAAGGCCCACCTTTCCCTAATTAATCTCCTTCATTTAAGCATGATTTTTAATTTCTAAAAATTTTAGAAACTGTCCACCATTCACGTTTTTGTAACTCCCTCCTCCATATTCAAAATTCAAGAAACCCTTCCACCTTCCATTAGCCATTATTGAGTTTCCCATTTAGGAATTCATCCAGGCCCTTCCATGTATGCCTCCCCCAACACGTCTTTATTGGGGAAGTTGAAACGTCTTTCCCCTCCCCCCTTTAAAAAAATTATTTATTATAGTAAGTTGAAACGTCCTTAAAAAAAAAACATCACAAGGGGATTCGAACTGAGGACCTCTTCTGTAAGGGGTAACGAGCCCCACCAGTGTGCTATACACAATTTTGTTGCATATCTTTGCAACGAAATTTTATTTAACCACTTATAGACGTTCGATGGTTTTTTTTCCAAAAATAACGTCTTAGGTATTTATTTCTTTTTCTCTTAGTAACCAACCTCCTTAATTGAGGTCTTGAAACTCCCCACCCAAATTTCAAAATTTGGGTGGCTCATTATTTTCTTTGTTTTGAGACCTCCCCCATTAAGGTCTTCTTAATGGAGGAGTTATTACACAATTTAAATCTTTTTTACAAAAATTGTCTTTAATAAAAAGATAACGGTGCACAGAGGGATTTGAACACGAGTTCTCTTCTCTAAGGGGTAACGAGCCCCACCAGTGCGCCACTGTTTGTTTCATTGCAAACTCTTGCAATCGTAATCCTTTTATCCTCTTTTGACGCAATTTACAAAATAGCGGATTTTAACAAAATCTCTGGCGTACACGGGGATTCGACTCATGTTATCATCCTGCTAAGGCAACCAACCATACCAGTGTGCCAACTCTTACTTGGTTGCACTTCTTTGCAACTAAAACTACTTCAATGATGAGCGATGTTCAAAATCGCGTAAGTAAGACGTACAAAGTGGCGTGAGCACTGTTTATGTGGAATCAAGTCCTGAGAATCATAAATCAAAGTCATAATATATATGACTAAAAAATCCTCGAGTTTGGGACCCAAACGAGGAAAAAACCTCGTTATTTCATGTGAATTTCTGGAAAGCGTATATTACTAGGATATGGTCTTAACGAGGGCGATATTCACAAGAGATGAAACTTTAGAGATGTGCTTTGCGAATTTAACTATAATTGAAAATTTGAAATTTGATTTTAAGTGGGTTTCGACTCCATCCAAGGTCCGAATCCATATTTTATATTCGAATCCAATTACTGGATCCGTTTGATCCAATTAGATTGACTCTTCATCCTTTTTTTCGTATCCATTTCCAAGAATTATAACCTTTATTAATTTTGATAATTGTCAAAATTTTGCGGGTTTTACACATGACCATTCCATCATTTTCATTCTAAATCCAATATGATGTTCATAATCACTCTTTGTAGTTATCTATTATTTTGTGTTGATCCTGTTTTGCAGGAAAGATAAAATTCTTTCTTAAACTAGGATTTTTATCATTTCAATTCCAATTTCAAGGTTGTAATAGTTAGATATTAATGAGAATTTTACATTTTCAGCTTAGAATAAAGTGTATGAGCATGTAAATATCATAAATTACCTGTTTCATATTATTTTTCTTTTATTTAAAAAAAAAATCACAATGGTGAAACATGAATGACACGTGCACCTTTCCAAAAAGAGGTAATTAATTTGAAGTAAATGATTCACATTTATGCCCATATTCAAAATGTGGACAATACTTAGGATTTTTATCTTTTATGAAATAACATTCGAACCCCACTTGGGTCTCTTTTGAAAATCATCATATTTTACTGAAATTTTCTTTCTTTATCAGAATTTGACATGTAAATTAATTTGAAATATATTCATGGCCATAGTCAGGATATATGGACGGTTAATTTCATTTCAAATATTATAAAGGCACCAAAAAATTATTTTATTCTTTATCTTAATTTAAATACACATTATTTTATAATACATCTGTGACCATAGTCATGAATGTAGTATAACTTCAATCTTATTTCAATTCTCCTAAAGAATGACATATGCTTTTTAAATTCCAAGTTTTCAAATTCTTTCAAATCATTCATCATTTAGGATAGAATTGCATTTCTTTTTTAAATTATTTCAAATTATCTTAAAAAATCCAAGTGATTTTGAGATAAAATTTTCAAATTTACTTTTCAAACCATTTTCAACTGTTATTTATCAAATCAAATTCATCTTCTATCCTCCAACTCCACTTGATTTTAAATCTTATTTTTTGAATTTCCAATTCTTATTTCTGAACTTCATATTTCCAAAATTTCCAAATTTCATTCAAAATTCTTTATTTCTATCTCTATTTTCAAAATCCATTTACAGTCTTGAATTTTCATTCAATTGTTAATCCATTTACAGATTGAGATTTACCTTGAAATTCAATCCAACTCTCCAAATTATCTTCTCATTTTAAAATTCAAGTTTAAATTCATGTGTTAGTCTCTATTTTTCACTTCAAATTTTCAAATCTCCAAGTTCTTTCTAAAAAATTTTTGAGTTTGATTCTCAAAATTCCAATTCACTTTTCAAAGTTCTGAGGTTGATTCTAAATCCCAAAAAATTGATTTTCTCTCAAGATAAATTTCAAGATCAATTCAAGATTTTCAAATCCAATTCTCTTCTCAAATTCCTTTCCCAAATTTAAATTGAATTCTAAATTCAAATCTAAATTCTATTTCCAAAGTTCATTTTTTCTGAAATTTCAAATTCTAAACTTTTTCTTCAAAATTTCTATTTCAAATTCAATTTCAAGATTCATTTCCAATTTCAAATTTTATTTCCAAATCCAGTTTTCAATTCTATTTTCTAAACTCAATTTTTGAATTCCAAATACACTTTCAATTTCAAATCTTTCTCCTTCAAACCCAATTTTTAACTTATTTTCCAAATTTCTGATTATTTCAAACTCAGCAATTCAAAATCTCCTTGTTCAAATCTCACATTTCAAGTTTTGATACAAAGTTTAACTTTTCCAAATCAACTTCAACTGTTTAAACCATTTTTTTGAAATGCTTTCAAACTTATTCCAAAATCACTTGGAAAAATCCAAAAAATTTGAATTATTCTTTTCAAAAGCATGCATCTTTGCATTCACATTGCACAAGCATGATTCAATGTGCATTTTAGACTTAGAATAATTTCTTAGATATTATTTAGGCAAAACAAAAGGCATTTATTCGATCCTTGGTTCAATTACCCCTAGTAAAGGTGCCAGAAATGGTTGAACCTCGTACCAACGAGCGAATCCCGTCTCTCTATTTTTCCTACAAATTTTTAAAAACGAAGGCGAGTAATTTTTAAAATATTTTCAAATAAAGGTCAAGTGAGACCTTGCAAAAGAGTTCCTCTTTTCTTTCTCTTTTTTTTTCTCTTCTCTCTTCTTTTCTATCTTTTATCCCCTTCAAAAAGGGAAAAGAGGCTAGAAAGGAAAGAGAAGGAAGAGGAAAAGGAAAAGAAGAAATTTTTTGCAATGATCACAGAAGTGGCTACCGTGATGGGACTCGTTTTTGTCCGGTCAAATTTATGTCTTTTTTGTTTTGCTTTGATTTTGTCTAAGTCTTTATTATTCAAATGTCAGCTTCATTTTCATGCAAACCTTAGGAGCCTAGACTCTGTCCTAGCTGACATAATGCATATAGGATTTAAGTATGGTTTGGTAGGACCATATTGAGGAGATCTATCCATGCTTACTTAGACTTAGGTCTGAAATACAACTCTCCTCAATTCTAGGGATTGAATGCAAACAATGTATGCAAGTGTATGCTTCTTTTGATCTTCAAAATTCTATATCTTTAAGACTCTGCATTAGAGGCATCTAATTTTTTGCATGTTGAACATGTTTTCAAAAACATCCCTACCTATATTGTCCCGGTATTCACATTGCTGGGCTGTCTCACTGAACCATAGTTCAAGAGAGAGCCTCACAACTGGACCACTTATTTAGGTTAACACCCCCCTACCACGTACTTAAGGACCATAGTCCGAAGTATATCAGTAGGTGCTCAAGGATGTTGGGAAGCTATTACCTTAGAATCAGAGAAATATTTCTATGTTATGTACTTCGAGCTTCAGCCTGAGTATATCAATGTATCTTGATTGGAATAAGATTATCTGAACCATAAAGTTAGGATTAAGGTCCTACAAGCCATTTCAAATATTGCATTTAAAGTCAGCCTTTTAGGGAGTGCTGTTTATGCATCATTATTTGTACATCTGTGATTATGTGATGTTTGTTTATTCCTTATATATTTCCTTACATTTTAACTTTTCTAAAAACCTTGGATATTTATTTCAAAATTTCTTCTATTTTTCAAGATCCAGGTTGTATATTTCTTCTTCTTTATTCTTTCATAATTTTCTTAAACCCTAGACATTTTTTTCAAGGTTTCCCTATATTTCTCAAAATCTAGGTATATATTTCTTTTTCTTTATTCTTTCAGAATAAAATTTTAAATCCTAGATATTCCTTTTAAGATTTCCTTGTATTTTCATAAAATCTAGGTATATATTTCTCCTTTCATATTTCTTCAGAATTGTTTTCTAAAAACCCAAGATATCTGTTTTGAAGTCTTCTTCTATTTTTCAAAAAATCCAGGTGTATTTTTCTTTTCTTCTTCTGATTTCTTCAATTCTTTCGATCCTGCCTGCAACTTTTCAGATTTCAAATCCTGCCATCTATTTTCAAAACCTTTTTTTTTTTTCCTATCTTTCAGTGTATCTTCTAAATTCTAATCTTTGCCTTTTTGTAATAAAAATCTCTTTCGTCAAGTGATGTCCTTTTCAAAATAGCATTTGTTCATATTCTAATTGTTTATTCTATCTCACAGAGAAACAATGTGATTGTCGCAATTTTCTGTGACGACCCAATCCCTAGTAATGGGGTATCTTTTTGTCAACCTGATTCCTTCTTTTGTCAAAATTTCTTCTAAAATTCTTTTTTCTAAACATCCCATTTTTAATTTCTCCTATTTTGCTCAAATAGTCTTCTTCAAACATTATTCTTTCTTCCGTGTTATATTGGGGCATTTATTTTTATTATTTTATGAAAATTCATTTTTCAGAAAACCTGTTTGCAGGCAAGATCAAACAAACTTTTTTTCCTCAATTTTTATCAATTTTCATTAATCTTTTGTCAATCTTTTTTTTATCCTTCTTTATTAATTTTTATCATTTTTTCATCAATTCTTTCAATTTTTGTTAATTATTTTTATTCCAACCCCCCCTTCAGGTTAAGGGATAAACCTGAACCTCGTCCTTCGAGGTATCTTCTTCATTTTCCCACTCAAGTTAAGGAATAAATCTGAATTTCCCTCTAAGGTTAAGGGATAAACCTGAACCTCGTTTGTCGAGGTATTTCTTATTTCTCGTTCAGGATAAGGGATAATCCTGAATTCTTTTATCATCTTTCCCGTCTCTCCATTTTTCCCACAAATTTCCAAAAATGGAGGCAAGTAATTTTTAAAATATTTTCAAATAAAGGTCAAGTGAGACCTTGCAAAAGAGTTCCTCTCTTCTTTCTTTCTTTCTCTTCTCTCTTCTTTTCTATCTTTTATCCCCTTCAAAAAAAGAAAAGAGGCTAGAAGGGAAAAAGAAAAAAGAAGAAAAGAAAAAGAGGATTTTTTTTGCAATGATCACACATATTTGTGACTAAATTCTCCTCTCCTTTCCCCAAAGGAGAGACTCAGGCTTGACCCTTACCTGAACGGGTAATAGAAAAATACTCATCTCTTCCCTGAAAATGAGGTGTTTGCAAAATGAACTTTCGAAGAGAAATTAAATTTTTGTCAAAACTCCCTAACTTTAGACTTCTCTTATAGAAAGGTGGCCGATTGGATAAGATCGATAAATTGTCATAGAAGAGCAAGTCCATCATGCTCTCCCTGGAAACAGGGTCCTTAATGACGGGATGGCCTAACAAAAAATATTGAGGGGTCACAAGGAGAATGAGCTTCTGTCAAAGCTCTTCCTGAAAACAAGGTTCCTTGTGTGATAATAAAAAAATATTTTGCAAATTGTTCGCGAAACATGAGTCCCTTCAAACTCTCCCTAGAAAAGATGTTCAACGAACGAACAATAATTACATGCGAAAAGAATGAGATCCCTCGAACTCTCCCTGGAAAAAGGGTCCTTCACAAGGAAAATGATTGATAATTGATATTGGGCCAATTGGGAGCGAGTTCGACACAAAGGTCAAATCTTGAATGGCCATAATTGGCGGATGCAACCCGAAGGTTGGAAAATAATGATTTTGATAGAATTGATAACCTGATAGTTTGCTTGATATAAACTGGTTGACCTGGAGGTCTTCTTGGTAAACTTGATTGATCCAGAGGTCTGCTTGGTAAAATTGATAACCCGAAGGTCAGTTTGGTAAACTTGAATGACCTGTGGGTCTGATGAAGATTGACTGGCTCACGAGTCTAAAAATTGGCATTGAGCCTGAATTTTGATGCGGGACTAGTGTTTGGATTGAATTTTGGAAGAGCGACTAGTATGAAAGCCGGATTTTGAAGAAGCACCAGCATGAACACTGGGTTTTAAACAAGTACTAACACAAACACTGGATTTTAAGAAAGTACCAGCATGAACACTGGATTTTGAAAAAGTACCAGCGCGAAGCTAAATTTGGAAGGAACGTTCAAGTTGGAACTCGAATCTTCAAAGGAAAACTAGAGAAATTGGATTTGAAAGAAGATTCGAGTCGAAACTCTAATCTTCTAGACCAATTCTTGAATTTGAAGGAAGGTTTGAGTAGGAACTCGAATTTTCAAAGGAAAACTACATGAATTGGATTTGAAAAAAAATTCGAGTTAGAACCCGAATTTTCTAGACCAATTCTAGAATTTGAAGGAAAGAAAATTCGAGTTAGAACTCGAATCTTTAAAGGAAAACTAAACAAATTGGATTTGGAAGAAAAATCAAGTCGGAACTTGAATTTTCTAGACCAATTCTTGAATTTAGATTTGAAAGTTGGCTTGAAAGCTGAATTTTGAAAGCTCGATCAGTGCAAGGACTGAATTTTAGAATAGTTCAACCGGTGTGAAACTGGATTTTGGAATAGTTCGACCAGTGAAAACTGGATTTGGGTGGTTCGACCAGTGAAACCGAATTTAGGAAGTTCGACCAGTAAAAACTGGATTTAGGAAGTTTGACTAGTGAAAACTGGATTTAGGTGGTTCGACCAGTAAAAACTGGATTTAGGTGGTTCGACCAGTGAAAATTGGATATAGAGAGTTTGACCAATAAGAAACCAGATTTGGAGAGTTTGACTAGTGAAAACTGGATTTAGGTGGTTCGACCAGTAAAAATTGGATTTAGGTGATTCGACCAGTGAAAACTAGATTTGGAGAGTTTGACCAGTAAGAAACTGGATTTAGGTGATTCGACCAGTAAAAACTGGATTTAGGTAGTTCGACCAGTGGAAATCGAATTTAGTAAGTTCGACCAGCGAAAACTGGATTTAAGAAGTCCGACCAGTAAAAAACAGATTTAAGAAGTTCGACATGTAAAAACTAGATTTAGAAAGTTCGACCAGTGAAAACTGGATTTAGGAAGTTTAACCACTGAAACCGGATTTACGAAGTTCGACCAGTAAGAACTGGTTTTAGGTGGTTCAACCAGTAAGAACTGGATTTATGTGGTTCAACCAGTGAAAACCAGATTTAGGAAGTTCGACCAATGAAAACCGGATTTAGAAAGTTCGACCAGTAAAAATTGGATTTAGGAAGTTCGACCAGTAAAAATTGGATTTAGGAAGTTCGACCAGTAAAAACTAGATTTTGGAAGTTTGACCAGTGAAAACCAGATTTAGGAAGTTCGACCAGTGAAAACCAGATTTATGAAGTTTGACTAGTAAAAACTGGATTTAAAAAGTTTGACCAGTGAAAACCAGATTTAGGAAGTTCGACCAGTGAAAACCAGATTTAGGAAGTTTGACTAGTAAAAACTGGATTTAAAAAGTTTGACCAGTGAAAACTGGATTTAGGTGGTTCGACCAGTGAAACTGGATTTAGGTGGTTCGACCAGTGAAAACTGGATTTAGGAAGTTTGACCAGTAAAACTGGTTTTGAAAAAAGGCTTAACCCGAAGGTTATTTTGGCATGACTGGTGAAAATAGTTTTGATAAAAGACTCGACCCGAAGGTCAAATTTGAAAAAGACCGGTGTTTTGAAAAGTGCTTGTTAATTGTGATGGAAGATTTTCAATCTTCACCCTCATGATGGCCCGGATAACTACCGGAGTCTCAGGATTTATCCCTGATCCTGAATTGGAAATAAATTTGATGCAAATTAATGCAAATGGATGCAAATGAATGCAAAACAAATGTAAATAGATGAATGTAAATAGATGCAAATGAATGACGAGAGACTTTGTTTGATCCTGCCTGCGTAAAGGACGTTTTGAGATAAAAACAGATTTTCAAAAAAATGCCCCAGTATGACTAGGGAGTAAGATATTGGATAAAAGAATAAATAATTGATATTTGAAGAACGCTCTCTGAAGATAACAAGGGAAAAATTGACGATGCGCTTCTTGATTGATTCGGGAGGCACTCTGAAAGAGGTCACTCCTCACAAGAAGACCTTTTGCAAAAAAGAAAAAATAAAGAAGATGGCGCCAAACTATGAGGAAGATTGAAAATTTTATTGATGAAAGAAATGGGACCACATCGTCCCTACAAAATGACAAAAGAAAAATGCAAGAATGAGAGAGTATTGGCCCTGTCGCTCTTAGGATGCTGATGAGTTGGCCGCTTTGTCCTCTTCTTTGCCTTCAACAAGGAGATTTTTATCAATATAGTCTTGAATAATATTCCTAAGAACTAAGCAATACTCGATATCATGCCCCATTGCCTAATGAAACTTGTAGAATTGATCTTTAAACCTTCCTCTAATGACAAGAGGATCATCAACTTTTGGGAGCTTAATAATCTCCTTGGCCAACATATACTAAAGGATTTCTTCACGCGGCTGTCTAGGGGAGTAAAGTTACGTTTAAAACTCCAATTGTCATGCTTCAACTTTTCTTGAGTTTTTGATTTTTAATGAAATCTTGGCTGGGGAGGCCCATCGTTCTGCTTGAAGATGTCTCTCTTTCTGCTTTCCTTGTCGCTTCTAGTGGTATTCATGGTGATAGGTGCCTTTTTCTTGGGGTCTTGACGGCTCTTTGAGAGCGTAAGGTTCTTATATACACCATTCTCCACCCCCAATTCGCGCCATTCTACTCGTTTTGTTAATTCAATGAAAGATCGCGATGGGGAGGTAGAAATGAGGCCTCTCAAAGGTTGAGAAAAATTGTTCAAAATAATTAACAATGTATGTTCTTCTGATATTGGACTCCTCATTTTGTTGCAGGTGGATCTTCACCTGTGAATGAAGTCCCTGGCCTTTTCGTCTTCCTTTTACTTCAGGTTGCAGAGGTGATTCAGAGTGGGCAATGCCTTAGTATTGAACAGAAATTGCTCGATAAATAAATTGATCACCTTGTCGAACTCCTTTAACTCGATGGGATTGATATGCTTTGAGTACCACTTGCCAGCGGCGCCCTCCAAACTACGTGGAAAACAAAGGAACAAAGCTCGATTGTCCCTTTTTAACTTGGTGCATTCGGCGAAAAACATGGCGAGGTGCGCTTTAGGATCACCAGAACCATCGAACTTGATAAATTTTCTGGAGAGATTCTCAAGACTATCATCCCCTTCTAAACCATCATAAAAATTCTCACTCATGAAGACTTTCTTGCCCTTGTCACGGGCCTGCAAATCTTTGACCATGCGGGTCATCTCCTTTAACTGAAGCTGGATAGGATCATTGACTGCTGACTGCTGATTGGTCTGTTTGGTAGACTCAAGCTCTGCCTCTTGTTCTTCATCTGAGGCTTCTTCCACAGAATCTGCCCCTTCAGACTCGTTGTCCTGCAGAACCTTCTTTTGAGCGATTTTGATATGTCTCCTGATGGTTTTGCCCTTAGTTTTTTTCCTGGATGGCACCTTTCCTAAGCTAGCCTCAGCTTGCTCTAATTACATCTTGGTCATCATTTTTTGGAATAAGGTATACATGGCAGGATTGATGTCATCGCCACCTTGCTAACCCTGTCCTCTGGCCAAACTTGGGGAACTCATCCTTTCTTGCTCGCTGCTAATATCACTGACGTGCTGATATGGTGCAGTCTTCTTGCCTGATCTGGTTGAAACCATTCAACAATGTCGATACTCTCTGTAGGACAAAGGGGATAGTCAGGATAAGAAAAAATTTTGAGGGCAACAATTTGAATAAAAAGGAGAAAAGGAAAATCTGATGAGATTAGGTCAACAATTCTGAAAGGATATCCCATTACCAAGGATTGAGTCATTGCTGGAATTGCGACAATTGCATTGTTACTTCGACGAAGGAAGAACACAACTAAGGTAAACCAAAAGGGAAGGTGGGCATATAATTTTCCACTACCATGATCATGGAACTCATTGGAAAATAAGGAGAAGAGATTTTGAAAACAAGATTGAAATCCATGAGAAAAACACATAATTTTTCTTAAAGAAAATAGCAGGCAGGATCAAGATAATGCTGGAAGCTCGAGATCCAGAGGAACTGAAGGATGGAAAATCTCCTGGAGTTTTAAAGAAAATAGAGGATTTTCTGAAAAATTGTACAGGGTTTGATAAAATCTTTGTAGAAATAAAGAGAATATGAGAAAATAAATAGAAAATAAGGGATTTTGAAAATTGTCTAGTATTTTTAGAAAAATTATAGAAAAATATAAGAAAATAAAGGGAATAAAAGAAAATACTTAAAGTACATTCAATCACATCCTGCACAATCAAGTATGCTCATACAACATTCCTTAAGAAGCTGACTCTAGATGCACAAGTTTTGAAATAGCTGTAGGACCGTAACCCTAACTCTAAAGCTCAGATCATCTGTGTCCAATCATGCTATGCCGATATAGTCAAGCCGAAACCCGATGTACGTGGCATAAAAATAATTTTCTTCGGTTCTAGGCTCATGTTTTCCAACATCCTAGAGCGCATATCGATATACTTTAGACTATGGCCCTCGGTACGTGTGTAAATACCCCATTTTTTTCTCATCCATTCTCAGACACCCTCTTCTTGCAGATGCCAACCCTGGTAGGTCAGTATAAGAGTCCAGCCCCAAGTTTGTCTCAATTTAGGTGTCATTTTACCCCCCTTTCGCCAAAAAATTACCATTTTACCCCTAGGTTATCCTAGATCTCTGTCAGTCAGAGTCGACCAAGCTCATTCTTAAGCCCATAACAGTTAGAATGACAGTCATCTCTAGCTCACCTGAGCTCACAATGAGCAGATCATGTTCATTCCTACCAAAATGGGTTTATTTCTTAAAAAATGAGCTCATTTCTAATTCGAATCCAAGCCAATTGTCTCTGAGTCAATCATTCCTACTCAATCCTATTTCTCTAAGTCTATCTTGAGCTCGCCAGAAGTTCAAGTGCTCCAATTTCAGTTCAAATCCATTTCCCATTGTCTAGGAGTTCATTTTAGCCCATTTCAGCTCATTTTAGCTGAAATTGAGCTAAGTCCAGTCAGTTGAGCTAGTGTTTGAGGTTCAGTTTTAGTTCATCTCAGTATTATTGATCTTTGTTCTAGCTCAAGCCCAGTTCTTGTTTGTAACTCACTTCACTCCAGTGATCATTTCTCACCATTTCTCCAAGAACTGATATCATTTCTCGATTGTTCAGTCTAAGAGTTTAGTTGAGCCAGTGTCTTGTCAGTTTATTTGAGTTTTAAAACCCTAGAACCCAGTCCATTCCAGTTCGGGCCCTGTAGGGATAAAAACCATTTCTTGAATCATTTTGTTCATTTTTATCAAATTTATCACTTTTTAAACTAGTACAACTGTCAATCGAGGTCCAATACCTAAAATCCTTCATCCAAGGTTTGCATTTCACATGGCATTCCATATCATTTCTCATCATTTCTTATCATTTTTTATCATTTTCCATCATTTCTCATCATTTCTTATCATTTTCCATCATTTCAAATCATTTCATTACATTTCATCTCATTTTTGAGATCCAGAACTCTAGTTTTAAAATTTTCAATGCAGATTCGAATTTTAAAATCTTTGTCAAAGTTCAATTTCAAACCCTGGGTTTTTAAAATTAACATTTTTACCCCAAGACTCTAAATTTTGAAATATTTTCCTGAGAAAACAATCTGGAATCCTTTCAAACTTGCTTTTCAAAATTTTAAATCGGATTTGCTCCGTAAAGGGGTATAGAAATTTCAAACTTTGGGTTTTATTTCAAAATTGCCAAAATCTTTCATTTAATCCCAAACTCCTTTCTGAGAAATTTTACAAAATCATGTTACTCCCTTTGTTTTTGTCATTCTTTAAAAAAAAAGTGGGGCCCACTCTAAGTGGCGCCACATTTAAAAAAAAAATCAAAATTAGGATAGGTTAGTTAGTAAATTCTTGTTTAGGTTAGAATTTTTAGAAAATTCCAAAATAGAGCTTCGGTTTTGCTCTTTCTTTTTTTTAAATTCAATTTCAAGTTTTAAATGAAAAAGCTTTTCTAAAAAAAAAATGTGTGGACCCCACAAGAGAGGAGGTGACCCCCTCTCTTTCTCCTTCCTTTCCCCCCCTTTTTTCCTTTCCTTTTCCCTTTTCCTTCTTTCCTTTCTTCTTTCCTTCTTCCTCTTTCCCTTCCTTCATTTCTTTCCCTTTTCTTTCCTTCCCTCCTTTCTTCCTTTCTCCTTGTTGCCACCCTCTCTCTTTGCTAATCCCTCATCTCTCCTCTTCTTTCCTTACTTAGACCCCTCTCTCTTCTTATTGCCCCCTCCTCTTTCTAATTCCTTCAAGTACCATACGACTGGGCTATTCTCACTCCCTTTCACTCTTCTTTTTAAATCTCCACTATCTCTTTCTCTCCCTCTCAACTTCTCCTATTGTCGCCCCACTCTCTCCCTCACGTATCTCTCCCCCTCTCTTTGTTCCCCCTGGTTGCAGCCACCAGCCACAACACATCAGCCACCTACTTTTGCCCTTCCAAGACCTCCAACCGGCGCTCCATAGCTCCCTCCTTCAGTTGGTGCTCCACCACCTTCTCCAACAGTGCAGTCGGCGCTCTACCACCCCCTCCAGCAACCTCCTGACTGCAGCCCATCTTCAGTCTTAGCAGTAGCCTCTTCACTACAGCCCACACCCACCTCCTTCTTCCTTCAACCAAGCATCCAAGGAGCAACCTTCTACAGTTGCTACAACCCCAACCGGTGTACAAGAGCACCAAGGTAACGATCTCCATCCATTTTCTCTTCTTTCATTTTCTTTCTTTATATTCGTATTACTTATCACCATGAAATATAATGGGAAAACAGTTTTGAAACTGGATTCACATTTGCATAATGTTTGTTTTGAGAATAAAAAAGAAAAGAGGTAATATGTATTTTGTCAATACTATGATTACTGAAGGGATTCGTCCAATCGATGGATCGAATCCCTCCTATAGATAGTTCACATTGATTAAAACCATCCTCCCTAGATTTTGTTTTGTCATAGCATCAAGATCATATGATTTCCATGTTAGATACGACGTTTAGGTTCATTGCAGCTCTTTTTATTATATCATTCATATAATATAGACTTATTAATTTTCATTTTAGGTTCTGTAGTGTTTTAAATCTAGGTGCATAGTACAATCATTATTTCATGTGAAAATTTTTGCCAATAAATCTTTCTAATTTTATGCTGAATGCGTTTAATTGTTCCTGATTTCCTACAACAAAACCGGGTTGATTTGAGTTTTGTAACTCCATTTAAAAAATAAAATACCGAACTGGGTTTTAGGGCTGTGATATTGCTATCTGTGATTAAAGTTTAAATGGTTAATTCGAGATCCCCCTCATGGGAGATCTGATTAACAATCTGAAAAATACAGCATGTTCACACAAAGATCTAGGATCTTCCTTGATTTTATTGGAATTTTCTGTTAATATTTATTATTTTTCATAAATCTGTTTTTCCAAACCATTTTGTAGCACTTGCTACAGGTCATTAGAGCTTTAGGTCGACTTAGGTCGATCATAGCTCCCGGCCTGTAGGTCGGATACAGGGTCTATCAAAAGAGGAATTGATTCTTAGAATATATTCTGTTAGTACTTAGAGTTCCATGATTTTAGGCATTGAATTACTATTTGTTTTAGAATTTTGTGATAGATCTTCTAATTCTCTGTTCTAGTTTATTGATATGATTTAGATCTTTGTTAATCCAGTGTGTCCTCTGCAACCGTAGATCCAATGATGAAATTGTAAAAATAGGATATGGTCCTTTGTTTGTCAGAAATATCCTCCTAAATTTTTATGCATTTTGGCTACTGTTTAGTATTTTTCTCATAATTTTAGAGAAAATCCTACCATTTCTCATTAGTCTTTGATTCACCGGAATCTGATCGGTATTGCTGGAGTTGTAATTCTCCAACATTGAACTAGTTTCTAGGGTTGCTAAACTGAGAGGAACTAAAAAGGCACTGACTCAACTAAACTCCTAGCTAGACTGGATGATCGAGAAATGACATAATTCTCAGATAAATGATGAGAAATGAACATTGAAGTGAAGTGGGTAACGAGATTATACTAAATTTGAGCTAGAATGAAGGTCAGTAATACTGAGGTAAACTAAATCTAGAGCTCATACACTAGCTAGACTGACAAGACTTAGCTCAATTTCAGCTAAAATGGGCTAAAATGAACTCCAACGGTATGGAAAATAAATTTGAACTGGAAATGGGCCACTTGAACTCTTGGTGAGCTCAAGTTAAACTCAAAGGAGTAGAATTAACTATAATTGACATACTTGAGAACAATTGGCTAGAATTCGAGCTAGAATTGAGCTCATTTATCAAGAAATGGATCAATTTTAGCTAAAATGGTAAAAAATGGATAGGATTTGTTCATTGTGAGATCAGAGGAGCTAGAAATGACAAACATTCTAACCGCTTTGAACTTAAAAGTGAGCTTGGTTGACTCTCACTGACTAAGATCTAAAGTGTCTTAGGGGTAAAATGGGAATTCTATTAACAAAAAGAGCGAAATGACACCTAAACATAGAGAGACTTAGGGTTAGACTCCTAAGGGGATTGACATCTATTGAAAGGGAGTGTTTGAAGATGAACAAGAAAAATTTGAGGTGTTTACAGATGCCCCACTTTGCTACTAAGCTGGTTGAAACCCGAGCTTAGTGGCAAAGAAAAATACATCAAATTTGGGCTATAAAAATGCCCCAGCTAGAAAAGATCTGACTAGGTATGAAAGAATTGGTTCTGATGATGATGATAGATATGAAATGGGAGAATGGAGAAAAAGATTCACCTCATCGGAATGAGGCTCAGGCTTGACCCTTACCTGAATGGGAAGAAGATACCTCGTAGAGGAGGCTCAGGTTTAATCCTTACCTGAATAAAAGGCTTGAATAGAATCCTCAAGAGAAAAGATTAAGAAAGTCATGTTCAGGTTTGACCCTTACCTGAATGGAAGGCTAGAGTAGAGCCCTCGAGAGAAAAAATTGAAGAAACCATAACAAATACCTCATAGAAAATGAGGGGTTGCAAAGAAGGCAATGAAGATGGGGTTCCCTAAAAGCTTTAGAAAAGTGAGTGATCTTGGGCGCCTTATGACTAAGACTAAATAGCTTTTGAGAGATGGCCTTTTTACAAAAATGATTCAGGTTTAACCCTTATTCTGAGAGAAGAAAAATACCTCGTAGAAGAATGAGGTTCAAGCTTGGCTCTTAACCTGAACGAGGAGATGGAATCCTCGAAAGAAGAAACCATGATGGAACCTTCGGGTTTCACACAATAAATCTGAGAGGGGTTTTGCAAAAGGAAGAAAATGAGATTCTCTAAAGCTTTGAAAAGGGATTGATCTTGGGCATCTCATTGCTGAGACTAAATAGCTTTTACGGTGACCTTTTGCTGGAAATATAGATGTTGGCTCGACCTCAAACCAAAAAATGAACTATCTATGGCGGGACAGTGGGGAACACAAGGAAGTGCGTGAATCTGAGAGCCTAGGTGCTCAAGTTAAAAAGAAGGAAAGGATCTTGAAAACTTCTGTTATCAAGTCCTAAAGAAGGATAAAACAATGCTAGGATATATCAAAGATGGACATAAAGCTCTCACTTCATGTCGGAATAGCTAGAAAATGTTGCCAAAATGATAAAAGTTGTAGTTGATTCAAAATAATTGAAATATGCACATCTATGCAAAAGAAAAAATATTCCCTCTTCTACCTAGAGTATTACCTCCAACTGGGCTAACTCCGTAGAATCCAAAATCAAAATCAAATTATTATTGTAGGGTTTTTTCAAGGAAGCTATCTATTTCCTTGATATGAAAAGAGAGGAAACTTGTTCTCAGTATCATAAACGCAATTGGATGAAAAGATATTGATAAAAGAATTTCACATGAATAAAGATAATTCCTAGTAGATTTGGCAGTTTGATATCTGGGGTTTACCCATGATGATCTTTTTTCACTCTTTTGAGACATAGAGATTGAGCTTTCTTGGGGTTTGGCAAGAATTTCATCACATCAGCCTTCAACTTAGTGATGTTCTGATTTTTCCTGGAAGGACATGTCACATACTTCTTCAACTTGGAGATGATCCGAGTATTCTTTTGTCCCAAGAATCGAATTGATAATATGGTCTCTTTGATTAAAATCCCTTAAAGTCTCCTTTGGCCCCGGGGGTCTAGCTCATCCATCAGTCTTTATCTTGACGATGATTGAAAGATCTCTTTTGCATATAGTAAATTGCAGCTTGAATGATTGAGGGGATTGAGTGGATTCTTTTTACCGCGTGGGATATTTCCACTACCTTATTACCAGAAGAATAGTTCTTTAAAAATGTGTCATAGCTATGATCAATACCAATTCACTTATGACTTTTCAACATCATTGAAAAAGCTTTGAATTTTATTCTTTCTTCGCAAGAGCTCTACCCTTTTAGAAGGAATACTGAAGGTAATTTGAGGTAAATTTTTTGTGCAATAAAAGCTTTCAGATCAACTACTATTTTTTATGACAAAATGATAAAATATTCTTGAAATCCTTGGTGAAAGAGAGCGTTTGACATTCGATTGACACATCCGTGACTAGATTCTCCTCTCCTTTTCCCAAAGGAGAGACTCAGGCTTGACTCTTACCTGGACGGGTAATAAAAGATACTCCTCTCTTCCCTGAAGAGGAGGTATTTGCAAAACAAACTTTCGAAGAGAAATTAAGTTTTCGTCAAAACTCTTTAATCTTAGGCTTCTCTTATGAAAAGGTGGTCGATTGGATAAGGTCAATAAATTGTCATAAAGGAACGAGTCCATCACACTCTCCGTGGAAAGAGGGTCCTCGATGATGGGGGGGCACAAGAAAAATGAGCTTCCGTAGAAACTCTCCCTGGAAACAGGGTTCCTTGTGTGACAATGTAAACACCCCAAATTTTTCAAAATCTTTCAAATATTCCCTTTTTGCCCCTAAATTCATTTTTTGAGCAAATGAGTCATTTCAAATCTAAATTCCAGTTCATTTCTCAAGTTTTATTGAAATTAAATTCATTTCATATGTTTAAATTGATTTCGGATCTGGATCCATTGTCCAGATCCAAATCTAAGTCTCCTTGTTCAAATTTTAAATTAAAATTATAGAAAATACCAAAAATAGTTTTTAAATAGCTCGGACAGTCCATTCAACATCCGTTTGGATCCATCACATTGTATTCCTCGATTCGAGTGTCAAAACTCGAACATTTTCTCAAAATTTGGGTCCAAACCCATTCTTCTGAAGAAATTTCCCCGAAATGGTCTGAAATTCTCAGAAAAATACATTTGTAAATATTTCTCAGAAAAATACAAAAAAATTAGTGTTTAATCTTTGTTTTCATGTAAAAACTTAGATTTTTGTTCCAAAAATACAAAAAATGGAAAAATCATGAAAAGAACCAAAAACATTAGGGAAAAAAACTATGAGAAAAATAAATAAAATTTTTTTTTTTACCAAAAACCTCATTTTGAGCCATTTTACAAAAATCTTAAAAAGAGGGAATCCTTCTTTTGGAAATTTGAGAAAGGGGAAAACGGCCATCTCCCGCACGCTCCTTCCTCTCATTCCTACCCTCCATCTTCAACAACTCCTTCTTCTCTCAGCCTCCCATCTTCAACTGACCTCACGCTCAAGCTCTCGATTTCCCTTTAAGAAGAGGCCTTTGAGCCTCTTCAAAGGGATTCGTCTTCTACCCCTCCACCTTCTTCTCATTCACGGATCGCCTTTCACTCCACCATCTTCACGCTTCATCCGATTCTTCCTCCTTCTTCCCTCTTCTTCCATTGCTGCAGCAAAAGCCTTCTTCATCCCCTTCGCTCTCTGCTATCTCTCTTCCAATCTTAGCAGTAACGGCAAGCCAGAGTAAAGCCACGGCATCACCAAGTTTCATCAGCATCTCCTTCCCCTCCTTCAAAACTCTGCGAAACTGAGCAATCCCAGCCCTCCTCCTGATTATTGTAGATCAGCCGAAGAAAGGGGATTATCAGTTCCAGCAAGCATCGATCAAGTTCCCCCGATCCTCCTGCAATAGAAGGAAGGGAAGATTCCCTCTCTTGCTTCAGTCCTGCAAAAACCAACTCAAATTTTGGATTACTTCCCAACATGGTACCCTATCAAATGAGAAGTACACCTGGATCAACCTTCATTGAGTAGACTATTCTGTTGAAGCGGTTGTTTGATAGGTCTCCCATGGTGGTGCTGTCATGCCAACATCATAAAGCACTTCCAGAATTTGCTAAAAAGTGGGTCCTCCTTCCAAAAAAAAAAAGGGGGAAAACTACATGCATCAGAAAGGTACCTTACACAGAAGATCGCTTACCTGGAAAATGAAGCCTACGACACTACCAGATTTAATTGTCTTAAAGACAATCATTCTTCAAGGCTTTGGTAATATGAACTTGCAAAATCAGAGTGGACCATATATTAAGACCAGTGGCAATGAGCATAGGAACCAAAGAAGAAATTCCACCTTGAAGTGGAAGAAAATCTCTGTTGATTAAAAGAAATATATTTCTGGATTCTGCCCATTGTTGGTAGACTAGCAGAATCCTAACACACTTGCTGTCGCCATAGAGTACATTGAACCTTGGACATTCAGCCGAATAATCAAATCTATTTGGTGGCAGATTTTGACTCCATACATGTAGTCTGAGTGGAAAATTCTCAATTAATCCATGGAAGATGGCTTTCCAAGATGCCTCTGAAAAGCTTTGTCCTGCTCGAGTCGGAGGCCATGAATGTGGTTGCTTACCAGTACTAGTAAGACTGGCTATATGTGGCTAGGCTGGGTGTAGCTATGTTCAATGCCATTCTGTGTGAATCAGCTGGTGATATTCCAAATGACCCTATTTCTGATCCAATTACTAGTTCTCATGTCATTCCAATTACAGATAAAAAGTTGCTGTGGGGGTAAGGGATAAAATGCTGAAACATTCATTCAAATCTCTCTATTTGCTTGATGCCTGGAGTAATATCTTGATTCTTCTAAAGGATATACTTTTGGATGGATTTGTCAGGAAAGAGGTATGTCCAACGTTTGCTGCGTATCTCATAAAATGAATCTTGCAGAAATTTGTCCCTGATGAATTTTATCTTGAATCTGCTCCTGAGGCAATTCGTGAAACACTTGATCTGGAGAGTTTTCTTGATCATGTTCCATCTGCTAGAACCAAGCCAATAAGCAGCTGCCCATTCCCTACCTATCCTCACTGTAGCTATACTTCTTCACACTCACGCTGTAGCACATCCATCACACTTCCTGCTGCCACTGCACTTAGTCATAGCATCTCTACAACACTTGCACATTCCCATAAAATTTCTCACAACCACCCACCGGTTGCACCTATCAAATTTTCACAGTCACTGTTCACCTGTCACCACAACACCTAATTTGCACAAACCCTCCACACAACAGCTTCCATCATATGGCACTATGCTGCCTCTTTTCACTCTCACCTTTCCCTCAAAACCTTCTGTTGTAAGTATCTCAACAGCACCCTGCTGTTGCCGATTCACTAGCACTGTATTCTCCAGTCTTCACCTCTGAGAAATACCACAGAGCTGAAAAACTTTTTCAATGATTCGCAGAGAAACACTGTGGCTTCTCTTCCTCATGGCAGTTCACCAAAAGAACTGCCATAAACTGTGATTTCCCATAAGTGGTTCATCACAAGCTGCTTGGCTATCATATTTCATAAATGGTTCATCTTGGACCATCTCGGTCCTTGCTTTCATCCAGCCTCATTACCTACAGTCCACTAACTCATTTGTCATATATATATATATATATATATATATATATATATATATATATATATATATATATATATATAACATATGCATGTATATATACATATGTATAAGCATATATATCATCTTTCCATCATTCATGTCTTGATATATGAACATTTTTAGATATCCATGTGATATATGCAATTTCTTTCCATTTTTTATTATTAATCAAGTATTTTGCAGGGAATGTGAGGAGAGCATCATCATTTGAGATTTATATTTTCAAATATAAACTTTGTAATAATTTAGATCTTAATGAGAATTTACGTTTCTTGCTTTAGGTAGAATGAATGAGCATTGTAAATATCATAAATTGCTTGTCTTCATGTTTCCATCTTTATTTTCCAAAATCTCACAAATGGTGAAACACGAATGGCACGCGCACCATTCTGTAAGAGGTAATTAGTCCTAAGTTGATGATTTACATCAATGGCCATAGTCAGGATGTAAACAAGACTTAGGTTTTTTATCTTTTACGAAATAACATTGGACCCACACTGGATCCGTTTTCAAAATTCATCATATTTCCTCAAATATTTTCTTCTTTTATTAGAATTTAACTTAAAATTAACTCAAAATATATACCAATGGCCATAGTCAGGGTATATTGAGAGTTAATTTCATCTTAAATTCTATAAAAGCACCAAATGTGTTTCATTCTTCACCTGAATTTAAATATAGATTATTATATAATACATTCAATGACCATAGTCAAGGATGTATTATATCCTCAATCTTATTTTAATTCATCCAAAGAATGAAATAGCTTTTCAAAATCCAATTTCAAAATTCTTTTTAAATCATTCATCATTTAGGATAGAACTGCATCATATTTCAAAATTACTTTTTCAAAACTCCAAGTGATGTAAATATCTTCTTCAATCAAATCTTCAAATCCTGTTCATCTTTTTCAAATTATATTTCATTTTCCATCTCAGAGTCCAATTTAACTTTGAGATTTCAATTTCATTCCATATTCAAAAATCCCTAATCATTTTCAAAGTTTAATTTTTACTTCAAAAATTCAAATTCATTTTCAAAAAGCTCCAATCAAAAGGTTCAATCTTAACTTTGAGATTCTTGATTCATTTCAAATCCCAGGATTAAATTGACTTAAGATTCATCTGTATATTCAACATTCAACTTCTAAAAATTCCCTTTTCCCAAACTCAAATCAGACTTAGAAATTCTTGAATTAACTCTAAGTCTATTTTTTTTCTAAAATTCAGCATTCATATTGGATATCAGACTTCAGATCCAATTCCTCTTTAGGATCCAGAATTCAACACTCATGTTGGATCTTAGACTTCGGATCCAATTCCTCTTTAGGATCCAGAGTCCAATTCCACTTTTGGATCTTAGACTCCAAATCCAATTCCTCTTTAGGATCCAGAGTCCAATTTCACTTTTGGATCTCAGACTCCAGATCCAATTCCCAATTAAGATCCAGAATCCAATTTTGCTTTGGATCTCAGGCTTTTAGATCCAAAAATCCATCTTAGGATCCAGAATTCAATCACACTTTGGATCTCAGATTTCAGATCCAATTCTCCTTTAGGATCCAGACTCCAATTTCACTTTGGATTTTAGACTTCAGATCCGAATCTATTTTAGGATCCAAAACCCAATCTCCATTCCCAATTCTAGATTTCAAATTCAATTCCACTTTCGAAATCTTACTTTCTTTTTCTTAAATCCATGATTAAATTCAAAGTTCACCTCTGACTCTGAAACTTCATCTCCTTTCATTTTCAAAACTTTAAATCATTCTTTCTCTAAGTCAAAGATTTACTCTTTCGACTCTGATTTACTTAGACTTAGAAATTTTCTGATCTATCTCAAGTTCTAAGTTAGATTCAATCATTTCTTCACTCCTTTATCAAGTTCAAATCAGAATAACTTGGAGATTTTCAAAATATCTTTCAAAAAGAGCATACATTATTGCATTGCACAAGCATGATTCTTTGTGCATTTAGATCTTTTTAGGATAAATTCTTAGATTATATTTAGGCAAAGCAAAAAGGCATAGATTCGATCCTTGGTTCGATTACCCCTGGTAAAGGAGCCAAGAACGGTCGAACCTCATACCGACGAGCGAATCCCGTCTCTCCATCTTTTTCCCGCAAATTTTCAAAACGGAGGCGAGTAATTTTTCTAAATATTTTCAAATAAAGGTCAAGTGAGACCGCGCAAAAGGATTCCTCTTCTTTCTTTCTTTTCCCTCCTCTTTCTCTTTTCTTTCTTCTATTCTTCTCCCTTCAAAAAGGAGGAAAATAGAGGTTAGAAAAGGAAAAGAGAAGGAAGAGAGAGAAACAAGAGAATAGGAAAATTTTTACGATGATCACAGACAATAAAGATTGTTTTGCAAACTGTTCATGAAGAAATGAGTCCCTTCAAACTCTTCCTAGAAATAGGGGTTCAGCGAATAAACAATAAAGACATGCGAAAGGAATGAGCTTCCTTGAACTCTCCCAGAAAAAGGGCCAGTCGCAAGAGAAGATGATTGATAATTGAGATAGTGAGCCAATTGAAAAATGAGTTTGACATGAAGGTCAAACCTTGAAAGACCATGATTGGCAAATGCAACCCGAAGGTTGGAAAATGATAGACTTTGATAATAATGGTAACTTGAAGGTTTGCTTGATAAAATTGGTGACCCAGAGGTCTGACTGACAAAATTGGATGACCTAGAGGTCTGATTGATAAAAATGGGCATTGAGCATGAAGTTGAATTTGGAAGTTCGACCAACTCGAAAGCTGGATTTTGAAAGAAAATTTGAATCAGAACTTGAATCTTCAAAGGAAAATTAGAAAGTTTGAGTCAAAACTTGAATCTTTGAAGAAAAACTGGACCAACTCGAAAATTGGATTTTGAAAGAAAGTTTGAGTCAGAACTCGAATCTTCAAAGAAGAAATAGAAAGTTTGAGTCAAAACTTGAATCTTTGAAGGAAAACTGAACCAGCTCAAAAGTTGTATTTGGTAAAAAAACCAGTGCAAAGCTGGATTTGGTGAAAGGACCGACGCAATGTTGGATTTGGAAAAAGGACCAACGCAAAGCTGGATTTGGTGAAAGGAGCGATGCAATGTTGGATTTGGAAAAAGGACCAACGCAAAGCTGGATTTGGTAAAAGGACCAGTGTGAAACTGGATTTGGTAAAAGGATTAACGCAAAGCTGGATTTGGTAAAAGGACTAGTGCAAAACTGGATTTGGTAAAAGGACCAACGCAAAGTTGGATTTGGTAAAAGGACTAGTGCGAAATTAGATTTGGTAAAAGGACCAATGAAAAACTGGATTTGGTAAAAGGACCAGTGAAAAGCTGAATTTGAAAGAACCAGTACTAAATTGCATTTGGAAGGACCAGTGCAAAGCTGGATTTGGAAGGACCAGTGCTAAACTGAATTTGGAAGAAGCGACTACTCTGAAAATATTTGAGGATTGTGACAGGAAATTTTTTTAATTTTGCTTTCACCATGAGTTGTCATAAAAAATTGCCAAGGTCTCAGGATTTATCCCTTGTCCTGAATAGGAATTGATTCGATGTGAAAGGATGCAAATCGAAGTGAATGGGTGTCGATCAATGCAAATGAATGCAGATCAAGGCAAATTAGTGCCAATCGATGTAAATGAATGCAGGTCAGGACAAATAAAGGTCGATCGATGCAAATGAATGCAGATCAAGCAAATTGGTGTTGATCGATGCAAATGAATATAGATCAGGCAAATAGAGGCTGATTGATGCAAATGAATGCAGATCAGACAAATAGAGGTCGATCAATGCAAATGAATGCAAATCAGGCAAATAGAGGTCGATCAATGCAAATGAATGTAGATCAGGCAAATAGAGAGACAATACTTGATAATGCTTGATACTAATACTTGATAATAAAAGATGATGAAGGATGGTGAAAGATTTTGATTGATCCTACCGACTTACAAGACATTTGAAAACAAATTTTCAAAAGATGCCTCAGTGTAATAGAGAAAAGGGTATTGGATAAAAGAAGGATAATTGTCATTGAAAAATGCTCTATGAAGGCAACAGGCTTCTTGATTGATTCGGGAGGTACTCTAAAAGAAGTCACTCCTCGCAGAAGATACTTTGCAAAAAAGGAGAAGATGGTGCCAAGCTATGAGGAAAATTGATGATTTTATTGACATATTGAAGGAAAGAAATGGGATTACATTGTTCATTCATAATAATGAAAAAAGGAGAAAACATTGGCATTGGCATTTTCTTGAATGATCGAGGAAAGGTTCGGTCAGGACGGTCGATTGGCCCCCTTCTTTGTCTACCACAAGAAGCTTTTTATCGATGCAGTCTTGAATGATGTTTTTCAGGATAAAGCATCGTTCAGTATCATGCCTCATTGCTCGGTAGAACTTGCAAAAATAAACTTTCCATTTCCCTAGGGTGACTGGAGGATCGTCAACCCTTGGAAGTTTGATCATACCTTTTGCAAGCAGGTATTCAAGAATTTCCTTGAGCACATGATCTAGAGGAGTGAACTAGCGGTCATAACCCCAACCATTGTGCTTTATCTTCTCTCGAGTGCTTGATTTCTGCAGGGAGACAGAAGGCTTGTTATCATGCTTGAGGGCATCGCCCCATTAGCCTTTCATGTTGCTGCTATTGTTTTGGCCCGTGGTGTTGGTTGCACAAGTGGCTCACACTTTTCTCTTAGCATCTGAGCTATTTTTTTGAGAGCGTGAGGCTCTCATATACATCATTTTCTATCCCCATTTTGAGTCATTTGGCTCTTTCTATCAATTTGATAAAAGATCGCGATGGGGAGGTAGAGATCAGGCCCCTCAGGGGTTGTGAGACATTATTCAGAATGACTGACAATGCATGTTCCTCTGATATCAGATTCCTCATTTGATTGCAGGTGGATCTCCATCTGTGAATGAAGTCTTTGGCCTTTTTGTCATCTTTTTGCCTCAGGCTGCAAAGATGGTTCAATGTGGGCAAGGCCTCAGTATTGAATAATAACCGTTCGATAAACAACTTGACCACCTTATCCAACTCTCACAGCTCGATTGGATTAATATGCTCAAAATATCATTTGGTTGTTGTGCCTTCCAGGCTGCGCGAAAAGCATCTTAACAAAGCTCGATTGTCTCTCTTAAATCGATTGCATTCTGCAAAGAATATGACCAGGTGAGCCATGGGATCGCCAGTCCCATCAAATTTGACGAATTTGCGGGGGAGATCTTCCAGACTATCATCTCCTTCCAAGCCATCATAGAAGTCTTCACTCGTGTAGACTTTCTTGCCCTTGTCGCAGGCCTGCAAGTCTTTGACCATATGGGTCATCTCCTTAAGTTGCAGCTGAATTGGATCCTCAACTGCTGGGGTTTGAATCCTTAACTGGTTAATGTATTCGGGCTCTTGAATAAACATCTCTTGCTCTTCTTTACCTCTTCTTTTGAATCTACCCCTTCTGAAGTGCTATCATGTTGAACCTTCCTCTCGGCGATTTTGATGTATTTTCTGATGGTTTTGCCCTTAGTCTTCTTCCTGAATGGCACATTTCCTGAGCTAATCTCAGCTTGCTCTGATTGCATCTTTGTCATCATCTTTAGGAATAACTCAAACATGGCAGAATCAATGTCATCGTTGTCGTGTTGGCCCTGTCCTCTGGCTGAACCTGAGGAACTCATATTTTCTTTGCTGCTGATATCGCTGACACGCTGGTATGGTGTAGTCTTCTTGCCTGATCTGGTCTGAACCATTCAACAATGTTGATGCTCTCTGTAAGACAAAGGGGATGATCAGAATGAGGAAAATTTTTTTAGGGCAACAATTTGAATAAAAAAGATAAGAGAAAAATCTGACGATATCGGGTTGACAATTTTGAAAGGATATCCCATTACCAGGGATTGGGTCATCACTGAAATTATGACAATTGTGTTGTTACTTCGACGAAGGAAGTACGCAACTAAGGTAAGCCTAAAAGGGAAGGTGGATGGATAATTTTCTACTGCAATGATCGGGAAATTCACCAAAAAATATGAGAAAAAAATAAGGTGAAGAGAACGGATAACAGGATTAAAATCCAGGAGAAAAATACATGATTTTTGAGGAAAATAGCAAGCAGGATCAGTGTATAGATAGGACCTCGCCGTTTAAGAAATTTGAGATCCAAAAGAAAGGAAGGAAAAAGAAAAATTGCCTAGAGTTTTAAAGAAAAACAGAGTGTTTGAAAAATCATCCAGGGTTTTATAAAATCATTGAAAATATAAGAAAAATAAAAAAAAATTAATAAAAAAATGGCTAAGATACATTCACATCACATCCTGCACAAATAAGTATGTGCATACAACATTCCCTAAAAGGCTGACTCTAAATGCACAAATTTTGAAATAGTTATAGGGCTCTAATTTTAACTCTAAGGCTCAGATTATTTGTGTACAATCATGCTATGCTGATATACTCGAGCCGAAGTCCAATGTAGGTGGCATAAAAAGTATTTTCTCCGATTCTAGGCTCATATTTTCTAACATCCTTGAGCGCTTGCCGATATACTTTAAACTATGGCCCTTGGTATGTGGCAGAGGGTTCAACCCAAATAAGTGACCCAGTTGTGAGGCTTTGTCCCAAACTATGGTTCTGGAAGAAAGCCCAGTAACGTGGTGGGCAGGTAAAAATAGGTGGGGTTGTTTGGAAAAAATGATGAGCATGCAAGAAAATAGAAGGCTTTAATGACCTAAAGAAGTAGAATTTTTTAAAAATTATGAGAAGCAAACAATGTTTTCAATCAAATCCTTTATTAAAGAGGATTGTATGAGACCTAACTCTATGTGAGTATGAATAATGCCTCCTCAATCGGTCATACCGAACCATACCTAAGTCTACATGCTTTCATGTCAGTTGGGTTTGATTCTAGGCTCCTAGGTTCACATGAAATGGAATTGACATTATAGAATAACAATTTTGAGAATTGAATAGAGCAAGGTACAAGATTGATTAGGCGAAGACAGGTCCCATCACGGTTGCCAAACTTGTTATCATTGCAAAATTTTACTTTTACAAGTTAAACTGATCTTTTGAAAAAGTTTTGAAGATAACTCGTCTTTGTTTTGACAAATTTGTGGGAAAGGGACTCACCTGTCGGTACGAGGTTCAAACGTTCTTGGCGCCATAACAAGGGATAATTGAACCAAGGATCAAATATGTGCTTTGATTTACTCAACTATCTAAATTGTTATTTTATTCCTAAATGCACAAAGAATCAGGCATGTGCCATAAACTTTGAAAATTGCAGGTTGAAAACATGATGTATGCTTCAAATATTTAAAAATATTGGGAAAAAAGAGATGATTAGAAAATCATTTTTCACACTTGAAAAATATTTTTGAAGAAAAGAAAACTTGGAAAATTGTGAACTAGACTTAGAAAATATTTGGAAAACTTCTTGAAAATTGAAGATTTTGAGAAAATCAATTTTGAGGAAAACCTGGGTAACTTTGAGAAAATCGATTTTTCTAAGATGGAATTCTGAAATATATCAAAAGGGATGGACGTGTGTCCCTGTGAACTCATTTCATGATGCAATCTAAATCTATATGATGCATGGATACAATTTGTGAAAATATTTTCTGAAGGATTTGAGAAAATCATTTGTAAAAGAGATTTTTGTACCTTATAGAATTTAGATGAAATAAATTCGCTATATATCCCTGACTGCGGCCATAAATACATATTGAATATATCTCATTTGATTCTAAAAGTGAAAATACTTAGAAAAACTTTTAAAAAATGCAATGATTTCTTAAGATAGCCAAAGAGTGTAGGTTTTTGTAACTTAAAAAAAGATGATAAATTTGAGTATCGTTCGTATTCTTACTATGGACACAAATACGAACTACAGTGAGTTTATTAACTCCTTAGAAGAAGGTGCACGTGTCATTCATGTTGACCATTGTGAATTTGAAATATGTGCATAAATGATCAAATATAACAGTTACTATTTAAATTAAACTATATGCAAATGCATCCTAATCTAAACAAGAAAGTAAATTTTCTTATTCCAATATTATAATTTACATCAATAATAAACTGAAGAAAGAAAAAGAGAAATAAGGAAAAATATAATCTTGAGCTCCCATGCAAAATTAGCAAACTTGTTAGTAGACAAATGAGGGCTTTTCTGGATTTGTCCTACAACATCTGAAATTGAGAGATTATCCAGATATAAGCCTTTTCCCATGCTTTTTTGAAATAAATAAAGTATGATGCAAAACTAAATAAATAATAAAAATAAACAACATGAAAATTCAGAATTTGGAGAAAATAACTAAAATACCCTTGAAAATTGACATTTATTGCAAATTTGACATTTATTGCTTAATTTGGGGTTCAAACGGATTTAAAACAATGCCAAATCGGGTGGAGAGCACCCTAACATGATTATAAACATGATCAAACTCGAAAATTATGAAAATAATGGATGAAAACAATGAAATATACAAAGAGAACAAAATTTGTCCACGTTTTGGTTGAATCGGAACTCTACGGGCATCCTGTTTTTATGAAATAACTAAATAACATATCAAATGAATTCTAAAAATCATAAAAATCAACATGAACACTTTTAATAACCCTAAAAATAAGATGCAATCAAAAAATATATTTTTGGGATTATTTTGGATATAAGTCTTAAACAAAAAAGGGAAAAATATGCTATTTTACCTGCTATTTCGTATCAATCATGGTGTTAGTCCAGATTAACATATCAAACATCAATAAAAATTTATGAAATTAATTGAGAAACTAGACAGATTAATAAAAATAACCCTTTTTACATATTTGGAATATGATCTTTGGTTAGGGAGAAATCGTTCCGGCAATTTAACCCTAATTGTTGATAAAGTTTTAATAAGGAAAGATGATAGATTCCGATTTCGGTTAAAAATAAAATAGAACAACATCATCAAAAATTATAAAAATTTTAAAAGAAATAGTAGACATGCATATGAAAACACTCCTTTTTACAAATCATTAATACGATCTTTGGTTAGGGAGGAATCATTATGGAAAGTTGGCTTTGACTCTAAATAATGACTGATAAATGAAAAAACATGGACCTTGATTTTTAACTAAAATAAAATAGCAATCTACTTTTAAAATCTATGAAAATTAAACAAAATAAACTAGAGATTTAGACAGAAACAACCCTTTTTACGGATCATAGAGATCATCTATGGTTAGGGAGATATCGCTCTGGCAATATGAGCCAGGGTTTAGACATGCTTACCGGTTTAGGAAAAATAGGGTTTAGTTTTGGGCTAAAACATGATAATAACTGACCATGAAAATTTATGAAAAATTTATAAAATAAATTAGATATGCATACGAGCACACTACCTTTTACGGATCAGAAAAGCGCTCTTCAGTTAGGGAGATATGCTTCTGATAAAATGCTCCTAGTGTATCATAGTGTTTTCCTGGTTCAGAAAACAGGCTTCGATTTGGATTTTTGAAAACAAGGTTACAGCTCTAAAAAAAACTGATTTTTTTATTGAAAACGTAGACAGTTGCATGATTCTACCATAAAAAATTTGGATTTAAATAACAAATATAAATAGGTGAAATAGCATCATTATCAGACAGCCAGAATTGCATATCTCTGAGATAAAACCCTAATCATGATATATTTTTATTTATGCATGTAAAAATCATAAAAATATGAAATAAAGGACTCTTGATCATGATTGAATATGTAGATGATGAAAATAACATAAACGTAGCATAAAAAAATAGAAAAATCACTGGAGCATGGATCAAATTTGATTTAGCCATTAAAAGAGAGATTTGATCCATAGAAGGGTCGAATCTCGATCTTTTTCCATGCATTAACAAGATAAATGAAATATGAACATTATTCACTGAACAAAAATGTGTAAAATACATTAGATGATCAGTGGATCAGATTCTTGAACCATATACACATTTTCTTGAATGAAAAAAAAAATCTACACTACAAGGGTCGGCAATGGTGATTTAATGAAAAAAATGAATACAACAAATAAAAAAATAAAAATAAAGAAGTAAGATGGAGCTCACCTTGAGCTGCTTCAATGGAAGATCTGCTAGAGCAAGAAGGAGCTTGAGGGAGAGAGAAGATGGTTGGAGAGAGGGAGAGAATAAGATGGGTCAACCTCCCCTAGAGGGCCCTATTTATAGATTTTCAAAACTCTTAATTAAAGAGTTGGATTTGTTTTAAAGAGTTTCAAAAAATCAAAACTAAGGAGGGCGATTTTTCTTGAAGAGTTCCAACCTAACAAAACTCTTACTAATTAAACCTAATTGACTTCTAATTAAACTCTGAAATTTCTCAAATGTGGTGCTACTTATGTAGGCCCACATTTGGTATTTAAAACCCTAAATAGAAGTTAAAAAAAAACAAGGTTAAAATACTAAAATAAAGATGGAGTTTTAAAATCAAATAGACTTTGACTTTTCAAACTTCACACTTAATTGAAACTCTATTTAATCCTAAATGGGCTTAAATACCCTCAAATATGGCACCACCTAATGTGGGCCCCATTTGGTTTTTCAAAAACGATTTTAAAAGGGGAAAATAAAGGGGTTAAAAACAAGAATTTTCAAAAAATTTAAAAAGACACCTACATTTATGATTTTTTTTGTATTTTTGAAATAAGCAAAACATGGAAAAGAGATGAAATTGAATAAAGATGAAAAATTAGGGTTTGGTGCCCCCTGCAGGGTGGGCCCCACTTGAAGAAAATTGAGAAAGTTGAAAATTGATTTAAATACGAGTTCAAAATGAATCCAGATCATTTTCTTAAGGAAAAAACTTTGAAATAAAGCCCTCGAGGCTGTTCTAATGGAAAGTATCGATTTAAAACCCAGGCTTTTAAAATTTATTTTGAGTGAAAGGTTTTAAAACTTAAATCTAGATTTGAGATTTTGAAAACAAGAGTGTTGGATCTCGAAAATGATATGTGATGCATTGAAATGACATGAAATGCGATAAAATGATATAAAATGATATGAAATAACACAAAATAACTACAAAATGCAAATCCTGGATGAAGGATTTGAAGTTCTAGACCCCTGGTAGAGACAAAGAATTGAAAATTTCTGAACAAGGATGAGAATTGATGATTGGATATCAGATACGCTATTGGATCTGATCCAAATGTGAATTGGGTCTCGGATATAGCTAAAATTTTAAAGAAGGAATTGATCTGAGCCCAGATTAGCAGATGTACTAGTTTAAAAATTGATAAAATGATGTTTGAGACAAAATAATATGAGAAATGATTTTGCCTCTGCAGGGCAAAGAGTGACACTGAAAAAATGAGGTTTAACTGGTTTGAACTGGATTGAACTAGTTTTTAGGGTTTCTAAACTGAGTGGAACTAAAAAGGCACTGACTCAACTAAACTCCTAGACTGGATGATCGAGAAATGACATAATTCTCAAAGAAATGATGAGAAATAAACATTAGAGTGAAGTGGGTAACGAGACTGTACTAAATTTGAGCTAGAATGAAGGTCAGTAATACTGAGGTAAACTAAATCTAGAGCTCATACACTAGCTAGACTGACAAGACTTAGCTCAATTTCAGCTGAAATGGGCTAAAATGAACTCCAACAGTATGGAAAACAAATTTGAACTGGAAATGGGCCACTTGAACTCCTGGTGAGCTCAAGTTAGACTCAAGGGAGTAGGATTAACTGTAATTGACAGACTCGAGAACAATTGGCTAGAATTCGAGCTAGAATTGAGCTCATTTATCAAGAAATGGATCAATTTTAGCTAAAATGGTAAAAAATGGATAGGATTTGCTTATCGTGAGCTTAAGGGAGCTAAAAATGATAGACATTCTAATTGTTCTGAACTTAAAAGTGAGCTTGGTTGACTCTGACTGACTGAGATCTAAGGTGTCCTAGGGGTAAAATAGGAATTTTGCTGACAAAAAGAGCGAAATGACACATAAACGAGGAGAGACTTAGGGTTAGACTCCTAAGGGGATTGGCATCTATTGAAACTGGGTGTTTGAAGATGAACGAGAAAAATTTTGGGTGTTTATACTTGATACCAAGGCTTCTTCTTTTGCTCTGCCTGGTTTATTTGCACGGCTGGGATAAAGGCAGGTTGATTGAGACTGCCGACTTCGAAAGAATGATAGGATTCACCATCTTTGAAAGACTTGATGGAGCCCAGACTAGCCAAGCTATCGGTTATTTGGTTGTATTTTCTTTTGATATGACAAAGTTGTAATTCCTCAAAGCCACTGATGAGGGCTAAGGCAATTTTCTAGTAAGGGATTAGCATCTAGTCTTTTACTTGCCACTCAAGTTTGACCTGACTAATGACAAGCAATGAATTGCTAAAGGCATTCACTCTTTTGGCATTAAAATTTTGTAAAATTCTCAGGCCTTGTATTAGGGCTTCATACTCGGCCATATTGTGAGTATATTGAAAACCAAGCTTAAAAGAATAAAGGATCATTTTCTTCTAAGGTGCGATCAGTAAGATCTCGATCCTTATGCCTGTCATATTCTTGAAACCGTCGAAAAACAAGTTTTAAATTAGAGATTGCTGGATATTGTGAATATGCTCATTGGGGAAATCATCCTTCGCTTTGACATCTTCTGCTAGAGGAAAATCCACCAATTGATCTGCAATGGCTTGGTCTTTAATTGACTTTTGAGAAACATACTCTAAGTCATACTGTATTAGGAGAACTTGTCATTTAAAAATCCGTCCGTTGAGAAACTGTTGTTCAAGGATATACTTGAGAGGATTGAGTTTGGATAAAAATTTGATTTCAGATGTCAACAAATAATGTCTTAATTTCTGGCACATCTATACCAGAGCTTGACATGTTTTCTCTATATGAGAATATTTCTTTTCATAGTCGACAAAAGTCTTGCTTACATAGTAGATGGCATGCTCTATTCGACTGCCTTTTTCATATTGTGCTAAGAATCCACTAGAGGCATTTTGATTGACATAGATATATAATAGATGTGGCTTTCTCAGTTCTGGTGGCTTCAGAATAAGGGGATTAAGGAGGTATCACTTGATGCGCTCGAATGACTGCTGACGTTCTGGTCCCCATTCAAACTTTACTCCTTTCCTCAGTAAATGATTGAAAGGTTTGCACCTCATTGCCAAATTGGAGATTAACCGATGAATGTACTGAATACGTCCTTGGAGGTTGCATAATTCTTTGAAATTGGTGGGAGGTGGCATATCGATAATGGCTTTTGTCTTGGCAGGATCCACCTCTATTCCTTTTTTGTTGACCATGAAGTCGAGCAGTTTGCCTGATTCTACCCTGAAAACATATTTCTGAGGATTGAGCCTTAACTTGTAGAGAACGAGCCTTTCGAAAACTTGACCAAGAATGCTGATATGATCTTCTTTTTCTTTTGATTTAACAAGGATGTCGTCAACATAAGCATCCATGATTTTTTGTGTATTTGGTTATGAAAGATGATGACCATCGCCCTTTGATAAGTTGCTCCAGTATTCTTGAGCCCAAATGGCATGACTGTATAACAAAAGGTTCTACATGGCATAGTGATAGAAGTCTTTGATTGATCACGAGCGGCTAACTTGATATGATTATAACCAGAATATTCATCCATAAAAGAAAACATGGCATGACCTGTCGTGTTGTCGATCAAGAGATCAATGTTGGGGAGTGGATAATCATCCTTTGAAGTAGCCTTATTGAGATCTCTAAAGTCAATGCAAATTCAAATTTTTCTATTTTTCTTAGGGACTGTGACAATATTGGCCAACCAATCAAGATAATCAATGGATCAGATGAATCCTACTTTTAGTAGGTCCTCAAGTCCTTCTTTAACTTGCAACCTGACCCAGGGGTTCATCTTTCTTAGTTTTTGCTTGACCGGCTTGAAGTCTAGTTTCAGAATAAGATGATGCTCGACCAATTTGGGGTTCAAGCCTGTTATATCTTCATAAGTCTAGGCAAACACCTCTTGATATTGCTTAAGAAAATGGATGAGCCTCTCCTTCTCATCTGCATTAAGGCTGGTGTCGATCTTGAGGATTTTTGGATTATCTTCTGAACCAATATTGATATCCTTTGTTGGATCCTAAATCAAAGACAATGGCTCGTCTTGTTTCTAAATATGAGTGAATTCTGGCAGCTCTTGGATGGTTGGGTCAAACTCTGCGGGCTCTGCTGACCTCTGCTGACCTCTGCCCTTGCTTTTATTCGGTGGATCCTTGCCGGCCTTGGAACAACTGAGGAAAGATTGGGATTGACAATGAACTTCCTTATTGTTTTGGGAGGCATTCTGAAAGGAAAAAGATTTTAGGGAAAATTGCCCACCATGAAAGCCATATTGCAGGAGAAACAAACATAACAATAAATCATAAAGAAGATGGCATAAAGATACGAAGAAAAATGATGGTCTATTGATGATTGAGAATATACAAGAGGATGACCAATTAAGGAAAAGAAACTAGGACTGTGTCATTCTTACAAAGCAACAAGACGAAGAAAAAAAATGAGAAAACATTGGCATTGTCGCTCTTAATCTGCTTTTTTGACGAAAATGGTTCCTTTGTGCGACTCCCTCCCTATGAACCCCAATCCGGTTTTCTTTGGATGATAAATCAAGATAATGGGTTCTAGCCTACCATCTTCATTCTTTCCCAGGCCTCTGAAAGGCTGATAGTCATGCTTCAGTAGAAGATCAAATCCTTTTTTGACTTTGGAAAATTGAGGAAACAAGAGATGATCCTTGAAAGAAGTGCAGTCAAGATGCCCTCCAAGCTTGAAAAAGTGTGGTCTTTGCCATCAGACCATTGTCGAGACACTTTCTGCTAGTTGCGCCTCTTTCAACTTCAACATCTTTAGACTTTCACTGAGATTGATTTCGTCGCTTTCCCTAATACTAGAGATATTTGTTGTAAAAGTTAGGTGAGGAATCGTTGCCTGAGGCAGCCTTTCTTTAGGATCTTCACCCAAGATCATGAAAATCATGCCTCCTTTTGACCACTTGATGCATTGATGGAGCGTGGATGACACAACATTAACATTATGGATCCATGTTCATCCCAATAGGAGATTGTACATTGGTGGAACATTGACGACATGGAAAAGAATAGTATGCACCGAGTAGTTGATAAAGACTTCTAAGAAGATTTTTTTCTTTCATGGTCTATCCATGATTATCGAAGCCATAAATGGTGATGGGATCGGGTAGGTATTCTTCTTCTTTCAGCCCCAAAGCCTTCGCGGTCATTTTTGGGCAAATATTGACGTTGCTGCCTCCATGAACAAGCACATTAGGAACTGTCATTCCCCTAATCCTCACCATGATATATAAGGCATTGTTATGAAACGTGTGAGGCCTTGGCAAGTCATCATCAAAAAAGGTAATGGGCACATTGGTCATTGCTTGATTTATGATTTGCGGCATATCCTCAGGAGTGGTGCTTGGTTTTACCTTGATTTTCCTCAACAAATTGTCTAAGGTTTCTTGATGCTTTGAGGAAGCACGAGCCAGTTCAGGGATGGATACATTTGATAATGCAATAATCAGCTTCTGAACCGAATTGGTCTGCTCTTTTGCTGCCCTAATAATTTTTGCCTCTTTTGTCGGGACCTGCTTCTTAATAAACTTGTGGGGTAAAGCTGGAATCCTCTTAGCAACGGTGGTTTAGGCTTTAGTTGACTCCACCAATGAATTCATCTTGCACAAGGTTGAGATAATATTCAATTTATTTGTAGTAGAATGGGTTTGATGTAGGACCATAACTTGATGCTGGATAGAAATATCCTCTTTGAAATACGGTCAGATATGCTCTTGCGGTTGGAAAGGACATCTAGTGACGACTGCTGCTCAGTGGTCTGGAAAGGGTGCTAATAATATAGCTGGTTTGTCCTCCTCTTCATCTTCCACAAGAAGATTTTTGTTAATGCAGTCTTTGCACTATATTCTTGAGGACAAAGCAGTGCTCGGTGTCATGTCCCACTGTTCGATGAAATTTGCAAAATTGCTCCTTAAATTTTCCCATAATCATAGGAGGATCGACAACTCTTGAGAGCTTAATCATTCCCTTGATCAACATGTATTTAAGAACCTTTTCGAGCGACTGATCCAAAGGAATGAACTTGCGGTTGTTACCCCAGTCTTTGCGCTCTGGCTTATCCTGAATGTTTTCTTTTTGCTGGAAATTGGATTGAAAAGGCTTATCATTGTTCTAAAAAAACTTCCCTTTTTGACCTTTGTGGTCATTTTTGTGAAAATTAGAACCACCCAGGCTCTTGCTGTAATTGCTCTTGTTGCCTTTGTTGTTGTTGTTGTTGTTGTTGTTATTGCCGGCTGTATTGGCAGAGAAGGTGAAGTGTGCGTTCTTCTTTGAATCTCGATTGCTTTTAACAAGAGTGATACCCTCGTAAACTCCGTTCTCCATTCCCATCGCGAGCCACTCGGCTCGCTCTGTTAATTCAATGAAGGACCTAGACAGAGAGGTTGAGATAAAACTCTTCAAAGACTGAGAGAAATTATTAAGAATATTTTGGAGCGCATGCTCCTCTAAAATGGGGTTCCTCATCTTGTTGCAAATGGATCTCCACCTACAAATAAAATCTATGGCATTTTCATTGTCTTTCTGTTTAAGATTGTAGAGATGATTGAGAGTTGGCAGAGCCTCAGTGTTGAACAGGAACCATTCGATGAAGTGATTGACCACCTTGTCAAACTCTCACAACTTGATCAGATTGATATGCCTTCCAGACTGTGAGAAAAGCATCTGAATAGGGCCCAGTTGTCCCTTCAAAATCTATTACATTCTGCAAAAAAATGGCCAAATGAGCCTTGGGATCGTCGGTCCCATCGAGCTTGATAAATTTGTGAGGAAGGTCTTCCAGGTTGTCATCCCCTTTTAGGCCATCATAAAAGTCCTCACTGGTGTATACCTTCTTACCTTTGTCGCGTGCTTGCAAATCTCTAACCATGCAGGTCATTTCTTTGAGTTGCTGCTGAACTGGATCTTCAACTGGAATTTGAAGCTTGGACTTATTGACAGATTCAGGCTCAAGGATCTGCTTTTTGAATACCTGATGAGTTGGCAGGAATGTTTCTTGCTCTTCATCAGAGATTTTTTCTGTGGAATCTGCCCCTTCTAAAGTATCTTTATACTGAGCCTTTTTCTTGGTGATCTTGATATGCTTCTTGATCAACTTGTCCTTAAGTTTCTTTTTAGCAGGGACTTTCTTTGAACTCGCCTCAGCCTGCTCAGATAACATCTTTGTCATCATTTTCTGAAATAATTTATACATGGCTGGGTTGACATCATCACCGCCTGTCTGGTCCTGTCCTCTGACTGAAACCGGAGAGCTCATTTCTTCAGTGTTGTTCCTGCTGCAGTGAGGTGGAATAGTCTTCTTCTCAGACCTTGTCTGAACCATTCGATAATGCCAAGGTTTTCTGTAGAATAAAAGAATGGATAGACTGATAGAAGACTTTGAAAAAAAGTTTGATAAAGAGAATAATAAACAGGTAGGAGTTGGAATTAGGTTGATAATTGAAAAGAGTATCCCATTACCAGGGATTGGGTCGTCATAGAAATTATGACAATTGCATCATCACTCCTATAAAGAAAGTAAACAACTAAAATGTGCCTTGTTACCCAGGCGGGGTTGTCAACTATGACAAAAAAATGATGAATGAGTAAGAAAAAAAATGATTCAGGCTGACAATTAAGCAAGAGTGTTCTGTTACCCAAAATGGGGTCGTCACAGAGATGAGACAATTACGTTATTACCTTGGTAAAGGAAGTAAACAACTAAAATATGCCTTGTTACCCAGGCGAGGTCGTCAACAACGATGAGGATGCAAAAAGGAATATCATGAAGAAAGTAAATTTTATTGATGGAAAATCATAGACAAAAAGAAGGTGGGAGGAAAATCTCCTACCATTGTCAATAATTGAAAGATACATTGGGTCCCGGAAAGATGGAAAGAGTGACAAAAGCGTCTCAATTGTATTTGGCTTAATGGTATGCTCCAGACCACTGAGCAGACTTCAGATTGAACTCTGGCATGACGCCTGATAACATACGAGTTTCGACACGCCTCTGCTGCTGTGAGAACTGTCTGACACACCTCTCTGGCTGGTAGTTGACACAAAAGAAAGGCCCAAGCAATCTGTAGTGCTTTCCACGCGCAATGTGTAGCGAGGAAGTAACTCCTGTCGATTGAAGTAGTCCCAAAGGATCTCATCTTTATGCAGACTCTCAATCAAGGTGCGGTACTGAGGAGTAGGTTCTGGATCTTTGTCGTTGTATCTGAAGGAGTTGGCTTTTGTTGGCACATGTCAGAGAAACTAGGATTGTAGTGCATAGGTGCATCCTTCCACCAGAATTGAATAACCAAGAGTGAAGTGGGTCAAACCACAATAGAGAAATGCTAGGGTGGCATGGCAATTGAAAGGTGGTGGGTTTGTTGACTTCCCCACCTTCACAGAAGCTGGACGACTCTGATATCAACAAAATTCTGAACGTTCTGGAAGAAGACTAATCCTACCGTGCATAGGACCATGGCATGTTGAATTCTTTCTTCGACTGCTCTCGATAAAGTGTTAACCTCCTTGTATGCCCCATACTTGAAATAGAGCTCGAACAAATCAACAAACTAACTCCCATACGCTTCAATGAGTGGCTAGGATCTACGTTCCATCATTTGAGCTAGAGCATCTAGGACATCTAATCCCTTGACATTGATCAGAAATTGTTGCTCAATGGGATCATCTGACTGACCAGCTGGCTCCGGCAATCCCATAATATCCGAAAACTCATTCAGGAGCAGCGCCATCTCTCTCCATGAGAACCAGAAGGTGCAAGAGTGTGGATTCTATCGCTCTGCCAAGGCTTGAATGAGATTGTCATTGATAGTCTGCTTCCCTACTATTGATGCCAGTTCTAATCCGCAGTCCTCCAGATGGTCCGAAAACATATGAAAGAAGGTGGTAAACCAAGAATAGTACTACTGAGGAAGGAAAGGACCAGTTTTTAGCATCCGATACTCTGGGAGACCTTGCCTTATCTCATATGAGATGTGGACTTCGAGAAAGACAATATTGCTCTGGCTGGATGCCATTGAATATACTGGAGAAGAGAAAAAAGAGAATCAGAATGTTGTTAGAACACAAGATTTATTTGAAGAAAATAGCAGGCACGACCAGATCGATTGAAGATTTGAGATCCAAAATGACAAGGAAAGGAAAAAGGTATACACTTGGGATTTTGGAAAAATAGAAGAATTTTGAAAAGACCACGAGGGTTTGAGAAAATTATTCTGAAGATGCAGGAAAATATAAGAGGCAAGTAAGAATTGCAGTATTACATTCATATCACAACAAAGTTGCATAAACAAGGATGTGCATACAACACTCTCTAAAAAGCTGACTCTATTATGCAAATTTTGAGAAGGCTTGTAGGACCCTAATCCTAACTCTAAGGTTCAGATCATCTGAGTCCAATCCTGATATGTTGATATACTCAAGCCGAAGCTCGATGCACGTGGCATAAAAATATCTCTAGTTCTAATGTTATGATTTTCCAATAACCTTGACCACCTGTTGATATACTTTGAACTATGGCCCTCGATACGTGACAGGGGGGTTATTAGCCCAAATAAGTGGCTCAATTGTGAACCTTTATCCCAAACTATGGTTCAGGGAGAAAGCCGAGCAATGTGGTGATCGGGACAACATTGGTAGGGAGGTTTTAAAAATATGATTCAAGCATGCAAGAAATCAGAAGGCTCTAATGCAAAGGCCTAAGAAAGATATTTAAAATAAGCGAGCATACACTTGCATACAAGGTTTGCATTCAAGCCTAGATTAAGGAGGGTTGTATTTGACCTAAGTCTAAGTGAGCATGAATAGATCTCCTCAATTGGTCCTACCAAACAATGTCTAAGCCTATATGCATCAAATGTCAGTTGGGTCAGAGTCTAGGCTTCTAGGTTCACAAGTAGATGCTGACATTATGGAATAATAACTTAGACATTTAAGCAAGACAAGGAATAAGTTCAATCAAATGAGGACAGGTCTCATCTCGGTCGCCAAACTTGTGATCGCTGCAAAATTTTACTTTTGCAAATCCACTTGACCATTTGAAAAAGATTTTGAAAACTCGCCTCCATTTTTGAAAAATGCATAAAAATTTGGGAAATGGAATCCACCTATCGGTACGAGGTTCAACTGTTCTTGTCGCCTTTACTAGGGATAATCGAACCAAGGATTGAACTGTATGCCTTGCTTTGCTTAAATGTCTAAGTAATTATTCTAAGTCCTCATATGCATGAAGAATCATACATGTGCTATGATTTTTTAAAAAAATATTGTTTTAAAAACATGATGCATGTTTTAGAAATTGCTTTGGTTTGAAATTGCCTTGAAGTATTTCAAAGTTGAATTTCCAGCGATTTCAAAAACTGCTTTGGAAGTATACTTTAAAAAACTGCTTGAAAAATATCTTAAAATTGACTTGAAACTGTTTTGAAATTGATTCAAAATTATTTTGAAAAATATTTGGAAATTGCTTTGAAATGATTTCAAAATTAATCCGAAATTACTTTGAAAATATTTGGAAAATCATTTGAAAATGTCTTGAAATAATTTTGAAATGATTTTAAAAATATTTTAAAAATATTTTAAAAATTATTTGAAAAATGTTTGGAAATTGGTTTTGAAAATAACTTGAGAATGATTATGAAATTATTTCAAAAATCATTTGGAAAATGTTTCGAGATTATTTTGAAATGACTTTTGAACATGATTTGAAACAATTTTGAAATGATTTCGAAAATCACTTGGAAAATGTCTTGGAATTGATTTAAAAATGATTTTGAAAATATTTTGAAAATCACTTCAAAATTACTTGGAAATTATTTTGGGATTGGAATTTAAAATCACCATGAAATTAAAATCAAAATTAGAGTGAAATTACTTTAAAATTAAAATTAAAATTAAAATCACTTTGAAATGAAATTGAAATTAAAATTACTTTGAAATTGAAATTAAAATTAGATTGAAATTAAAATCACTTTGAGATTGAAATTACTTTGAAATTGAAATTAGGTTGAAATTGAAATTACTTTGAAATTGAAATTGAAATTGAAATCGTGACATACAAAATTTAATAAAGATGATTTTTCCATATATCCATGACTATAACCACAAATATGTTTTAAATACATCATATTAAATTTGAAATATCTTGAAAACTTTTGAAATATGTAATGAATTTTGAAAATAGCCTAACAGTGTAGGCTTTTTGTAACTTAAAAGAAATTAATAAATTTGAATTTGATTTGTATTCTGACTATGGTCGAAAATATGAATTTCATTAAGTTTATTAACTTCTTATCAGACGGTACACGTGTAATTCATGTTTCACTATAATTGAATTAAAAAATGCATATGACAAATCATAACAATTAATATTGGAAAAATAAACTATATGCAAATGCAATCTATCTAATGTAGAAAGGAAAATTTTCATAATTTTTTATATTTGATTATTATTTACATTGAATAACTGAATAATGAAATAAGAAAATAAAAGAAAATGACATCTTGAGCTTTTCTTGCAAAATTAACAAACATGTTAGTGGAAAAATGAAGGTTTTTCTGAATTTATCCCATAATATCAAAAAATTGAAGGATATTTTCCAGAAATAAGCTTTTCTCATGCTTTTCATAAAATTAAAATCATGAATGAAGTAAAAGATCAATGCATGAATTGATAAAACATCAAAATGAGTCGAATTTGGAAAATAAACTTCGAAATTAGGGGCAAAATAACCAAAATACCCCTAAAATTAATACTATGACATTAAAATTAGGGTTTTTTAAAAGAAATTTTGAAATATACATCACATGGAAGGTCAAAAGTTTATGAAATTGATTGAATAACTTACTAATGTTAATGAAAACATTATCAAAATAATAAATCATGAAAATAATATTCGAAATTGAGAAATTAAGTGAGAAAATGCCTAATTTACCCATGTTTTAGCAAAATTATGATTTTTTAGAAAACCGATTTTGAAAAATTCAATGAATGAGATGCTAAATAACGATGAAATTTTTTGAAAATTGGTGTGGAGACCACTAACAACCATAGGAACAATCTAGAGTTGAACGAGTTGGGAAATCATTGAAGAAAAACCCGAATAAGGGCCTTCTATCAGATTAAAACAAGATTTTGCAGAAATAAAATTTACAATAAAACCTGTAAGAGTGTTTTGGTTGAAAAGAGGCTTAAAAAAACTCCATTAATACCCAAATTGAATTCATAGGTTCATGACACATCAAAGAAACATCTCCTATTTACAAAATGTGAAAATCATTTCTAAAATTTGAGATATTAATAAAACATTTGAGAATTAAGTTTTAAAAATAGGAGATTAAATTTAATAGACATGTTTCTGTAACTTGGGTGTTTTAGATTCTAAACTGACTTAATTTCTCTCAAATTTATGGGGAAAGTTGCTTTAACAAGATCAGAAAACTAATCCAATTTACAAAAAATGAAAATCTATTTTGGGTTGGTCGTGGTGACTCTGCAAAGTCACTGTTCAATCTCAGAAAATGAACCTATTATAAAATATAATATTTTATAACTTATCACGGTTTTCAATGGAAATGAAATACCAAATGATCATAAAAAAATTTAAAAACTGGAAGAGATAAACTATAAATGTAAATAAAGAAAACCTTTTTTACAGATCTGAAAAATGATGTCCCATTAGAGAGATATGATTCAGACAAGTTGATCCTGGGTTTGATCAATGTCTCAAATTGCAGACACACAGGTTTTTGTTTCTGATAAACATAAAATAAAAATCGACCATATAAATTGCTTAAAATTGGCAGAGGTGAACTAGACATGTCAATGAAAAAAAACCTTTTTTACAAATCAGAAAAATAATCTCTCATTAGGGAGATATGACTTAGACAAAATGGACTAAGGTCTGAGCAAACTCAGGTGATGCAGAATGATAGAGTTTTGGTTTTTTATCACAATTAAATATAAAATGACCATGGAAATTGCTAAACATTGTCATGAATAAACTAGATTCAATCACAAAGACACTATATTTTTTGGATCAGAGAGATCATCTTTAGTTAGGGAGAAATCACTTCGGCAAGTTGGTCCTGATTCTGCTAAAATCCTGATGGTACAGAATAATAGGTTCTAACTTTTGATTTTTTAAGTGGGCCATCAGATCCCTAAAAATCATGAAAAAATCAAAGATTAATGGAAACACAATCATGAATCTACCATAAAAAAATCAGATCAAAGAGATGAAGATAAACCTCCAAAATTAGAGAGCCAATATGAGGCCAAAATCAAAATACATACAGATTGTAAAAGAGAATGAAAACATTTAATCTAATAATGCATAAGATGAAAATAAAAGCATAGATGCTATATTTTTGGATTTTAGATGAAGGAAAACAATAATCTAGAACTAAAATAATGACTAATATAGAATCAACAAAACCAAAATCAAAACAAACAAAGGCATTAAGCAATTGCTATAGCCGATTGAAGAGAAACTTGATTTTTTGAAAAATTTAAATTCTATCTTCATGATGGCTAAAATAAAATGAAATTGCAGAAATGTAAATCAACTAAAGTAATGAAAGAAAGTGAAATGAGAGAGAGAGGAGAAGATTACATGTTGTAGAGGAGGCTTGGCTGCAATTCCAATGGAGAAGAAGAAGTTGGAGGGGTGGCTACTAGAGGAAGAAGAAGGAAGGGAGAGAGAGGGGAAGAAGGAAGAGGAAAAGGAGAGAGAAAGCCAAATGGGGGCTGGAGCAAATGGATTTCTTAGGATTGTCACCCCCTCCCTAGGGGAATTAGGGTTGGGATTTTTTGAAAATTCCAACCTTACCCTTGAGGGAAAAGACAAAAATAAGGGCATTTTTGTAATTTTTTCCATTGTTCTCTTTTTTTTTCTTTTTCTTTTTCAAATAACCTAATTAAGGTTTATTTTGATTTTCCTAATTTTAAACTAACTAAAGTCTTAAAAGAAACCCTAATGTGGTGCCAGCTAAGTGGGTCCCATATTGGATTTTAAAAGCATTTAAGAGAATTTTTAAAAGGAAGTTTTAAAATCAAATTTAAAAACAAAGAAATAAAGGTGAAAAACAAAGTTTTAAAACAAGTCTTAATATGAAAAGGGGTGATTCAAAATGACACCACTTAAGTGGGTCTTTTGGATCAAATTGGATCTAAGTTCCGTTTTCAAAATACAAGCTTGATAAAATCCAAATCAGAAATCCGATCTGGACCGAGATCTGATATATTTGAAAAGATAATTTTCTAAAAACATTTCAAAACATCGGATGTAAAGCATTGGGGTTTGGATTTGAAAGATTTGTTTTGAACCCAAGTTTGAAACCAGAAGACAGTTTTGAGTTTAGATCTCGATCCGAAGTTGGAAATGACAAATGGATTTGGATCTCGAACCTTGAGTCAGAATCCATGTTTGAAAATAATGGTAGAATCTTGGATTGAAGATAAAAAATACTTAAAATGGATCCTGGATGATGAAAAGGATAGACCGAATCCTAGATATGCAGATAGAATTGGAAATTGGATCCGAATTAAGATGGAAATGGATCCAGGATCTTGGAAATTAAGGAATAGATCCGAAAATAATTGATTGGATCCTAGATATCTAATGTGATAATCCAGGTTCAGAAAGTAAATTGGACTCTAGATATAGATAATAGAATGAATTGAATAAAAGATCCAGGTCCAAGGTAGAAAATGGGTATTCGATATCAGATCCAACATTGGATCTAATATTGAAGTGGATCTAAGATCCATTTTGAAATATAGGCTTTAGAATAAAATCCAAATCGAAGTTTTAAATTGGATCCAAAATATTTTTCAAAAAGGCTTTTCAAAACATTGGCTTTGAATTTGAAATGCAAGGATTGACTTTAAAATTGGATAAAAATTGGATTTTGAAATTGAATCTAGATCTGAGGTTTTGAATAAAATTGGATCTGGATATCGAATGATGAATGAAATGATGAGGTGAATCCCGAATGATGATCGGGCCCCGAAAATAAACAATAGAATGGCTTGATTGAAAATTGTGCGTCCAGGATTAGAAATTGGATATTGGGTTTTGGATCCAGCATTGGATCAAGCCCAAAATGAAGTTGGATCTTGGATATGGAGAAATTATCAGGTAAAAGAATTGATCCGAGTCCAGATTGGGAATTGTCCCAACTTGAAAATTGATAGAATTGATATTCTGAGCAAATTATTATATTTTTATTTTTGCCCTGGACTAACACGGTACTAGACTGATTTGAACTAATTTAAACTGGATAGAACTGAAATGGACTGAATTGAAAGTTAGTTATACTAAGGTAAACTAAATCTGGAGACAAAACACTAGCTGGGCTGACTGGGATTAGCTCAATTTTGACTAAAATGAGTTGAAATGAGCTGAAATGAATGTTCAAGAATATGAAAATTGACTTTGAACTGGAACTAAACCATTCAAACTCCTGATGAACTCAAATTAGACACATGGGAAGAGGATCTACTGAAATTTTGACTGACTCAGATACAATTGGATGGGATTTGAGCTAGAAATGAACTTATTTCACTTGAAACGAACTAAATTTGGCTAGAATGAATTGACACTACTCATCATGAGCTTAGGGGAACCAAGAATGACTGATATTCTGACTCCTCTGAACTTAAAATGAGCTTGGTTGAGTCTGACTGACAAGAGTTTAGGGGTGACTTAGGGGTAAAATGATAATTTTGCTGACGAAATAGGGTAGAATGACCTTTGAACTGGGATAGACTTAGGGATGAGGCTCCTACACTATACTGCAGGGGTTTGGCATCTGTGAAATGAGGGTGTCTGGAATAGACCTAGAAAATTTGGGGTGTTTACAATTGTAGCCTAGTTTCATGAGTGTTATAGAAACAAAGTCCAAGTTTCAGCGACCCCGACCTTCACATTCATATAAGTGAGTCCATCAAGGTGTAAAATTGTTTGAAACACTCCAGCCATAAGATCTATGGATTTTATTAAGAGTTTAATTTGAACTCAACCTCTATACATAGGTTTTGAGCACTTAACATCAAGAATGGAAAAATATTAAGTGTTCAATCAAATCACTTAGAGACTTGTTCTTCTTATTGAACCACTTGACATGATTTGACCCTTATTATGTGATTGAGTTTTCAACAACAACGATTGTTTTTACACACTTAAGCATCATTCTCCTTGATGTCTTAAATATGATATTTCAATTAAGTCCCTTTGTTGACGAATCTGCTGAGTTTTGACAAGGTTTCACATATTCAATTGAGATTACTTTTTGCTTGAGTAGACTATTTATATAATTGTGCTTTAAATTGACATGTCTAAATTTTCCACCATAAATATTACTTCTCACTTTACATGTAGCTACTTGACTATCGCAATACATAACTATCAGAAGTATTAGCTTATCTTCTAACAATATCTTTATTAAGAAATTCTTTAGTCACTCAGCTTCCATACTAGCTAATGCTAGTGCTATCTACATTGCTTTCATTATAGAATGAGTTATCATAATTTGCTTATTGGATCTCCAAACATTTGCTCTAAATCTAAGGGTAAATAACTAATCACTTATGGATAATGCTTCATTGAAATCATAATATAGTTTTCATCATTGTACCCTTCAAGTACAACAGATTCTTTCTTATAGAATATCTCATAATCTAGTGTTTCTCTAAAATACTTTAGAACTCGATATATAGCATCTCAATGCTCTTCTCCTAGATTACTAATATATCAGTTCAACTTGCCCATGCTAAAAGTTATGTCTTGTCTAGTTTCATTCATTGCATATATGAGGATACCAATAATACTTGCATACTCTAATTGGGATATACTTCTTTCAATGTTAATTAACAACTTAACACAAGGATCAATCAGAGTAGCAACAAGCTTACATTCATAATGATTCTATTTTCTTAAATTTTTCTCAATGTAGTAGGATTGAGTTAATGCATAATCATTCTCGTGTCTAATCAACTTAATATCAAGTATAATATTAGCTAAAATCATATCATTCATGACAAATTTAGATTAAAAAAAAATTAGTATTATTTATGCATTATACATTATTACTCATGATTAGCATATCATCCACATAGAGACAAATAATTATAACATTACTACATTCTATTTTGTTATATATGCATTTATCAAAATCATGAATCCTAAATCCGTATAAAATAATTATTTCATGAAATTTATCATGTTATTATGTAGGTGATTGATTTAAACCATACAACGGTGTGATATAACCTTTAGGTTATTCTATATAATTTTATTTTTTTAAGACATCATTCAAAAAAATTATTTTAACATCCATTTAGTTAATTTTAAGGTTTTAAATTGATGTCAAAGCAACCATAGTTCTAATAAATGCAATCTTACTTACAGGATCGCAGGTGTCAAAATAATCAATTACAGGTTTTTTGTTTTAAGTCTTTAGTTACAAGTCTTGGTTTAAACTTTTCAATAGAGACATCGGTTCGAAGTTTTCTCTTAAAAATCTATTTGCATTCCAACAATTTAAAATCATGGGGTAAATCAACCAAACTCCAGGTTTTATTTTATATGATAAAATCTAATTCACTTTCTATAATCTATTTCCAAGAAGGGGCATAAGGAGAGGTCATATCTTCAGACAAGAAATAGGGTATCTATCTATCATATAGAGATGAAAATCAGAACTAAAATATTTTGGTTTTCTACTTTTTCAAAGTACATGCAGTATAGTGTTTGACCTAGAATATGAATCTCTATTTAAGATAAGACATGAACTAAGCAATGTGTCACCCCATAGATTATAATCTATAACAAAACTAATAAGTATTGAATTAATGTAACGACCCCAACTCCTCCCCTTTCTAAAAATGCATTTTTTTTTTACAGAAACCTTCCCAAGGATCTGGGGTCCTCACAGTTCCACTTTCCATTGGATATCCCATCACCACAAAGTACTGACAATCATCATCAATGAGTAGTAACACCAACCATTTATTTATGAACCGAAGTAAATTGTTATTACCATTCTTTATACAACCAAAGAGTACAAGAACTGAAGAGAACAACGGAGTCAAAAACAAAAATAAAATCCCTCTGCCACTGCCGAACTATCCACTCCAAAATGTGAACCTCGTCCATCCATAGTGAACAGCTCATCTCTCACTGCTCTCCATTTTCTGTAAAACCAACGAAGTAGAAGGGTCAGAACAAAATTCTGAGCACTACTATTTCAAGGAAATTAGGTGAGACAAAGATCATGAGTAAGATTTCATATGTTGGTTTGAGTGAGTGCAGATACAACCAACATGCAACATCCGATCATGCATAAGTGTAACAGATTTTTCATACTCACGGCTAAAGGACAGTAAGACAGTAATACATAGCAATAATAAAACATTTCAACATGCTTTTAAGAAATGAATTGCATATATTTACCGTATCATGAACTAGAGATCATTTCAATTGATGCATGACTTAGTGCAAAGAAGAAAATGCATGACTTCCTTATTATCTTACCTTTAAGTTTGAGTTTTCATTCCATATGCATGACCTTATTTAATGCGTACAACTTTAAGTTTTTCTTTGAAATTTCCATCGCCCGCGGATACACCAAACGGGTAAAAAAACCCCGAGGTCAAGTAGGTTCCCAGGGTAGATTAGCACACAAATTGGTATTTTATTACTGGGTTCCAACCTAACCCTCGACTGAGTCACCCTCGGAACATTAGACCTCCACATCTAATGTCGGGGACACAAGGGACACCCCACGCCCACAAGTGCCACTTCCTTTGGTACCAAACAAATTCACAGCTGTGACCAACACCACCACTCCCGGGTAAAGTGACGGGTTCTCCCTAAAACCGTGGCCAGGAGAAAGAACCTCCATATCGAGTTCTGGGGACCAAAATTCACGCACACAGAGTTTTTGTATCCTCACAGCCTCCCCAGGACTGGAAACTCTAAGATCTCCATTCTCCAGATGGAAGACCTCAGATCAAAAGTTACATTGTTCTTTATTATGTGTTTATTTAATTCAGTTCTAAATTTTGCAACACCCTATGCAAACGTGAAGTGTAAAGCTCGCATACACCCCTGCGAGAACTCATATGGGACTCCCGCCCACGAATACCATGTGAACAGTGTAGTAGTGTGCCACCATCTTACGTTGTGTAAGTGATGCAGCCAATGTGGAAACAAAACCAACTTTCTTAATAAAGTGCACAACTTACCACACCATATGCATGTACTATCCATGTACAAGTGTCTCTATGACACCCCCTACCTCTTATGCATTCATCCATCGATCATAAATTCATGACAACAATCCATGCATGATATCACATTTTAAAACCCACATTGATCCATATATGCACATGAGGCATTAAACAATACATACTTCCATGTAACATACCACATATTTCAACAAGCATTCATGATTAACACAAACAGCAGTATACTAACCAAGCTCACATTTAACTATCATGAAATGAAATGCTATCATTCATCCATCCATCAACAATTGTGTAAATCCCAGCACCTACTATGAGAAGTAGTTAGGCTTGCCACACTCGTTCTTTCGTCCTACTGTCTAAGTGGTCCACCCTACTTAGACTGCTGGCTGGAATTGGGTCATCCAGCCCATCCCTGATCATGTTACTGCACACACACCATCTTAAAACGAAAAAAAAGAAACAAACAGGCTATTCCCCTACGACTGGTGGTCCTTATAACAGAGAAAACACACCATTAGCAGCCGATTATGGAGAAACAATAATAGCATCTAGAAGAAATGCTAATAATGTCAGTCATTGGTACCCAGACATCTGTTGACAGGGGGATCCCCTGCAAATCCTTATAACATTAAAATGAACATCTTAAAGTGCATTATGTAAATGTTTTAGATTTAAAACATGCAGAATGTATACTTAAAATATTTCAGAAACATAGGCTTAAGAGTGTCACTATAAATCCCCAACTATCACCATTGCTCTCATGAACTGCAAATGAAATTTAAGAGTTATTTCGATACAACTCATAACTGGTTGAGTCCAACCCTCAATACCTTAACACAACTCAGAAAAATCATAGACTTCAGCAGACCCATGATAAAAATGACACTTCACAGCCCTTAAATTATGGTGAACCGAGCTGCTGATATGAGACTCCCTCATACATACACAAAATTTAACCCACTGTTGCAACTTAGTATAAAGCCCATGATCAAGACTATTGTAATCAAATGAAAATTGTAAAAAGATACTACGCATAAAGTAACTTAACATTCATGGTTTTAGTTCTATCAACACCCCTGTACAGGAGAAATCAGATTTTCTTTACGGGAATCGTGTTTACCCCAAAATCGACAGATGAAACCCTAGATTAGGCAAATCAGGTGCTTCCACACTGATAACCTAAATTACTACACACCAAACCAAAAATCGGTGTAGAGCACGCATGTAAAGTCAGGGATTTACATTGACAAGTTAAACCCTCATTGCTGTCCGAGTTAGGACTTCCCCTATAACCCCTCACATGGAAGATCCGAAACCCCAAATTCACCGATTTGGGGTTTTAGGTTTAGGGCTAATGAAAACCCCAAATCCTACCCTCAAACCCTCATACAAGATCGAACCCACGTTCGATCCCTCACCCATTTCCAAGAATAGCCATACCTTTTTACGGTGATTTCCGGCGGCTGGTGGCTTCCGTCGTGAAGAGGTGCAGGCCGATGGTGTTTCCCCCCCTACAGCCGTGAAGGGAAATCCTCGCAAGAGCCTTGACGGGTGCGGAAGGTCGAAGCTCCTGCCGTGAAGGGCTCCTTCCTCCACTGTGTGCGCGTCGGTCGTGAGAGGGAGGGAGGTCGAGTGGGAGAAACAAAACCTGAATGTGGGGACTTCCCCTCCTTTTTAATGCCGAGCTCCCCCCCTTTCCACCTCCTTCCGAGAAAAGAGGGGTTGGTTACGTTCTGCGTAACCCCCCTTCCACCCTCTCGACTTCTTGAAATGCAAGAATCGTGCTTGAGGCACGATTCTTGATTTTTGTTTCATAAGGCTCGCACTCGGGTCCGGGTCCAAACCCTGCGACCCGCAACACCCGATCCAACATATACTTGGATCCGGGTCTTTCTGTGCTAACGGATCCTTAGTTGGATCCTTGCGGGTCCAACTGTGGATCCGACCCTAATACCTGAGTATATTTCTAATTAGATTTATTATAAAAATCTGAATTTAACACCCATTTATTGATTCCTTTATGGGTTCGGATATCGGGTCCTAGACCCAAATCGACTAAATATGCCCTAATTCTTCTGGATATTACAATTAACTATAGTATAAGAGTCTTATTCTTAATTTCAACATCACCATTATGTTGATAAGTATACCAGTATTTTGTCTATGTATTTCATTATTTTTACAAAATTCAATTAACTCATTCACCACCTCTATCAAATCCAAAAGATTTTATTTTATAATTATGAAAGTTTTCAACCTCGACTTTGAAAATCTCATTTTTTTTAAATAATTTGTTTTTTTATTTTCATGAGATAGTCATAAACATATTTTGATAAATCATTAATAAAAGTTATAAAATAATTGTTACCCCCATGAGTTGGAGTATTTTTCAAATCACATACATCATTGTGCATTAAATCTAATAGATTGAAAAAAAATTCTGACTTTTTCACAAACTTTGTTTTAGTACAAACATCATATTTTCTAACATGTTCAATTTTGTATTTAAGAATAAGTCTTAAGTTATTCATGCCTCTCAAAGCCTTATAATTTACATGTCTTAATCTAGCATGCCACAAATCATACAAGTCAAGCATATAAACAAAAACATAATCAACTTTATTCATTAAATTGAGCTTGAACAGCTCAGTGGTGACATAACATTTGCCTACAAAGTTGTAGTTTTTCAACAGTATAATAATGTTGAATTTTTTATAACTTTAAAACCATGAGTTATAAGCAAATAGGCAGATATAAGATTTTTCATAATAGTAGGTACGTAAAATACATTTTGGAGGGTTAAGCATTTTTTGGAGGTGAAATAAAATTTTACACTCTTTTTTCCATGAATCTTATTTTCATGTTTATCTCCCATGTATATCTTATGGTTTTCTCCCACTGTTTTGTATATTTTGAACATACTTATATCATTGCATGAATAGATTATTAATCCAAAATTCATGTATCACTCTTTATCCAAATTAATCAAGAATATCCCACAGCTTCTTTGACGTAGCGACTTTCGAGTAGAAGTCGAACAGGGTATCAGAGAGTGCATTCAGTACGTGTCCACAACACATGAAGTCATCTTGCTTTGACTTTCATCTTTTGTGATTTTTATCAATGATTTCATCCTCCTATTCTTCCGAACAATCCTCTGTGAGCACGTACACCATATTTGCAATTGTGAGTAAGATAAACACCTTGTGTTACCATTATTTAAAATTGTTTCTATCGAACTGGGACAACTTGGGCAGCTATTGGTTTTTAACCTTCACAAGCGCTATATATAGTACTATCGCTTGAAAATTATTGAAAAGTTTGCTTAACTTAGTAGGTTAGGCAACTGAGCTTAAACCAGGTATGCTTGAAGGCATGTGTATACATGCACTATATTTCAAGTGATAGTTCCCCCACTTAGGATCAAGTTATTGGTGCAATGAGTACTCCTACAACTATGTTCCTAGGATACAACCAAGCTTTCACCTACTCGTGAAAAATCAGTCCATGCCCTGCACTTGGTGAGACTTATAACCTCGATACGAACTACCATGAACAACCTCTTAACTAGGATAAGAAGATCTAGGATTGAATTGGGTATGAATCCTGCATTCAGATATGAGCTTGGATCCAGAATACAAGTGTGTATAGATCAGAACAACAATTGAATCTAAATCTGAATGAATGAATCCGAATAGCAATCGAATCTGGATCTCAATACTGGATCTAAACTACAACTAGATATGGATATGAATTATAAATGGATCTATATTTGAATAGTAATTGCATCTGGATTTGAATTGTAATTGGATTTGGATCTCAAGAATGGATCTAAACTTGAAACTCAAAAACCAAAAGAGGAGAGAGAGAGAGAGAGAGAGAGCAAAGCTCGTGGAGAGGAGAAGAGAGAGCACTCGTGAGAGAGAAAGCAGAGTAGAGGAGAGAATGAGAGGAGAGAAGTGGAAGATGACTAGGGTTTATATAAGCCTCAGCCTCCAGACCACCATAAAAGGCCTTTAAGAGGCCCAAACATTCAAGAATTATGGGTCATGGTTGGCCAAAACAGCTAGCCATGAATGCTCAAATGGCTAACCCAATAAAGGCATAAAAAATAGACAAAAACAACCATAAACAGTCCAAGATCAACCTTGACTAAGTCAAAGGTCAACATGTATAGGCAACAATGGACCGTTTGAACCTTTAATGCTCATGCAATGGGCAAGGTTCAAATGAATCTCGATAAGATCCAGGAAGATCCAAAGATGATTAATTGCAAAGTCTAGGTCAATAAATGGGCTGGTTAAAGTGGATTTTATACTTGGGGATTAAATTTGTCCCAGGCACTAAAAGAAAGTCAAAGCCAAGCTGAACTAAACTGGGTTGGGCGGGACAGAATTAGAATCCAAGTTCAAGGATAAAGATATGCACAAGGCCAAGATGGAATGCCCTTTAAGGCACCACTCATCTATATAAGGACAAGAGGTTTCCCAACGTCCTTCAATATGAGACTAAACTTTTTGCAGACAACACAACACCCAACAAACTTAGAGAAATAAGAAAAATAGTGAAAAAAATTAGAGATAGTTTTGAGCCAAAATCTAACAACTTGCATGTGTTATATGAATCTTTACATTTATCATTTTTTTTAACTCTCCAAAATTTTAACCCTTAAATTTCAGAGAAATTTTTTCCTTTTTAAAACTGCGAAAACAACATTTTTCTTTGGGTTAAACATTCTGGGTGGGTTACAGTGTAATTAATTATCATAATTGAATTAAAATGTGAGCATTAATATTTAATTCAGTTTCAATAATTTAAAATACATATCAAAGTATTTTGATAACAGTAATTATTTTTTCAAAATTATCCCCAAGAAAGGAAAGATTGGCACTCGATGTCGCCTAGGCATTTTGCATCTACTCCGCAGTTGCGTATCATAATCTACCTGAAACTTCATAAAATGAATCAGACTCGTGAAAGCCTAGTAGAAAATAACATACTTATAATAAATGCACAATATCAGAATACATTCAAGCACAACCTCATATATCAATCTATAACACATATCTTAGCATGCAATAAACATAAAAATCATGCTATCAACAAAATAACAGTTCAATTTGATATATATTCATTCATGCTATGATTTGCATTAATATAATAATTTATGTACATCTATGAACACTTACAAAATACATAAACATATGCAAGATGCATGAACTTACCATTTCAGTGTTGTGAGTCCTTCATGCATGAATAAGTTCTTATTTTCAATTATCATTTTCATGCTTAAATGATGCATGTCATATTCTATTTATATGCAATTCACATTCTTGTTCCAATTGGTAATATATGTCTATGGGTGCAACTCATACTCTCCTAGTATGGAGGTATGACCCAGGTTTGTATTTTCAAGCAATTATGCCTTATTAACCTGTGCCACGCCTCAACAGTGACTACTTCGAAAAGAAAAATATAATTTTAGAGAGAGTTCCCAACCTTCTGCAACCTGATATATCAGGTTTTCCTCATAAGTCTTACCAACCATATCACGGATAAATTATGCTAGTTCATTTGCTTATGAGTCCTGTGGATGAGAGACAAAAGCAACATTTCGTGCTAAAATAATATCCCACAAAATCGTTAGTACCAGACTTACTCTCTCAATAAGCCACAAGATAATTAATTTTAATTCAATTTTTTAATTAATTCACTTATTAATCATGTCAATGCAAACATGCAACCATATTTATGGTTTAAATACAACAATATTCATGGCACTCTATACATACTTTCGATTAGTCTCTACCATAAAATCAATACAATAATGTAATCATTATTCATTTACACAGTCAAAGTAGGTTAATCATTCATATTTATGTTTGCCTAATTTAAACAATAATGAAATGCATACAGTTAACATGCATATCAGTCCAATATCTCATTTAAGCAACAATAAATATGTTGCACAAAGTAAAATACAACTAGGCACCAACACATGTCAAACTGTGCAGTTTGGATCTTTGTTAACCCGATATTGGAAACCCACCAAAAATCATAGGGACCGAATTTCACTTTCAATATTTTATTGAGACTGCCCCAACATCTAAGGAACATTGTTCAAGAAATAGAATTGCAACATTTATCGTAATAAAATTAAAAAAAATCTAGGATTGAACCCTATTTAGGAAAAGTATTAGAGAAATCCAATCAACTGCAAAAATTTATCCTGGTTTGGGGAATTTCTCAATATTTACAGAAAAATATTTTGACAAAACTGTTTTTACATAATCCTTTTTTACATGTTACCTTTCACCCAGATTATTCACAATTTATTTTGATCGGTTTTGATTAGGGTTTTAGAACTTTTAAAATCTTTGGTTAGAATAGTTCCGTTGACAGGGCAAAAAACCTATGGTCTATTGCAATAGACGTTTTAGCCTAAATACTAAATCAAACAGAATAAAACAAGATTCTAAATTCAATTCATAGATATGTAAAACACTCCAGTATTTTTTTTATATATTTACTTTGTTTCATAAAGATATTGTTTTGTTTCTAAAACTGATCAGAACAAAAAATGAAGACAAAATATCAAAGATTTCAAACTCATAAAAGATCCATTAAGAAAGAATAATAATCATGTTACTGTTGAGAATAGGTGGTTTTTAGTTTAAGTTCTTTTATATTAGAGGTCTTTTGAAATTTTGTTCTCCTAACTACTTAGATGTAATTTTTCCTTTTAGCCTCTCTCTATTTAATATAGAGAGAAGCCCTAATCTAAGATGTAACGAGATTAGTTTTCTGTGCAGTTGACTCTCTCTCTCTCTCTCTCTCTCTCTCTCTCTCTCTCTACACAGGTGGTTGCTCCCTTCTACATGGTATCAGAGCCCTCGATCTCGGAAGCGTGATCACGAGAGGACTGATCTTCACCAACGAGAAAAAAAAACCCAGACTGCGTGAAATCAGGTTTGTTGTTGCACTATTGTGGAAGATCTGATAACAAATCTGGGATGTTACCCAGATCTGTCGTCAGATCTAGGAATGGAGCTTCTGTCGTGATTTCCTAGAGCCGTAACCATTTTTTTTGAATCTAGAGTTTTTTTTTTCTCTTCGTGGGAGTTTTTTTTCGTGATCTCCTGTCGTGATTTCCTGGACATTGACGAGTTCCTGTTGTTGTGTGCCTGCCGTGATTGACGTGTTGTTGGTTGTTCCTGCTGTTTGGGTCACGCAACAAGTTTTTGTGTTGTTGCGTGCCAGCCATGATTGTCATGTTTTCTGTGTTGACTGCGTGCCAGCCGTGATTTTCATTTTTCTGTGTTGATTGCGTGCCTGCCGTGATTCTGAAATTTATTTCCTATGTTTGCTGCGTGTGATCGAGATATGATTGATCTATTTAATTGTCTTCTGAAGACTTATTGGTCGTTATGCCTTATATGTTCGGGGAACAGCAGTTGTCGTGATCATCTGTGTTGCAACTGAATATTATCGTTGGTCGTGGTGTGTTTGGGTGCAGCAATGGTCGTGACTCCCTGCTGTGTCGAGTTTTGTTTCGTGCTGTGTTAGTTTAAGCTATCCCTCTGTCGTGAAAGCAGCAGGAGTGATTCCCTGCTGGTTGTTGGTTTTTTTTTTTTTTTGGGGAAACAGCAGGGCTGATTCCTTACAGTGTTGGTAAATTCTACTTGAATACTTGTTGTTCAAGTGAGCAGTATGGCTGAAAATTCGAAATGTGATTCTAAAATGGAACAGATTGGGGAGTATAAGGCTTTTGCCAACCCCTTCTCGTACGGCTCTTCCGTAAGGTTGAATGAAACCAACTATGCCAGGTGGTCCAGAACTTTTATGATGTCGGTATCTGGATGTAAGATCTCGTGTTTTCGGATCTTAGTCAATTCATGAAAACTTTGAAATTTGGCTAAGTCTGGTAAGAAAATCGTTTGAGGCTCGAGTTTTAGATCGAAGTCTTAGAGTTGGGTTTGACCCAAGTCTCATCAGCAAGGTCTAGGCAAGCCAATCAGAGTGTGGCAAAGAGTTTTAATTTCAACTTTTAAATTCGAGCAAAATTCAAGCAAAATTCGGGTTATTTTTTGGGTGAAATTTGGAATTTGATATTCAGGTAATATATCATTGGATGCGCCTCGAAATTTGGAGCGCACCGGTATTTTACTTTTTCAAATCCGAGTTCCGGTTGGCCCAGAAATCACGTTTTTCTAAAATTTTAGCAGCTTGTTGAAACGGATCCAAAATTGGATCGGATTACATTCAAGGTGTAGGATCCAATTTTTTATGGATTTGGGTCCTAGTTAGGTCCTATAAAAATCTGGAGTTGATATAAGTCTTAATCCAAATTTGTGTATGAGTATGGGTTTGGATCTTGGATCTTGGATCTTGGATCTGAATCCAATCCAAATCCAAGCTCAACATTTTTATGACTTTAAATTCAGTTGGGAGCTTTAAATTGGGGTTATTAACATATAAAAAGTCTCCATGGTCAACATGACCAATTTTGGGAACCTTTGAATATCTAATAATAAGTAAATTCAAAAAAATAAATTTATTTATTTAATTATTATTAGTAATTTTGGGATTTGGGTTAAGAGGGTTTAAGGTTAACCCTCTTCCCTAATTAAAAAGGTTATAGAGGTTTTCATACCTTTTAGGAAAGGTAGGTCAAAAAGTCAAACAAGTATTAATTAGTAAAGGAGTCCAAAAAAAATCTGGAAACTCCCCAAAAGAGAGAAAGACCTAAGTCTGAAAACTCTCTAAAGAGTTTCCAGCTATATTAGTAAGGAAAGGAGGGGGAGGGGGCAGCCCTTCTCCCTCACTTTTCACCCTAGACAAAAAAAAAAGAGGGGAGAGAAGAAAAGAAAAAGAGAGAGAGAGAGGGGAGAAAGAAAGGAAGAGTGAAGGAGGTAGAAGAAGAAGGTTGGCGGCATCGGAGCTCAGCCCACATGCCTTCCACAGCCTCTATTCTTTTTCCAAAAAGGTACGGGTACTCCTTCTTGAAACGAATGAGAAATAGATTAAAGATTGGATTTTTTATGCATCTTTTGATGGAAATCCATAGAGAAACAGTGGACCCTCGATTTCCACTGTTACCCCTTTCGCATATGTTGTATTTTTATTGTTTGAGAAAAAAAATCAGTTTTCGCAAAAAAAATCTGTTGTATGCTGTTGTTTTTGACAACCTACACAGGTCCAAACTGGACCTGTGTACATGCTGTTGGACCCAGCCGACTGAGTCGGCTAGGCTGGGTATTCTCTTTTAAAAAAAAAAGGTATATGCATTAATAAAAATCAGTTTTTTTTTCGTAATCTGTAGTGTTGTTGTTTTTGACAGCCTACACAGGTCCAAACTGGACCTGTGTACATGCTATTGGACCTAGCCGACAGGGTCGGTTGGGCTGGGTGTGTTCCTTTCAAGAAAAAAAAATATATAAAGTAATTAATGGTGGTTTTCGAAATATGTTATGCTGTCGTTTTTGACAGCATACACAGGTCCACACTGGACCTGTGTATATGCTGTTGAGCCCAGCCAGCAAGGTCGGCTGGACTGGGCATGGCTGTAAAAAAAAAATGTGTAAAACTTTGAAATCTAATTTTTTGTTGTGTTTAGGGTTCCGGCTGTTGGTTGGCTGACTGGCAGCCAGCCGAGTGGCACTCGGCTGACTGCCAGCTGCTGGCTAAGTTGACAGGCCCAGCCAAGTGCTTGGCTGGGTGTGTGGGTGGTTTTGGCAGTGTTGGGGCAGGCCCAGTTGACCCAGTCAGTGGGGTGCTGGCCAGGGCCTTGGCTTTGAAAAAAAAATATTTTTTTATACAATATACAGAAATTTTCTGTATAGGTGGGCTTCCTGACAGCATACACAGGCCCAAACTGGGCCTGTGAATATGCTGTCAGACCCAGCCAACAGGGTCGGCTGGGCTGTGTTTGATCCTTTTCATATATATATATATATATATATATATATATATATATATATATATATATGTATATACAGGGATGCTAACATATGGCTTCTCTTTGGTGATATGTTTTCCGGGCAGCATGCGCAATCCCTGTTTTGGGCCTGCGTATATGCGGTCAGACCCAGCCGACAGGGTCGGCTGGGCTGGGCGGTAGATCATAAAACTCTTCTCATGTGGAAAGTGTATCAAGTGAGTAACATAAGTGTGTTAGCATATGAAAACAGGGCCTGGTTGTATGATTTGTAAAGTTGAAATTCTAATCTCTCGATGCATGATAAATTTTGAGCATGAATTATGTACCTACTTTTTATTTCTCTATATCTTAGGAATTGAAGTGGTTTACATGTCTGGTGGAACATGCTTACACATTGATGAACTTGACGTGTGTTGTTGCATATACATAAATACATGAAAGTTCCTTTGTCCATCTCAATACGAATCATGGTTAGAAGCATGTATGGTAATGATTGCATAAAGATGCATGCATGCGCATACCATGCATATACACAGGAAAAAGGGATAACGTGGGCAGTTTATTTTGCACATGGGAATGTCATATTATCATGTTCATCATCAATGGATTAATTTGGTACATATATGACTATACCTTGCAGGCAAGTTAATACCACTGCATACATTACATATGGTTATGATTCTTGCATTAGTGCCTCGGTGATCAAAATGAATCATCGAGGGTTTGGTAAACCCGAGCTGTGTAAATGTTTTCCCTTACTCATTTCAATGCATTGCAAATATCATGCTTTATTAATATTTCAGCTTTATTGCACTGTTCTATATGTTTCCACATGCCGGAGTCCTGTGATGGCTCTCGCGAGGTAGATGCTAGTTTTTATCTTTCTTTTTGCATATGATGTTGCAAAACTTAAGAAATTAATTCTTAATAAAAAGTAATAATAAAGCACAGTGTAATATACCTTCTGGGATCACCCATCTGAAGAATGGGGATCTTAGAAATCCGGTCTTGGGAAGACTGTGAGGATACAAAACTCCGTGTGCTTAATTTTGGTCCCCTGAACCCGATATTGAGGTTCTTTCTTCTGGCCACGGTTTTAGGGAGAGTCCGCCATTTTACCCGGGAGTGGTGTGTTTGACACAGCTGTTGTTTTTGGTACCAAGGAAGTGGCACTTGTGGGCGTGGGGTGTCCCTTGTGTCCCCGACATTAGATGTGGAGGTCTAATATTCTGAAGGTGATTCGGTCGAAGGCTAAGTTGGGACTCAGTAATAAAATACAAATTGTGTGTTAAGCTACCCTGGGAACCTAACTTAACCTCGGGGTTTGTACCTGTTTGGTGTATCCGCGGGCAATGGTAATTAAAAAGAGAAACTTAAAGCTGTATGTATTTAATAGAGCATGCATAAGGAAACAAAAGACTTAAATGAAAGATAATAAAATGATTCATGCATTGCACAAAAGACATGCATTTTCCTGTTATGCATTAGATCATGCATACTTTAATGGTTCCCTTAATCAATACATGATGGTAAGTGTTGAATGTTGATTTCTTGTTGCATGCTGAAGTTTTAGTTCATGCTACTGCTTTACTGTCTTTGCATGTTTAGCATTTATGATTGTTGCATGAATAAATTCCCAAATGCTATAAACTGTCCTGTATGTATTTCCCTCAATTGTTGCATGATATCTTATCTTAACTCTTTAACTCACTTGTTTCATTAAGAAGTAGTTGTGCTTAGGATTTCGATTTTGACACCCTACTTCATTGGTTTTTCGCAGGAACAGGTGATCAGTGAAGTCGACAGCTACTGTGAGGGCGCGGGAGTCACAATGAGTTTTGACAGTTTCCTTTGTGGACAGAGTGGCTCTTTATTTTGGTTTTTCAGTCTAGTGTTCTTGTTATTTGCTTATTGTCATCAGTGGTTACATTACTTTCTGTTGAGTCAAACACTTTATTTTTTAGATTAGTTCTTAATTCATGAATAAAGGTATTGGTTAGTTTATGGATGTTAATTGCAAGTTCTTTTGTGGGTTATGGCTATCCAGTTGGAATTGGAACTGTGAGGACCCCGGGTCTCTGTGAAGTTTTCCGCACTGTTTTAAAAGAAAGAAAAAATCCGTATTTTCAAAGGGGATGAGTTGGGGTCGTTACAGGTTTGGTATCAGAGCCACCACAATTACTTGCAATTTTATCGGCTTTGAGTGTTTAATGTTCATAATTGGTATGTGAGCCCTGTCCTGAAGCGTCAACAAGTTGTGACTCGTCCTCCAGAGCAGTCTTCTTCACTGGTGTGGCTGTTTAATACTTTTACTTAATTTATATAAGTTTCGTGTGATTATGGTAATTATAATTCAATGTTCTTTGGTGTGAATTAAAAGTCTAGTGTGATTATGGGAACGATTATTGTTCGTGATCAACCCTAAGAGAGAAGTATCAATAAGAGTCTAATTTGTAAAAGGATGTGCATTGTAGATGTCGCATTATACCCGTAGAGGCTTTTTGTCTTCTACTGCTGCTTCCACGAACTGGCAGGAGCAAAGAGATTTCATGATGAAGGCCATCCATACCCTGACGGAAACCATGACGGCTCAGGCGACTCAAACAGCGCAGGCGCTGCAAGCGACTCAGAACCTCCAGGCGGCACAAGCTGCACAAACGGCCCAAGCGGCACAGGCTGCACAGGCAGCCACGCAGGCAGCGACTCGTGACCCTCCGGTCAATATTGTTCCAAACGCAGACGACATTTCTTTCGAAAGGTTTCTGAAGTTGGACCCACCTTCCTTTTCAGGAAAGGCAGACCCAAAGGCTGCCGAAAGCTGGGTCTCGGAGATAGAGAGGGTGTTCGACGTCTTACTTGTCCCTGAGGAGAGAAAAACACCTTTTGGCACGTACCGCTTGAAGGGCGATGCCAAGAACTAGTGGGACACCCTGCAAAGGGTGAAATTTGCTGATTGGGATGAAATTCCATGGGAGACGTTCAGAGAGGAGTTTCTGGACGCATACTTTCCCCCTTACGCCGAGGAGCAGATGCAACAAAGGTTCCTCGATTTGACTCAGGGAACCATGAGTCTCGTGGAATACACTACCAAATTCCGGAGCCTTGAGAAGTATAGCCCAAACCTCTTCAAGAATGAAAAGGCAAGGGTGGCCAGATTCGTGCGTGGACAGAAGGATGGGTTACGGACTCGTGTGCTTGGGGGTCGTCCTTCTACCCTGGCCGAGGCGATCGAGTCAGCCACCGTACTGACCGAGGACTGGGAACGATTCAAAGGTGGCTTTCAGAAGAAGGGTGGCAACGGAGGGGGTTCTTCAGGCGGGACCAGGAAGAATCCTTCAACAGGAGGGGGGGTGCAGAACGAGAAGAAGCAGCGGACCCATGACGGGCGACAGCGGGGCGTGCAACAGGGCCGACCTCAGCCGCAGAGACAACAGGGGAAGGCCCAGCTGACATGTCGCAGATGCGGCAAGAATCATCCACTAGGTTTTTGCCCAACGTTCAAGGGAGTCTGCTATCAGTGCCAGCAGCCAGAGCACATTGCTCCCTTCTGTCCGAACAAGCCTGTGGTTCCAGGTGGACAGCCGCAGCAACCTCAGCAGCAGCAGGGTCAGCGCAAGACCAATGGGCGGGTCTACGCAGCGACAGCAACTTCCCAAGATGATCAGGCTGATCTGATCGAAGGTATATTCTTAGTTGTCGAACACTTTGCACGTGTTATGTTTGATTTGGGTGCAACACACAGCTTTATTTCTTCCTCGTTTGCAAAGTTGCTTGATTTAGTTCCATCTAGCCTCGAGATGGCTCTTGATGTGATGTCACCTATGGGTGCATCCTCTTCCTGTGGGAACTATTTTCCATCAGTATGCGTGGTGATAGAAGGCCATGAGTTGTCTGCCAATTTGGTTATTTTGGATATGACATTTTATGATGTCATCTTGGGTATGGACTGGTTGTCCAAGCATAATGCGACCCTCCAGTGTCGGGGCAAGAAGGTAATCTTGGAGCACCCCAAATTGTCTGCATCGTTGTGTCATTCGACGAGACCGACCGATGGGGTGAGAATCGTGTCAGCTTTGAAGGTTTCCAAGTACCATAAGAAGGGTTGCATGGTATTCTTGGCCAGTGTTTCTGCTCAAGACAGTCAGGCGACGCCCTTGGATCAGTTAGATGTTGTCCGCGAATTTCCGGATGTTTTTCCCGAGGTTTTGCCGGGTTTGCCTCCGCATCGAGAAATTGAGTTCTCGATCGAGCTAGTGCCTGATACGGCACCAGTCTCTCGCGCTCCGTATCGCATGGCACCTGCTGAGTTAGGGGAACTGAAAAAGCAGTTGCAGGAGTTTCTTGACAAAGGATTTATTAGACCAAGTGTGTCCCCTTGGGGTGCTCCGGTCCTCTTTGTTAAGAAGAAGGATGACTCAATGCGACTTTGTATTGACTACCGCATGCTGAATCAAGTAACGGTGAAGAACAAGTACCCTTTGCCTAGGATCGATGATTTGTTAGATCAGTTGAGAAGGTCCAAGGTGTTCTCGAAAATCGATCTTCGTTCGGGATATCATCAGCTGAGGATTAAAACCGAAGATATTCCTAAGACATCATTCAGGTCCATATATGGGCATTATGAATTTCTAGTGATGTCCTTTGGACTTACAAATGGCCCTGCGGCATTTATGGATCTGATGAACCGGGTTTTCAGGTTGTGGCTGGATTCTTTTTTCATCGTGTTCATAGATGACATCCTGATATATTCGGAGAGTGTGGAAGATCACCGAGAGCATTTGCGACTCGTGCTGCAGACACTGAGAGAACATCAGCTTTACGTTAAATTCTCCAAGTGTGAGTTTTGGATCGATAGGGTGATGTTTCTTGGTCACGTGATATCCGAGAGAGGTGTAGAGGTTGACCCACCCAAGGTGGAAGCCGTTTTGTCATGGGAACAACCGAAGACGGTGACAGACATTAGAAGTTTCTTGGGATTGGCAGGTTATTATTGTCGATTCATTCAAGATTTCTCGCGTATAGCGGCTCCGATGACTCGGTTGTTGCAGAAAGGAGTGAAGTTCAAGTGGTCCTCTCGCTGCGAAGACAGTTTTTAAGAGTTAAAGAAGAGGTTGACCACAGCGCCGATTTTGACATTGCCTTCCGGTACGGGTGGTTTTGTGGTATACAGTGATGCGTCGGGGACTGGACTGGGTTGTGTTCTTATGCAGCATGGAAAGGTCATAGCATACGCTTCCCGACAGTTAAAGGTGCATGAGAAGAATTATCCCACACATGACTTGGAATTAGCGGTAGTAGTGTACGCGCTGAAGATTTGGCGCCACTACCTTTATGGGGAAACGTTTGAGGTCATGTCCGACCACAAGAGTCTCAAATATATCTTCACCCAGAGGGACTTGAATTTGAGGCAACGTAGGTGGTTGGAATTCCTAAAGGATTACGACTTCTCCATCGCTTACCATCCGGGTAAGGCGAATGTGGTGGCTGATGCACTTAGTAGAAAGGCGTCAGTCATAGCAGCTAGCTTGATTGGACGCAGTTGGAATCTGGTCGAGGAGTTCGTGCGATGACAACCTTTTTCTGATGACTCTGAACGCATCCTTTGTGCCGGGATGCAGGCCCGACCAGAGATCATAGATCGAATTGAGGAACTCCAATTAGAAGATCCGGACTTTGAAAAGTTGTGCGAAAACGCTCAGAAGCCAGAAGCGCAGTTTCGCCGGGAGGAGGGCGGAACCATTATGTTCGGAGACCGGTGGTGGGTTCCAAAAGCGTTACGGGAAGAGTTGATGAGTGAAGCTCACAGGTCGAAGTATTCCGTTCACTCTGGTACCACCAAGATGTTCAAAGATCTTCAGAGGACTTATTGGTGGAATGGGATGAAACGGGACATCGCGGAGTTCGTATCTCGGTGTCTTACTTGCTAGCAAGTGAAGATTGAACACCAGAGACCAGGTGGACTTTTGCAGCCTCTTGAGATTCCAGAATGGAAGTGGGATGATATCTCAATGGACTTCAACGTAGGGCTGCCTAAGACCCGACGACAACGAGATGCCATATGGGTGATTGTGGATCGTTTGACAAAGAGTGCTCATTTTCTTCCGATCAGGATTAGTCAAAGCTTGGCCGATCTCTACGTAGAGGAGATTGTTAGGCTTCACGGAGTGCCTCGTTTGATAGTGTCAGATCGGGATCCGAGGTTCACATCTCGATTTTGGTGCCAGCTTCAGAAAGCCCTTGGCACTACCTTGAAGTTTAGTACTGCTTTCCATCCACAGACAGACGGGCAGTCAGAGCGGATGATTCAAACGCTCGAGGATATGTTGAGAGCGTGCGCTTTGGATTGGGCGGATGATTGGGACAAACATGTGAAGCTTGCAGAGTTTTCTTATAACAATAGCTTTCATGCTAGTATTGGTATGGCCCCGTATGAAGCACTGTATGGCCGACCGTGTAGATCTCCAGTTTGTTGGGATGAGGTTGGAGTGAGAGCAGTAGAGTCTCCAGAAATCGTCCAGCACTATGCGGATCAGGTGCGTTTAATTCGGCAAAGGTTGATTGCAGCTCAAAGTAGGCAAAAGAGTTATGCCGATCAGCGGCGTAGAGAGCTCAGTTTTGAGGTAGGCGATCACGTGTTTGTTCGAATCTCGCCTACGAAAAGTATCTTCCGGTTTGGAAAGAAAGGAAAGTTGAGTCCTAGGTATGTTGGACCTTTTGAAGTCCTTGGACGTGTCGGAGAGACTGCATATCGGGTAGCACTTCCTCCTCAGTTTTCGCAGATTCACGATGTTTTTCATGTCTCGATGTTGAGAAAATGCGTACCTGACCCCTCACATGTAATTCACTATGAGGCGATCGAGGTACAACCTGACTTAACTACGAACGAGAAGCCGATAGAGATTGTGGAACGTCAGGAAAGGGTACTACGCAGTAGGACGATTCCGTTCGTAAAGGTGCGTTGGCAGCATCATGGGCTAGATGAATGCACTTGGGAGCCTGAGGCAGATATGCGCCAACACTATCCTCTTTTATTTGGTACGTTCTAATTTCGAGGACGAAATTCTTTTAAGAGGGTAGGGATGTAAGATCTTGTGTTTTCGGATCTTAGTCAATTCATGAAAACTTTGAAATTTGGCTAAGTCTGGTAAGAAAATCGTTTGTGGCTCGAGTTTTAGATTGAGGTCTTAGAGTTGGGTTTGACCCAAGTCTCATTAGCAAGGTCTAGGCAAGCCAATGAGAGTGTGGCAAAGAGTTTTAATTTCAACTTTTAAATTCGAGCAAAATTCAAGCAAAATTCAGGTTATTTTTGGGCGAAATTCGGAAGTTGATATTCATGTAATATATCATTGGATGCACCTCGATATTCGAAGTGCAATGGTATTTTACTTTTTCAAATCCGAGTTTCGGTTGGCCCAGAAATCACATTTTTCTAAACTTTTAGCAGTTTGTTGAAACGGATCCGAAATTGGATCGGATTACATTCAAGGTGTAGGATCCAAATTTTTATGGATTTGGGTCCTAGTTAGGTCCTATAAAAATCTGGAGTTGATATAAGTCTTAATCCAAATTTGTGTATGAGTATGGGTTTGGATCTTGGATCAGAATCCGATCCAAATCCAAGCTCAACATTTTTATGACTTTAAATTCAGCTGGGAGCTTTAAATTGGGGTTATTAACATATAAAAAGTCTCCATGGTCAACATGACCAATTTTGGGAACCTTTGAATATCTAATAATAAGTAAATTCAAAAAAATAAATTTATTTATTTAATTATTATTAGTAATTTTGGGATTTGGGTTAAGAGGGTTTAAGGTTAACCCTCTTCCCTAATTAAAAAGGTTATAGAGGTTTTCATACCTTTTAGGAAAGGTAGGTCAAAAAGTCAAACAAGTATTAATTAGTAAAGGAGTCCAAAAAAAATCTGGAAACTCCCCAAAAGAGAGAAAGACCTAAGTCTGGAAACTCTCTAAAGAATTTCCAGCTATATTAGTAAGGAAAGGAGGGGGGGGCAGCCCTTCTCCCTCACTTTTCACCCTAGAGAAAAAAAAAGAGGGGAGAGAAGAAGAAGAGAAAGAGAGAGAGAGGGGGGAGAAAGAAAGGAAGAGTGAAGGAGGTAGAAGAAGAAGGTTGGAGGCATCGGAGCTAAGCCCACACGCCTTCCACAGCCTCTATTCTTTTTCCAAAAAGGTACGGGTACTCCTTCTTGAAACGAATGAGAAATAGGGTAAAGATTGGATTTTCCATGCATCTTTTGATGGAAATCTATAGAGAAACAGTGGACCCTCGATTTCCACCGTTACCCCTTTCGCATATGCTGTATTTTTATTGTTTCAAAAAAAAAAATCAGTTTTTGCAAAAAAAATCTGTTGTATGTTGTTGTTTTTGACAGCCTACACAGGTCCAAACTGGACCTGTGTACATGTTGTTGGACCCAGTCGACAGGGTCGGCTAGGCTGGGTATTCTCTTTTCAAAAAAAAGGTATATGCATTAATAAAAATCAGTTTTTTTTCGTAATCTGTAGTGTTGTTGTTTTTTACAGCGTACACAGGTCCAAACTAGACCTGTGTACATGCTGTTGGACCCAGCCGACAGGGTCGGCTGGGCTGGGTGTGTTCCTTTCAAGAAAAAAAAAATTATGAAGTAATTAAATGGTGGTTTTCGAAATATATTATGCTGTCATTTTTTACAGCATACACAGGTCCACACTGGACCTGTGTATATGCTGTTGAGCCCAGCCAATAAGGTCGGCTGGACTGGGCATGGCTGTAAAAAAAAATGTGTAAAACTTTGAAATCTAATTTTTTTTTGTGTTTAGGGTTCCGGTTGTTGGTTGGCTGGCTGGAAGCCAGCCGAGTGGCACTCGACTGACTGCCAGCTGCTGGCTCAGCCGACAGGCCCAGCCAAGTGCTTGGCTGGGTGTGTGGGTGGTTTTGGGAGTGCTGGGACAGGCCCAGTTGACCCAGTCAGTGGGGTGCTGGCCTGGGCCTTGGCTTTGAAAAAAAATATTTTTTATACTATATACAGAAATTTTCTGTATAGGTGGGCTTCCTGACAGCATACACAGGCCCAAACTGGGCCTGTGAATATGCTGTCAGACCCAGCCGACAGGGTCGGCTGGGCTGTGTTTGATCCTTTTCATATATATATATATATATATATATACAGGGATGTTAACATATGGCTTCCCTTTTGTGATATGTTTTCTGGGCAGCATACACAGTCCCTGTTTTGGGCCTGCGTATATGCGGTCAGACCCAGCCGACAGGGTCGGCTGGGCTGGGCGGTAGATTATAAAACTCTTCTCATGTGGAACGTGTATCAGGTGAGTAACATAAGTGTGTTAGCATATGAAAACAGGGCCTGGTTGTGTGATTTGTAAAGTTGAAATTCTAATCTCTCGATGCATGATAAATTTTGAGCATGAATTATGTACCTACTTTTTATTTCTCTATATCTTAGGAATTGAAGTGGTTTACATGTCTGGTGGAACATGCTTACACATTGATGAACTTGACGTGTGTTATTGCATATACATAAATACATGAAAGCTCCTTTGTCCATCTCAATACGAATCATGGTTAGAAGCATGTATGGTAATGATTGCATAAAGATGCATGCATGCACATACCATGCATATGCACAGGAAAAAGGGATAACGTGGGCAGTTTAATTTGCACATGGGAATATCATATTATCATGTTCATTATCAATGGATTAATTTGGTACATATATGACTATACCTTGCAGGCATGTTAATACCACTGCATACATTACATATGGTTATGATTCTTGCATTAGTGCTTCGGTGATCAAAATGAATCATCGAGGGTTTGGTAAACCCGAGCTGCGGAAATGTTTTCCCTTACTCATTTCAATGCATTGCAAATATCATGCTTTATTAATATTTCAGCTTTATTGCACTGTTCTATATGTTTCCACAGGTCGGAGTCCTATGATGGCTCTCGCGAGGTAGATGCGAGCTTTTATCTTTCTTTTTGCATATGATGTTGCAAAATTTAAGAAATTAATTCTTAATAAAAAATAATAATAAAGCACAGTGTAATATACCTTCTGGGATCACCCATCTGAAGAATGGGGATCTTAGAAATCCGGTCTTGGGGAGACTGTGAGGATACAAAACTCCGTGTGCTTAATTTTGGTCCCCTGAACCCGATATTGAGGTTCTTTCTTCTGGCCACGGTTTTAGGGAGAGTCCGTCATTTTACCCGGGAGTGGTGTGTTTGACACAGCTGTTGTTTTTGGTACCAAGGAAGTGGCACTTGTGGGCGTGGGGTGTCCCTTGTGTCCCCGACATTAGATGTGGAGGTCTAATGTTCTGAAGGTGATTCGGTCGAAGGCTAAGTTGGGACTCAGTAATAAAATACAAATTGTGTGTTAAGCTACCCTGGGAACCTAACTTAACCTCGGGGTTTGTACCTGTTTGGTGTATCCGCGGGCAATGGTAATTAAAAAAAGAAACTTAAAGTTGTATGTATTTAATAGAGCATGCATAAGGAAACAAAAGACTTAAATGAAAGATAATAAAATGATTCATGCATTGCACAAAAGACATGCATTTTCCTGTTATGCATTAGATCATGCATACTTTAATGGTTCCCTTAATCAATACATGATGGTAAGTGTTGAATGTTGATTTCTTGTTGAATGCTGAAGTTTTAGTTCATGCTACTGCTTTACTGTCTTTGCATGTTTAGCATTTATGATTGTTGCATGAATAAATTCCCAAATGCTATAAACTGTCTTGTATGTATTTCCCTCAATTGTTGCATGATATCTTATCTTAACTCTTTATCTCACTTGTTTCATTAAGAAGTAGTTGTGCTTAGGATTTCGATTCTGACACCCTACTTCATTGGTTTTTCGCAGGAACAGGTGATCAGTGAAGTCGACAGCTACTGTGAGGGCGCGGGAGTCACAATGAGTTTTGACAGTTTCCTTTGTGGACAGAGTGGCTCTTTATTTTGGTTTTTCAGTCTAGTGTTCTTGTTATTTGCTTATTGTCATCAGTGGTTACATTACTTTCTGTTGAGTCAAACACTTTATTTTTGAGATTAGTTCTTAATTCATGAATAAAGGTATTGGTTAGTTTATGGATGTTAATTGCAAGTTCTTTTGTGGGTTATGGCTATCCAGTTGGAATTGGAACTGTGAGGACCCCGGGTCTCTGTGAAGTTTTCCGCACTGTTTTAAAAGAAAGAAAAAATCCGTATTTTCAAAGGGGATGAGTTGGGGTCGTTACACTGGACATCGTCGAAAACATATTCTGTTGGAAGACGAACCACCTGAAAAATTGGGAAAATATGTTACTTGGGATGAAGATAATGACATAGTTATGTCATGGATCATGAATAGTGTCGAACCTCATATTCCAGATGGATTGATCTACTATAATACAACCAAATTGATGTGGGACAATCTTCGTGATACATACTCACAAGAAACTAATGTGAGTCGTATCCTGCAAGTAGAACAAGAGATTTATAATTTGTAGCAGGGAGATCAGACCTTGGCCCAATACTATGCCTCTGTCAAAGTTGCATTTGAAAGACTTAATGCTCACAAGCCTCTTTGTTGCTCGAAGCAAAAGGATCATCAAGAACAAACCATGGTTGCTTGTTTTCTTAAAGGTCTTTCTTCAGAATTTTCTGTTGCAAAAGTTCAAATGTTGATTGGATCAGATGTGTTACGACAATGAAGCCATACATGATACTTCAAGTACAAGGTTTTGATGATGAGCAAGTGAAATCAACTGCATTTCAGCTAAGGCTATGAAGAAATTGAAGAATTCAGTGAAGAATCTTTGAAGACTAGTGTGCATATGTTTAATTCATTAAAAGTCTTAGATTCTTGTAAGAGCCTTACTTAGAGTGCATATTTAGGTTGCATTTCACCTTAAAAGTCTTTATAAAAACTTTTCTAAAAGAAACTCTTTTGAAATTTTTTTTAGAAAACTCTTTTCTTAAATTTTCATGTTTATTAGTCGACCAATAAACTTATCAGTCGACTAATCCTTTCGCGCCATATTTTCTAAAAAGTCATTCTTGTCAAATTAGTCGACCGAAGGTTTTATCTGTCGAGTGGACAGAATGTCTATTTTCTTAAAAATTAGCAGCAGTCGACTAATGGTTTTATCAGTCGACTGAACAGAACATGTGTTTTCTGAAAAATTTAGCAGCAGTCGACTAATGCTTTTTATCAGTCGACCGAACAGAATGTTTGTTTTTCAGAAGTTTTTAGCAGCAGTCGACTAAAAGCTTTTTCAGTCTACTGATGATATTATCAGTCGACTAACTTTTCTCAAGTCGACTAAGTTTCAAAATTTCAGATTTTCAAACGGCTCGATTAACAAATCAGCCGACCGACGATAACTGTCAGTCTACTAATAATTAACTATTAGTCGACTAACTGATGTTTCAGTCGACTAATTTTGCCGTTTTCCTGAAACTTCAAAAAAGGCGTGTCTTTTCATTTTTCAAACGTTTTGATCGTTCAAAATGGACAGTTTTGACACCCTTTCATACTCTCAACGTATGGAATATTTTAACTATAAATATGAGTGCATTCTACACTCAAAAATATCAAATTCAATAGAATTATATTGAATTACTTCTTGCTTTTCACTCCTATTCATTCAAGTATTTGTTTTCTCACTCACGTGATATTTTCACTTCAGTTTTTCACTCAAATCACTTTGAGAGATAGTGAATTCGTGAGTAGAGTGTTTCAACAACCTCAAAAGTCAATTGCATCTCATTTGCATTCAAAAGGAAGGCTCATAGGTTGTATTGTAAGTTGTTATTTATTTTCTATAAAAAGAAGGACTCCTTGGTATAAAGGAGTTGTTTGCTTTCAGTGGGATTGTTACTGAAAGTGGGACCGGTTATGGTCTGTGTGATCTTGTAGTTTACAAGGTTGATAGTGGAAAATCTCAAGCGGGTTTTGCTTGGGGACTGGATGTAGGTCGGGTTTGACCGAACCAGGATAAAATCTCGTGTTCTTTGTGTGTTTGCTTTGAGATTTGCAAAATCCTTCAATATTCCGCAAAAAGTTTTAAAAGCACTATTCACACCCCCCCTCTAGTGCTCGTTGCCTCGATCCTAGTGCACTTTCATTTGGTATCAGAGCAAGCTTTGCTATTACTTTGATTTGACCATCATCTAGCATGGCAACTACAACATCTCAGCACAAAGAAGGAAGCTCCTCTGTTCGTCCTCCTCTCTTTGACAGAACAAACTATGGATACTGGAAAGTAAGAATGACAATATTCCTGCAATCCATGGATCTCGATATCTGGAGAGTTGTTTCAGAAAAGTACCAAACTCCATCAACTGATTTCAGCTGATGGACCGATGATGAAAAGAAGACTGCTTCACTTAATGCCAAGGCAATGAATGCCTTATATTGTGGCGTTGACAAGGTAGAGTTCAATCGCATCTCTCAATGTTCTACAGCTAATGAAATCTGGCATACTCTTCTCGTAACACACGAAGGTACGTCAAAGGTAAAGGAATCTAAAATTGCTTCTTTAGTTCATAAATTTGAATTGTTCAAAATGAAGCAAAATGAATCTATATCGGACATGGTAACTAGAATGACCGATATAACTAACACTTTGAAATCCCTTGAAAAAGAATATTCACAAGTGGATTTAGTCAGAAAGATTCTAAGGTGTTTAACTCCTGAATGGGAGAGAAAAACCACTGCTATTGAAGAAGCAAATGATCTCAATACTCTCACTCTTGAAGACTTAGTTGGTAACCTAATGGCATATGAGGTCCAACTTCAAGACAGACAAGAAGAAGAGCCTAAAAAGAAATCTCTTGCTTTTAAGGCTACTTCTGACTCAAAAAATTCTGAAGAAGATGAAGATGAAGATATTGCCCTCATCACAAGACAATTCAGAAGATTCATCAAAAAGGGAAGATTTCAAAGAAAGGCAAAGAAAGCAGATTCTTCCATTCCCAATGAAGTAAAGTGCTTTAACTGCAAAAAGGCAGGACATATCAAGAAAGATTATCCTCTTCTCAAATTCAAGCCCAAGGACCAATTCAAGAAGAAAAAAACATTTCAAGCCTGTTGGGATGATAGTGACTCCTCTTCCGATGAAGAATCAAATGAAGAAGTCGCCAACATGTGTTTTGTAGCACAAGAAGATTTGGTAAGTCAATTTGACTATGATGAGTTATTTGAAGCATTTAATGATTTATATGCTAAATTTAAGAGTCTTAGTTCTAAAAATAAAGAGTTAAAAACTGAAAATTTAACTCTTGACTCTCAAAATAAAGTGTTACTTCAAGAAATAGAAGATCTCAATAAGGAAAATTCTTGTCAAGCACTTGAGATAAAAGAAATTGGAGTTAGAACCAATCTCTTACAAAATGAAATATTTAGTCTTAAAGAAAAGTCAAATGATCTTCTTTCTATAGTGACCAAATTCACAAATGGTCAAGAGAATCTAGAAAAACTTCTTGGTTCTCAAAGATGCTCGGTTAATAAAACCGGATTGGGATATAGCTTCTTTGATACTCAAAATAGACCAAACTATGTGGTGAAAAATCAAAGACATTATTCTCAACCTTTTGTTCATAAAATTAAACTTTCTAGTTTTAATAGAAATGCATCTAGAAATGATTATTCTAGAAATGTTTATTCTAAATTCTTTTATAGAAAAAATATTTAGTATCAAAGGAAACCAAAATCCAAATGGATATGGGTTCCTAAGACTAACTCTCATGGACCCGAAAATAGAAAGGGGTCAAATGCTTTGTTTTCTGATTTTGTTGTAGGTACACAACATAAGGAGCAAATGGATATTGGACAGCGGCTGTTCCAAACATATGACTGGAAGGCCGGAGTTATTTTCCACCCTCCAAAATAAGGATGGAGGAACCGTCACCTTTGGTGACAATAACAAGGGAAAAGTGATAGGTATTGGTAATATTGGTAATCCAAAATTTTCCTTGATAGAAAATGTTCTTTTAATGGATGGTTTAATGCATAATTTAATATCTATTAGTCAATTATGTGATAAAGGTTTTCATGTTTCTTTTGAAAATGATTTATGCTTAATTTCTGATTTTCAATCTAAAAAGATCATTTTTAAAGGTAAAAGAAGAAACAATGTGTATGAACTATATCTAGATGAATTACCCTCTTTTAATGAAAAATGTTTTATTGTTTCAAATGAAATTCAATGGTTATGGCACAAGAGACTTGGACATGTTAATTTTAAAAGTATTTCAAAATTATCCAAGAATGATCTTGTAAGAGGCCTACCTAGAATACCATATAAAAAGGATCACTTATGTGATGCTTGTCAAAAGGGTAAACAAATTAAGAGTTCTTTTAAAGCTAAAGATATAGTTTCAACAAAACGTCCTCTTGAACTTTTACATTTAGATATATTTGGACCATCTAGAATTCAAAGTTTGAATGGTAGCAAGTATGCTTTTGTTATAGTAGATGATTATTCTTGGTTTACATGGGTGATTTTTCTAAAAAGCAAAAATGATGCTTTTTCAGAATTTTCTAAACTTTGTAGAAGAATTACAAATGAAAAATCTACATCTATTATTAAAATTCGTAGTGATCATGGTGGTGAATTTGAAAATGAATCTTTTCTAAAGTTTTGTGATTTACATGGTATATCTCACAACTTTGCTTTTCCTAGAGCGGCTTCACAAAATGGAGTTGTTGAAAGAAAGAATAGAACTTTGCAAGAATGTGCTAGAACCATGCTTCAAGATAAAAATTTACCAAAATATTTTTGGGCTGAAGCAATTAATACAGCATGTTATGTCTTAAATCATGTTCTTATTCGACCAATTTTACATAAAACATGTTTTGAATTGTATTATGATCGTATACCAAAGATCTCATATTTCAAAATTTTTGGTAGTAAATGTTTCTTGTTAAATACCAAAGATAATCTTGATAAGTTTGATTCAAAATCAGATGAATCAATATTTCTTGGATATTCTTCTAAAAGTAAAGCATATCGTATTTTCAATAAAAGAACATCTTGTATTGAAGAATCTCTACATGTTGCATTTGATGAGAATTGTGAGCAGGTTATTCCTCTAAGCGAAGAAGAAGAAGCAACACTTCAAGAAGAACCCTTGATAGAGAGTACTTCTCAAGAAAATATTCCTCTTCAACCGGTTTGGAAATAAGATCCTAATCATCCACATGAACAAGTTATTGGTGAAATAAAGAGTGGTGTTCAAACTAGAAGGCAGTTAGAAAAATATATTGCAAATGTTGCTTTCATATCTAAATCAGAACCAAAGAATATCAATGAGGCATGTGATGATGAATTTTGGCTTTTAGCCATGTCTGAAGAACTTAACCAATTTACTAGGAATGATGTTTGGGATCTAGTTGATAGACTAAAGGATCATCCAGTAATTGGAACAAGATGGGTCTTCCGAAATAAGCTGGATGAAAATGGTGAAGTCATTCGTAACAAAGCAAGGCTAGTGGCACAAGGCTATAATCAAGAAGAAAGCATAGATTTTGATGAAACCTATGCACCAGTGGCTCGATTAGAGTCAATTCGTATGATGCTTGCTTTTGTTAGTTACATGAACTTCAAGTTATATCAAATTGATGTTAAGAGTGCATTTTTAATGGACACGTCAATGAAGAAGTTTATGTAGAGCAACCCCCAGGCTTTAAAAATGAGAAATATCCATAAAAGGTCTACAAATTGAAAAGAGCTCTATATGGACTCAAACAAGCACCAAGAGCGTGGTATGAAAGACTACGAAATTTTCTAGAACAATCTGGTTTTTCCATTGGTCGGGTAGACTCCACTTTATTTATTAAACATTTTAATTCAGATATTCTTATTGTGCAAATTTATGTCGATGACATAATATTTGGTTCTACTAATGATTCTCTTTGTAAAGAATTTGCTAAGGCTATGCAGGAAGAGTTTGAAATGAGCTTGATGGGCAAATTAAACTACTTTCTTGGACTTCAAATAAAGCAAACTGAAGAAGAAATCTTCATCAATCAGGCTAAGTATACAAAAGAACTTATCAAGAGATTTGGGATGGACTCATCGAAATCAAGAAGGAATCCTATGAGTACAACTACTTCTCTTGATAAAGATGAAAATGGTAAAAGTGTAGATACTAAGCTCTACAGAGGTATGATCGGATCTCTATTATACTTAACTGCTAGTCAACCTGATATTATGTTTAGTGTTTGTATGTGTGCAAGATTTCAAGCTAATCCAAAGGAATCTCATTTAACTGCAGTAAAACAAATTATTCGTTATTTGAAAGATACTTCAGATTTCGGTTTGTTTTACCCAAAATCATCTTCCTTTGATTTAGTTTCATATAGTGATGCAGATTTTGTAGGAAGTAAATCTGATCGCAAGAGTACTAGTGGAACTTGTCATTTCTTGGGAAATTCCTTAGTCTCTTGGTTTAGTAAAAAGCAAAATTCAGTATCACTCTCAACAACTGAAGCTGAATATATAGCGGCTAGTTTAGCATGTTCACAAGTACTTTGGATGAAACAGACCTTAAAAGATTTTGGTTTAAACTACTTCACAACAACTATTTATTGTGATAACACTAGTGCTATAAATCTTTCGAAAAATCCTATTCAGCACTAAAGAACTAAGCATATTGAAGTTAGACATCATTTTTTAAGAGATCATGTGTTAAAAGGAGATATTTCGTTAAATTTTATTTCCACTAAAGAACAACATGCCGATATCTTCACTAAACCTCTTAAAAATGAAGATTTTATGAGAATTAGGAGAGAACTAGGTATTTGCTCGTTTTTTTATTTATAAAAATGCTGATTTTTTAACAAAATCTCAAAATCGCACTATATTAGTCGACCGATAAAATTCTAGTCGACTGGTGTTTTTATGTATCGCATCATATTAGTCGACCGATATAGTTCTAATCGACTGATGATATTTTTAGAATAAGTCGCACTTTTTTAGTCGACCGATAAAGTTTTAGTCGACTAAATTTTTTTAAAAAAAAATTAAGTGAAGGGACCCGACACCCCTTGGATTTGTTTTTAAAACCCGTTTTTAAAAAAAAAAAAAAAGAGGCATCGTTTCACTTCGTACCTTTTCGTTTTTCTTAAAAACGAAACCCTTAAACCCCTCTTTCTCTCTTGCCTCTCTCTCTTCCGAAAAACCCTCGGAGTGCCGTTCGACTCCATCATCGCCGGGACTTTCTTACCGTAACAGGGAGACGCCGGAATCTTCTGGCCGTGATCTTGAAACGCCGGAATCCTCTTGCAGTGACTGGCGCATCTTCAAAATACGCCGGAACTCTCTTGCCGTGTTTTAAAATAGAGATACGAGTTAAAAGTCTATTTTGCTTATGCTATTTTTGCCCTTACTCTTTTTTATTCTGACAAAGGGGGAGAAAAAGATAAAGATAGCATTACATTGAAATTGCAGGAGATCTTGAGAAAAAGATGATAGCAATTACATTACAGGAGATCTTGCATGAGAAATGCAAAATTAAGAGAAAAAGAAAGCTTTGAATGAATGTATTTCTACATACATGAAGAAATGATGAATGGAAATGCAAACCAATCAATATGTGATATATGTGCTTTAAATGTGCTAACTTTTAATGTTTTGCAGCATATTGATAGGGGGAGTAAAATCTCCATCTATGCATCTAAAAAGTTTCATCTTTGATTAAGTTTGTCATCATAAAAAAGGGAGAGATTGTTACGACAATGAAGCCATACATGATACTTCAAGTACAAGGTTTTGATGATGAGCAAGTGGAATCAACTGCATTTCAGCTAAGGCTATGAAGAAATTGAAGAATTCAGTGAAGAATCTTTGAAGACTAGTGTGCATATGTTTAATTCATTAAAAGTCTTAGATTCTTGTAAGAGCCTTACTTAGAGTGCATATTTAGGTTGCATTTCACCTTAAAAGTCTTTAGAAAAACTTTTCTAAAAGAAACTCTTTTGAAAATCTTTTTAGAAAACTCTTTTCTTAAATTTTCATGTTTATTAGTCGACCAATAAACTTATCAGTCGACTAATCCTTTCGCGCCATATTTTCTAAAAAGTCATTCTTGTCAAATTAGTCGACCGAAGGTTTTATCAGTCGACTGGACAGAATGTCTGTTTTCTGGAAAATTAGCAGCAGTCGACTAATGGTTTTATCAGTCGACTGAACAGAACATGTGTTTTCTGAAAAATTTAGCAGCAGTCGACTAATGTTTTTTATCAGTCGACCGAACAGAATGTTTGTTTTTCAGAAGTTTTTAGCAACAGTCGACTAAAAGGTTTTTCAGTCTACTGATGATATTATCAGTCGACTAACTTTTCTCAAGTCGACTAAGTTTCAAAAGTTCAGATTTTCAAACGGCTCGATTAACAGATCAGTCGACCGACGATAACTGTCAGTCTACTAATAACTAACTATTAGTCGACTAACTGATGTTTCAGTCGACTAATTTTGTCGTTTTCCTGAAACTTCAAAAAAGGCGTGTCTTTTCATTTTTCAAACGTTTTGATCATTCAAAATGGACAGTTTTGACACCCTTTCATACTCTCAACGTATGGAATATTTTAACTATAAATATGAGTGCATTCTACACTCAAAAATATCAAATTCAATAGAATTATATTGAATTACTTCTTGCTTTTCACTCCTATTCATTCAAGTATTTGTTTTCTCACTCACGTGATATTTTCACTTCAGTTTTTCACTCAAATCACTTTGAGAGATAGTGAATTCGTGAGTAGAGTGTTTCAACAACCTCAAAAGCCAATTGCATCTCATTTGCATTCAAAAGGAAGGCTCATAGGTTGTATTGTAAGTTGTTATTTATTTTCTGTAAAAAGGACTCCTTGGTGTAAAGGAGTTGTTTGCTTTCAGTGGGATTGTTACTGAAAGTGGGACCGGTTATGGTCTGTGTGATCTTGTAGTTTACAAGGTTGATAGTAGAAAATCTCAAGCGGGTTTTGCTTGGGGACTGGATGTAGGTCGGGTTTGACCGAACCAGGATAAAATCTCGTGTTCTTTGTGTGTTTGCTTTGAGATTTGCAAAATCCTTCAATATTCCGCAGAAAGTTTTAAAAGCACTATTCACCCCCCTCTAGTGCTCGTTGCCTCGATCCTAGTGCACTTTCAAGATGTTCTCACTCTTGCTGATGCATACAATCGTTTGAGTAGACTTGCGATCTCTCTGCCACAATCTCAGCCTGTGACTCAGTCATCTGCTCTTGTTGTCTCATCTGGTTATGGGCGTGAAAATACTCAGAATATCAGAGGACGTGGACGTGGTATGGGAGGCAGAGAAAAGCTTCAATGTACATTCTGTGGAAAATCTGGACATTTAGAAGATCGTTGTTGGGATAAGCATGGTCGGCCAACCTCTTCTTCATCAAAGTCATATACTCCTAAAGCAAATGTTACTACTATCGAGACAACAAACGTACAGGAGAATATCTCTGCAAGTGACCGTAGTATCACCCTCAGTCGTGCTGATTATGAAGAGTTGATATCTCTTCGTCCTTTGAGTTCCATTTTCACTCCTCGTGTAGCTGGTGTTGCCTATTCAACCGGAAATCAACTTCATCCGACTGACAGTAAGTGGATTATTGACTCTGGTGCATCCAGACATTTGTGTGAAAATTCACTTGTTTTCTCAGATATAAAGGATATTAATGCTCATCGAGGAGTCTCATTAGCCGATGGGAGTTCCTGTCCGGTCGTTGGTCAAGGAAATATTTTTATATCCTCCTCATTATAGTTGCAAAATGTTCTTCATGCTCCAAACTTTCCTCAAAGTTTACTTTCTGTTAGTTGCCTTATAAGAGAGCAAAACTGTAGAGTAATATTTGATCTGATGGGTTGTCATTTTCAGGAATTGCTGACGGGGAAGAAGATTGGTGGAGGCTATGAAGAAAATGGAGTCTACTATCTACATCATCCAATGGGTAATGTTCATGCTGCAGTGGAACACTCATTCAGTTCTGTTTAGTGGCATCGTCGTCTTGGTCATCCTTCTTTGTCAAAGCTTTGTTCGGTCTTTCCTCAAATTCCTTCCACCACATTATTTCAGTGTGAAGCATGTCAGTTGGGAAAGCATCATCGAAGTTCGTTCCCTTCGAGTCAGAGTCAGTCTAGTAATAAAGCTTTTGAACTTCTTCATGCAGATGTATGGGGTCCTAGTAAGATTCCTACTAGGACTCAGTGTCGTTATTATCTTGTTATTGTTGATGATTTCTCTAAGTTGTCATCGGTATTTTTAATAAAAGAACGATCTGAAGTTCCAAGTATTATCAAATCCCTGATTCTTTAAATAAAAACTCAGTTTGAATCTATTGTCAAGATTGTTCGCACTGATAATGCTCTCGAGTTTAAATCAAAAGGTCTGTTACAATTTTACCAAGATCATGACATCCAACCATAAACTTCTTGTGCCTATTCATCTCAACAAAATGGGGTGGCTGAGCGCAAACATTGGCACCTGCTGGATGTTGCCAGGACCATTATGATTCAATCCAATGTTCCTGCGTTATACTGGGGTGATGCGATTACCACTGCTTGATATCTGATCAACCGCATGCCTTCATCTTTTGTGGGTGATCAAATTCCATTACATATCCTAAAACCTAATGCCCCACTTTTTTCTTTCTCACCAAAAATATTTAGATGTGTTTGTTTTGTACACAAACTTGGCCCTGACCGTGATAAATTAGCCGCTCAAGCTACAAAATGCGTATTTATAGGTTATCCAAAAAATCAAAAGGGCTATCGATGTTATGATCCTATTTCTTGCCAAGAGTATGTCAGTGCGGATGTATCTTTCTTAGAATCTTCTCCATATTACTCTATTTCCGGTTCTCCGTTGCAGGTTGATCCAACTGAGTCTTTTCCATTACCTATACATCATTTTCCTTTGGAATCTGTGCCCTCATTACCGAACCAAATTTCATCCTCTTTCAGATTTAATAATCCTCTATTGGTATATGTGCGTAGAGCTCCACCTCCGCAAGAGCCTTCATCTTCTTCTTCTTCTGAGGTAAGTTCTACTGACAATAGTGATCTTCAGGATGATGATAACAGACCTATTGCTCTACGAAAGGGGACACAACAATGTACCTTATATCTCATATCTCATTTTGTCTCCCATGCTAGAATTGGACATCAGATGAAGTCTTTTATTTCAGCCTTATCTGCTGAAACTATTCCTCTGAACTATCAACAGGCAGAACTTGATAATCGCTGGAAGCTGGCTATGCAAGAAGAAATTAATGCTTTAGTATCTTAGCATACCTGGGATCTAGTTGATTCCCCAGCAGATGCTGACATTGTTGGATGTAAATGGGTATATACAATAAAGTACAAATCTGATGGTTCTATTGAAAGGTACAAGGCCAGATTAGTAGCGAAAAGGTATACTCAGACATATGGTATTGACTTCTTTGAAACTTTTTCTCCTGTTGCACGGATGGGTACCATCTGTCTTGTTCTCTCAGTAGTTGTTCAGCATGGTTGGAGCTTGTGCCAATTAGATATGAAAAATGCATTTCTATATGGGGATCTATCTGAGACCGTTTACATGCAACAACCTCCAGGATTCGAGGTTGAGGGGGGAGTGTCAGAAGGTGTGTAGATTGAGAAAGGTGATTTATGGCTTGAAACAAAGTCCTCGTGCATGGTTTTAAAAGTTGTTTGAAGTGATGTCAAGCTTGGGCTTTAATAGATCAGCAACAGATCATACACTATTTATAAAGAAAACTAGCTCTGACATAGTTGTTATGGTGGTATATGTGGATGACATCATTCTTACAGGAGATGATGTGAAAGCTATTGAAGCCACAAAGGCTCATCTTCAAAAACACTTTGTTTCAAAAGACCTTGGTTCACTCAGGTATTTTCTGGGTATAGAAGTTGTTAGGAGCCGTGAAGGGATAGTTTTGTCTCAACGAAAGTATGTTCTTGATTTATTAAAGGAAACGAGCATGTTGGGAGCTAAACCAGCAAATATTCTCATGGACCATAAAGTTCAGTTGTTTGAAGAAGGGTCAAAACCAGTTGATAGCAAAAGCTATCGCTCTCTAGTAGGGAAGCTATTATATGTAACTGTGACAAGGCCGGATATTGCTTTAGCAGTAAGCAAAGTTAGCCAGTTTATGGACAAACCAACTGAGGTACACTGAAATGCAGCCATAATGATTCTGAGATATCTAAAATCCTCTCCTAGAAAGGGGTTATTGTTCAGGAAAGGTGGAACTCTAGAGATAGTAGCCTATTCTGATGCTGACTATGCTCGATCTGTAGTAGATAGAAAATCTACCACAGAATTCTGTGTGTTTTGGGGAGACAACTTGATTTCATGGAGAAGTAAGAAACAAAATGTGGTTTCCAGGTCAAGTGCAGAATCAGAATATCGGGCTATGGCCCAAACAGCTGCTGAATTGATGTGGGTTCGCACTGTTCTTCATGATCTTTAGGTGAAGGTTTCCTCTCCAATGACCATCATGTGCGATAACAAAGCGGCAACATATATAGCAAACAATCATGTCTTCCATGAGAGAACAAAGCACATTGAGGTTGATTGCCACTATGTAAGAGATATGATTCAAGTTGGTCATATCACTACCAAATACCTAAAGTCGGAAGACCAAGTTGCATATATGTTTACAAAGCCTCTTGCTAGGCCAAATTTCTCAAAATGTTGTGACAAGCTAAGCATGATTGATATCTATGCTCCAGCTTGAGGGGGAGTGTTGAGAATAGGTAGTTTTTAGTTTAAGTTCTTTTATATTAGAGGTCTTTTGAAATTTTGTTCTCATAAGGACTTAGATGTATTTTTTCCTTTTAGCCTCTCTCTATTTAATATAGAGAGAAGCCCTAATCTAAAGTGTTACGAGATTAGTTTTCTGTGCAACCGACTCTCTCTCTCTCTACACAGGTGGTTTCTCCCTTCTACAGTTACAATACATTCAATCACTATTTTTGATGCTCTAAACATATTTATAATATCATGCAACTCATCTTTGATCATATTTATGCTAATCTTGCTAAAATATTAACATTAATCATCCAAAAATTACAAAACCTTCATAGAATATCTCAAATATAATTTTATCTATGCAAGAATTACAAGAAATCTTAAACAACAAAAAATCATGGTTTATTTATGCAATAATATGTTGTTTAATCATGCTACATATGAACTAATCTTCCATATATATCCATACCAACATTCTTTATCATAACAGATCAAAACCTTAAAACATTTTTGCCAAAACCTTCTTCAAAATGATTATCGTGTATCTTTAACCAAGATTTAGGAAAGAGACAAATTTACACCATCAAGATCTATAAAGAAACAATAAAAAATATTCTTTTATATGCATGATAAATAAAATAATAAAATATAGATCTAACTATTCACATGATTTTTGCTTTTTAGGGTTTTGAAACTAGTCTTTTCCAAATCATTTTCTCAAAACTGATATTCCAAAATACTGTTTTGGGTTTTTGAATTTTTTTCCATGTAGATCTAATAGCCATAGACATTGTAGGCATAGATTAGATGTAGATCCAAGCTTCGGATAAAAAAGAGGGTATGCTAATGCATTCCAAAATCAAATATTATGAAAGTAGAGATTTTATACCGAAAATGTATTTCCCGCAACAATACCATTGTTTTTTTATCCACTTGCACCTCGTTCTTGGTTGCTTTAGCCTTCACCAAGGTAGTTGAAGGTCTCTAATAAAGGTCTGGACTACCTCAAAGGTGGGGAGGAAGAATGAGATGTGAGGAAGAAAAAAAAAATACACTTGAATAGGGGGAGGGAGAGAGAACTAACCTTTAATCCTCTTCACGAGGATTTCTATTTATAGATGAGCTTAGGCAAGAGTCTCATCTCTAATATAAGAAGTTGATATCTATTAATATTCATTATTAATAAAATAAAAAAATAAATTATGGATTCTAACTCATTAGAATTTGAAATTAATTAAGCTAGTGAAGAAATGTGGGGACTTCTTAGCCTTGCTTGGGCTCAAGTGACATGGTAACCTTCCAAGAGGCCTTGTGATTGAATATGTATGCTTAATTGTTTATGAACACTGATATTAAAATAAATAAAGTATGCATGGTAATGTGAATGTTTGGATGCATTTAATTGTTATGATCATTGCCTAATGATGAATGTATGCTTAAGCCAAAAATAAAATAAAAGAATTGTACAATGATACATGAAGTATGCGTTTTTAAGAAAGTGCATCCATAGGCCCGAAAGAGGCCAAATCCTTAAATCGGATTAATAAGTGTGTATTGCATGGAATTAATAAATTTTAAAAAAAGGTTTAACCATGTGACACTAAAATACGATGCTTGAAAGGAGAGGACAAACAATAATTTCAGCTTTGTGGACATTGTTTGTTAGCACAAAATGTTGCTCCTCCCAAACCACGAAGATATGAAAACCCTTTACATTAGACTGTAGTGTGGAGGATAGAAACTCATGAGTAAAAATTTGATGCATTGGGATGATGACGTTGGGAGCGCTCTGTCGATACACTCGTCCCTCACCTGTAGAGTTGGTGAAATGTGTCTGACCAGGCCAAAGCTACAATTATATGAAAACACTCTTTTAGTGTGGCTCTGATCCAAGTTTAAGCATGTGTTAGGACCCATATGGCTAAGAATTGAAACCTAAATTGATTGTGCATTTAGTTAGTCATAAAATGCATCATTTAAAAAATAAGCCTAATTAAAGATAAAAAGTCACTCATGCATACAGTTCAAATTCGGCAATGATAAGTGCATGCATTATTAATTGCTCATGCATATTTAAATGCTTATGAATAAGCGATTGCTTTTGATTAAAAAAGCTATACAAGTGTGAATAATTGAATGTCTTGTAAAGCATTGCATCATATGTATGGTTAATGTGTTAATTGATAATTGTATGTGTGAGTATTGGAATATGATATTGCATGCTTGTTTTAATTTATGTGTATTGAATGGTGCTTTTCTACTGAGGACTTGTTAGTCTAACGTTATTATTAAAATATTTTTCAAGTAGCGAATAGAGGACCATGTGATGGCGAGAGGTTGCGGCAGAAATTGAGCCAAATCTTTCTCCTTTTTGCTAGTGTTTTGGATTATAAACATTCACAATTGTTTAAGGACTCTGATATTATTTAATTAAAATTTTGTAATGGATATTTATTAATTATGGATGTCAGATTTTAAATAAATTTTAAGTTTATTTGTAAATGACATGATAGATATGTAATATGCCAAAGTTTTTATCCAATTTTAAATATCTGTTGTGATTTTTAAAAGCATTTAAAAAAAATCTATGATTTTTGGGATAAAATTTTTGAGGTGTTACAGAGTCGGGGGGGGGGGGAGGGGGGGGGGGAATTGGGGGTGTTGGCATGGAGGTTTTGACGATCGAGAGATATGGGGAGGAAAGTCGGGGGGCATCAGGTTTTGTTAAAAAAGAAACCCCCTTGTGGGGGTTTTAAATAGACCAACGGGGGGGGGGGGGGGGTCGACTGGTAAGTTGGCATCCCACCTGGATCCGATCGGATCCAATCGAGATTCAAATTAAATATTTTTTTTTAAAGAACCTGAAAAAATTACTGGGTTTTACATTTTGCCCCCCTTAAAAGAATTTCGTCCTCAAAATTTTACAGAACTTAATGCTTAAAGAACAAGTAAGAGTATTTTTCTCTAATGTTGGCTTCTGGTTTCCACGTGCATTCCTCGATTCCATGATATTGCCAACGAAACTTGACTAGAAAGATAACTTTTTATCTTAGCAACTGGTCTCGTTTGTCCACAATTTCCAATGGTCTTTCTTCAAAAGTTAATTCTTCTCAAATATCCACGTTACCATATTTAATGATGTATGATGGGTCGTAAACGTGCTTCCTTAGCATGGATATGTAAAAGACATTATGGATTTGTGAATACTGAGGAGGCAGTACCACACGGTATGCTGCTACACCAATCCGATCCAAGATTTTGAATGGTCAAACGTATCTGAGACTTAGTTTCTCCTTTTCTCGAATCAGAAAATACTTGTGGTCAGGGATACCTTGACAAAAACCTTATCTTCGATCGAAAAAGTGAGTTCTCTACGTCGCTGATCAGTGTAACTCTTTCACCGACTCTTAGAAGTCTACAATCTTTCTCAGATCATCAAAACTTATTGAGTATAGTGTCGTAGTATAATTGGTCAATCCATCATTTGCTCGTCAACCTCGTCTCAATAAACTATGATCGATAAGGTCTCCAATACAATGCTTCGTATGGAGCCATCCTGATGCTAGTGTGGTCGTTGTTATTATACGTGAATTTTGCAAGACTTGTATGAAAATCTAAATTTTCCTTCCAGACCATCATGTATGCCTAAAACATGTCCTTCAGAGTTTGAATTGTTTGTTCTGATTGTCCATCGGGTTGGGGATAAAAAGTCATACTAAATTTTAACTTCATACCCAAGGTTAGTTGTAATTATCCCTAGAACCGCGAAGTGAACTGTGGGTAACAATCAAAGATAATCGAGACTGGGACTCCATGCAATTGTATAATTTCTTTAACATATAGGTCCGCTAGACTATTTGATGATTGGTTGATGCAGATCAGTAGGAAATGAGCAGACTTGGTGAGTCTATCAACGATCACCAAAATCACATCGTATTGCTTTCGAGTTCCTGGTAGACCCACAATAAAATCCATAGTAATGTCTTCTCACTTCCATTATGAAATCTCCATTTGTTGTATCACTACACTAGGCCTTTGGTGCTCTATCTTGAACTGTTGACAGGTCATATATTTTAAGACATATGATGTCACATCTCACTTCGTACTATTCCACTAATACCTTCGTTGAAGATCTTTGAATATCTTAGTGTCTCAAAGATGAATAATGTACTTGGATTTGTGAGCTTCTTCTAAAATTTTGTTTATCAACTTAAGGTCATTTGAAACTCATAAATGATCTTTCAATGATATACTCTCTTCCTTTTTAAGATAGAAAGAGGTATCATCCTGCTGGGTTCGAGCTTTTAACTTATCGTAAAACATATTATTTTTTTGTCCAATAATAATCCTAGCGAGTATCTCAAGTTGAACAGTGAGATTTGATAACCTGATAGAACCTTCCTTACTTGCAAACGACTTCCATGTGATGAAGTCCTCCACCAGCTTTCATCCAGTGCACATAAGGATGGTCAAATCGCCTGAAGTCATGTGTCTAAGCGCATTGGCTACAATGTTTGCCTTCTTGGATGACAGAAGAGGGTGAAGTCATAGTCTTTGAAGAATTTCAATCATTGTTGTTGTCTCATATTTAACTCTTTTTGAGAGACCATGTACTTGAAGCTATTATGATCGGTAAATGCTTCAAATTGTTCTTCATACAAATAGTGTCGTCAAATCTTCAACGCAAACACTACCTCTGCTAACTTTAAATCATGAGTTGGATAAATTTTTTCATAAATCTTAAGTTATGGCGAGGCATAAACGATCACTTTTCTGTTCTGCATCATAATACAACCTAAGCCCATCCCTAAGGCATCAATATAAATAACAAACCCACCATAACTAGAGGGTAGGGCTAAAATAAGAGCAGTTGTAAGTCTTTTCTTCAACATTTGAAAGCTATCCTCACACTTGTCATTCCAATCAAATTTAACTCCTTTCTTTTAGAGTTTAGTAATCAGTAGAGTGATCCTAGAAAAATGTTGGATAAATCTTTGATAGTATTCAGCTAGTCTGAGAAAACTCTAGATATCTCATGCATTCTTTGGTTGCTCCAAACTCAGTACGGCGTCTACTTTGGCAAAATTCATGGACACCCCATCTTTAGAAATAACATGCCCTAAGAACATAACCTCCTTGAGCCAAAGCTCGTACTTAGAGAACTTGACAAAAAAATATTGCTTCTGTAAGGTCTCCAAAATAATGCTCAAGTATTCACAATGTTGTTCCAGACTTTTGGAGTACATTAGGATATTGTCGATGAACACAATCACAAAGGTGTCCAAATATGACTTGAACACCCTATTTATCCATGAAAATTTGTGGGCGTATTGGTGAGTCCAAAAGGCATGCCAATAAACTCATAGTGCCCATATTTGGTTCGAAAGGTCATCTTAAAAATGTCTCATCCTTAATTCTAAGTTGATGATACTCAGATCTAAGGTCGATCTTTGAAAAAACTTGAGCTCTTTGTAGCTGATTGAACAGATTTTCGATACGAGGTATTTGGTACTTATTCTTGATTGTGGTTTGGTTGAGCATCTATTAGTCTATGCACAGTCTCAATGATCTGTCTTTCTTTTTCATGAACAATACTGGTGCTCTCAAGGGCGACACGCTGGGCCAAATGAATCCTTGTTCCATCAGCTCTTACAACTACTTCTTAAACTCCTCGAGCCCGACTAGCGCCATCTGATATGGTGCTTTAGAGATTGGCGTGGTTTCAGGTAACAACTCAATGTTGAATTATATTTCATGATGCAGAATAAGTCCTGGTAGCTCTTTCGAGAATACATCAGAAAACTCTCTAAGTACTTCTAGATCTTTGATTGGTATAAGCGTTGGTTCTGTCAGGATGACATCGACTTGGAAGGCAATGCATTCATTTTGCAAGTACTTTTATACTTTCATTGTTGATATAACTTGGTCCATAAGGATAGACCTTGAGAGTTTGAATTTCACCTTAAGAAAACTCGATTAAGACAACACGACCTTTCCATCACAGCATAAAAACCTTGGTGTGATACTTTATAGCTAATATGACATGAAACTCAATCATATCAAGCAGAATCACACATGCAGGCAAATGCTGGTTTGCCAAAACTATGTATAGATTCAGTATGTAGGTTATGCAAACTATGTTCTTTCCAATCGGGTTATACACATCAAAGACACTATTTTGAGGTTTTACAGGTATGCACAATTTATTAACAAACTTAACATCAATGAAGGAATATATGGCACTACAATAAAAAAGTACTAAAGCAGCTTGGCCAATGATTAGAATGGTACCTTAAATGAGTTATCTTTTGGTCAGTTGTTCGATCGTGGTGGCTTAAACTCGTCTCGCCACCCTCTTTTGGGTATTGAGTTGCTGCTACTGAGGAGGTCGAGGGGGATGGGGTACTTCAACATCTCCCTTGAGGTCATCCACCTCCTTTTTGCCACACTCCTGTATGAAATTGTCTATTTTGCCGCAGTATAAGCATCCTTCTGTCTCACGAGGGCATGTTTGATCGCTATGCATACATCCGCATTTGAGGCAGACATCACTGAACTGTTGTTGGTGTCAGAGACCACCTTGTGGTCTCTGCCTCTTGGCCAAAGGAATGAACTTCTTTCCTCCGTTGTTCTGCCTTTAAAAAGGTTTCAACTTAACTTGGCTACCCGAGAGAACCTTCTTATGATCACCACCAACAATAGGTGGCTTCTTGTTTAGGACACCTTTAAAAAGCTCCCAACCATTATTTAAAAGATTGGTTGCCGCAACAGTCGCAGATAAAGTCGAGGGCATACTGGTCAGGACCCGGTGTCAGAGTCCTTCCTTCAGTCCTTTAATGAATTTTCTGGCCCACTCGTGATCATCTTTGAACAGGCTGGAGCAATATCGTTCTAAGTTCTAAAATCTCGTGGTGTAATCCACCAAACTTGAGTTACCTTGGCATAACTTCAAAAATTATTTCTTTTTGTCTCGTGCATGTGAGAAAAAATAGTTTGCTAGAAATGCACCACAAAAAGCTTCTTAAGGAGTAACTGTTGCTCTCAGAAAATGGATACCCTGGGTCTCGTCCTACCATTTTTGGGTGTTATCCTTAAGCTGATATGTACAAAAAATTATCTTCTTTGTCTCAAGTATCGATAGTACTTAAAAAACTCACTCAATCTCCTTGACCCAAATTTTGGTGAGCTCAAGATCGGTCTTGCCAGCGAAGTACATGGGATCAAGTTTTAAATTTTTTTCATAAGTGATGGAGTTATGATGATGGTTCACCTTAGAAGACACAACCTGATCCCTTTTAGTACGAAGTTGACTTTGGATTGCATTGGCCAAGGTGTTGATGGAGGAAATCTATGATGAATCTGTGTTGTTCAGACCATTCGTCAATAGATTCGTTATTCATACTTTGCATCTTCATAGCAAATGATGACTAAGTCAGGATTTGTTTAAAGAACTAAAAATTAAAATGACAAAATCTATATATGTTACAAAACATCTTACAAAAACCCAACAATGTTGGTTGATAATACATAAAGAAAAACATGTCACAAAAAGAGTTCACAAACTCTGAAATAAAACTACAAGTACCAACCCCTCAGGGATGGTTTGAGTATCATCTAACATAATTCCTCGTGTTGACAGTGCACCTAAGCCTGCGCGGAGAAGAGGGAGGTAAAGTTGGAGTTTTATTGAGGGCTCCAAGCCTATAAGCGGGTGTTGTTGGTATATAATGTGGTGAGTTCGGTGTATACAAGGATATAGATTGGGGGGTCTTGTGAGTAGTTGGTTGAGTTGCTGCTTCACGTACCCGTTGAGTTCGATGATACCTCAACATGCCCAGATATTCCTTGAGCACCCAGGATTGAGGAAGCTCAATCCTTCAGTCTCCGTGCCCATCCCGTTCATCCAAGTGAGCGATGGGGAGCCCCTTCTTCTTCGATCAAACTTCTCTGTATCAATCCTTCAGATCTCCAGCCTTAATATCATCGGTGGCTGTTGGCACATCACCATCAAACAACGGACATTTGAAACATAGCATCTGAGTACGGTCCAAACAAACGTTGGACTTAGAACAATTGTTACAGAACGAACAAAACCAATGTTCTGTCTTTTTTATTCATTTTGTCCAACCCTAGACAATCCATCAAACATACCCTAAGGGTCCAACCTGATCCTTGCCCAAGCCCAACCCCAGTCCATGCCACTTTTAGATGCGAAAAGATTAGGTGCAATATGATTGCACAAATATTTATGCATTAAGCACCTCATCACCCTCCATCTTGAGGACGGGGCTAGTTGTGGGGCCAAGTTTTGGAGGGCAATCAGGTGTTTAATGCATAAATTTTGTGCTATGTGATTGCACCTGATCCAGACTTCCCTTAGATCTGGTAGGGATGAAAAACTAACAGGGTCGGATCTGGTAAGGACTCCCATAACCAAGCCATAACCCTCAAACCGATGTATATGGAGGTATCGTGAATCAATTAGACTGGACCCAGCCCGATTTTGACAGATCCATTGGGCCAGCTCGGATCCAAAACTTGAGCATATTTTCCAAAATGGGTCAGTTTTATGGTAAGAGAATTATAAAACAAGCCAGTTTGTACCTGACCTGATTCTATACTTGATTCAACTGGTTCCATGCTTTATGTGCCAGAACCGACTTGGACCCAAACCCATCTACTACATAAAACAATTAGACTCCAATAATTTTATAATCAACCCAACTATACCCGAATGACCCAAAACTTGAACCTGTTTGAACTCAAACTCGTTGCATACCTGACCTAGTAGAGATCCAAATTAATTCATACCTAAACCAATTCAATCCGACCCAATGCGTTTCATACCCAGAACCAAATCCAAACCTTTCTTACACCGATTTAGCTTGGGATCTAACTTTTAGACCTGATTTAGAAACAGGTCTGTTTAAAACCTGCGCTGTCTGTACCTGACGCAGTTTATACCAAAACCCAATAATCCGTATGGGTTTATATTTTTATCCATACCCAAACGCCAACCTGAACCTGATTAATATCGGGTCAGGCTTGGGACCAAATGTTAGACCTGTTAAAAGAAGGGAACCAGTTACGCCCCTAGCAGCTGTATACCACAAAAAAAAAAAAACACTATATTGGCTCCTAATTACCCATTCTCCAAATTGAAACCCGAACCATTGCCGTCATCCCAGTTTATAAGGATAAAAACAGGTAGGGTATGGGTAGGGATCTGACACTGGATCAATCTTTTGGAAGAGTGGTCCGGGACCGCCAGGTTTTAGATCCGGATTCTATTCAGATGGCGCATTGGAGTTTTTGGATCCGTATGAGTTGTGGTTCCAAATGGTACTGGATCTGATTAAAAACAAGTACGATTCTCGAGCTCCAAGTAGAAAAGCTACAATGGATCTAAATTGACCCTACTATGTATGTCCCGAATCCGACCCAGGATTCGGATTTACACTCATCTGTATCGGATCTGGTTTAGAACTCCATGCCGTTTACTACACCCCTACGAGTTAAATACTACTTCAGAGTTTAGAGTTTAGACTTTATAGTACCCATCACAAGATCAAAATTTGGGTCCAAATCTGATCCAACTTTCGTGCCTCTCTCTCTCTGACCTAGGGCATTGTTTTGGACAACAATTTCCGGCATCGGAGGTTTTTCCGGAGTCGATAGGAGCTGTTGATTGAGGGGAAACGATCGCCCCACCCTTTCCCCTCTCCCTCTCTACAAATTTTCTGATTCCTTCTTTTCTTTGATTCCCGGGAGCTGGACGAACGGTTTAATAGATGCCGTTGCGCTTCTTCCTCTCTTTGTTTCTCGCCTTCTTTCAAATTTGAATTGGTGTTGCGGTTTGCTGATTCTGTGCATGGGCAGCATTCCAGCATGCACTGCAACACATCCTTCTTTTAGGGTATCGAATGGTGCAGCCTTTCTGGTGTTTGGGAGTTAGGGTCCTTTTACTTCCCTTCCACACTGTACTTCATGCGGTTCTTTGTTGAAGCTTGTGGTGTATGATTCGCTCGATCGACCGCGTAATATAGGCCGAATTCGACGGAACTGTCGGCCGGCACCAGAACGGAATTGGTTTAGTGTTAACGGTGGACAAATTTCGCTTCATGGAGCGAGCAGAAGCCGCACTCGTGCGCTTTCGTTAGCTCCTGATTCGAGTTGCAGCTTGCCGCTTGTTTAAGAGGCCGTAGCACGTTGCTACCAGAACGCGCCTGCTTTTGTTTGCCTTCGACTGGCGCGGGCGGGATTCCTCCGGAATTGACGGGTTATTGAACTCCATTTCCAAGGAAATTTCTGGTTTGCATGCTGCTGGAAGCTCGAAACCTGGCTCTGGATAAGCTGCACCTGTTTGCGGAAAGTTGGCGTTAGTCGCAGTGTGTGAATTTGCAGATAAGGCACCTCTAGCGAACTTCTCTTTCGGTATGTGCCAGTTTTTCCGGGGCTTCTCCTTTGCGCCTGAAGTGGGATCCTGCGAGAACGCTTCTTCATGCAGTTTCTCGTTGGTTGTCGCCCATTGATGCTAACAAACTGAGTGGTTTTTGGAGTGTGGAACTGTTAACCAGCTCTGTAGCACAATGCATGGAGATGGTTATTCAGGAAGTGAAAATTCGAACATCACAGAGCCGGGGATGATCTGAGGCTCCATGGGAGGGGGCGGGGACGATGGAGAAGGCGCGGATAGCAAAGCCTCTCCACGTCATGCAGCCATTGAAAAGGCCCAGGCGGAGCTAAGGTAGTGCTGAATTTCTATCAACGGGCAAATTTTTTGGTTCTTTGTCTCTCTAGAGTCATTCTAAGAGCATGTATCTGTTCGGTTAATTGGTTAATTCAGGCAGGAATACGATGTCCGGGAGGAACGAAGAAGGGAATTGAAGTTTCTCGAGAAGGTACGAGCGTGGAGGTTTCTTTGGTTTTGCTTGCATTAGGATGAGGATGACGAATTCACATCTTCACTGTCCACTTCAGACCATACGTAGTTTCAATTTTTGGCGTAGTCACAATTATCGACCATTTCTTGATAACCTTTCCATTTTTATTGCGAGATTTTAGAAAATCGATATAATCCTGAAAAGTCATGATATTTTCAAAATATTGCTTATTTGAAAATATCCTTTTTTTATTGGCATATTATCACATGATTTTATTGTTATATATTTTTAATGTTTTTATAATATGTTTATATATTTTTAAAATTTAAATATACTGATATTTTTTCAAGAAAAACAGATTTTTTAATTTATCGCAAAAATTTCCTTTGCCCAGAGAATCCTAATAATGAGATTTGTGACCTTTGGCAGGGGGGCAATCCATTGAACTTCAAATTTGGGCCGGCTGCTGCGCTTAGTTTGCAGTCTACGTCGCTTGCCGATCAGCCAGCTAAGAACAATTTGACAAGGTAATCATGGTTACTTCAAGTAGCATAACGAAACTTAGTTTGCAGTAGTAATTATCTAGATGGTATTTGTCTGTTCTTATTTGCAGTGAAGCAAAATGTAGCTTTGCAATAGCAGCATTGCCGAATGGAGGAGACTCAGCGGAGAGCAGCGGAAGGCCTGGGTCTTGTCTTGGTAGGGAACCACATACTGCCGACAATCTTTTGTTCTTTGATGGGGAGAATGATCTCCTGGTTGGCAAGAGGAGCGAAGTTCGTTCTAATAAAAGAGTTCGTTCTAATAAGAGAGCAAAACTTCCAGTTACAGAAGAGTCGTCCCAGACAGGTTCAAGATGCAATGCAAAAGAAGCAGAAGATTTATTGGTTGTCCGGCTTGGCATGAAAAGGCAAGCTTATGCTCGGAGAAAAAGGTCGAGATCTAGTCGAGATGTTGCTCGGTTGTCATCTGCTGATACAGTTCAAATTCGTGCTGCTAATGGAAATTCAACTTTGTCATGGAACTGGGATTTGAAGGATGAAAAATCACCTGGAGGTGAATCACTCAAGGATAAAGAGAATAATGCTTGTTCTGTTACTAATTCAAAGCCTTCAAGTCCAAACATTAATGTCTTGGATAATCTTGCCTCCAGTACTCCATTGGAAATGGAGTTGAATTCTGTTCAGAATCAGGATGGCCCTGACAATCCAATAAAGGCAAACCCGGAAGATAAGTCAAATATTATGGTATCTGAAAAGTCCTCTGAACATGATGTATTTCATGATTCTCAGGAAGCATTTCCTGAGAAAAAACCTGATGCAATGTGTTCCACGGCATCCATCCCAGATGGTGAAAGGGAAGATGGATCATCACTTCAGCTTAATGATGCTACAACTGCTTCTCAAATTGGCGAAGCAGAAAAAGTTGCAATTATTTTTGAAGAATCTAGACCTATGGATGAAGGCAGCGGGGTAAATGCAGAGAAAAACCCTTCTGACTTGGTCTCTAAGAATGACAAATCTTCAATGATAAAAGGGGAGAGTGGTTCTAACGCTAACGCTGAAAAGCAGCCTGTCATGCCAGAGGAAAGTTTTAAATGTGATTCTGTTGACCTGCACGAGAAAAATCTTGAATCCAATCAATCCGATCTTTTGAATGCTGATGTTCAAGTTAAAGTTAAAGTTGAGGAGGAAGTATGTGATAGTAGAACCGGTTTACAGAGCAGTGAGAAACTTGTCAGTGAAAACGATGCAGGAGTATCAGGCAACCTTCCCGACAAAGTGGCTGAAAAGCTGGAAGATCAATCCAATGATCCTTCCAACTCAAAAAAGGAAAGTTTGTATTCTGAGGTCAGACCTCCTTGCACTTCTGTTCCTTCCAGCTGTTCACCTCCTGAGGATATTCTCATTGAAGAGTGTTCAATAGCTGTTACAGTGCTTGATAATGGAAGCAGTCAAAAAGAACTGGAAAAGAAGATGCATGCAGACATTATTTCCAAAGAATCTCAGGGCACAAAGGTAAAGTCTGAAACTCTTTCGCCCATATAAAAAAAGTTGTTTTTAGGCATGAAGTGACTGGACAGTTGATAGTCAGGCTGAATTGAAGAGGACTTGTGAGTTGTCAACCAATAGTACCCTTCCAGTGGAAAGGCGGAAATGTCACTGGGACTTTGTTCTTGAGGAAATGGCATGGTTAGCAAATGATTTCATGCAGGTGGGTCTTTTATATGCATCAATTGTATTTTTCTTCTTCCTAGTTGGATTTTTAGGTTCTATTTTTGCTTCTTTCAGTAATTATTCACTTACATTTGCTGTAAAATGTTCTTGCTTCGACATCCCTTTTTTCCCTTCTTGAGCAGTTTTATGCAGCTTCCATGTTGAGAAGGTTTAAGATAAGTGATAGCTGTGTTTTCATGCTTTGAGCAGGAGCGCATTTGGAAGATAGCTGCTGCAGCCCATGTTTGCCGTTTGGTTGCTCTTAGAGATCCTACCATTAAACGGATAAGAAAAGTAGCTCGCACGCTGGCAAGTGCCATCATGGATTTCTGGCAGTCAGCTAAAGCAATGCTAAAAGATGATAAATTAATCAGCACCTTGAGTGAAGGAAAAGATGTATCTTTTGGTGGATCGCTCAACAACAATTGCAGCTTGGCTTTTGAAGGGTGCATGGCAGGAGAAAATCCTGCTCAGGTGTTTTGCTTTTAGCTTATTATCATATCATCTATTTACTTGTTCATTGCATACATTATCCAAAGGTTATTCTCTCTCTCTTGCTTATTTTCATCTTATAACTAGGCTTTTACTTCATGTGATAGTGGCAATATTCTCAAGCCTGTCTAGGACATTGAGCTCAAAATGTTCATTGTTCAGCTTTTCAACAGGCACGTCAAGTTTCAGAAATGCCTATATATGGATTGTAAATTTTGTCATGCAGCTAGATCAAACCTGAACTTCTTCTGTCCTGCCACAACATGCTTTACGTAAAACTGGACATATTTGGTTTAGATTAAGATGCCCTTATCTGATGCTTAGTAAATGCTGTAAAGCTGTGGAAGGACTTTAGGTGCTTTGAGCATGTCTGTTGAATTCGTCAACTGCAAACTGTCAGATGAATGATTTACTAAATATTCTCCATGAGTGGTGAATATTGCAGTTATCTTAGAACATTCAGAAACTTGGCTCTGTGGATGGTAAAAGCCTGAGTAGCAAAATTAAAGGCTAAGTTGGGCAACTGTATATATGACTGGGAAAAGTACTTAACCCCACCTGAGACCTGATGTCATGGCCAACCTGACAACAGTGAAAGCCAAAATTTGGTCAGGTCTTGGTCCAAAATATAGAACATCTGTATATACATGTATACGTGCATGCACGTCTGTGTGCATGCATATGTGTAATTGTTTGTTTAGCGAAAACATACTCTAGCCCTAATTGTTTTAATGTAAAATTTCAACATTGTTTTGGGGTGCAATCTTGGTTAATTGTTGGCAGTTAATTTTGAACGCCTTTAAAAACTCTTGTACACATCAAAAACTCTATATCTGATCCATGTTTTCTGTTAAAAAGGCTTTGGGTATTGCATTTGTGCAGTCAGCTCCACAGAACATTTAATGTGCAAATTAGAAAATAATATGGCTGCTGGAGAGTATGCTACCCTTGAGGGTACCTTTCAATATCTTGTAGAAACTTGTGATTGCAAGTATTTATCTAGTCAATCAAAACTTGTAGATGTGTTTGCAGCGGTTTGTCTAATGAGAAACATGCCTTTGATCCAATTTTGAATTTGGTTTTTCTTTCTTGTAAAATGGTGCATCATGAATCATTGATTTTTAAATCCTTTAAAAGCCTGTCTACACATACTAAAAAGACTGTTTATCACATCTAGATGGTCAGATCTATGTAGTCAAAAGCATTAGTCAGCGCCTGGCCGGTGGACCCCTATGAGAACTAGTCGGGGCATATTTGACCTAGTTAAGACCAAAATAACAAAAAATAAGAAAAATAACAATAAATTGTTAGAGTTAATAACATATGATTATGGCTGTGAAAAACAGATATATATGTATATATATATATATATATATATATATATATATATATATATATATATATATATATATATATATATATATATATATAAAGAAGAAGAAGAAGGAAGAAAAAGAGGCGGAAAAAAGAAGAAGAAAAATAAGGGAATGTGCGAGAGGAAGACAGAATAAAAAAAGAAAAGAAAAAGGAAAGATGGGTTGAAAAGAAGAAGAAAACGGAAAGAGGAAGAAGAATAAGGGGGATGGGACAGAAGGAGAAGAAGAGAAAAAAGAAAACAAAAATGGTGTACTTTTTCCGCTTCTCCTCCACCTCCTTCTTCTCCTTTGCCTTATCACTCAAGCAGAGAGAGAGAGAGAGAGAGAGAGAGAGAGAGAGAGAGAGAGAGAGAGAGAGAGAGAGAGAGATTCCTTTTTTTACCTTTTCTTTGGTTGAAGTAAAAGAAAAAGGGCCAGTTTTGGGCCTGGTCTAACAAAAAATTATGACTATGCTGTCCCTGTGTCTAGGCAGTGACAACCTAGTTGCCGGTTAGTTGTCCTAGGCACCGACTAGTAGGCAAAAGTAAACCCTACCACATAGGTGCATGGGCTTAGGTGGCAGGGCTGCAACTAGGCCTTCTCGTTGGTGCCTAGTTGCTGACTTTGATAATAAAGGGTCAGATCCACAAAACATTGCACACAAACAGAATCATGGGGCATCAAATTGTTGCCAATTATGTTATGGATCTTGTTGTGAACTTTATTGTCATGTTCTGTTATTTTCAAGAAATTTGCCTAAAATTGGCTTCTTTGAGCAATCAGGATATGCTTACATGTTAGATTCTCTTGATGCGTCCTCTGTTTTCTTGTGCTGTTGAGCCTCTGGAATCTTCCACGTAAGTTAGAATTAAGCTTATATTGGCAGCATTTTCAGGACTACATCAAACATCCATATGCAAAATATGTTGAAAGAAAATCACCACTTCCTATTTTGTCTTATGCTGTGAGATTTCTGAAGTATGATCAACCTGATGATCTTGCTATTCAAGCTGAGGCACCAATGACTCCTGACAGAGTGGATGCTGGAATATTGCAAGCTCTATCAGAAGATCAGTCCTCTGAGGTGTGACATCTTCTTTCCCTTTTCTATCATATACCAAGTTAATGTATGTTTCTGTTGGTAAGTAGCTGGTATACATAGATGATCTGTATAGTCTCTTTCAGAATGGGGACTTTAGAATCAAGATTTTCGGATCTTAAATAGTGGCTTAGAATTTAGAAAGAGAAACTCCGCAGCTTTAGGAGCCCTAAAATTAGCGTAGCATAATAATAGTTATTTGTAGAAAGGTCACCATCAAACAAAAGATATATAGGAGTTTGCCTAAACTAGAAGGTTCTGTGAACGTCTTTGTGCGCCTACATCGTTACAAATGTCTATAATCAATGTGTATTTGATATGCTGGAAAAACACCGCATGGGGACGTGTGTCATTGTTCTGCGTTTGATATGGAGGCACATGCGCCCCTGCAGGACAAAGCATGTCCTGTGGAGCTTGTTTTTTACTGTAGCCATGCAGGATGCAAAAGTCACACTGCGATTCATGAGTTCTTGACAAGTTTATGCAAATCCAAACTTGGATTCATGAAGAAACTATGCTACCAAAACTATGAATATCTAACTTTATCTAGGAAAGCAGGAAAAACTAGGGAAAAGCAAAAAATAATGGGAAAAAGAAATAACTAGAAATTAAATAAAGGAATTAACTGGGATTTCTCATATCAACTCTGAATAAACTCTAAGAGTTCTCATCTTTTTATAGATGAGAATCCCTAACCACAATCAAAACAAACTACCTAATTGATAAACTCTACTTAAAGTAAGTTCCTGTCAAGATTAACTTCCTAATTAGATATGGGTCCATCATTTGGACCTAATATCCAAATACAAAATAAAAAAAATCTGAAACATAAAGTGGATCCAAATGGACCCTTATAGACCCGGTTCTTCTCCACTCCTGCATCACAAGTGCACCCTTAGTGTTGATGTTCTGTGCAAGTATTGAACTCTACATGTAGTCCTTACATTATGTCATGTCTATCATCTTTTAAGTGAATCTATCAACCACTAAAAGTGTTTAAGACCAATCATATTGACTGAAATCCTGTTATGTTTAGTTGAGGAACTTTTGTTAAAATCTGTTATCGTTCTCTTCCCTCCCCACCCTTCCTGAAAAAGGGCAGAAAGGAAAGAAATGATAACGCGTTTGTATTATTCCTATTGTTTTCCTTCTACAAAACTATTTATATATTTCCCCCTTCACTTCTCTGAAAAAGAATAATTTTCTTTTCACATTCAACTTATGAAAATTCTCAACCAAAACATTGAATCTGAAGCATTAGTTTTCACTAAACTATGCAGCATAGCCTTATTACTGGTTAGGTGATGTTGATTCGCAGTTCTGTTTTGTTTATGAATGGTGTGGATGGTGTTGGGCTCATCACTTTGTGAACCTCTTGTTCCTGATGGTGGAATATGGGCTTGAGCTCCTGGGCATGCAAGCCTCTATTGAATTGTATTGTTTTCAAAACATGCTCTGAAAACAGATTAGGTAGCTCAAAATGTTTGTTGGATTTCTTGTCAGGAAAGTCTTTTCTTCAGAGTTACTCCTGTTGCAATGGATACTTATCGGAAGTCTTTTGAATCTCTTTGGGCATCAAATGAGGTAATCATATTATTTTTATTTCCTAAATACCTTTTTTAAGCACTAGAAATTTAAATCATGTCAGTTGACTTTGCAGTAGATTCTATTTTTGATTCAGAATGTTAAACACTGATGGAGTTGCAACTTGCTTTCTGTCATCCATTTCCCTGTGACATCTTTGTAATGCTTGTTCATTGAATTGCTTGTAAACCTGTAAAATGCATGTCTTGTTTTGATCAGTTTCCTCATCATTCGGATGTCTGAACTATGGACTACAGTGACTACACCATATAGTAGAAATGGATTAGAAAACTAGTGGGTGTTAAAAGTGCTGCAGGAATCAGGAAAGGAGAAGGAGAGGGATAGGGGAGAAAGAGAACTCGGGTCCTTGTTGGGAATCGGCAGCAACTTGATTCTTTTACACGCTGCACTAATCCTTTATTATGCATAATATGGTTACACAAATTTTTACATGGACAAAACTGCCCTGTATAAGAAATACATATTACACATACACGTAAGAGGCGGTGGATGATATGGATCCTCTACTGGATCCATATTCGATCCATATTCTAATACCCTCCCTCAAGTTGTGCATGAGAGTAAACCATGTGCAACTTGTTCTTCAGATACCAGAAACGGTTACTTGTGAGACCTTTTGTGAACATATCGGCGACTTGATCTTCGGAAGGCACATAAACTGGTTCAATCTCTTTGTTTGCTATCTTTTGCCTGATGAAATGTTTGGTTCATTTCAATATGCTTGGTCCAACTGTGATGAACAGGGTTGAGCGCAATTTGTATAACTTTTCTATTATCACACATAAGAGTGGAACTTGAGACATTCTCTTCCATTTCTGTAAGTAGATGCCTAATCCAGGTCACTTCAGCTGTGGCAGCTGCCATAGATCTATACTCTGCCTCTGTGCTAGATCTTACCACAACCTTCTGCTTTCTACTACTCCATGAGACAAGATTTCTACCAATAAAAACACAGTATCCTGAAACATATCTTTTTTCATCTAAGTCCCCTGCCCAGTCTGCATCTGTATATGCCAATATGTCACATTTTGGTGTCCCCCATGAAGATTGTACATATGTGAGTCCATCACCCACCGTGCCTTTTAGATAACGAATAATACGTTTGACGACATCCATGTGACCAGTCTTCGGTTCATGCATGAACTGAGATACTTGATTTACGGAATATACGATGTCTGGTCTAGTAAAAGTAAGGTATTGTAACATGCCCACTAAACTACGATGCTTGCATCAGGATATAATTCACCATCACAAATGCTGAGCTTTTGATTGACAACACTGGGTGTAGGCAGAGGTTTGCAATCTGTCATTCCTGCTTTGGCCAGAAGATCAAGAGTGTATTTGTGTTGAGTTAATGACATTTTTCCATCCTGTCTGTCCACCTCTACACCAAGAAAATATCTCAGTTCCCCAAGGTCTTTCATCTTGAATCGCATACTTAGTAAAACTTTAATTCGTTGAATGTGGTCTGGAGCATTACCAGTGATCACGATATCATCAACATATATAAGTAAGAAAATCACAATGGTACCATCCTTGTATATGAATAAAGAATGATCTAGTTGGGAACGGATGAAATCGTGGTTCTGAATTTCTAAGGAGAAGCTTTCAAACCATGATCTGGAGGCTTGCTTTAAGCCATACAATGCTCTGGTTAATTTGCATACATATTCCTTTGGGTCTCCCTCTGCATAACCTTGAGGTTGCTCCATGTAAACCTCTTCTTTTAAATCCCCATGAAAGAATGCATTCTTGACATCAAGTTGACTAAGGGTCCACCCATGTTCAACTGCCAGGCCAAGAATAATACGAATAGTTCCCATTTTCACCACTGGGCTGAATGTCTCACCATAATCTTGACCGTATTCTTGAGTAAAACCTTTGGCAACAAGACGTGCTTTGTATCGTTTAATGCTACCATCCAGTTTATATTTAATCTTATAAAACTATTTCGAGCCAACAACATTTTTATCTTGGGGGGCGGGCAACTATCTCCCATGTTTGACACTCATGAAGTGCATCGATTTCCTCATTCATAACTTCAATCCATTTGTTAGAATGAATAGCTTGACAAAAACCAAGCGGTTCTTTGTGTTTTTCAATCTTGGATAGAAAGACCTGAAAATCCATTGACAAATTATCATAACTCACCCACTTTTCAATAGGATGCCTTATCCTGCCCGATCTTCTTGGTCCCTCTCTGTTATTGGACAATGCCACGTGTTCTTCAGCAGGCACATCTCTTTGCTCTTTGAGTCTCCTGGTATATACATTTTCTTTGTATCTCAGACATTCTTATTTCGATGCCTCATCCGAACCATCTCATCACGTATGCTGTTAGAAGCCAAAGTAGTATGTTCTGCAACATGTGATATAAGTTCAACACTGAGCCGTGGATCATACCAATTAGTAGTGGTGTCAATATGTTCACGATTGTAATTTGCTTTATTCTCCAGAAAACTATCTTCATCAAAAACAACATTTCTGGAAATTCTGATCTTAGTGGCAGGGTCATAGCACCTGTAACCCTTGTGTTCATCTGCATAACCTACAAATTGGCATATAGAGGCTTTATCCTGAAATTTAGTTCTCATGGATTTATCAATATGTACATAGCATGTGCATCCAAAAACTCGTAAGTACACCAAAGAGAACATAATAGAGGGACTGATTTTCAAGAATAGGCATAGGAAGCCGATTTATCACATGGGTGACGGTATGAAAGACTTTTGTCCAAAAACTAATAGGCAAGTTACAACCATGCAACATGCTCATTGCACTTTCCACAATGTGTCTGTGTTTACGTTCAACAATTCCATTTTGTTGTGGAGTGTACGGGCAAGAAACTCTACGCTGTATCCCATTATCTTGGAGGAAATCTAAAAATTCTTTGGAGGAATACTCACCACCTCCGTCACATTGGAGAATTTGATTAATTTGGGAGAATTGGGTTTTAACGTAGGCATGAAAGTGACGAAAAATAAGAAAAAACTCTAATTTGTGTTTCATAAAGAATATCTAGGTAAAGCGAGAAAAACTGTTAATAAAGGATACATAATATTTACTTCCAGAAGAGGAAGGATTGGGGGCTGGGCCCCAAACATCAGAACATATTATCTCAAAAGGCATGGAGGCTCTTTTATTTATTTGATGAAAAGGAAGTACATGACTTTTGCAGATTTGACAGCTGGGACACATTTTATTCTTCAACGAAGGTGAAACAGACTCTGGAAGAAAACCATTGGACACTAGTTTTTCAATAAAAACTTGATTATAATGACCAAGACGGGAATGCCAAAGTTCTCGCTTATTACATTGGGATATACTTAGAACACTTCTGGAGGCGTGATCAGACTTGGGGGGCTTCAGAACACTGGAGACTGGATCTTCATTGAAGATATACATGTTTCTACGTCGCTCTCATTTAGTAAACATCTTCTTCGTTTGAAGATCCTTGACAAAGACAGAAGTAAGAGTAAATTCAACCGATGAATTAGTAGAGTCAACAAGCTTAGAAACAAAGACAATGTTTTTCTTTATATTTGGTGCATTGACAACATTAGATAAATGAGTGGATGAAGATTCAATGGATGAAGATTCAAACAAAGAGATGAAGACGTTGCCTACGTTTGAAATAGGATGGTGAGTCCCATCTCCAGTCACAATATTAGATTTACCAAAATAGGGGATCAAAGTAGAGAACTTACCTGCATTGCCAGTGACATGAGCTGCTGCCCCAGAGTCTACATACCATATTTCATCATCATTCTGTTTCAGATTCAAGTTAGCCATAGCAGACAAGAAAAGATCCTTAGCATCATCACTGACCCGAAAGGTACCCACAGATCCTGATGTAGCAACATTTCTATTGTTTTGCATTCTATTGCGGTTTTGAGGTTTGAACCAGCAGTTGGCTTTGATGTGGCCATGTTTGTTGCACTGGTAGCATGTAGGAACATTCTTTGAAAGGCTGGGAGTGACATTTGGTGTAGGTAGCAACCCACATCCACCCTGAATTTGTGCTCCTCTGCCTCTGCCACGCCCTCCTTGTGCACAGTCAACAGTCATCCCTGTGGCAAGAACATCGTGCATAGATGATTGCCCTGCTGTAGTATCAGAAATGCTTTTCAAGGACATCTCGTATTGGAACAACTTAGCACGTAAATCCTCAAAACTAGGCAGCGTAGGCAAGCACAATAAAGAAGTGACAAGAACATGATACTCTGATCCCAGGGCATTCAGTGTCTGCTGCACTTTTTCTTTATCTGACACTGGATATCCAACAATGTCCAATTGATTTGTGATGCTTTTCACTTGATTTAAAAATTCAATAATGGTCATTGTCCCCTTTTTTTAAAAGCTGAAACTCACGCTTGAGATATAACACCTTAGCCTCTGATATCTGAGCTAGAGTCTCCCACAGTACTTTAGCAGTGCAATCATCAGGAATAGAAACTAATACTTCTTGTGACAATGTGGAAGTGATGTACGCGACGAGAGCCTGATTGTGCTTCATTCAAGTAACAAAGGTAGGATTACGAATAATGTTTGGTAAACCTCCATCCTCTTTTGCTTCTTGTGTGATAAATTCTGGAGGCGTTGGAGTGGAGCCATCCAAGTGACCTGAAAGATCTTGGCTTCGGATGAAAGGAGTAATCTGCCGTTTCCAAATCAAATAGTTGTTGGTATTCTGTTTTTCGGAAACTAGCTGCCCAAGGAAGTTGGAGGAAAGACCAAGTTGGCTGAACTATCCATTTGCAGACTTATGACAGAAATCAGCTGTACGACAGAAATTAGACTGATATTGTAAAGGCTGAAGCTTTATGACAAAACTCGGCACACAAAGAAACTATGTCACGACAGAATTTTAAAGAATCAAGAAGAGAATGACGACAACAAATCTGAATAAGGTGCACAATCAGATCTGGGAGATGAAACACAGACAAAGACAGATGGGAAATGCTGATTTGATTCAAATAGATCTGGAGCAGGCAAAAACAGGTGAGGAAACGCACGGCTAACGTGATCAGATGACGTTCACGTGACCAAAAGAGGTCGCGTGAGACAAGAAGGAAGAAATGAAAAGATAAAATAAGCTATTGCGTGAGACAGGAAGGAAGAAGTAAAAATAAAATAAAAATGACAAAACCTGACCTGATGACGATGAGGAGGAGAACTCAGCTTTTCACGTTCCCGATGAAGACCCTTTTTACGCCCAGAGTTGTTGTTGCTTTGATACCATGTTAAAAGTGCTGCAGGTATCGGGAAAGGAGAAGGAGAGGGATAGGGGAGAAAGAGAACTCGGGTCCTTGTTGGGAATCAGCAGCAACTTGATTCTTTTACACGCTGCACTAATCCTTTATTAAGCATAATAGGGTTACAAAAATTTTTACATGGACAAAACTGCCCTGTATAAGAAATACATATTACACATATACACCTAAGAGGCGGTGGATGATATGGATCCTCTACTGGATCCATATTCGATCCATATTCTAATAGTGGGTACCATACACTAATTCACGCTAACTCTAACAATCTGTCTTATCAGAAATCTGGCATTGGCATGAAGCATAAGGACTATGAGGCATCTTCTTTGGTTGACTCTGCCACAGGTATCAAGGATATTCTATTCCATTGTTTCCATTGATTTTATGCTTTTAGTCTTTTTCTTGATCATGTTACTACTTGATTCAGATTTTACAGCTCAAGAGACCACATATGAAGAGGATGACTGTGAAAATGGCAGCAGGTATTTGCCTGGTGCTTTTGCAGGTAGCAAGTTGTCAAAATTTGCTTCAAAGAAAAGAAAAACCTTGCAGAAGTCATATGTTGCAAGGCCATATGAATCAAAACCAATATCTGGTATGGCCTTTGGGAATTTCATAGATGGCAAGTTCGAGAACCCAATAGCACCTGTTACTGGAAAAAGGGATTCTAGCAGTCTAAATGTTGGCTCTATCCCGACAAAACGTGTTCGCACAGCTGCAAGGCAACGTGTTGTGAGCCCGTTTGGTGCTGGGGCAGTTGGAGGGGTGCACCTGGTGAACAAAAATGATGCTTCAAGTGGAGATACAAGTTCTTTTCAAGACGAACGTAGTTCATTGCAGGGTGGTTCTCAACCTAAGAAAAGCATGGAAGTTGTATCTGCAGGTGAATTTGTAAAGCAAATGCCTTTTGATGCAGCTGAAGTTTCCTCTAAATCCAAAAAGAAGGCAAAGCCTATAGGTTATAGGATCTTTTTGACTTCAACTGAAGCTCCAGGGTGCACTATTTCAGGAAAAGTATGATTATTTTCTTTGAGGGTTGAGTTAGTTACTTTATGCTATTTGCGAAGCTGATTGCAATAAATGTTCAGGGTCCTGAGTATGAACAGAGATGGCAGCCCGAACCAGTTAACCATATTGAACAGGTTATGTTGATCTTCTTTTCTGTTTAGATTTTAGTATGCTTGCCATAAGTGCTTGAAACCTGTTATGCATTAAACCATAACTTTTCACATCAATTATCCTGCTGTTTATGTAGTGAATAGGTCCAAAAATAAAATATGGTGCTTAGTTCAGCTCGTTTTGTTCCATTATTTTCTTCGGATTTATGACATAAGGAAACCAACGCCAGTTTGGGAGGCCTGCTGTTCTATGGTCACCATGCCAGGCATCCTAAAACCCTGTGGGCTGCTTCCCTCACCCTCATGTTAGATTTTGACCGTGAGATGCAAGGATGTCTGAACTATGTGGCTGCCCACTGCCAGGCTAGATACTTTTGTTACTTGAGATGCATCATTTATGATTTTATGTGAGATTGAATATTTGAATTCTTAGAATCAACTTTGAACACATTACTGTTAAATATCAAGCCCCTTTTCCTTCTTGATGTTATCACTTGGATCTTTGTTGAGTCCCAAAGTTTCTCTAATTTGTCCTATTCTTTGTACTGTTTGGTTTTTTAGTTCATTTTCTTGCCTTTTATATTACGATTGGTCTGCTGTATGAATGCACAGGGGAATTGATTTTTGCATAATGTTTCAATATTCATGCCATAGTCTTGGCATCATTAGCACCAGAGCAATTATAGGAGCTTTCTAAAACGACATCTTCTGGCTGAAATAGATATTTGAGGTGAGTCAGGCCTGGCTGAATAACCAACTGCATCAATGCATGAGCCAGAAAATGTGCTATTTTACATGGATAATGTCATAAGTGCATCAATGTCTGCCATGAGTATTAGCATCCAGCGTCTGATGCCAATTTATTTGGATGGTGATGCACCATGTGCTTTTATAACACAGGGAGGCAGAGGATGTGTAACGCCCCAACTTTTTATTTTTGAGTAAGAATTTTGGAGTAATTTTTTTTTTTTAAATAGCGGAAGTGCGAAAACACAAGTCGGGTGCATTACAGGTAAGTCACAAAGTAGTACTAAATAACTTCATTCATTCATTAAAATATCCATTACATCAATTAAAAGTAGCTACACTAATCAGAGTTCAACATAACCAAAAACACTAAATAATGGAGATCTCTTGACCCAATCCAGAACGACGCCCCAATGCTTTAAATTACTCGTTACCTGAAAAACATTTAAAGCAGAAAGGTCAGACTCTCCTGTCTGCGTAAGAAGCATTATATTTATATGTGGTGCTCAGTGTCCTGTGTACAAATATGTGCAACATTTACAGATTTACGATTGTAAAGTTCTATGCAATATAACTTGCTAAGAAGGAAATTTCTACTAAGGTAAACATGCTTTCTACTTTGCTATGAAAACAGAAAAAATACCAGATATGTATTCATTCTTACCGGCACTATGTGTTTCCATTATTTATAAGATCCACTACAAGAATTTCAACATTTACTCAAAAACATTTTGGAAAAAAATGTAAACTTTTTATGTTTATGTTTCAATTACCTTGTAGGTACGTACATACATTCAACATCGTATCAGACCGAGACCATACGGGGGTCTATTATTTAATAACCCGTATGACTAGCCGTACGGATATCCAAAGGAGACAACCCATGACCGAGAGAGTATTCCCCAGTGGCTAGAACAAGAATTAGGATGCACCCTATGACACTTCTGCAGAAGACTTGGATCTACCACCTAGGATACAATGGTAGTCCTGGTCCCTTAACTTCGTGGACTGAGGACCCGGTGAGACGCCTAGCTCTCACGAAAATACAAGAACGTCCACGAAGCTTGTACCACCTACCCTCTTCAAGGTAGACCATGGATCCAGTAACATATACAGTCTTTCAAGTATACCCAGAGCCCGGAGAATCTGGTAACATACACCATCTTGCAGGTGTACCCAAAATCTCAAAGGTTTTATTTTTATATTTTTATTTAACCTCTTCTTTATAACCATGTGCGAGCTAGCGCACCACGAGAGGTCTGGTAACATATACCCTCTTTCAGGTATACCCAGAGCCTCACGAATCTCATGTTTATAAATGCATTTTGATTTCTCAATTATTTTCCTGTGCAAGTCATTGCACCTCAGAGGATTCTCAAAATCCCGAACCCGACTTGGGGTTCACACACATAGTATTCATTTTTGAGTCAAGGTTGAAAGAAAGGAGCCTTCGATCTCCACCTTGCCTCTCACAGAGAGAGAGAGAGAGAGAGAGAGAGAGAGAGAGAGAGAGAGAGAGAGAGAGAGGTTTTTAGAGAAAGGGGTTCAGTCGATAATCGGCTGACCCTATCATTCTATTTAATGTATTAAGTAAAGTAAAAACTAGGGTACGAAAATACCCTTTTGAACATGTTAATATACATATACACCAATTGAGTCTGGACCCAATCCAATATATAAATGGATCGGGTCAGACATATACACCGTGATGACTTCTTTTCAGCCTCCCTCAAGTTGTGCATGGTGCTGAACCATGTACAACTTGCTTTTCAGAAACCAAAATCTGTCCTTCGTCAACCCTTTAGTGAGAATGTCAGCAACTTGTTTTTCAATTGGCACCTATGTCACACGGACTCGGCTCCAAGGTCGCCGCACCCGCGTCGACACGCACCGACACTGGTGCGGCTCGGACTCGGTCAACCCGACTCTGGGTGTGGTCAACGCACCCAGGGTCATTTTGGTCCATTTTTTGGATTTTTTTTTTTAATTTTTTTTTTTAATTTTCTGGGCTACAGCTGTAAGGAAAAAAACCCATCACAACTAAAAAACCTGTACACTTTCAAGTTTTAAGTACAGAATGGGCACAACTCAAGTTTTTGTGGTTTTTTCCTGTACGAAGAAAGTGAATTATTACAGTGTATGAAGTGCCCAAAAGTGAATTATTCCTGTATGAAGAAAGTGTACAGAATGCCTTCACAACTCATCACCTGTCCCCTAATGGGCACAACTTTGACCGAGTCTTATATATATATATTTTTATTTTTATTTTTATTTTTTTTAATATATATATAGCCGAGTCCCCGTGTCCAAAATTTTTTAAATTGCGCCGCACCCGTGTCACACCCGCACCCGCACCCGCACCCGCACCCATGTGACATAGGTTGGCACATACATAGGCTCAATCTCTTTATATTCAACTTTTTTTCTAATAAAATGTTGATCTATTTCAATGTGCTTTGCTCGACTATGGTGGATGGGATTGAAGGACATGTTGATGGCACTTTGATTGTCACTCAACAACAGTGACCGAGCAATCGGTTCTCTCATTTCTGTCAGGAGATGTCTTATCCATGTAGCCTCGGTCGTGGCAGTGGCCATGAATCTGTATTCAGCCTCAGTGCTCGATCTAGCAACCGCCTTTTGTTTTCTACTGCTCCAGGATATCAAGTTTGGCCCAATGAAGCTACAATAACCGGATACTGATTGTCGTTCGTCTAGATCACCCGCCCAATCAGCATCAGCATAAGTGACAATCTCATGGCCCTCATGGCCCCCGCCTGGATCTAATTCCCTTTTCTTGTATACCAGCCCATCACCAATTGTACCCTTCAAGTAACGAAGTATACGTTTGACTGCCTTCATATGTGACATATGAGGTTCATGCATAAACTGGGATACCTGATTAACCGAATATACTATATCAGGTCTAGTAAAAGTCAGATATTGCAACATGCCAACTAAGCTGCGATACTTAGTGGGATCTTCATATATGTCCCCTTCTTTTGAACTCAGTTTCTGATGAATGACACTTGGAGTTGTCAACGGCTTACAATCCGTCATGCCTGCTCTGCTGAGAATGTCCAACGTGTATTTGTGCTGAGTAAGGGTGAGTGTATCATTTCTTTTATCAACTTCTACCCCAAGAAAATATCGCAGCTCTCCCAAATCTTTCATCTTAAATCTCTGATTTAATAACTTCTTCACCTGCTCAATGTGACTTTTACTGTTCCCTGTGATGATGATGTCATCTACATATATTAATAGTAAAGTAGTGACTCCTTGTTCATTGTGAATAAATAATGAGTGATCCAGAAGGGACCGAGAGAAGCCATGCCGTTGTATCTCTAGAGAAAAACTGTCGAACCAGGAACAAGAGGCTTGTTTCAAACCATAGAGTGCTCTTTTTAACTTGCATACATATTCTTTGGCTTCTCGTTCTTCATATCCAGTGGGTGGTTTCATGTAAACTTCTTTTAAATCCCTGTGCAGAAAAGCATTTTTTACATCCAGTTGGCTCAATGTCCATCCATATTTAATGGCTAGACCCAACACAATGCAAATGGTCCCCATTTTAACTACAGGACTGAAAGTTTCATCAAAGTCTTGGCCTTCCTCTTGTGTAAATCCCTTGGCTACAAGTCTAGCCTTGTACCTTTCAATGCTCCCGTCTGGTTTATACTTTATCTTGTACACTCATTTTGACCCAACAACATTTCTGTTTTGTGGCCTGGGTACAATCTTCCATGTTCCACATTCATGTAGAGCTTCCATTTCTTCATTTATGGCTTCTACCCATCTTCTAGAACTCGCAGCTTGATAGAACATGATGGGCTCTTCCTCTTTACTTATGGATGTCAAGAACAACTGAAAATCCAATGAATTTTTTTTATAACTTATCCACCTGTCAAGTGGATGTCGAATCCGTGAGGATCTTCTGATATCCATTGTCTGTGAAGATGGATCTGTACTCGTACAAGAGACGAATGAGGGCTCTTTCTCTCGCCGGGTGTACACAATACCTTTATACCTTGCTGGTTCCAAGACATGTGGAACATTTTCTTCCGTTTGAGTTCCATTTGCTGATTCCTCATGTGTTTCCTTCTGACTGCAATTTTCTGGACAGTCTACTTTACCATTTGAAAAAAGTTCTGAATTTAACCATAGGTAGTATACCTCAAAGTTGGGGCTTGAGTTATCAGCATGAAGGGTTGAATTAGCATCCTGAGCATCAAAGTTCATCTCTGCGAAAATTACATTCCTTGATACCTTGACACGCCTACTCAGAGGATCATAGCACCTGTACCCTTTGTAGTCTTCTGCATATCCTATAAACCTACATTTTAAGGCTTTATCTTGGAACTTGTGTCTGAGTGAGCTGTCAATGTGAACATAGCAAACAGACCCAAACACACGTAATGCATGGTAATCAGGTTGTATGCCAAAAAAAGAGAAATATGGTGACTTATTTTCTAAGATACTCATGGGCAATCGATTTATCACATGGACTGTGGAGTGAAAGGCCTCAGTCCATAATGATACAAGAAGATTGCTCCCGTGCATCATGCTCATTGCAGTCTCTATAATATGTCGATGCTTCCTCTCAGCAATCCCATTTTGTTGAGGTGTATGCGGGCAAGACACTCTTCTTTTTATCCCATTATGTTGAAGGAAACCAACAAAGTCATTCAAGGAGAATTCACCTCCTCCATCACACTGGAAATTGAGAATGTTGGTAGAGAAATGATTTTGAACAAAAGAATGAAATCTTTGGAACAATCCAAAAACTTCTGATTTGTGCTTCATAAAAAATATCCAAGTATAACGTGAGTAACTATCAATGAAAATAAGATAGTATTTACTGCCAGAAAGGGAAGTAATTGGGGCATGACCCCAGACATCTGAACAAATGACCTCAAATGGCCTTGAAGCTCTTTTATTGATGGAAGCAAATGGTAAGACATGACTCTTACATAAAAGACAACTAGAACACTTTGTATCAACGACCTCTGAACTCAGACTGGACTTAGGAATAAAATTATTCAAGATAAGTTTTTCAATAAAATGACGACCATAATGGCCAAGACGACTATGCCAAAGTCTTGGCTTATTACATTCAGAAATATTAAATATAAAATCAGAATAAAAAAATTGACGTTGGTGAGGCTTCAAGGATGAATAGTCAGAATGAATGGAGGAAGGATCTTCTTGAAAGATATACATGTTGCCCATCGTTTTCCTTCAGCGAATGTCTTCCTCGTGCGAAGATCCTTGACATAAACAGAAGAGGGAGTAAATTCAACTGAAGCATTGACATCATCAACAAGTTTTGAGACAAAAACAATGTTCTTTTGAATATTAGGTGCATGGATGACACTTGGAAGTTTAAGAGAGGACTTTGACATTGGTATAATGACATTTCTAGTATGTGAGATTGAGTGATGAGATCCATCTCCTGTGACTATGCTATTCTTACCAACATAAGGAGTAAGAGTCAAGAGTTTACCTGCATCACCTGTGACATGAGTAGCTGCTCCAGAGTCGACATACCAAATTCCTTTATCATTTTGCTTCATATTCAATCCTGCCAAGGCTGCCAACAACAACTTCTTTACTTCTCCATCCTTCCTAGACTCTGCGTGTGGAGTTTTCCCTTTGTTTTGAGGATTAAACCAACAATTTGCTTTAATGTGTCCTTTCATGTTGCATAGAAAACAAGTGAGAATGGGTCTTTGTCCTTGTATATTGGGTGTCAGAAGTATGCCACGACCTCCATAGGTGTCTCTCTTGGCCTCCTTTTCCTCGAAAAGAACTTTCTCGTCCTCGGCCATAATTCATTCCCATAGCCAGCACATCTTGTGTTCCTGAATTCCCATGAGAATCTTCAGAAGATCCTTTCAGAGTCATCTCATATTGCAATAATTTCGCATGAAGATCTTCAAACTTTGGAAGTTCTGGTAAACATAATAAGGTAGTCGTCATAACATGATAGTCTGACCCCAATCCACTTAAGGTTTGTTGTACTTTATCCTTTTCACTGACAAGACACCCAACAACAGCCAGCTGGTCCGTGATGCCTTTCATTTTGTTCAAGTATTCCATAACAGACATGGAATCTTTCTTCAACATTTGAAACTCTCACTTAAGATACATAATTCTTGCCTCAGAAATTTGTGAATACGTCTGAACTAACTCATCCCACAGTTCCTTGGCCGAACAATCATCAGGAAGAGCAATGAAGACTTTCTGTGAGAGAGTTGAAGTGATGTAGGCCACTAACGATTGATCCCTCTTCATCCAAGTAACATATTCTGGGTTCTTAAGAAGAACAACAGATTGTTCTCCTTTATCGTCCGCCTTTTCCTGTGAGAGGAATTCTGGAGGCGGTGGAACAAATCCATCCAGATGACCAGAGAGGTCCTGACTCTTTATAAATGGAATGATCTGTCTTTTCCAGGTTAAGAAATTGGAGTTATTCAATTTTTCAGAGACTAGCTGACCGAGAAAGCTTGAGGACAGACATGACTGTCCATAAGAGGAATCCATGAAAACCTGGACTGACACTTAGGTATATCACAGCAGAGGACTCAGCTAACAGAGTTTTAGGTATATCACAGCCGAGGTCTCGGCTGACAGGGCACTCGGCTGACACTTAGGTATAGATCAACAGAGATGGGAGATACAACAGTTCCAGAACCCACGAAAACACCTGTTTTAGAATTACGAACAGAGTTTTAGGTATATCACAGCCGAGGTCTCGGCTGACAGGGCACTCGGCGTGAATACTTCCAGAAAGGGTCGATTTCCAGAACCCACAAAGCAGCAGTTTCAGAATCACGAACTCAGAGATATATATTTCAGAATCACGAACTCAGAAAATTTTTTCACACAGCAGAAATACTTCCAGAACCCACGAAACAACAGTTTCAGAATCACGAACTCAGAAATATCTTTTTCAGAATCACGAACTCACCGTGAATACTTCCAGAAAGGGTCGATTTCCAGAACCCACGAAGCAACAGTTTCAGAATCACGAACTCAGATATATATATTTCAGAATCACGAACTCATCGTGAATATTTCTAGAGAGGATCGATTTAAAATCACGAACTCACCGTGAAAAGCTTTCAGAAAGGATCGACTGTCACCGTGAAACAGTCACCGTGAAAAGTATCTGTCTTTTACCTTGAAATCGAGCCACCGTGAAACGAAAGCAGTTCTTCAGGCACAGTCGTCACACTGCTCTGATACCATGAAAGAAAGGAGCCTTCGATCTTCACCTTGCCTCTCACAGAGAAAGAGAGAGAGAGAGAGAGAGAGAGAGAGAGAGAGAGAGAGAGAGAGAGAGAGAGAGAGAGGTTTTTAGAGAAAGGGGTTCAGTCGATAATCGGCTGACCCTATCATTCTATTTAATGTATTAAGTAAAGTAAAAACTAGGGTACGAAAATACCCCTTTGAACATGTTAATATACATATACACCAATTGGGTCTGGACCCGATCCAATATATAAATGGATCGGGTCAGACATATACACCGTGATGACTTCTTTTCAAAGGTGCCATAAGCGCCATCAACATAGCATTTCTCAGAACATGGCTTGACTCGAAGCCCACAGTTTCATTTAAGTATTGAGTGAGGGTGTATGCACCTGCATCCCACGTACCAAGCCATCTTATATATATTCTTACGTACGCCCATAGTGAAGTCACATGGACTTCACCCAAAGTATCGGCTGTCATAAGCCTAGTTAGTACCAGCATGGGTCTTGACCCCGCACCAACGACAGTGGTACAATACTACCACCGATGCAGTGGTTGTGGTAACCCCTATGGTTGACAACAACATAGTAGCATGCGCCACTGTTCGTTTCAACACTGCAGCCTCGTAAGACAAGCACATCCACAAGTGTCGGCAGTGCAGTTGTGGCAGTGGGTTAGGGTTTGCTGCCCCACCAGAAGGGTCCCAAACCTGGTCAGACTCAGCGACTCATGTCGGTCTCAACCAGGTTCATTTGACAGACAACAGCAGCCAAGCCACGATTGGAACCAAATCAGGCCCCAGCCGAGCGTTGGGTGCCCTACAATGCCAGCAACCATTGGTCTCGACAGCAGGTAATGAGACCGACTAGGTGCAGGCCCAGCGTGCTCAACCCGCACGCTGGCACCAGTAATTCCTAGTAGCCGCGGTGGATCGCTGCCGCCGCCAGACTGGACCCAAACCCAACACTGAGTATTGGGGTCCCACTGTTCAGTCAGTCGGATAGGCCCTGTGTGCTCTGTCCCACGCGCAGGGTCCTCACTGGATGCCTGTTCGGTGAGGAACTACTACCGGGTCATACTTGGACACTCACACATGGTGTCCCGATTCATGCCATGCCTATACGGTATGGAATTCAAACAATCCGATCCCAGCAAAAACTGTGCTTTTAGGCACCTAGGGATTTGACACCCAACAACCCGTATCATAACCATGGTAACCATGGTTGTACCTTTATCTATGCAACCCATTACCCCATTCCCATGATCCTCATCGCGTTGTACACATATGCTTGCTAATAACTGTCATTTTCATTGGAGGCTATCAGACATATATGAACCCATCTGCCCTTGGTGATAATCCACCAACCAATAAAGCCTCTTGTACAAGAAACATCTCCGTAAGATCAAGTAGCAAGAGGTATCCAAGTCTAAATAAAAATCTGCCCTTTCTAGATATGATATGCTAAATTGATGGATTTGTTTTCAGGTTTCCGTAACACAACCAATGAGAATCCAAATAAATTTTAGATGTAAACTTACATCTAAATGAAACTAATAGTTACTTGAATCCAGATCTATATAATCTTGAGTCCAAGTCCATATCTGATGATGCTACATCTGATCATGTTGAATTTGGCAATACCTATATTTGAACCCAGACTTGACCATTTACATCATCAATGCAAGAGAGTATAGAATTTTCATGCCATGTACAAAACACTAAAGTGTAACCTCTAGCAATGGTCCTCATGATGTCATAGGAAACAAGGTGGGGTAAGAGGCGTATGCCATGGAGAAAAGATCTTTCCTAACAAGAACAATTAAAATGATTGAAAAGTATGAGAGGAACAAACAAATACTCGTGTGAATTATAATGGATCAAAAGAATAAGTATAGGTTTTCCAAAATGACCTTTTCTTGATCCTTATTCTTTGATCCTGATTTTTACTTTGTTTCCTACTCTACCTTTTTTTTTTTTTCAGAATTGAGGCTGGCAGCGCTCACGATTCTCTACATGGTACTCAGGAATTTCAACTCTACAAGCCTCTGTTTTTATACCAATGATAAAGAATGGCCCATTAGGCTCTTACAACCGTTTTTCTTGAGGTGACTCGGTCCACCCCTTGAGCCACCTAACTATCCTGCCGCGAGCCCAAGTCGACGGTGTAGACTCAATACATTGTGGTAGTGCTGCAGCATAGTTGCACTACAGGCCATCGACCACTACATACAACATAAGACTCCTTACCTGGTTGGAGCTTCTTGCCGGCGATAATGGTGGTTCTCTTTCCTTCACGTTGGAGCCCACTTCGTCACAAGGGAGAAGACCGTCTCGTTCAGCTATGGAGGTCGACCACCACGGTGGGAGAGAAGGAGAAAGAGGAAGAACACGTAGAGAGAGAGAGAGAGAGAGAGAGAGAGAGAGAGAGAGAGAGAGAGAGAGAGAGAGAGAGAGAGAGAGAGAGAGAGGTTCAGTCGTTTTCCCCCCTTTTCACCCAATTTAATTTACTTCCCTACTTAGGAAAATTTTGATTTTCAAAAACCTAACCTCCAGCCCACGTTTTTAGTGGGCTGCATGAAATTTCCAAAACTGCCCCCTTTCTCTCTTTAGAAAAATCTTTTCCAAGGTTGCTTTATGGGTACCCATCATCCCATTTTGTGGGATTCCACTACAAATGTGGAAAAAGGTGAAGTAAGGGATATCCACAACCTCTTTCACATTTTTTTTTCTTTTTTTTTTAAACAAGCAAAAAGATTTAGTTAACTAGTGCAAAAAGGACTCTGTGCACAGGGGGTTTTGAACCAGGGTATTCCACCAAAGGGGCAACGAATCCCACCACTTGTGCTATATTGTTTTTCGTTGCAAAGTGTGTGTATTAAATTATATTTAACTCTTTCAATTTTGTTCCGGATTGAATGCAAAAAGGTAAGGTTGTTCATTTCCACGTGGGCGCACAATGGGTTTTGAACTTGGGTTGCGACTCCACACACCCGTGCGTCCTACCACAACACCACACCATCACTTGGTGTTTACTTTTACAAAGAAATTCCTTTTATGTCTTATTAAGACGTTATCCCCCCCGTTGGTGGATCTTACCCGTTACGTATGTGGATATTTGCTTTCGGTTGTTCCAACCTTTCGTTCTCTCTCTTTAACTGTGCTTCGGATCCCACACTATCATCTCGGAACCATTGGATTTTCCCGTTTTGCCCCATGAACCGAATCAGATTATCGGATCTCATTATGGTCCGGATCCAAGTACCACTTTCAAGTGTTTGTTACCAATTTCGTTCTAGAAACCCCAAATTATCAAAATTATATTGCATAGCATAAAATCTTACTATTTCACATAAATGCTTCACTTTTATTAATTTAGAATTCCATAAATTTCACGGGTTTTACAGGATGATTGTTGAAGTCTATGTCACAGACTTACACTGGTATGCCAATTCACCCCTCGTATATGTATCAACATGGACAGGTATGGGAATGGGTGCATGGTCTGCACCTGGTGTGGTCTGGATTGGGTCAGGTTTTTTCTGAGGCCGACCCGATCCATGTTACCCAATATTTTTTTTTGGTTTCCTTTGACTCAGGTCAAAGGTGGGACCAAACCCACCCTTCATTTCTTCATTTTATGTAACGGCTAGGAAGAATCCTTGCAGCAGCAGCAACAACAGAGAGATGTTGCATTCCTCCTCCTTCTCTAGAGAAAGGGAGGGAGGGTGGTGGTGGTTTTTGTACCTGCCCCCCTGCCTCTTTTTTTTTTGTTAAGAAAGAGAAGTGCCCCCCTTCTCCTTTTATTTAAAGAATGTATGGGTTGGGTTTGGATTTTAGTCCATTCCAAACCCATATGTTATATATATATATATATATATATATTATCACTGTCACCAATATTTTGAAAATATCGTGATATTATCAGCTATTTCAAGGTAGCCGATAATATTGGGAATATATCGCAATATTTTCAAAATATCGCTAGAAACAAAATATCGCAATATTATCTCGATGTTTTTTTGAGAAAAATTCTTTTTTTTTTAAGTTTGCAATTCCAATTTTTTTGTTTCTTTTATATTCTAAAACCTTTAAAACATGTTTCTTTATATTTTTGAAAGAAAAATAATGCAAAACTTATTATTTTCTTAGTTTTTTTGTTATTTATATTTTTCAATTTTTTAAACTCTCGAGATTTATAAACTTTTGAAAATCTCTCCGAGAAATACCCTCGCTGAGAAATTACCTTTAACTATACATGTGACTATGATATATATATATATATATATATATATATATATATATATATATATATATATATATATATAGGGAAGACAGTCCAACTAAAGGAAGATCCAAAATCTACAACCGATTGATGATCGATGACGTTCCTTCTCTAACGATCGAGCTTTTCATCAAACTTTACATATTAGACTTTTATCATTCATTTAGTAAGCAACATATTTATATTATGAATTTTTGATATTTAAATGCGTTTTTGAAAGCGCTAAAAATCAATGGCCCACAATACTTTGTATTGTAAAGTATTAAATGCATTGTGAGCCATCAACTTTTCACATTTCGAAAAACATGTCTAGATGTCGTGAAGTCTTTGCGTAAAGCATATTTCTTACTAAATAGATTATAAAGAACAAATATATCAGCTATGATCTATGAAACACTCAAATATTGGAGAAGGGGAGCCGTCTGATCGTCATTGGTTGTAGATTCTGGACCTTCCTTTGGTTGGACGGTTCCCCCTCCCTATATATATATATATATATACCCATAGTTTTAGAAATTGCCGTGTCATACTCTCATACCCGTACCAGGACCTGCACCTGTACCTATGTGATGGGTTGAAGTATAATCTGTCCTATGCATGCCTCAATCTATTGCTTTTGTAACAAATCCATTTATATTTCTTTGCATGCATGAGCGCAAACCTTCTGTTTCTGCTATACTACATCCTCTAAAACTTTTTCTGTATCTCTTTTTGTAATGAGAATGAGGGGTTGTAAAAGGCTTCCTCCTATAACAAAAATTTCCGTTTTGGATGAGAGCAGGAAAAAGGGGTGGGGACAAGTTGTAGCAGGCCTTAATTGACTGAGTCAGCCTAAAAGTTGCAGTTAGTGGGGGAGAGAAATAAGCAACAAATCGTTTCAAAAACTTATGAATGATGATTAAACATTTATATCAAATTAGAGGGTGAAAAAATCAAATCTTTGCAACCTAGAAAGATCTAGATGGCACCAAGTATTTGAGAATATTGTTGTGGTAGCCAAACTAATTATTGTTTGACTTGTGTTAAACTGCAGTCCTACTCCATTTAAGAGTATAAATGATGCAGATGATGTCTAATATGAATTGGAAGTTTGGAACTGCTTGATGGTAAGTCATTCAAAAGTCTGCTTCAAGGAACTTCTGGAAGCTGCTTTTTATAGGGTGCTTGCTAATTGGAATTAGTATGCAACTTAGACTCTTGCTAGTTGTAATCAGAATACAACTTGGACTCTTCTCACTCCTTGGTGGATCAAATCAGCATCACATATAAACAACTTCCATGGGGTTGTAGAAGTTGTTGGCTATACTTATTAGGGGTCCAAACAGGCTTCTGGAGGGTGTTATGAAGAGGGAAAGATAAATCAATGGAGCATAACATTTTTCTCTTTTATATAGATAAAGTATGAACAACTTCCATGGGGCCGTAGAAGTCTTTTGCTAACTTGTGAAGAGTCCAAACAGGTTTCTAGACAGTGTTATTAGGTGAGAAGATAAATCAGAGGAGATATGCTTAGGGCATTACATCATGGTTATAATGTGTACAAGGGCCTTCTCTGGTCTTTAATCAAGTTCAGAACTTTATCCAAATGTTGTTATGTCTGATCAATCAGAATTTCCTATAACTTAGGATGGTGTAAGCATTTATGTATTTTTCTCACCTCTTTTCTCCATTTCATTAAATAATATGGGAAAAATCAACCCTGCATGCTGATATTGGTTATCATGTGTTGACACATGCATACCCTTGTTTATATAGATCCAAATCCAAATGTTTGATCTAGCCGTACAGATGTGTTTAACATAGTTTATTTATTATATTAGAATGTTTATTTTGTCTAATGCACCACAAAATTTGATTACAAATCAAAGGCTCAGAATTCATTATGGTTGTTTTACAAATGGTATAAAACGTCATGTTGAAGTCAACTTTAATGCATGAAAATAGTAAATTGGGCATTCTAAACATGATTCAAAGCTTAAATTTTGATTTGATGTAAATCAAGTGTGTAACACCCTAACTTATGGTGGTTCAGTACCACGATAGAAGCTCTCTCTCTCTCTCTATATATATATATATGTGTGTGTGTGTGTGTGTGTGTGGATATACAAGGTAATGTGAATATCCATGCTACAAACTATACATGCTGCATACGAGTTGGCATTTCCATCACTTTTTTCACACATCTGACCCTGCAGATGTGTTCAGTACGATCCATTTGCTAGGAATCGACAGTTGGATCGAGTTTTTCCAATGAAAAATACATATTTGCGAAAATTTTGACCATTGATTCTCAAACCCTATAAAAGCTTATCCATGTGTCATTATTGGATGATCCAAGAGTTGATTCCAATAAATCTAGCATGTGGATCACATCTGTATGATCATATTAATAAAATTGAAAAGGCCTATGAAAATCCCAGTTTGTATGGGAGCATGGAGATGCTCATTATATATATTTGCTGTAACTGTTTGTGTGTACAATCTAGTTGGGATCTAATAATGCAAGTTGTTTTGACTCAATATGATGTCATAAATGTGTCCAACATGCTCGATTTAGTAGGAATCGACTCTTGGATTGTGCTTTTTCAATATTTTTTTTTGTGTAGGAAACATTTGATGTATTTACGGCCATTGATTTTTTAATCGCCTGAAGAACCTGCTTCAATGTTAGAATCCAATGATTCAAATGCTGGTCCCCACTAAACAGAGCAAGTAGATCACATCCATGGGTTCAGAATTACCAAAAAGAAATTAAAAAAATGGATTTGATAAATCGTTTGTACATAGAAATGATTCATGCACATGCACACACAGATACGCGTACATGAAATATGGGCAGAGTATGCTTTTTTTGTTAATTACACTGCAAAACCGCATCTGGGATTGGAGACTTGGCCACGTTGATCTTAGCCTTCCGTAGCTATGGTGGCTGTCTCTGCTGCATAAGACTCCATGGGCACCCCCTCGACCCCCTGGGAGCCTCCTGCTTTGCCTTGCAAAAGGGGGTGCCCATATAGGGACTTGAACTCAGAGTAGGGTTAGAGTATGCTTGTTATGCTTTTATATTTGGGCCGCTATTCCATTTGAATTCACATTCTACTTCTACTGAATGCGTATATGTTTCTGGCTCGTTTCATATATTTAACAAACTATTGCATGGATTGCAGAAAGATCAGTTTAAGGAGAGAGTGGAAGAACAGTGTTTGGTAGCTAACGGGGACACTAGTATGTCTTGTTTATATTTGTTAGTAGTTTCAATGTACTCTGGCTCTCTTTCATATAAACTCTTTCTTTCACTTTGTTTTCTCTCAAGGTTTGCATGGGCAACATGCTGCAAAGAGGCCTAATCTCTCCAAACAGTTGCCTGATACTTCTGCAGAGACCATAACTCCAGTGACCGGTTCTGTACCCTCTCCTGCTGCTTCACAAATGAGTAATATTGTCAACTCAAATAAACTCATAAGGACGACTACTAATCATGATCCAAGTAGAAAAAGCAAAGTCTTAAAGGTATGTCTTTGGGGTTCAGTTTTTTATGTAAAATTTTACTAGTGTGTTTGGTAATTAATAAAAGTTTTCTGTTTTTCTATTGATTTTGTTCATTGAATCATAAAGTGATTTAAGCATGAATTATGTTGCATGTGAATGTCTTTTGGGTTCACTTTTTTATGTAAATTGTTACTAGTGTGTTTGGTAATTAATACAAGTTTTCTGTTTTTCTATTGCTTTTGTTCATTGAATCATAAAGTGATTTAAGAATGAATTGTGTTGCATGTGAACATTATTTCTAAATCTTGTTCTTTGTAAGAGTTATTGTTTTTGAGTTTGCATATTTTGAATTCTTGATGTCAAATTCATTGTCAGCTGTCAGATGCTCCATCTACAAATGGATAATACTTTGATGTCAATGTATACAAGTTGAAGGAGCAATACTCAACCAATTTCTTGGTCTATCAACCAAGAGCTATGTCACATGGGTGCGGGGGTGCGGCACTTTCTAAAACCTTGGGTGCGGCAAAATATATATATATATATATAAATAGATAGATAGATAGATAGAGAGAGAGAGAGAGAGAGAGAGAGAGAGAGAGAGAGAGAGAGAGAGAGAGAGAGAGAGAGAGAGAGAAGGGGGGTCCGGGTCCCTGGCGGGGGGTTATAGGGGTCCCGCCCCCCCCCCCCCCCCCAAGATTTTTTTTTTAGAATTCCGCAGCCCATTTCATAGGGCAATTTAAAAAAAAATCCAAAAAATGGACCAAAATGACCCTGGGTGCGTTGACCGCACTGGGTGCGTTGACCGCACTGGGTGCGTTGACCGCACTGGGTGCGTTGACCGCACTGGGTGCGTTGACCGCACCGGGTGCGGCACCTGTCTGGCCGAATCCCTGTGACATAGACCAAGAGGTTTGGTATTATTTCATTCTTTTCAGTCATGTTTTACTCACATGATTCCATTTCAATTTCTTTCCTTCACTAAAATCTAAGTACAGCAAGCAGCATTTCTGCTTATTGGTTTTGCTAGTATTTTCAATGGTGATGCTTATTTTGTTTCATGTTATTCTTTGTACTTTAATTTTAGCCTGATCTCTGACTCTACTTGTGTGGCATCTATGCCACATAGGTGTGGGTGCAAATGTGAAGCAAGCAACATGGCAACTTTAAAAAAATCGGGTGTGTGGCTGCATATATATCATAGTTTCCTGTATTGTTAAAGGTAATTTCTCGGCGAGGGTATTTCTCGGGGAGATTTTCAAATGTTGATAAATCTCGGGAATATCTCAGGAGTTTAAAAAATTGAAAAAAATATAAATAAAAACAAAAAAGCTAAGAAAATAATAAGTTTTGCATTATTTTTCTTCCAAAAATATAAAGAAACATGTTTAAAAGGTTTTGAAATATAAAAGAAACAAAAAAATAGGAAATGCAAACTTAAAAAAAAAAGAGTTTTTTGTGGATCATGTGGGAATGGATTATCATTTTGGAGTTAGAGGTTCAGAAATCAAACGATGATTTATAGGTGAAGAAGCTCCAATAGCAGATATATTCGGTAAACTGCAATGAAATAAAGGAGCACATACATGCAAAGTTGCACATGTTTCAGAGGTTAGTGGGTGATATATAGTCCTATGTTACTAGAGGATGTCAATTATATAATATATGTTTGATATTATACATGTCTGTATTCTTTTCTGTCCTCAATTGTGTCCTTGTACTTATACTTTTGAAGTCGTAGTTATGTAACATGCAATAATCTATAGCTTTATGAACTTAATAGATGGTTAGGTCACACTATCATAACTGAGGCATTTTGGGTTCGTATCATACAGTGGATTTTCCCCCAACTTGCCCATAAAAAAAGGGTAAAAAGCTGGAAAAAGGACTAACAAAGCCAAGTGTGAATGCACTATTCACCTGTATTGTCGTTAAATGTTATCAAGATGATGATGTTTGCAAGTAATGAAATAACTAATAAGCATGAACCTAATAAAGCACACAAAGAAAGCCTTAAGTTGAATGGTTCCTTGTACTGTGTGTGTATTCTTTTATTATAGTCTTCATTTCTAACATTTGGTTATTAAGCAAGTTGCCCTTATATTTATTATTTTACATGCACCCTCTCTCTCTTTCTCTCTCCACACATTCCTATGTATAGTTTAATCGAATTTAGGGAATGCACTGTCATTATTGTTTCCATTTCCTGTATTAAGAGCACTTGTGTCTGCTTAGTGATGTTAACTTTGTTCTGTGTAGTTGTCTGCTGTGCACAATGGGTCAGGGGTGCCATGGACGCTCTTTGAAGATCAGGTTGCCATCTTGTGTGAAAATTGTTACTTCTATGTTGGATGAATTTAAACTAAACAGTTGCTGATAACTATGAATTGTATGCTGCAGGCACTTGTTGTTCTTGTGCATGATATGGGTCCAAACTGGGAACTAGTAAGCGATGCTATAAATAGTACCTTGCAGTTGAAGGTGAAGCTAAATTTATTTATTTTATCTTCCTAGGCATAGTATTTTCTCTTGCTGAATATGTACCAAACCATGTTACAGATTTTTGTTGTAGTTGTTCATGTTTTTTCGTTGAAGTGTTGAACTGTGCAAGATACTGACACTCTTTTATACATTATGCACAAATTCATTCCTTTAGTGTATATTCCGGAAACCTAAGGAATGCAAGGAGCAGCACAAGGCATTAATGGACAAGAATCATGGGGATGGAGCTGATAGTGCAGAGCATTCTGGATCTTCTCAGCCATATCCATCTACCTTACCAGGAATTCCAAAGGCATCTTTTGCTACCTTTTCATCTTAATTTTGGCTACATCAAGTTCTTAGTTTTTGGTTCTTTTCTCTTGTTCAAAGCTGGTTTGGTGATTGATGTAATGTATTACGTGATTGATGTAATGTATTACATGAAAGCTTAATTTTGTTTTCTGGTTGTTTTATGCTTTTGATCAGGGCAGTGCCAGACAGTTGTTTAAACGCTTGCAGGAACCAATGGAAGATGACATACTAAAAGCTCATTTTGAGAAAATCATCTTGATTGGACAAAAGAAACATTTCCATAAGGAAAAGGTGGGTGACATTTGTCTATTGGCTGCTTTCTGGAATGATTCATTCGTCCTGCTTTGTTCTACTTTTTGGATGTAAGCCAATTGCATATGCTCTCATGAACTTTCAAATTTGTTTTGCAAAAGTTTTATCTGAGGACTCTCTCCCATTTTTGTTAATTTTGTCATTAATTGTTGATTCGCACCTGTTGTATTGTTTAAATCTTTGTTGTTAGTTTGCCTTTAATTCAAGTGTTCAAGAAATATAGATCGTTTTTTGTCTTTTGGGATAAAACATATTTTATTGTTATCTGGAACATGTTAAGGCTGCACGGAAGGTTACATAAATTGGGTTGAATCAATCTGATTCAGATCATCAACCTGTTTCATCCAGAAAGCTCGTCAAAGAGCATAGCCAGCACAATTATTCAATATAGTTTGAAATGTTTGAGGTCTTTACTGTTGGCATTTAAGTTATTATGATGTAGGTGCTTATTTCTCTGCTGTTTTGTCATTGATCCAGAAGATCTTAGTCAAATATAATTTTCATTTTGTATAAACAAAATCCTTAATCGTTAGGTGGAATGCTCTGTGAGAATTAGACAGTCGCATTAATCAGATTTGATCAATCTGACAACTGATCCATCTTGCCTGATAAGGGACTAATTCATGTGGAAGGCTTGTAAAATAAGATGACAATGGATTTGTCCTTTTCATAACAAACCAGATTATCCTATTTAGCAAAATGTTTGATAACTTATATGCATCAGGTCAACTGTTGGCATATTTTTTATGTTTTTATATTGTTATATTTTGGTTTAGAGTTTTACATATGTTTCATATTTTTAAATTTTCCTTTGTCTTTACTTTAAATTTATCATGAGATCTTCCTAGGTGAGGTGATATGTGTAATGAAAGAGATCAATTCCAACAAAAGTCACTTATGAACTTGTAAGAAGACACTTCAATCAAGCATTACACTTAATTGAATAAGCAAAAACACCCACACAAGGGTCAAAAATGATTCTTATTGAATAAGAAACCTCACTCTAGAGGGATAATACAACCCAAGGCCTTGAGGCAATTTATAGAGAAAGAGCCACATGGGAGCAGCCCAATATGGCTGTTGGGATGCTCCCAACGGTCATATTTATGACTGTTGGGAGCAGCTCCAACAGCTATATTGGAGCTGCCCCAAACAACCCAAAAATCGAAAAAGGTAAAAAGGTAAAAAATACCGAAAATAAAGGTAAAAAAGGAAAAAGATGGCTGACGCCAATTACAGTGAAAAGACCGAAATACCCTTGCTGGGTATTTCGGTTTACAAGCATGTATATATATATAGATATATATTTGAATATAAGTATATACTGTAACACCCCCCACCCCCCCTTCAAACTCATGGTGGCACAACCGAGAGTTTGCCAAGAAGGAAGTGGAATCTGGGAGATGAAAGCGCTTTGGTGAAGAAATATGCTAGTTGTTACTCGGACGGAACGTAGGGCAATGTGATGGTCTTCCTCATAAATTCTTCACAAACGTAGTGACAATCCATTTCAATATGTTTGGTCCTCTCATGAAATGTATGATTGCTTGCAATATATACAGTGCTCTTGTTGTCACAACATAATTTTGATGGTTCCACAATATGAACTCCCATATCTTCGAGAAGTTGCCTCAACCAAACCAACTCAGATGTGGTTGTTGCCATGGCACGATACTCAGCTTCCGTGGAAGAGAGAGACACCTTTTGCTACTTTTTGCATTGCCATAAAATCAAAGGATCACCTACAAAAACACAAGAACCAAGGTTTAAATTCAATTTTGGTACTATTCAAATATTTGGTATGTAAAAATTTGGTTGATTTTTAAAAATTCCAAGACTTTTGATTTTCAAGGATGTTTCATCGGCAATTGAAACATAAGAATCTTTTGAGTTAGTATGACATTCAGATAATATGGACTCATTTGGAGTCATATGAAATGAGGCACCAAAGTCAAGTATCCATGAAGTCTTACTAGGGTCCCCGTTTGTAGATTACGGCCGTTCCTGAGAAAGAAGAAGTTCGACCTTTAAGCATTGGTTGTAGTGCCTCCATTAGTTGAGCCAAAGATAGCAAACCGATACATTTGGAGTCATCATCTTCATGGCCTTCAACCAAATCAACTCTCTTATCATCTCTATGATCTTTTTTCTTTCTTTTCTATCAAAAAGGCTTGACGTGTCCCGGCTCATAACAATGATAACAAATAAATTTTCCACTCTTTTTGTATTCATGGTCACCCCTCTTCTCATTCCTTTCATAGTTGGAATTTCTTTCACTCTCATTTTTTACAAAATGAGGAGGTTTGTAACTTCTAGAATGATTGTCATGTTTTAACATAGCAAGCACGAATTTTTCGTTTTTTGAAGCGGAAGGCTTTTTCAACCTATTTTCCTCCATAGTTAACTCCTCAAGAGTTTCAACTATGGATGGAACACCTTCTTTATGAAGGAGGGCCAACTTAGTCCCTTCAAATTTGGGTCTAAGCCCGTTGATGAATTGGTAGAAATGCTCCGTTTTAATTTGATTCTCACGGAGTTCTATATCTTGAGGGGACAATGCCATTTTGGCTCAAGAAGAGTCAATTCATCCCAAAAGAGAGAGAGAGAGCATTATAATATTCCCTAATGCTCATCTCTCCTTGGATCATAGTTCTAACCTTATTTTGAACATTACAAATGTGAGCAATATTCTTAAGATTATACATGTCTTTAAGATATTTTCATGCGTCACTAGCGAAATCAAATTTCGCTAAGCTAGAACATTTGTGAATATCAACACTATTGATGAGTCATCCAATGATCTTAGAATGACCCATCTTCCATTCTTTCCATTTCTTTTCGTAGTCACAAACAACTCTAGACATTTCTTCTCCTTGGAGAGCCACTTCTTTTCCATTCTCAATCTTGGTGAGAATGAGTTTTGGTTCTTTTTCGGACCCATCCACCAAACCCTATAGGCCTTTTTCCCAAATTTTGTGCTTGACTATGGATGCCCACATTACATAGTTGGTATCATTTAGGCGTACAAGAATGTTGACCATTACTTCCCTTTCATGCTCCATTCCAATGTAATAAGCGAGAGTAGAGAAGAATGAGAAAAACAAGAGAGAGATAAGAAGGATAATACACAAAAGATGAAGTGGTGCGCTTCCCGATGTAGTGGATAGCGATCCACGATCCTTTTCTTGGTGTTATCACGATCCTCCTTTAGAAAAGATAACCTTATGCCTCACAAGCACCAAAGCTCTGATACCATGTAATGAAAGAGATCAACTCCAACAAAAGTCACTCATGAACTTGTAAGAACACACTTCAATCAAACTTAATTAAATAAGCAAAAACACCCACACAAGAGTCAAGAATGATTGTTGTTGAATAATAAACCTCACTCTAGAGGGATAATACAACCCAAGGCCTTGAGGCCAATTTATAGAGAAAGAGCCACATGGGAGCAGCCCAATATGGCTGTTGGGCTGCTCCCAACGGTCATATTTATGACTGTTGGGAGCAGCTCCAACAGCTATATTGGAGCTGCCCCAAAAAATCCAAAAATCGCAAAAGGTAAAAAATACAGAAAATAAAGGTAAAATAAAAAGGAAAAAAAAGAAAAAAGATGGCTGATGCCAATTACAGTGAAAAGACCGAAATACCCAGCAAGGGTATTTCGGTTTACAAGCATGTATATACTTGTATATATATATATATATGAATATAAGTATATACTTTAACAATATGTACCCTCCTAGATTGGCCTTGAATATAGGGAAGTGAAGGGAAGGGAAGAGGCAAAGTTGGTGATAAGGTAGGGGGTCGGCTAGCTTGGGGGAGAGAGATTAAGGTAGATGGCTTAGTTGGGTTGGTTAAGGTGAGGGGTTAGAGAGGTTTGGGTTTGGTTGAGATGGATAAGTGTGAATCTTAAGTGGTTAGGGCCTAACCACCCAAGCCTAACTCTTTAGAGTAGGGAAAACTCCCCAAGAGATTCACAAGTGAATTCTCTCTCACTTTGCATTAAGAAATCAATTAGAACAAGCATAAAATACATGAGAATGAGCCAGGAGGCTTAGGCTGAACCTTATATTAGGCTACACCCCTCCTAACTACCCTCCATATATGTTGTAATTACATTCATGCCATCCCAGCCTCAAGTAAATACAAAATGACCGCAACACAAGTTGAATTTACTAGACATGCCATGCCGCCCAATGTAGAGCCCAAGTAGGCTAGCCATGTGGGTGCATGTGACCCCCATGTTTGGCCAATGATAATGGCTAGAGAAAAGTGCATGTAACATTCCCACCCCCTTAAATTTTTCCTTGTCCTCAAGGCAACGGTTGTAGGCTCGTAAAGGCCCCTCTCAAAACAACCAAGGAGGTTTCCAAATCTTCCACAGGTCCAGCTGAATCTGAATAATGCCTGCACTCATGGACATAGCTACATGGTTGGATTTAAGATAGCTGCCTTCTCATCGTACTTTGACACTTCTTGGTTGGGTCATGGTTGTTGTTGCAATTCACAAGGTATCTCCATTGAAATAGCAAGGGTGAAGTCAAGATAGGCATATCATCGTTACCTCGTGTGACCGGTATCTCGAACAAGCAAAGCGGCATGAAAAACGTGGAGACACAGAAAATGATCCCCACTGTATGCTCTCAACAAGGTAGCAAAGTGAGTGGAATTCGTAGCTCACAGTCATCAGCTTCTATTCTCAAGCTCTGGTGAAGTAAATTCTGAACATCAGCAGAGGAAATCAACTCAAGTCCGTTCACTGTTTCAGTTGATGAGTGTGTTTGTGGCAGCTGCACTTTGATGACAAGGAATTGGGCTAAACCTATTTGGTGCATGGACATTTCTTGTCCGCAGTTAGTTTTTGTAGCATAGGTCAATACATGGTTGGCATTCTCAGAACTTGGTATCAGATCGGCCAAACCTGACTCGGCGACTCGGGCAAGTCACGGTTTTTATTTAATTTGATAAAAATTTAATAACATATGTTTCATAAATACAAAAACGTTTTTTAAAGAGTATATTCATTTGAAATATGAATTTCTCTCTCTCTCACACACACACACACATATATATATATATTTGACACACCTATAATATATATGTGTATATATATTAAACAAAAGTCTTTAAAAATATTTTAGTATCTTATACGATTTTTTAATATTTTTCCTTTTTCTTAAATATAAACAAAACATTTGATCATCTCAATATCATAATATCTTTTGATTGATGGGTTCTATATTTTTCCTAGTTAATAGAACTTTTTATGGCTACATTATATTTTATATAAGTTTTTCAATATTTTTTCCTAGTTAGAAGAAGCTAGTGTTGGTGCCTAGTGCACTGTGCCTTTATGATAGTACATTAATACTCTTGTTATGTGTATGTGAAAAAAAATAGTCCCATATCGATGGGAAGGGGTGGAAGGCCCATCCAACATGAATTATAAACAGTCCTTCCATCCACCCAACTCTACACATCCTACTTTTGGTAAGGGCCTTAAATGTAGCATTCAAGGCTATGCCTTCAATTTACCATTTTGCCCATTCAAAAGTAAACGGTGTTTTACTTTATGGTTTTGACTTTTTTTTTTAAATTATGGCTATGACTTGGCTGACCCGGCTGACCCGGCCGAGTCAATGCTAGAACTCGTTGACTCGTCCGAGTTTTGGCTGACTTGGCTGTGTCAGTTTATGGTCTCGGCTTAATTTGGTTTAAACCGAGTTCACCTAATTTCTTGACTCTGTTTGTTGCCGATACGAGTTAACTCGGCCGAGTCACGAGTTGACTCGCCGAGTTTTCCAACTATGGGGCTATATATATGTGAACAGGAATGCATCTGCAATTTGGCTTTAGCAGTTTAGCATTTTATCATTAACTCATAAATGTCATCCAATGCTAAATGCTCATTGTAATGAATTCTATTTCTGCAACAGAACAATCGCAGCAACTCCGAGGTTCACAATCCTTTGTGCCAAATTTCCATATCAGCAGTGACAGCTTAAACTTCAAAAATATATGTATTTGGACTGATGTGTAGATACCGATACCAGCTGTCTGCATATCGCTGCACTTAATCCCAAAGAAGAATCAACTCCCATAGTAAAGTTGCTGGTACAGCAGTAATCTTTCAAATTTATGAGTACTTGTGGTACTACTTGAATTCTTGCACCCCACCAGTGTCCATGCTGCAGCAGTATGTGAGAGTAGCCACCACAAAATTCTGTCATTCCTTGGCACCTCCAAATGAAAATTGTAACATTGGTCTGACTGTGGTATCTAACTGATGCGGTTTGTGCACGAAGGTTGTGATAGTGTGACCCTCGCAACCTGAATATGGCCCAGCAACTATGGCAGTAAAACTCCACCCGTGCAATGATATGTTAAATCTGTACATGTGACGTGTTCTTGGACAGAGCAGACACATCACTTGTAACAATCCCAACTCATACCCATGAAAAAATGGTAATTTTTTTTTTATACAAGTGCGTAAACATTATCAGAGATCCGGTAATATACTGCTAACCCGAGAAAACTACGAATCTCTAAAACGTTTTGAGGCTGCTTCCAGCCTAGCACTGCTTCAACCTTCGCTGGATCAACTGACACTCCGTCCTTGGATATCACGTGACCTAGAAACATAACTTGCTCAAGCAAAAACTTGCACTTGGAGAACTTGTCATACAGATGATGCTCACGAAGTATACTCAGAACGATACACAAATGTTCTCGATGCTGCTCAGGACTCTCTGAGTAGATCAAGATGTCGTCAATAAACACGATCACAAATGTATCCACAAATGGACGAAAAATCCGGTTCATCAAATCCATGAATGCAGCTAGTGCATTTGTGAGGCCAAAAAGCATCACCACGAACTCGTATAAACCATACCTCGTTCGAAAAGCTGTCTTCGTAATATCTTTCTCTCTAATACGAAGCTGATGATAACCCGATCTGAGGTCAATCTTCGAGAAAATCCTCGCTCTTTGCAACTGATCGAAAAGGTCTTCGATCCTAGGTAACGGGTATTTGTTCTTAATCGTTGGTTGGTTGAGCATCCTGTAGTAAATGCACAACCTCAAAGATCCGTCTTTTTTCTTTACAAACAACACTGATGCACTGGGCCGGATAAAACCTTTTTCCAAAAGTTCTTCCAACTGCCGCTTCAACACCTCAAGCTCTGCCGGAGCCATACGATATGGTGCCTTGGAAATAGGAGTAGTTTCAGGCAACAACTCGATACAAAATTCAATCTCTCGCTTTGGAGGTAAACCGAGCAATTCCTCTGGGAACTCCCGAACCACGTCCAAGTCTTCGATCGGAACTAACTCAGGCTCAACTGAGGTGATACTGACCAGAAACGCAGTACCCCCGTTCCGTAAATACTTTCGGGCTTTAAAAGCAAAAATCAAATGGCTATCTTGCAATGGTCGAGAAAACTTGATCTCCAAAACAGGTTGATCAGGCTGAAAAAGAACAACCTTGCCTTCTCGACAGAAAACTTGTGCATGATACTCAAATAACCAATCCATGCCTAGAATGATGTCAAACTCAGTCATGTCTAGTAGGATTACGTCAGCTGACAAGTTCTGCCCTGCCATTGACACCCCAATGCTCAGAATATAAGAATCACAAAATGACTGATCACCCCAATGCGCGATGCGGATGCTCAATGGTCAAAAATTCTTGCTTCTCTTAGCTTTGATACCAAGTTGTAATGCCCCAAAATTTTAAACTTGTAAACCTTTCAGAAAACAGACAAGAGACTAAAAAAATCTCTTTATTTCGGAGATGATTTATGAAATCAGCAGAAGACTATTATTTTGTTAATTTCAGAAAGGCAAGCTGAGAACTTTGGGCGCGTTAGCTAAAAGAACCAAAGCACACAACCCATGCTACTTGCAAACACTTGAAAAAACTACTTTCATTTAAAAAGTTCTCCAAATAGTACAAAATTCGGATATCCCAAGGAAAATCCATTACAAAACCCCAAACGTCTAAGACGCGAGCTAAGAGCAGGACGAAGAAAGTCTTGGAACCATCTTGCCATCGCCCGTGGTGTACCTAATCATCACCTGTACCCATAGAATGAGTTAGTTTCGCGAAAAACTAATAGGTGCACAAGAGAGACTACACAGTTTAAATCAGATATGCAGTTAAACAGGTAAGTAGTGCAAGCGAATAAGTAGTGCTAGCGAGTAAGTAGTGCAAGAGAGTCTCACGACCCAACAATCAGTGTGAACAAACTTTATGTTTCGATATTACTGGCTTGCGGGTACGCGCAAGCAAAACGTAGAAACAACTGAGACTAGTTCGAGCGTCTGTTATTTTATATATTTTCAATAACCCGAATAGCTAGTTCAGTCCACTCCTAAAGGGGCGACTTTAGCCGAGAGAGGATTCCCTAAAGGCTGATAAGCAGTGCCACGAATGCATCCAACTTCTGCAGAAGTGTTGAGCTAACTATTGTAGCCCCTTTCCCCTAACTTCAATGACTGAGGAGGCCGGATCATTGTCCGTGGAGTGGTTGTTAACAACTTGTCTATTGGAGTTTTGTACCGCTCTGTCCTCTCCCTTGACAGACAACAAGAAGCGAATGGGTGCGTTAGGGGTTGCTTAACTAACGACCCATTCTATGCTGTGGTCTTTAAACCACTTGAGCATCTTGCCTGTGAAGGCAAATGTGAGGCCATTTTATGTGATTACAACATTGTGCATTTAGCACTGTTCGAGGTCGCATGACCGTCTCATCCGATCATCGCAGTACTAGACGTGTAGTGCACGACTACAAGTACTCTAGGATGAAGGGGGTATAGCTCCTCAATATAAGCTTCAACAGGAGTGTTTCACAAAGATGTAATGTTTATCAACTTTACTTTTGACATTCTTTATCTTTTGAAACAACCAGTAGCTTGTGCCAACATTATGCATGTGATTTTCTAGAATCTCATCCGTTATCGTGGTATCTGCATGCTTGCATGACTCGACACCGGCCTCGATAGACGGGATACAGGTTTCTTAACAGAACCCCTGCTAAGAAGTTCGCTCGAACCCCAACTCGTTTGCAGGATTGCGTACTCGAAGAGTAAGGATCCTTGCGAGGTATCCCTTTCCTTAGACGAGGATGTGACGCTAGCTCTCAACTCAACTCTCGTCGCAAGAGAGAGACTGGTGAATGCCCCTTGCATCCTCCACGAGGATGCCTTTAAGGCATATGCAAAGAGCGAAAACCTGTGCGTCATCTGCAATAGCAAAGCAGTAACTACACATATGCAAAAGCAAGAGCCTAGGCGTAAAGCGCAATGACAAAGTAAAGACGGTAAGCAGAAGTGCAATGCAAAATCTCGGCGCGATGCGCGACGACAAGTAAAAACTATAAGCAGGAGTGCAACACAAAAACCTCGGTGCGATGCGCGACGACAAGTAAAGACTGATAGAAGGTAAAGGGCAAGGATCGCGAAACCGCGTCCTTGAGTTAAGTGCATATTCGTATAAATATATATATATATTTGTATATATATATATGTATATATTTATTTAATGGTCGTTTTTAGTTAGTTGAACTTAATTCAATTGTCCAAGTCTTTCATGCAATCTTCCCCTACCTCGGAGAGTTGCAAGCTTGCTGGCGTCTGCGGGTGTAAACGATTGATGGCTCGGGTCGCGGAGCGTGAGAGGAATCTGTCGTAACTGTAAATATGCAATATTAACGTGCAATCAAGACAAAAGTAAAAACAAGGAGAAGACTCAACTTCTCCAATACATAAGGCTGGGCAGGGTCGAACGACTCTTGCTGCCAAAAGAACAGGTGCATGGGGCATCGGCCCCCGCTGGTTATTTAAAAAGGCAGGGGCCAGGGGCCTTCGCCCCCTGCTGGAAAGGTATAAAGGGCAGGGGGCCATCGGCCTCTGTTGGAAAAGATAAAGGGGCAGGGACGTAGTCAACGCGAGCTGATGACTCACGCTTACTAGGAATCCCTCGTTGAAGACCAACCATTGCAATGATCTATCCCCATCACGCAGTAGTTTTCGAAATTTACTTGGGTTTGTCGGTCAAGGGTATAAACTTATGCACAAAGGGCAGGGGGCCATCGGCCCTTGCTGGCAAGCAAAAAGGGCAGGGGCCTTCGGCCCTTGCTGGAAAGCAAAAAAGGCAGGGGCCTTCGGCCCTTGCTGGAACAGAAAAAGGGGCAGGGGCCGATGGCCCCTGCTGGAACAGATAAAAGGCAGAGAAAGAGAGAGGCGCAGGGACCAACAACCCCCCTGCGACTTTTGGGAGCAGAGGCAAGGGCCAAAGCCCCCCCCGGTCGGCTTGCTAAACAAGGAAACGAGACAGGGGCCAAAGGCCCCTATCGGTTTCTTAGAAGAACAAGAAGCAGGGAGGAGGCTCAGCCCCTCCCCTGCCGTAACATGAAGCAGTGAGGGGGCTCAACCCCTCCCCTACCGTTAAAGGGAGCAGGGAGTGGGACTCGGCCCCTCCCCTACCGTACGGAGATGTAGGGAGGGGGCTCAGCCCCACCCCTGCAACCAAAGGGCACCGGGAGGGGAATCGGCCCCTTCCTTACCCTGCACGACACAGGGAGGGGCTTCGCCCCTCCCTCACTAAAAGGGGTCGCAGGGAGGGGGCTTTGCCCCTCCCCTGCGATCTAGGGCAGCAGGGAGGTGGCTCGCCCCCCCTCCCTGCGTAATGGAGAAACGAGGGTGGAAAGAGAGAGAGACAAACGAAAGAGGAGAAGAAGGGGAGGTGAGGGGCGATAGTGCGTACCTGGGGAGGCTGCCGGAGAGGAGCTCACCAGAGACGGGAGGTCGCCAACGTCGGTGGCGGTGCTCGGCAACGCAGAGGAGAGAGATGGGAGTCGGGAGAGACGAGGGGGCGAGAGAGACAAGAGAGTCAGGGTGGAAGGGGGTTTCGAGAACCTCCCCCCCTTCGGCCTCATTATCCTTTAAGAGGTAACAGAGGCGGTGCCTTAGTTGGGTCCGGGTCGGGTCCGGATCTGATTCGAATCCAAGGTTAATTTTTTTTTTCCAGGTTATTACAAACATACTCTCGACGGGAGATGGGATCATAACACCGGTAGCCTTTTTGATTTTTTGGATATCCAAGGAAGACACACTTGGTGGCTTGGGCAGATAATTTATCATGGTTAGGTCCAAGTTTATAAACAAAGGAAACACATCCAAATACTTTACGAGAAATCGGGAACAATAGAGCATTAGGATAGAGAATTTGAAAAGGGATTTGTTCTTCCAATGATGAAGACGACATATGATTAATGAGATAACAAGCAGTGAGAATAGCATCCCCCCATTATGAGGGTGGCATATTTGATTGGAACATATGAGTGCGAGCTACATCTAGAAGATGCCTATGTTTTCTCTCAGCAACGCCATTTTGCTGAGATGTATGGGCACAAGTAGTTTGAGGACGGATGCCACGATTTCGATAAAATTGTAACAATTCATTAGGCTTGAACTCAAGAGCATTATCATTGCGGATAATCTTGACAAGAGAATGAAACTGAGTCTTTATTTCAATGACAAAAGACATAAGCATGGAGGCAACCTCCGACCTTTCTTTTATTACGAAAACCCATGACAATCTAGAAAAATCATCAACAATAACTAAGTAATAACGACACTGAGATCGACTAGGTACTCTACTAGGTCCCCGTACATCAACATGCAAAATCTCAAACATTTCTTGACTCGATGGACTCTGACTAGAAGGAAATGAGCTTCTGAGATGTTTGCCCAATTGACAGGCGTCACACTGAAATGAATCAGACGGAGAAATCTGAGGAATAAGTCTACGAAGCTTTGGCAAAGGAACATGACCAAGATGGAGATGCCACTGATAGGTACTGGAAGATGGTTTAGACACAGAATTCATGGATCCAACCGGCTGATGTAGATAATAGACACCACCCTCCTCATGGCTTCCACCAATCTTCTTCCCCGTCAGCAAGTCCTGAAAAATACCACACACAGGATCAAATATCACCCTAAAGTTATGCTCCTTAGCAATACGACTAACAAATAGTAAGTTCTGAGGAAATGAAGGAGCATGAAGGACATTAGTCAATTGAAGTGTGGGGGATATAGGAATGTTTCCCTGGCCTACAACAGGAAAAGATCTGCCATCAACAAGTATAACATTGCGAGGTTCATCAATAGGATGTAGCTTATAAAAATTATGGGAAGTACCACACAAGTGTCTAGAGGCACCCGAATCAATAATCTATCTACTACCTTGATAACTCAGGCTATCACCTGTAGAGCATGCAACATCAACACTCAAACTAGGAAGCCGGTGAGACACCAATTCATCATACTCTGCACGACTGAGGATAACCGAATCGCTAGAGGAGGTAGTCGGAGTCTCTGCCTCGAGTTTAGCAACTTGAGCCTTGGACACATCCGGTTTAGGTGATGGGATAGGAGGTCGACCAGTCTTATCCTAGCACCTATCTTCAAGATGTCCAAGTTTACCACAATATGTACATTGAAGCCTTCCTCTTCCTCTAGTATTGCGACCACGACCTCTTCCACGACCTGAGGTGATTGCTAGGGCTGATGCCTGTGATTCAAATTGAGTTTGAGGAAGAGTGATGGCAAGCCTACTCAGACGATTATAGGCTTATGCAAGAGTAGGAACATCAGAACTAGTTAGCATTTAAACTTTGGCAACTAAAAAGTCAGATGATAATCCTGTAAGGAACGGAACCGGGCAACCATAGTATGCTCTTGATGGGTCTTCTGTTTGGTGCAGCATAAGGGTCTGTGTGCATTTAACCTCTCAAAAGCAGATTTAACAGAGGCATAGTATTGGGCCAAAGTCTGATCTCCTTGCTGCAACTGATAAATCTCCTGCTCAACTTGTAGAATACAACTCACATTGGTTTCATGAGAATATGTATCACGGAGTCCCACATTTGTTTAGCTGAGGTATAATAAATCAGTCCATCAGCTATATGAGGTTGTACACTGTTCATTATCTATGACATCATAATGTCATTGTCTTTGTCCTAGGAGACATATTTTCTAGTTCTTTCAGTGGGCTCCAATTCCAACAAGACGTGCTTTTTTCGATGACCAGAAACAAACATCATGAAGGTGCGAGACCACCTTGCATAATTAGTATCATCTAGCTTAACTGATGATCCATATGAAAAAGGGTTCACAAAGGCCCTATATTCACCAATGGCCTCTGCTTTTTGGTCATTATTTAGAGCACGTGCATCAGCCATAACCAAAAAAAATATTTGCTCACCAAGGATATCAACTAGACACTACCAAATTTTTTTTCCAACTCAGCTATTTCTGTGCAACAAGAGTCTCCTATGTAATCTACTTCCAGATCTGAATAGCGATAAGGATCATCACTCCAACCACAAACTAAAAATTTTCTTTAGCAATGACTATCGACTTCAAGATTGATTTTTTTTTCCAGCAAAGACGACCAACTTCAAGACTGGAACACCTACCATTTAATCTTCACGATAATGATCTGATCGTCAACGTTCGATAACAATCTATTTTTTTTTCAGGTCAAATCGTTGACTGCAACATATTTTAACATCCTCCAGCCAGGGCGACACCAATCTGATCTGAGTCGTGACTTCAGATCAACGTACTTTTCTTATGCGTCACAATGATCAGACACGATCTTATATATATATATATATATATATATATATATATATTTTAAAGACCCCCAAGCAGATCACGATCCATAGCATCCAAACCTTTTTCATGCTTCCTGATCAGCAGCAGCCTCGTCACCACGATCAACAACTTCAGATCCAATCACTGTTTTCAAATCAACGTGCTTTTGTTTATGCATCACGATGACCAGACACGATCAAAATAATTTTTTTATTTGACCCACGAGCAGATCACGATCCACGACATCCAGTTTTTCTTCACAATCAGCAGCAACAACGTCATCCGATCCACGACATCCAGTCCTTCTTCACGATCTGCGGCAACATCGTCATCCCAGAAGGGAGACCTGCTCTAATACCATGTTGATACTATCAGCCCTGGATTCTATTTTAGAGAGACGAGAGAGAGAGAGATAGAGTTCATTTTTTTCATTAACCCTAATCACCTATTTAAATAGGTGATTAGGTAAGATGTGATTACAAGTAGGCATACGTAGTTATGCTAAATTACGTATGACCACCACAGATGTATGAATATTGCTTTTAACAACTATCATGGAGTACTTCAACAAAATTAAGACTATTACAGATCAGTTGGCCATCGTGGGTTGTGCGGTCAGTGACAAAAATATGGTGCAACAAACTTTGAGCGAGCTGGGACTCGATTATCATATGATGGTTACTTCCTTATTGTGTTTACCAGACTGACTTGTTTTTGAAGATCTTCGTGCTAAACTCTTATAGTATGAGATGACTTTGAAGGGATTCTCTGAAGATACTCACACTCACATTGGAGCACAAGACGTTCTTGCCATAGGAGTTACTTATGGTCGAGGAGGTGGTAGGTATGAATCTTGAGAAAGAGGCGGTCAAGAGAGGAACGAACAAGGAGCTCGTAGAATATTGCCTACACCCAATATTCCTCCTAATTTGCAGAGGCAAAGGACAATATCCACTTGCTTTCTATGTAACAAAAAGGGGCACATCAATGCTAATTGTTGGTTTAATCTTTAAAATAGAGGAAAGCAATCAGAGATAAGAAAGGGAATAGATAAATTAAAGAATAGTGGAGAAGTCAAAGAGTTGTTATTATCTACCTTGGCTGACTTGAATCTGAAACAGAATGATCAAGGCACTTGGTATGTTGATTCCGGAGCAGCTACTCATGTTACTGGTGATGCTGGTAAGCTCCTAAATCTTGTTCTTTATGTTGGTAGAAATAGTATAATTACTGAAGATGGATCTCATCACCATATTTCTCACATTGGAAACTCTGTCATCCCTATGTCCAACTCTTCACTCGCTCTTTCAAATGTCATTCATGCTCCTAATATCAAGAAAAATATTGTTTCTGTCTCTAAGCTTGTAGATGATATTAATGCTTCAATTGAGTTTACTCCCTTTTCTGTTCGTATCAAGGATCTTCACACGAGGGAAACGTTCACTAAAGGAAAACGTCAAGAGAATATGTATGTGTTTCAAGAGAATCCTTCCACTTGTGTTCAGCCTGTTGCTCCCACCTTGAAGCTCACATCTTCTTCAGTTCCTCCTGAGAGTGTTTTTAATCTTTCTGAATGTATTGAGCCGAATCTTTGGCATGGTCGTCTGGGTCATTGTAGTAGTCGTTTTATTGAAAAGCTTGTTTCAAGCAGTCTTATTCCTAAGTCAAGTCTAAGTTTAAGTGTCAATGATAAAAAATGTTCTAGTTGTCATGTTCTCCCTTTTTATTCTATTAATAAAAGAGCTTCAAGACCGTTTGAAATTATCTGTTCTGATGTTTGGGGTCTGGCTCTAGTTCCTTTCATGTCTGGCATTCGATATTATCTCATCTTTGTTGATAGCTACTCTCAGTATACATGGATCTTCTTTATGAAATGTAAATCTGAAACCTTCAAGTTATTTCAGAATTTTCATTCTTTTGTTCAAAATCAATTCTCTGATAATATCCTTTGTTTCCAATGTGATGAAGGGGGTGAATTATCTTCAAGTGACTTTATTAATTTTCTCCAGACTAATGGAATAAGTAGGCGGGTGTCTTGCCCTCGTACACCTCAACAAAATGAGACTGCTGAACGGAAGCATCGTCATATTGTCTAGAGTGCAATGAGCATGATGCATGATAGTAACCTTCCAGTTACTTTCTGGGCAGGGGATTTCCATTCAGCGGTCCATATCATAAACCGATTGCCCATGAATATCTTGGAAAACAAATCACCCTATTTTTCTTTGCATGATGTTCATTCAAGTTATCATGATTTGTGTGTATTCGGGTGTGTATGTTATGTTCATGTTGACAATTCAATGCAGCACAAGTTTTAGGATAAGGTCTTGAAGTGCAGATTTGTGGGGTACGCTGATGATTATAAAGGATACAAATGTTATGATCCCGTGAGTAAGCGTATCAAAATATCCAGGAATGTTGTATTCGATGAATTAAATTTTGACCACAATGCTAACACTTCTCCTGAATTTGAAGTTTATCACACCTGGTTGAATTTTGATCTCTTTTCTAGCGTTGATGATGTTTGTTCTTCAGAATGTAATCAAAGAGATGAGGGAAACATGTCTGATGCTGCCCAAACGACTCAGGAGAGTGTGATTTCAGAACCACTCTTGGCTCCCGAAAAGTATAAATCGATGTGAGAAAGAGACCCTTCCCAACTCTGATCAGGGATGAATTCTTCTTCTGTTGATTCTTCTGCTCCCAGAAAATCTACTCGCTCTCGACATCCTATTGATAGGTGGGTTAGTTATGAGAATTTCTCGATGGATTTCCAACTCTTCTTAACCTCTTTAGGTAAGGAAGATCAACCCACAACATTTTATCAAGCAGCGAATTCTAAGAGATGGATTGAAGCTATGAATGAAGAAATGAAGTCCCTTCATGAATGTGGCACTTGGGATATTGTTCCCAGACCATATGATCGGAATGTGGTTGGGTCAAAGTGGGTGTATAAAATAAAGTATAAGCCAGATGGTACTATTGAGCGATATAAGGCTAAACTGGTTGCCAAGGGATTCACACAGGAGCAAGGACAAGACTACGATGAGACCTTTAGTCCGGTTGTGAAAATGGAAACTATCCACATCATACTATCATTGGTTATTGAGCATCAGTTGACAGCAGTCAAGTGGATGTGAAAAATGCATTTCTTCATGGAACTCTGAAGGAAGAAGTGTACATGGAGCAGCCCACTGGGTACGCAGAAGGGAACTCCAAAGCATATGTGTGCAGGTTAAAGAGAGCTATATATGGTTTGAAGCAGGCATCTCGATCTTGGTTTGACAGTTTTTCTTTTGAAGTAGAGAAATATGACTTTAATCGGTCTCTTCTTGATCATTCTCTTTTCATATTCAAATGCAAAGATCCAGTTACCTTGTTATTGATATATGTAGATGACATTATCATTACAGGTAACTCTAATGAACATATTGAGCAGATCAAAGAATTCCTGAACCACAGGTTCAAGATGAAGGATCTTGGTAAATTGCGATATTTTCTTGGAGTAGAAGTCGACAGGACTACTGAAGGCATGATACTCACCCAACTTAAGTATACCATTGATGTTCTCAGCAAGGCAGGTATGAAAGATTGCAAGCCTCTAAGCACACCCAGTGTACTTCATAAAAAACTCAGCTCCTAAGATGAAGATTTGCATGAGGACCCTACAGGGTATCGTAGGATAGTAGGGATGCTTCAATATCTCACCTTCACTCACCCTGATATTGTCTATTCAGTTAATCAGGTATCTCAGTTCATGCATGAACCACATATTGGGCATATGGAAGCTGTTAAACACATTCTTCGATATTTGAAGGAAACTATTGGGGATGGTCTTCTGTACCGAAAGAGTATGAATGGGCATCACATGCATGAACTTATTTACACAAATGCAGACTGGGCAAGAGATCCAGATGAGCGCATGTCAGTATGAGGATATTGTGTTTTCATTGGCCTAAATCTTGCCTCATGGAACAATAGGAAACAGAGGGCCATTGCCATGTCCAACACATAAGCTGAATATAGATCAATGGCAGTTGTTACAGCCGAAGTAACATGGATTCGACACTGGTTGGCAGAAGTAGGAGAATCCATATCTAGATGTATTCTCTTATGTGACAATCAAAGTGCCATCAATATGTCGTTTAATCCTATCTACCACAGTCGTGCCAAGCATATTGAAATTGATCAACATTTTGTAAGACAAACGGTCGAAGACAAGGAAATTGAACCTGAATTCGTTCGGACTGCTGATCAAGTTGCTGACTTGTTTACAAAAGGGCTTATCAAGAACCGATTTTGGATGTTGAAAGGCAAGTTGTTGATGGTTCAAAACCATATACAACTTGAGGGAGGAAGAAAAGGAGTCATCATTTATGACTGGGTTTGGATCTCGGATCCAGACCCAACTCGAGGTTATTTAGTCACATGTTCATTAATGGCCTATTGTAATTTTGCTTGTTGTGTAATGGGTATTTTCGTACCCTAATATTTATATCAGCCTGTATATAATGATAAGCCAGATACCACAGACCCTAATTGGTGTTTTCTTCTGCCACCACGTTCTCTCTCTATTCTTTATTCGTTCTTGTGATTAAATGACAGAACCCATGATTTCTAACAGCTGAACCAACAGAATGCACACGAACGAATTTTAAAATTATAATTTTATCAGTCACTGCAGATCAATAATTCACCCGTGACTTTATGCCATTGTCGCTCTAGATTTACATTTACCTAGAGGGAAGCTCTCGAACTGTTGATTTGTGCTTTTCTGTTGACCGCCTGGATCAAAACCATTACTTGAAGCAAGAATTGCAGCCTGAGTCTTAATTCTTTCACTGTTACTACTACATGGTTGACCGTCACACCCTGTGTGTTTGATTTTTTGTATACCACCCAATGTTGTGAAAAGCGTTGAGTAGAGAGGAGCTCCACCAAAAACTTAGGCGAGGCGTAACCCTCGAGGCGTAAAGCGTATGCCTCAAATTATTTTATTGAAAACTTAAAAAAACTATGAAAAAATATCTAAAAATACAAATAAATAAAAAATGCTTTATTGACGAGTCAACAAGCAATAAGAAATAAAAAATCTAAAATAAATACTAAAAATATGAGATTAACATGTAAAAGTAACTGAAAAAATGATCGAAAAGCGTAAGCCTCAAATTTTTTGTTTAAAACTTAAAAAAAAAACTATAAAAAATATCTAAAAATATAAATAAAAAATGCTTTATTGATGAAGCGACAAGCAATAAGAAATAGAAAATCTAAAATAAAATACTAAAAAATCTAAAATAAATACTAAAAAATACGAGAGATTAACATGAAACTGATTATATAACTGAGAAAAAAAACTAAGGATTAAACTATAAAAAAATATCTAAAAATACAAATAAATAAAAAAATGCTTTATTGATGAAGCAACAAGCAATAAAAAATAGAAAATCGAAAATAAATACTAAAAAAACTAAAATAAATACTAAAAAAATGCTTTATTGATGAAGCATGCCTTAGGCCGGCGCCTGGAGGTGCAGAGGGCCTCACCTCAAGGCGAGGTGTGCTGTAACACCCCATTTATTTTTAATGAAAAATCTAACATTTTTTTTTAAAGGACCTTCAACTAGATAAATGAGGAGTTACCAAAAGCTTCAATCTTATTCCATCATAACAAAGTTTATTACATCGAGTTCAGATGTCCAGAAACATTAAACAGAAAAGTAGTAATGCCATGAGACGATGCCGCCTTCCCTCACTCTGATTGTTCATTTATGTCTTCACCTGAAAACAGTAAACCACAAATGAATCAGACTACCACTGTCTGAGTAAGTGATACAGTCCAAAATACATATGTGCAGTGTCATGCGAACAAGTATGTATGAATTATGATTTAACAGAGATTTAATACTTATGTAAAAATACTTTTCTTTCTAAGGCCATCATGTCTAATATGATTTCTGAGTAAGAAACCCTATGATTTCAATTTTCTAAGTTTTGTTCCACTTGAACCCCTATCTGTCTCATTAGTTATTGCCACATCTATTGGTTTGAATCTTCATTTCATTCTTACCCTGTGGGTACGCACATGCATTCGACATCGTAGCGGACCGAGATTATACGGGGTTCATTATTTATAACCGTATAAACTGGCCGTACGGATACCCAAAAGGGGCGCAATGCTCGACCGAGAGAGATCCCCAATTGGCAAGAACTAACATTGGATGCACCCATAACTCTTCTGCAGAAGACTCGGACCCACCACCTAGGATTCACTGGTGGTCCTGGTCCCTTAACTCCGAGGACCGGGGACCGGGTGAGACGCCTCGCTCTCACAATACAAGTATGTCCCACGGAGTGTGTACCATCCACTCTCTCCAAAGTGGACCATGGGTCTGGTAACATACGCTGTGGTCCTATGTACCCAGAACCCGAGAATCCAGTAACATACACAATCGTGGTGTACCCAGAAACCCATTGAGAAATTGGTAACATATACCCTTTTTGGTATACCCAGTTCTCGCATTTATTGTCTTTCTTTATGTCCTCATCTTTATTTTTATGCTCAGTTAACCCGACCCAAATTTCTTATGTCAGCTAGTTCTCAACATTCTCATCTTTCCCATGGCATATCAAGTCAAAATTTCTAAGTTGGGTTATACACACTATAGTCATGATTCTTATGTCTGTTCTCGTCATATAATTCAAGATTCCAACCTGAGCCTAGAATTTCGGAGAAAGCTGGTAACATACCCCTTTTTATGGTGTACCCAGATCTCTCCCCAATATATTTTTATATATGTATATATATATATATATTTCTTTATTAATTTCATTAATGACAGGTCCTATCAACCTACTGTAGCGGCACTGAGTGCCAAGGTTTCGGCGGTTGCCATCAATACTCCTTTCATGAGTGATGATGCGGAAAAAAAAATATTTTGGTGATTATGCCACAAATCCCCATAATGGCGCTTACACGCCATTTTCTCATTAAACGATGCTATCCACTAACTATTGTCAGTACCCATTGTAACAAGGTAGTAACAACTACTACCCTATCCAACGCTCTAGTCCAATCCGGCTAGACTCTGCCCCTATGTTTCGGTTTTGGCCGTGTAGTACCCCATTGACAGTTGTAATGTGCCATGGTTGCAGTCAATATGACCCCCAGCCGCTTAGGTTCAGTAGGGCGCAAGGCATCCTGCTACACGCTATGGCCATTGGCCCTGTACTAGTGGCATCAGCAGGTAAGAGGTTTACAGATACTAGTCTCTGGTATTACCCAACTGACCATAACTGCAGCATCGACCAGATTTGGCATTCCCTGCTTTAACCACTAACATCAGTCCAGCGTTTTCGGTTTTCAAGCTGGATTAAAGCAATCGTCGTAATCAGATTTGATCACCAAATCTCCCAGCCCAAAAAGGGAAACATAAATCGAAGTCGAGGCGACACCCCAATTCCATTTTTGATCTAACCATTTTTTTTAAACTGAACGTGTATATTTATGTACTTGCAAAATAATGTACACATTGTTTTCGTAGTTACCTATTTGTGCTGCCCATGTAATAACCCTACCTATATATACATATATATATGTAAATGCTGAATTAATTAGGTGACTTAACATGTGGTATGAAGCATCCCAGCATGGTACAAATCCATAAGTATCTACCCATTTATCTGCTAAATAGTGTTATTGCAATAAAATCCATGAACGTTATGTGTTCAGACATAATCCAAGTATGTAACATTCCAATTACATCTCTCTACCAGACGTTGAAGAAGTGGTCTCACGGTGGTGGGTGCAAACCCAAATTTGAAAGTGTGTAACTGTTTGGTTCGATTTATATTAAGCATGCAATTTCAAAAGAATAAGCATGGGGAAACGCAAAACAGACAATCACAAGTTAAGTAATCCTACCGGTAAGCATGTATGCCAAATAAACTATTCTATCACAGAATCCTTATATTTTATTTCATTCATACAAATTCTTCGTGCGACTTTCCCCTACCTCGGGATGTGGTGCAACTGTGTGTGTCTACGAGTGTAGATGATACGAGGCTCAGGCCGCGGAGCCAGAGCGAGGTTCGATGCGAAGTCTGCAAAAGTGTGGGCATTCAACGCTATATTATTATTATGCCAAGAAAAGAGAGTCAGGCAGAGCATCGCTCCTTGCCTGTCGGTCAAAAACAATGAGAGGCGACAGGGTATGCCCCTGCTTGCAGGAATCAAGGAAGCAACAGGGAGTGAGCCCCTGGCTGCCGACGACAGTGAGGCGACAGGGGACGAGCTCCTGCCGAACAACAAGGCGGCAGGGAGCGAGCCCTTGTCGACAACACCGAGGCAGCAAGGGGGGCCAGCCCCTGCCGACAACATGCGAGGCGGTAGGGGGCCAACCCTTGCCGACAGCCGCGAGGCGGCAGGGGTCGATCCCCTGCCGACAGCAACAAGGCGGCAGTGGGGTGAGCCTTTGCTTGCCGGGAGCACCCAGGTGGCAGGGCGAGCCCCTACTAGCCGGTGATCGAGCAATGGCAGGGGAACGAACCCCTGCCGAAGAGAGAGAGAGAGAGAGAGAGAGAGAGAGAGAGAGAGAGAGAGATCGGGGCGGCAGGAGCCACCAACCTTGTAATAACCTCAATTTTTATAATTTTTATTTGAAAATAACAGGTGTTTTTCTAATTTTGGGCCTCGGATCCGTTATCGGATCCATAAAAAAATCCATAAATAACCCACAAAGGGGCGTCAAGTTATACTTATAATAGTAATTTTTAATTAAATAAATAATTAATAGTATTTATAAGAAGAAAAATAAATAAAGTTTAGTATAGAGGGTCGGACCCACAATTGGATCCACGAATCCAACTGAGGATCCGGCACTCATAGGCGAACCGGGTCCATTATTAAAATGGACCCAGCATCGCGGGTCATGGGCTCGGACCCGGACCCGAATTCTTTTTAAAAGGGGCAACCCGATAAGGGTTGCCCGATAAAGCCTAACGGGAAAAAGGAAAGGGGGGGTTACGCAGGGCGTAACCGACCTCCCCCATCTCGGCGTGAAGGGGGGAGGGGTCTTGCCCGATAAGAGGGAGTGGAGAGGGGACTCTCTTCACTCGTCTCTCTCTCTCCACTCAGTCCCTCATCTCTCTCCCTCGTCTCTCTCGCTCTCTCTGTCTGTGTGCGTGCGCCGGAGGAGAGGAGGTCGCCGGCGAGATCTCGACCACCACCAACCACGACAACAGCCGTGAGTGGAGTTTTGGCCACCAGCCACCACCGAAGGCCACTGCATCAGTGAGGAGCATCAGCCGCGGCCCTGCTTTTGCGATTGCCACTGTTGATCGCCGGAGAAATCTTCAATAAGGTACGGGTCTTCTTGGAAATAGGGTGAGGGATCGAATAGGGATTCGATTCCGTGCATGTGGTTTCGAGAGGAGAAAATCTCGGGGGTTTTGAGTAGTAACGACACCCGATTTGGGGGTTTAGCTGACAACCCCATTTCGGAACCCTAGCTATGGTTGGGGTTTCGGTGCCTAACCCTAAACCAAAAACATTTTTTTTTCAACCCAACTGGATTTGGGTATTTTCTTGCTTAATCCCACCCTGCAGAATCCCTAAATCACATCGATTTGGGATTCGACTGGGGTATCGGATAGCCCCAGTCGTGGGATTCCCGATTTCCCGAAATTGGACAACCCCAGGTTTGGGGGTTTCCTCTTTGGGGACTCGATGAACCTGATTGTGGAAGCCTGGGGCCGATTTGTGATAAAAAGAAGATTATGGTGCATGTAAATGAATTTATAAAAAAGGGAATCTGATTGTTTTCTTGTTGTGGTTCTGGTTTCTATTTAATTTAAATTTTTGTTTTGGGTATAGTGTCCTTGGAATTTTGTTCTTGGTTTGGAATCGTACTTCTAGGTCTGATTCATGTCAGGGACTTTAAATAAGAACTCTCTGGCCCGTGTAAATCTGGAGTTTTGCAATTGAACATAATGGATTCTTTGTTATTATATATCTTTTACGGAGTAAAATCTGTGAGTATATCTGTCTGTTTTAGAATCATGTTAGCTGAAATCGTGATGGTATATGATGAACTGCGACCTTATGATTTCGAGTTCGATCCAGAGACTAATATGCATGAATGGAACTCACGTGCTTGTTTTGAGTTTAATTAGGAAATGTTCTTGTTGGGTGATAAAGACAGATTGGTGGTATATGTCTAGATCCAGAACATAGCTCGCCAATCATATATTATCAAGTCACAATCTGGCTGAATGCATTAGTCCTTGAACGCAACCCTGAGTTGTGTTGTATAATCACTCTTGATATGCCTAGATAAGCTGGTGGAAATCAATATAAATAGACTTGAGACTCGTTTTGGCAGTTGGCATACATGTTAAAATCCACAATACTTATTAGCAATAGTGAATATAGATTAAGCTTAATTATAAACTGAGAAATTTCGGTGTCGAAAACATTGAATGTATTCAGTTTCTGTGGAGTACTCAAGAATGCAAGGAGTTTCTTTCGGTTGAGTACCAGACCGAACTCGTTCTGTGACTGAGCTAGGATTGGTTAAGTAAATAATTACTAGTATGCTAGTGAGTGTCTTCTGCGTTTCTTTTATTAGCTATTGTATTATAAATAGCAGAAAGATGATGGTTCGGTTTTATCAGGACATAGGCCAGTCATGTATCATTCTTTAATATATATATATATATATATATATGTATGTGTGTGTGGGTTGAAAGTGTTAGTATGGCTACATCATTAGGTGACAACATTAGGTGAATAGTGTCAGATGAATTGCAATTTTTCTTTAGCTTATAAAAATCTTGGCTTACTTAATCACTAAACTGTTACTGTTTATTCCATGATGAAAATCATGATTTGTAGCTTTTTGAGAATATGTGTCTTGTTTGGAAGTCAAATCGTTTTTTTTTGTCAACTGGTGCATGACAATAATATATGTACTTAATCAGAACTGTGTGGCAGCATGGTTTGTCTGGCTGAGACAGACAAAATTTGTTGTATGTTAAGAAACTTTGGGTTGTGGCACAGGTGCACACATGATGTGAATATGTATAACCCCGAAATGTCAATTTATAGATCCGGTTTATGTTCGTGAGTGAGGATGATAGCTCATGTTATGAGTGGAAGGTTTCATGTATCTACGTTACGGGACAGGTTTAATTATTATGCATATATGATTTGGTCTCTAGTGCATGTGCATATATGGGATCGAAGTCTATTGGCATGTATAATCATGCATAAATATTCTCATATACTTATGAAACTATGGATAAATGCATGTGTGTTAAGTGATTACAGAAAAGCACTTACACATGAATGGTCATACATGCATAGGTCGGTGGAAGCTCATGCACATTGTTAAAATGGTATGAATGAATGTGCATTTGGAATTATGTTGGTATTATGGCATACATTGTAAGTTGTTATGATTTTCGCATACGATGCATCGATGGCCTAGATGGACCATCACCGGCCTGAAGAGCCGTGGGTTTGGTTTTCTTTTATATATGTTTTTAAAAGCATCACTTAAACCACATAAGATGGTTTGGCACATTACTGCACTGTTCTAATGGTTTATACGGGCTGGAGTCCCGAATGGATCCCTGCAAGGGAGGATGCGGGTTTTCACTTTACTTTTGCGTATGTGTTGCAAACTTAAAGAAATGGACTTAATTAAAAATATAATGAATAAGAACAGTGTAATTTACATTCTGGGATATCTCATCTGGAGTATGAGAATCTTAGTTATCCGGTCTTGGGGAGACTGTGAGGATACAAAAACTCCGTGTGCGTTGTTGCCCCTGAACCCGATATTGAGGTTCTTCTCCTGGCCACGGTTTTAGGGAGAGCCGCCACTTTACCCGGGAGTGGTGTGTTAGTCACAGCTGTGAGGTTATGGTACTAAGGAAGTGACACTTGTGGGCGTGGGGTGTCCCTTTGTGTCCCCGACATTAGATGTGGAGGTCTAATGTTCCGAAGGTGATTCGGTCGAGGGCTAAGTTGGAACCCAGTAATAAAATACAAATTGTGTGCTAAGCTACCCTGGGAACCTAACTTGACCTCGGGGATTTTACCCGTTTGGTGTATCCGCGGGCGATGGAATTAAAAAGAGGAACTTAAAATTGTATGCATTTAATAGGGCATGCATATGGAAACATGAACTTAAATAAAAGAAAATAAGGTGTTCATACATTGCACATATATCATGCATAATTTTGCTATGCATTAGATCAGGCATGGTCTGTTTCTTTTCCCTGATATATGTTGTTGATGTGTGATGGTTACTCTTTAATGTATGTAGAATACTCTGCTTACTCAAAGTGAATACCTGTTATTGATTAAAGTTTATGCATACTTAAATGATGTTGCATGGATGCTTAAGTTGGATTGAGTAGATGTGATAATTGCTTTTCCTCAAGGAGAATTGCATAAAATTGTACTTGTGTTCTTTATGCTCATTTATTTTCATTAGAGGGATCTGTACGCAGAATCCTTTGGATTTCTGACCCCTCCTTTTTATGGTTTTTCACAGGAGCAGGAACTCAGTGAAGTGACTGGTGTCTGGGCAAGTCACGGGTGCTACGCACTTGCTGGATAAATCTTAGAGGGACATAATGGCTTTACTTTTGTTTTCCTTTTTGGTTCAATTAATGGAAGTTGCACTTTCAAAAATTCATTATGCAAATGTCTCTAGACATGTTTATCAGTTTTTCAATAAATGAATAATGGTTTGATGTTGGTTTGGAAAATAAGTGTAAGCTCTATCGTGGTGTGTGGTTATCCAGCGGTGAGTGGAACTGTAAAGGCCCCAGGTCTCTGGGAATATTTTCACATCAAAAAAAAAAAAAACAATTCCGCATTTTCGAGGGGATGAGTTGGGTCGTTACAAACCTCCTGCCGACCCCTTCGCAGGTCACAGAGGAGTGTGGGGGGGGGGGGGTGATAGGGGGACAACCGACCTCCCGTCGGTCGCCCGATCACCCACAGGGGAGAGGGGTGTTGCAGGGGCCATTGGCCCCCTGCCGGCACTCCGGCGAACCCCCAGAGAGAAAAGGATACGACAAGGCCCTGTAGGCCACCTGTCGGGCCTCCGATGAGCACTGAGGAAGTGGGAGGGCGCGAGAGGGGCCGTGCACCGCTTGTCGGCCTCCCGGCGAACCCTCAAGGAGAGGGTGAAGAAGGAGGGCACGGCAGCGACCATCGGCCTCCTGTCATGCCTTCCGGCGATGTGACAGAGGGAGGTGAAGGGAGAAAAGGGCGTACCTGGGAAAAGGATCGCCGACGTCGTCGGTCGGCAGTGGTCGCAGCGGCGGTGGCGATCGGCGTTGGTGGTGTGCGCTGGGAAGGAGGAGGCTCGAGAGGGAGGTGCTTCCCCTTGCCCTCCTGCGGTGCTCTTAAAGAGCTCGGGGGAGGCGATAAATGGGGAAACCCCGGTTGGTTTCCCTTGTCCGCCCGAAAACACAGGTGGGGTGCGGCGTTTGGGAAGAGGATTTCTTAAAATCCTCTTCTTGAGTCGGGTTATAAAACCCTATCGAGGATGGGCCCGGCCCGGGTCCGGACCCGGTCCGGGTCCGGACCCGGTCCGGGTCCGATACTATTTTTTTTTAAAACGTGGGTTTTACACTTGCTGCCAGAAATTTCAGTGTAGGGTATTACTAAGTGCAATGTTATTCTTGTTTGCAATCCTCCAATCAACTCTAGAATTATTTGCCACAGTGGTCAGTCTCACTCTATGGCGAACTCTGCCCAGCAATGCATACCCATTGTGGGTTTTCTGCTGCAAAAGCAAACAATAGGTGCAACAGAATTCTTCAACAACTAAGCCGGAACTGGGTGCACCTACTGCAAAATTCACTTTGCACCTAGTTTGCTTAAACTTTCCTGGATCTCTTTTAGTAATAATCAGCAACCTAATTTCTTCATTTAGCTTGCTGCAGGCTTCTACTGAGAAGCTTCTGCTACTATACATGGAAGTATTGAAGGATATCCATCTGTACCCTTCCATCTGTTTGCAGTAGACTGTTACATCATTCCATGACTGCACAACCATCTGAATTTTTCTTGCTAACACTTGGCAATCATTACCTTTATTACTCGTCACACCATGGAAAATCTGTGGGACCTTGCATTCCCTTCCTTGCAAATCCATCCCTCCTCCATTCAACTTAAGGCATTGCTTGTTTCTGTAAAAAAATTGTCTCTTACTCCCATACGCTCCTCCTCGATCAAATACCTCTGCTTGAAGCAATACATGCATCATCACATCACATGCAACACCTTTGCTTTTCAGTCACCCTTCCTTGCTGTGAACCTAGCATTTTCGAGGTCGTTTTGGTGCTCTATTTTACAAGTGTATCACATTCGTTGGTAAATTCGTCTCCTTTCTCTAGTTGCATAGTAGCAAGGCTCTGAAAAATAGGTTCAGATTTTACATCTTTTTTGTGTGCATCACCTGTTTCATCATCCAACACATCCCTTTTTTCATTTCCTTTTTTGACCTTTGTAATAGGTGTTTCATTTTCATTATTTGATTCTTAAAAAAACTGCTGTAACTTGGAGTTAGACAAGATGCAGTCCAATTCTTCTACTTCATAAGCTGAAATTGCCATAGCATCTTATCTCATCATCTCCTTTTCCAATTTTATACAAACTTCGAGCATGGAACGATAGTGCAGGATTGGTCCGATGCACCATTCATAGATCCGGAATTTTCCTAATGCTACCTACAATTTTTTAGATATGCTGCTTCTTCCTCTTTAACTCCAACTGTAACTCAAGTGTCAATGATTCAGCAAATTCTTTTGATCTGCGTACCCAACTCCAGGAGGTTCTTGAATGAGGTGTAAGGAAGTATGCCGAAGCACGAAAATACTAGCCACTTGAAGGCTTTACAAGATTACAATCATAGTGCACATGCACAAGTCCTCTATGGGACAATACAAAGATCAATAAGGCAAATAAAAGATGCACAAAAAGTAAAAAATGTAAGCCTTTTATTGATCAAGTGCTTAATACAAGCATGATATTCAAAGGGGGGAACAACTCCCATATTTATACACAAAAGGGGAAGGAGAGGACCATTGGGAGTTCCCAATGGAGTCGTTCGGAGCTCTCAACGGTCATATTTCTGACCGTTGGGAGCCCCCAATGACTCTATGGTCATTTTGACCATAGAGTCCCTAAGGGTCCTCTAAATTACAATCTAAGAAAAATAAAATATAAAAAAGAAGAAATGGAAAATAACTGTTTTAATAAAACAGTTTTATTACATGAGTGAAATGACAAAAATGCCCCTATAGGGCATATACCTATATAACTAGAAATAAACACACACACACACACAGATATATATATATATATATATATATATATATATATATATATATATATATAAATCTTAATATGAGGTACCCTCATTTCTGCTATACATTATTTCTCGAAGTGAACACAGCTGGATGCTTAATTTCCAAAGCAATTTATACAACTTCCTTGGATTTTGCATCTTCCCGAATCAACTCTTAAACTGAATTTTCTGCACTTACCTGTACTGGGGTTTTATTTAGGCCAATTGGGGTACTGTAGGGATTAGGTTTAGGTTAAAGGTTTGGTTACGTAGGTTGGGTTCAGTCTGTAACAGTTGGGTAAGAACAGGGTTCTGTGCAGAAATTTTAATTGAGAGCACAGGTGTACATAAATTCTCAAATTTGGAGGGTATGAAGTCAACACTTGTAGGAAGCTTCAGTAAAAAATTTAGTTTCAGATTCCAAGTAATTTGAGAGATGATTTTTTTAAATTGGATTATTCTTCAGGGTTGTACAGATTCAGGTTTTATAGTCTTGGAAAAACAGATTTCACCACGGAATTTTTATCTAAAATCACGTCTAAAAATTCTGAAAATTGGACAGTACGTAGTTAAGACGTGTATGGAGCTACAGTAAAATTTTGAGGGTCAAACTCTAAGTATTTTGGGAGTTACAAATTTTTTTTTTCATCTGGCTAATTTCTGGGTTGGAGAGGATCAAGGTATTGCAGACGTGGTGAAACAGGTACTACAAAAATCAGAGTTCTCAGCACAGGCGTCTAATTCCAAAAATTGGAAGGCAACAAGCTGACAAACTGAAGTAACTGTTGTCCAATTTTGATATCTAAACTCAGATCTTGGGAGATTCAATTTTTTCAATCTGACACAAAATTGGGAAATGTTCTGGACTGGGCTGTGCTGATCTAAAGTGAATTGACAACCGTTACAAGAACAACTTAGCCACTCAACCTCCAAACAAGATCTATCACCCAAACACGACTTTCCAGTTCTTCTCCACACTCCATATCACACCAAAGCATGGTAAACATAATGAACAATAGCAGGATCTCATCTACACACCAGACTCAAGAGATCAATGATCAAGATCTTGAGAACAAGGCTTGGTTAGGACCTTGTGAATTCAATCAAGATTCGACCCACAATTCATGCATACACTCCACAATCAAAATTCTTACATCAATGAACTTCTAATTCACTGTTGATTCACATATATCTAACCCAAAAGCTATCTTAAAACAATTACAAAATAAATCCTAAAAAAATGTTAGCTATATTGGGTTCTCCAACGTGGCTCTAGAGGATGCACACATGAGTCTTGTAAAAATGACTATAAAGAGACAATATGCATACAAGCACAAATACCTCACAAGCTATGTCACAGGGATTCGGCTAGCAGGGTTCCGCACCCGCGTCGATGCGACTCGACGCGGGTGCGGGTGCGGCACCGGGTGTGGTCAACCCGATCCTGGGTGCGTTGACCGCACCCAGGATCATTTAGGTTTTTTGGATTTTTTTTTTAAAATTGCCCTATGAAATGGGCTGCGAATTTTTTTTTTAAAAAAATTCTGCTGACAGCAGCTGCTGCTCCTAATCCTTCTTTTTCGTAAAGGATTTTCTCTCTCCATAATAAATGATAGACAGCTGCTGACAGCAGCTGCTGCTCCTAATCCTTCTTTTTCGTAAAGGATTTTCTCTCTCCATAATAAATGATAATGATGGTGGTAGCCGTTGGCTATTAGTATTCACTGTTCTTCTAACGAGATGGGTGCGTGCAGCTGTATATAAAATGAAATTTGAAAAAACCCGCGTCGGGGGAACCCCCGACCCCCTTATATATATATTTTACATTTTTGCCCCTGCCGCACCCCCGCACCCGGTTTTTTTGGAAGTGCCGAATCCCCGCACCCGCACCTGCACCTGCACCCATGTGACATAGCTCACAAGAGAGGTGCACAAAGGCACTCAAATAACACGTGAACAAGTACACACAAAGGCGTAAGAAAAATAATCATGCAGAAGGGCATGAAAATGAAATATATTGAAAAGGAGAAAAGAGCTTGAGCTCACAAGCTTATTTACAACAAGGGGAAATACCCCTATTTATAAGAAACCAAAGGAGGCGTTGGAGGGGCCTCCAACATAGTCGTTGGACCCCCTCCAATGGTCACACATGTGACCGTTGGAGGGGCCCAACGACTATATTGGGCCCCCCAAGGTTTGACCAAAAGGAAAAAAGAAATAAAGAAAAAGAAAAAGAAAAAGAAAAAGAAAAAGAAAAAGAAATAAAAAATAAAAGTACAACATATTTCTATTGGAATATGCACAAAACAAAAAAGACAAAAATACCCTTGTCGGGTTTTACAAGAATTACAATATATATTTATATATATATAGAGAGATATATTTGCATATATACGTGGTATATATGCAAATGTATATATATATATATATATATATATATATATATATATATATATATATATATATATATATATATATATATATATATACGAGATTACATTTTAACACCCCCCCTCAAACTTACGGTGTGATGACCGCAAGTTTGCCTAAAAGAAAATTAAATCTGGGGGAGCAAAGTGCCTTGGTGAAGAAGTCTGCTAGTTGATATTCAGATGTCACATATGGAAGATCGATAACCTTCTTCAAATATTCTTCTCGAACATAATGACAGTCCATCTCTATGTGCTTTGTGCGCTCATGAAAGGTATGATTCTTGGCAATGTATATCACACTCTTATTGTCACAACATAGCTTTGTTGGTTCTTGAATATGAACTCCCATATCTTCTAGCAGACGCTGAATCCATACTATTTTCATGGTTGTAGATGCCATGACTCTATACTCAGCTTCGGTGGAGGACAAAAAGACCTTTTGTTGCTTCTTGCACCTTCAAGAGACCAACAATTTTTCTAAGAAAACACATAAACCAATGGTAGAGTGACGGTTATTGGGGTCACCTCCCCAATCAGAATCAATATAGGCAATTAATTTTAATTCAGAAGATAAAGACAAAAATACTCTCTTATTTGCAATTCCCTTTAATTATCTGATGATGCGAAGAACGACACTCATGTGAACCGTTGTAGGAGCATGCTGAAACTGACTGGCAATATAGATCGCATGTGACAAATCAGAACGAGTGATGCTAAGATACATCAGCGAGCCTACCAATTGTCTGTAAGGAGTAGGATCGGTAAGAGAACACCCGTCACCGATCTTCATTTTTGAGCCCACTATTTCAGGAGTTTCGCAAATTTTGTCATCTGAGATTCCTGACCTATCAATAATCTCACAAGCAAGTTTAGTTTGAGATAGAAAATAACGACGTTGGGAGTAAGCAACCTTAATTCCCATGAAATATGTCAGAAACCCTAAGTCTGACATTTCAAATTTCAAAGTCAAGACCGATTTGATATCATTGACTCATTTAACATCATCACCTGTTATTAACATATCATCAACATATAATAATAATATCAGAATACCTGCATCAAATTTTCTGATAAATAATGCAGTGTCTGTATAACAGGAAGATAATCCATTTTCTAACATAACATTATTAAATCTGTCATACCAGGCTTTCAGTGTCTGTTTCAAGCCATAGAGAGCTTTTCGAAGACGAAAAACTTTATTTTTAGGAACTTTCATACCTGGTGGAGAATCCATATAAACTTTTTTATTAAGATCACCATTTAAAATTGCACTTTTAACATTCATTTAAAAAATGTTTTATTTTTTAATAGACGCAATAGTGATGAGACATCTGACTGTAACCATTCGTGTTACGGGTGAAAATGTCTCTTCATAGTCAATTCTATATTCTTGACCATACCCTTTCGCGACTAAGCGAGCTTTATACCTCTCCAGAGATCCATCGCTCTTAGTCTTAACTTTAAACACCCAACGACAACCTATAGTTTTTTTTCCAAAAGGTAAAGTTTGAAATTCCCACGTGTTAGCTTTCCTAAGAGCTTTGAGTTCATTTTCCATAGCTTCTTGTCATTCAACACATTTTTTGGCTTCCTCGAAATTTCTTGGTTCAAAATAAGAATGAAGGGCACTAAGACAAGCTCTATTTCATCATCAACAGTGGAGCTAAGAGCTTATTGTGACTCAGACTTTGGAGGACCATCTAACGATAAATATTGAATATTAGGATTTTGTATTTTTTTTGGTGATTCTTTAATATCTTGGAAGAGCAAAAAGAAACAAAGAACAACATTATCTACCAAAGAGGCTGAGTATAGAGCTATGGATTAGGCTACTGTTGAGATAGTATGGTTGAGATGGCTACTTGAAGATATGGGAGTGAAGTTGGCTAATGGGACAAAATTATATTCTGACAACCAAAGTGCTATCCATATAAGCTAAGAATTCTGAGTTTCATGAGCGTACAATGCACATCGAAATTGATTGTCACTTTACTAGAAGAGCATACTTGGATGACATCATTTCCTTGTCCTATATTGGTTCTGCACAACAGATGAGATAACAGATTTCTTTACCAAAAGTTTGTCTACTTCCCTCTTTAAAACATTCCTTGCCAAACTCGGGATGATTGTTTTCACATCTTCTCGAGTTTGAGGGGGAGTGTTAGAATATTCATGTATTTATAATGTTGTAATAATAGAATCAATGTAGTATATGTTTTCATGGTCAAGTTAGTCCAGTTTTCATGTACAGGTCTATGTTATAACTATGCAAGTTAGTAAAGGCATTCAAGTCCAGAAAATTTGTAATGAGGGGGGTTGACCCCTTTATGAGTTGTATCTCTTTCGTTTTTGACCTAACGAGAAATGGTTTTCTTCTCTCCTTGCCTCTTGTGCTAATAAGCCCATCTTTGGTGAGAAAAAATGAACTTAATAATGAAAACCATAGATTACATTAATCATTATGAGCCTTGATGAACTAAACAAAAGGTTTTGTTGTCAAAAGTTTTATGGCATTACCATGCCAAGAAAAATATTCTTACATGTGAAACCAGTAAAATGAAGAAGAGTTTTGCTAAGTATTAGATACAAATTTGTGCAACTATGAGGTGAGACACCCTTATGTGTTCACATTATCTAACATGAACTTTATGATGTATAAGATATCAATTTCATGTTTGAAAAGTTCCATAGAGTAGTTGAAGAGTGAAAATCCAAGCAGTAGCTTTTTGGGAAAGATACTAGTTGTATATGTTACTGATTTTTTACCTCTGAATGCTCAAAAATACATTTTTTCCAGTCTCTTCGCTTATCAATTTTATATTTTCTGCATTATTTTCCCTGTTTTTTCCCTCCTGAAAATGTTTGGTGTAATGTCACGTATTTTCACACTTAGTTGAATTTGAGATTTTCGAAAATTTGGCTAAGTCTGGGAGAAAAATCGTTTAAACCTCAATTTTAGATTGATGTTTTTGAGTCTGGGATTGACCCAGGTCTCATCAACTAGGTCTAAACGAGCCAATCGAAGTGAGATAAAGAGTTTTGTTTTTTACTTTTAAATTCAACCGAAATTTAGGTTTTTTTGGGCAAAATTCAGAATTTGATATTTGTGTAATATATTGTTTGATGCATCTCGGAATTCTGAGCGCAACGATATTTTGTTTTCCTAAATTCGGGTTTCGGTTGGCCTGAAAATCATGTTTTTCTGAAAATTGAGCAGTTTGTCGAAATAGATCTGGAGTTGGATCGGATTGGATCCAATGCATAAGATCCGAATTATTTTGGAGTTGGATCTTATGTAAGACTCATTTTAATCTTGATTTAATCCAGATCTTGATCCATTTTCGTTTTGGGTATGAGTTTGGATCTTGGATCTGGATCCGGATCCAAATCCAAGCCCCATGATTTTTCCAGCTTTAAATTGAATATAAAGCTTTAGTTTGGGGTTCAATAAGGTTAGGAAGCTTCTGGGTTAATTTGGTTATTTTTGGGTACCTTTAGATAATTTTTAATTAATTAATAATTAATTAATTAAATAAATACATAATATTAATTTCAGATTTTTATTTTAGAGCTGAGTAGGACTCCTTAAAAGAGTCCTTATTCCAGCTTAAGGGAGGTTAGGAAAGTGTTTTAAAAGAATTGAAAGTTTTTGTTTTGAAAAGTCAACATTTGGTAATATTTTCAAAAAATTAGGAAACTAGAGGGAGGAGAGAGAGTTTCCATCTTTTTGGGAACTCTCTCAGAGAGGGCTGGAGAAGGAGGGGCGACCTCCCATATGGGGGCCTATAAAAAGACTTCAAAAAGAGAGAAAAGTGAAAGAGAGGAAAAAATGAAGGGGGAGAGAGAAAATAAGGAAAAAAGAGGTAAAAGGGGGAAGAAGAGGAAGATATTTGATCTTTTTTAGCCATCCAACCCTTGATCCACCATTATTTTTCTTCGATTCACGCAAAGGTACGAGTTTTTCTCTTGTCTCGGATGAGAAAAATAGCCTAAATAAGCTTTAGGCAATATTTTTATGGGGAACCATGGATTCTATCTTGATCTTTCATGGTTTAATCCATGAGAATCGATGTAGGAAGGTTAGATTATTTGAGATTTATATTCCTACGATTTTTCTGCATGTTTTTATGTTTTTCTCAAGGCTAGATTATGTGATATATATATATATATATATATATATATATATATATATATATATGTTTTTGCTTTGTATGGACACTTTGGACAGATCTGGACAGTTTTGTCCCATGCTTTTAGCAGGTAGATCTGGCCACCATGATGATGGGCAGATCTGGTCAGATTTGAGCCCCTGTCCATGCTGTCCGTTCTGAACAGATCTGTCCCCTGGACATGTGTATATTTATGGACAGGTGGAAATAAAAATGTGTATATTCAGTTAATGTGAAAATTTTGAATTTATGAAGGTTTTTGGTCCGGGACAGGACGGACAGCTGTCCAGTCCCAGCCTGAACAGTTGGCTGAGACAGGACAGTCTGCTGTCCAGTCCCAGATAACTGTCTAGATTGGTGCTGGACAACTGTTGATGTGAAAAATATTATAATACACACACGCACACGCACACACACATGCACATATATATATATATATATATATATATATATATATATATATATATATATATATATATATATATATATATATATATATATATGGCTCCAGCCGATTCAGTCGGCTGGATTGAATCTGGAACAGTCCAGTCCCAGCCCACTGGTCGGCTGGGGCTGGCACGCTGTCATAACAAAAAAAAATGTATATACATGTAAAAGTTTTTTTTTGTATAAAATCTTGATTTGCTAAAGCCCCAGCCAACCTACTGTTGGCTGGGCAACTGGCCCTAACAGGGCCCAGTCAACTGAGTTGGCTGGGCCGGGAGACTGACCCAGCCAACTGAGTCGGCTGAGTGGATTCAGCAGGCCCAGACCCAGCCGACTGGGTTGGCTGGGTCGGGTACCTTAAAAAATAAAAAAAAATAAAAAGGGTATGCTGCTGTTTTACAAAATTTTTATTTGTGGGGTCGCGATCTGGTCGAGACTTGGTCAGACACGGCCATGCGCTGGCAGCCATGTCAGGCCCAGCTGAATTGAATTCAGCTGGCCTGGGCTTGCCAGGTCTGCCTGGGCATGCCCAAGTGGGTTCGGCTGGCAGTTTTTGGAGTACATTATGTGTTCAAAAAAAGAAAAGGTTTTCCGGGATAAGCATGTTGTTTGGTTTTATAAATCTGAGTAGACCCGAATGAAGCCTTATGCATGCACAATCTTAAAGGAGTGTATGTCTGAATTTGTTGATTTATTTTTCAGCACCCTTATGTTAACCTATTTTTTCCTGCTGGTTTGCCTTACGGTTCGCCGAGCCGGGTTCAGCTGGACAAGTCCAGCTACCTGTTCAGCTTAGCCGGCTGGTTTTGCAGAGTAGGACTGCCAGGCCTTGATAGACCTGCCAGGCCCAGCAGGTAGGTTCAAAAAAAAATTTATTATAAGTTTTGGTGGCTGGCTGTCAGGCCAGCCAAGCCATGTCCGTCTGGGACAGTTGCATGAAAAAGAAACAGGGGAGAAACAATATAAACATATATTGTTAAATTAAAAATTTTATGATATTGAGTCATTTGTTCTAAAAAAAAAAGAGAAAATTTTATACATATATATATATATATATGTTAGTTCAGTTTCATATGGATATCCTGAATTTTTTTGGTGTATATATATACTCGTGTTTAATCACCCACTTGATTCCTTTTTAGCAACATATTTGATTAATGGTATGCATCCTGTCATACCTCTTTACCAGGTAATAAAATATATATAATCATGCAAAGCTTATTAGGTATACACCTATGTAATTAGTGGAACAAAAATGTTTATGGGCGCTGCCATGACTCAGTTAGCTACGTAATTGTTTTTTGTTGCCATCGTATAAGCTGTTTTCAATGCTTTAACTGAATGTTTTATGCTAAGTTAAAGTTTTAATATAAGGTTGGCTTCTTATGCTCTGCAAGGAATTGATACATGTTCATACGTAGGTCATTGCATGAGTGTTCACATAATTGATTAAAGTGTGTATTGCATGAAAGCATGCATATGATATGAACCTGTGAGTTGAAGCATGTATATGACAGGAATACTTGCATTAAATGAAACTATGCTATGAACATGAATATGTGTATTGATTTGGAAGCATGTTCTTAACCTGCATACATGTGCACTCATGCATATGCTTATGAAATTATTGTTTCATGCACATCTCAAAAATTTGCATATATGAATGCGCATTGAGAAACATTTAAAAAGGAATGCATAGTGGCATGATATTTATGATTTTTGCATATGAATGCATCGATGATCAAAATGGATCATCGGAGGGTCGTGTGAGCCTTGAACATGTGTTGCTCTTCGTTTTAGTTGCTCTATGCATTGCAAAAATCAAATGAGATATTATTGTTTTTATTGCACTGTTCTATGATGCGACGGGTTGTGGTCTCATGAAGAGCTTGGCATGATTTGTAAGCTTATGTTATTAATTCTGCATGTTGATTTGCAAATGTAAAAGAGATGAATTAATAACAAGATAAAAGAAAGTAAAGAACAATGTAATTTATGCTTCCTTGATGTCCTTTCTTTAGTGTGAGAATCTTGGATACAACGGTTTTGGGGAAATTGTGAGGATAATAAAACTCCGTGTGCGTTGTTGTTGCTCCTGAACCCGATATTGAGGTTTTTCTCCTAGTCACGGTTTTAGGGAGAGTCCGTCATTTTGCCTGGGGTGGTGTAGACACAACTGCTGTTTTGGTATACCAAGAAAATTGTCACTTGTGGATGCTGATGTCCCTGGTGTCCACGACATTAGATGTTGTTTTCTAATGTTCTGATGGATGATGTTGTTTCCTGATATCGGTCGAGGGCTAAGTTTGAAACTCATTAATAAAATACAACTTGTGTGTTAAGTTATTCCAGGAACCTAACTTGTAATAATCGAATATTTTATGCGAATTTTTATGCAATTAAGTAGAATTTATGCGTTTTGGGCCTAGGATCCATTACCAGTATCCATATAAGGTAGTGGATGATTTGGGTTTGGACCCACATTGGGGCCAATCAGCTCCAAAAAAAAATGGATCCATTACCCGACTCCATGTGGATCTGTCACTCACGGATGACCCAGATCCATGTAGTTCCGCCACGCATTGCCGACCCAGATCCACTATAATAGTGGACCCGGCATCGCGGTTCCGACCCGGGCTTTATTTTATAAAACACCCGAAAATAAGAATCGTGCCTAGGGCACGATTCTTGCAAAATTGAAAGGGGAGGGGGAGGTTACAGAGGGCGTAACCGACTCCACCTTTCGCTGAGGGAGAGCCTTCGCTCGATAAAAGGGAAGGGAGAGGGTCTCGCCCTCTTTCTCTCACGCTCTGTTTCTCTCGTTCCACCTCTCTCGGCTCCCTCACAGTGGAGCAATCGATGCCGGCGACATCGCCAACCGCGACAACCACATCTCCTCACCGAACCGACATCGCAACTGTGGAAACAGCAGGCCGACCATCGACAGCAGCCTCCCGATCACGCCCTTCACTGCGGCAGGAGCAACCGGAGTCGGCCGACCATCGTCTTGCGATAGCTGTCTCCGATCGTCGAAAAAAAAGCACCAGAAAAGGTAGGATTTCTGCACTTTTCTTGTTTGGGGTTGATTGTATCTCGTGTGTGTTGTGGGTCGGTCAAGAAAGCACACCTATTGCATGCTCAGTCGTTCTTGATAGGGTTCTTGGTTGCCAGGAAGCAGAAGACACTAGATGAGTTGGGGGTTTCATATTCTAGAGTATGATAAACCTGGGTTTGGAGAAAGGGTTCGATTTTTGGTGTTGGGAGACCAGAATCGGGGTTTTCTGGGGTGATGACAGCGATTTGGGGGTTTCTGACTCTTGGTGTCGGATAACCCCAGATTTGGGGATTTCGGGCCGGTAACCAAGGGGGGCTCCCTGGGGGTTGTTAGGAGCTCTTAGTGCAAGTCTCTTTGTGGTGGGACGTTGTAGGTTCAAACCCCATTGGTGCTTTGAATAATAACTGGTGGAGGTCTGCCTAAACCCAGCCGGTAGTTGGGTAAGGATATTAAGCCTTTCATTATATACAGAAAAAATGGTTATGCATAAAATTTCAATTTTTGCAATTGTATGGGTTCTGTGATATTCAGTTTATCCGATTAAATTATGTTAGTTGTCTATGCAAACCCTGTGTTGTTGTGATACACATGAAAAAAAAATCAAGGGGCTATACTGTATCTGTATATGTCCAGTGATGCCCATTCTATCTGGTGTAATTCTATTAGTTGTATGTTGATCATATTTGTTTCTTGATCAGATTGGTTTTTCTTGATCAAACCCTGTTTCTTGATGAACTGCATGGGCAAATTCCACATCTGATTTTAATCTTTAAGCAAATTTGTATATGTTTTATTGCTTATCTAATCTTGTTTGAGAATAAAAAGCTACATTATTAAGCCTACTTTTTTTTATTGATGAGTTGTGTGGATGCAAAATGTTTGATAATGTAATCGACACCCTTAAAACTATACATGATGGTTTTGAATCTTTTATTATTTTTGGATTAGCAAGAGATGGCGACTTCATGTTAAAACAAAAAAAGTATCCTTAAGATCAGTGTTATTTTTCTTATATACCCTATTAGCAGTTAATTCTAATAGTGGACATTAGCTGTATGTAAGAGATTATTTCAGTTCATGAATGACCCTGAATATTGGCACATTTGGAGCTGTTATCAGATCTCATCTTATTTTGGTTGTGACTGATTATTGAATCTGGCTGAAGAAGTAACATGTTATCTGTTTTCTTTAAAAATTAGTTCGATTAGATACTGCACTCTTATGCATAAAATGTTATATTTCTTTTAAATTCCACCGAGGTGTGCTTCTGAACTGATTCTGTGTTTAATTGCATTCTATATTGAACAATTGTTAGCAAAAAGATAGTTTACCACACATTTCGGGATAACTTAATTGCTATTTTTGAAAAGATATTTAGCTGGAAACAAATCGGTTAGAACAAAATCTTAAGTTATATGATACTTTTGTTAACAGAGCAACTGGGTCATATTTATCAGATAGATAACTATGATGAGTACTTATGTTTAGTATATGGGGAGCAATGGGTATAACATATGACAAGAAAATTTTGAGAGTTAGTTGGATGTTTAGCTAGGAGGATAGCGGGTTCGGGATTGGTAAGCATATGCAGAAACTCATCCTTCTGTCGGATGTATATGAAAAATGTTATCTTAGCCTTTCAATATACTGATTGTGCAATCATGAAGGTGATCATGGTTCAGTTATTAACATTTTTATTTGAGCATGTATGCTTGATGTGGATATGAAATTTTGCATGTACACTCCCACACTCAAAAGAGATATGCATTGGTTAATACCTATATATGATGTAGGTGACAGGTGTAACAGGTGAGGTATTTGATGTCTAATAATATGTCATGGCAAAGTTTTGATATAGGCGCATACATGATATGAATGTGTGCAGCCCTGAAGTTTCAATTGCTGAATTTGGGTTATGTTCATGTGTGTGGATGTTAACACATGAAAATGTTTCCTGTACCTATATTGATGGGACATGTTTATTTATCGTGCATTTATGGATTTGTTTTGAGTATATGTGCATACACGAAATCGATGTGTGTTTAGCATGTAAAATCAGGTATAAATGTTCTTATGTGCTTATGGATGATGGATGAATGCATGTGTGTTAAGTGATTACATGAAAGCACTTATACATGGATGGTGAACACATGCATGTGACTATGGAAGCTCATGCACATTGTTAAAATGGTACGAATGAATGTGCATTTGGAATCATGTTGGTATTATTGGATACATTGCAAGTTGTTATGATTTTTGCATACGATGCATCAATGGTCTAGATGAATCATCACAGGCCTGGAGAGCCTTGAGCTTGGGTTTGCTTTTTCTTTAATTGTTTAAATGCATCGCAAAAATCATACTTTATATTATTGTTCTATATTGCACTGTTCGATGTGTTTCAACAGGCTGGAGTCTCGTGATGATTCTCGCAGGGATTGATGCGAGCTTTTGCCTTGTTTTTGCAAGTGGAACTGCAAAACTCAATAATTGGCTCTTAATAAAAAAATAATGAATAAGAACAATGTAATATACGTTCTGGGATATCTCATCTGGAGTATGAGAATCTTAGAGATTCGGTCTTGAGGAGACTGTGAGGATACAAAAACTCCGTGTGCTGTAATTTGTCCCCTGAACCCGATATTGAGGTTCTTTCTCCTGGCCACGGTTTTAGGGAGAGTCCGCCACTTTACTCGGGAGTGGTGTGTTGGTCACAGCTGTGAGTTTGTTTTGGTACCAAGGAAGTGGCACTTGTGGGCGTGGGTGTCCCTTGTGTCCCCGACATTAGATATGGAGGTCTAATGTTCCGATGGATGGTGCTGTTTCCTAATATCGGTCGAGGGCTAAGTTGGAACCCAGTAATAAAATACAAATTGTGTGTTAAGGTACCCTGGGAACCTACTTGACCTCGGGGTTTATACCCGTTTGGTGTATCCGCGGGCAACGGTAATTAAAAAGAGAAACTTAAATTATATGCATTTAATAGGGCATGCATATGGAAAAAGAAACTTAAGGAAAGATAATAAGAGGATCCATGCATTACACATAAGTCATGCATTTTCCTGTTATGCATTAGAACATGCATACATTATCGGTTTTCCTTAATTGTTATATCTTTGGTGGATGCGTGATGTTTAACTTTCAATGTATGTTAATTGTCTTGTTGTACTAAAATTGTGCATCATGGTATGGTTTAATGTTTCTTTATACATAATGGATGTACCTGGTGGTGTGAATACGTACCTGAATTATGAATTGTCATAATTGCATTTCTTTGAATAATTGTGTGGATTCATATTGTGGTGGTGGGATATATATATATATATATATAAATACTGCTATTAATGTTACCTATCAGTTAACTTCTGATAAATTGTTGACTATCATAGTATACACCATTGTTTATTTTTGGCATATACTGAACATCATACTTGACACACCCATATCACATACTGGATTCATGATGTACCACATTAAAAGTTACGGATTTCCTATAAATTTCAGGTGAACAATTGGAGTTAGGAGCGGATGCGGGATGTGGCCTCGATCGAGATTTTGGATTTACTGTTCCAAGAATAGTGTGAGGACTCTGATTTTAATTTTCATTGATCTTGAAATGAAAAAAATGTTTTGGTCTTGCTCCACTTGTAATGTTCTGGAATGCTTAGCCCTATGGTATGATTGGTTTCCGCTGTATAAAAAAAAATTTCTCAAAAATCTGGGTTAAGATTTCGGGGCGTTACATAACTTGACCTTGAGGATTTTACCCGTTTTATGTATCCGCGGGCAATGATAATTAGAAAGAGGAACTTAAATGTGTGTGCATCCTAATAGGGACATGCATAAGAAAGAAAATTTGATTGCAGATAATAAATTATGCATGCGTTGCATTGAAATCATGTGCATTCCTGCTATGCATTAGATCATGCATATTTACTTGTTTTCCTTAATTGTGATATATTGATGAATGCATGATATTGTTTCTTAATGCATGTTAAATGTCTTTAATACTTAAATTGTGATCCTTGTTATTAAATGTTCCCTCATGCTTAATAAATGTTCCTATTGCATGAATGAATAATTGAATTATGAATGCGTTACATTTATGTCCCTCTAAAATAGTTGACCTGTATACAGAATTCTTTGGATTCTGACACTCTACTTTTTGTATTTTTCGCAGCCTCAGATGCCTAGTGGGGTGACATGCTTCTGAGAAGAGTCACGAGAGGACCACACGACTACATGACAGATTCTTTGGACGACATGGCTCTTTCTTGCTGCTTTTCTTTTGCTTTCTTTAATTTTAATTAATTATGTTTCAGGCTCTATACGTTTGAATAAATAAAGTCTGGTTTGATTTTGGTTTGGTATGAAAGATGAGTATAAGATCCCTTGTGGTGGTGGTTGTGTTTAACTATAAAGGCCCCGGGTCTCTGGGATTGTTTCCGCACTTGTTTTAAAAAAAATGCATTTTCGAAGGGTACGAGTTGGGGTCGTTACATTTGGTGAGGGTGAAAATGTGATTGTTTCATGTGTGGTTGTATGACTTGATCTGGGTTGTGCTTTCTTATTTTGTATTGTCTCTCCTTGAATGGGTGTGCTTTGTCTTCTGCCTATGTCATTTTTATTATTTTGAATGTTAGATGCTATGTCACACGGACTCTTCTAACAGGTTACCACACCCACGTCGCACCCGCACCTAGGCGGGTGCGACACTTGGACACAACTTCCTTTGTGTTAGGTGAAATCAACCACACTGAGGTCCATTTCTATCCAAAAGTAGATTCAGTTAACCCTAATCAAGTCCATTTTTATCTATATATATATATACTCCATGCACCCAAGTTTTTTTAAAGTGCCGCATCGCTACATCCGCACATGTACCCGCATCCGCGTCCGCACCCGCACCTATGTGACATAGGTTAGATGTCACAGCTGTCGATTGTGTATTGCTGCAGTTTCCAAATTATTCTATGTATGGTTTTTATGCAAGCCTTTTGTTACACAAACAATCTCTTGCCAATTGTTGTACTTGTTGGTTCCCTTTGGGTTTCTGATATATATATATATATATATATATATATATATATATATATAGACAACTTATTGAGAGAGGAACAAAGATTTGCATATGGTTTTTATTTATTTGGAGAAGGCATATGGTAGAGTACTTAGCGATGTTCTCTGGTGGACAATGACGAAGAAAGTTGTTTCTCTCAAGTACATTAGTATAATTAAAGATATGTACGAAGGAGTAGTAACCAATGTCCGCACTTGTGGAGGGGTGACAACCAATTTTATAATACCTGTAAAAATTCGATGGGTAGTTTTATTCATATTGGACCCGGGATTCGTTACTTGGATCCAAAAAAAGGGAATATACCTATATATGAGTGTTAAAACTATATATAATAACAATATTTAATAAAGAAATAAATAAAATTATTTTGGGTTTGATTCACAGTTGGAACCATTTGGATCCAACCTGTGGATCCACCTTTATAACATGATCGGATCCACATTTAAAACCGAATCCGGATCCACGTTAGGCTGGATCCAACACTATAAAGCCGACCCAGATCCACGTTAGAGTGGATCCGGCATTGCGGGTCACGGTTCGGACCCGAAACCGGGCTTTGTTTTATAAAACACCCGAAAACAAGAATCGTGCCTAGGGCACGATTCTTGCAAGTTTGAAAGGGGAGGGGGAGGTTACAGCAAGCGTAACCGACTCCACCTTTCGCGGAGGAAGGGCCTTCGTTTGATAAAGGGGAAGGGAGAGGGTCTCGCCCTCTTTCTCTCACGCTCTCTCATCTCTCTCTCGTCTCCCTCTGCGCAAGCCATCGACGCTGCCCTGGAGTTCGTTGGAGCCTCTCTCGCCGGCACCCTCGCTACGTGTAACTGGATCGACGCCGCATGTAAAAACCACAAAAAAAATTATTGTTTTGGACCCGGGTAGGGTCGGGTCCGGACCCGACGCGCGCCCCTTTTCTTTAGGGTTTTAAAATAACCCGACTCAGGATCCCGAGCGCCGCAACACCCCCCTTTCTCCCCCTTAGTTTTCAGGTGGGTTAGGGAAACCCACCGGGGTTTCCCCTTTCATCGCCCCCGTGAAGCTTTTAAAAGCTCTGCAGGAGGGCAAAGGGAGGCACAACCCTTCGCCCCACTGTGCCGCCTCCTCCTTCTCTGCGCTCGTTGCCGCTGCCGTCGCTGCGCCTCGCCGCCCACGCCGGCCACCGCCTCCCAGGTACGCCGTCCTCCCTCTTCTCTTCCTCACCCCTCTCTGTCACCTCGCAGGAAGGTTGGCAGGCGGCTCACAGCCCCCGCAGCGGCCTCCCACCACCCCCCTGTGCCCATCAGGGCCCCGACAGGTGGCCTACGCGGCCCCTGTCGTTCCCTTTTCCCTTTGGGATTCGCCGGAGTGCCGGCAGGGGACCTATGGCCCCTGCGACACCCCCTTTCTCTGCCACCTTCGTGCTGTCAGCAGGGGCCCCGCCCCTGCCGTCTCGTGGCCATCGGCAGGGGCTGGCCCCCCCTGTCGTCTGGTGCTTTCGGCAGGGGCTGCCCCCCCTGCCGCTTCGAGGCCGTCGGCAGGGGCTGGCCCCCCTGCCGTCCTGTGTTGTTGGCAGGGGCTCAGCCCCTGCCACTTCGTGCTGTCGGCAGGGGCTGGCCCCCCTGCCGTCCTGTGTTGTCGGTAGGGGCTCAGCCCCTGCCACTTCGTGCTGTCGGCAGGGGGCTCAGCCTCTGCCACTTCGTGGCCGTCGGCAGGGGTTGTTCCCTTTGTCGTCCTGTGTTGTCGGCAGGGGCTCAGCCGTTGCCACTTCGTGCTTTCGGCAGGGGGCTCAGCCCCTGCCACTTCGTGGCCGTCGACAGGGGCTGGCCCCCTCTGCCGTCTCGTTGCTGTCGGCAGGCAGGGGCTTGTCCCCTGTCGCTTGTCTGTTTTCGGCCAGCAGGGGCACACCCCTGCTGCCTCTCTCTTTTCCGATCGATAGGCCGGTTTTCTATTTCTCCGCATGATGATTAGAGTAGCGCTGAATTCTCATACTTTTGCAGACATCGTATTGAACCCCGTTCTGGCTCCGCGGCCTGAGCCTCGTATTATCTACATGCGTAGACGCACGCAACTGCACAACATCCCGAGGTAGGGGAAAGTCGCACGAAGGGTTTGTAAGAATGAAATAAAATTATAAGGATTCTGTGATAGAATAGTTTATTTGGCATGCATTCTCACTCGTAGAATTTCCTAACTAGTGATTGTCTGTGTTGTGTTTCTGTATCCGTATTCTTTTGAAATTACATGCTTATTGTGAGCTCTACGAGTAAACTTATTGCTAGAAAGACCTTATTACTGTATTTTCGCCCTGCTCACTGTTATAAGTTACTATAGATGCCTTATTGGTTATTGCCTGATGAATCTTGTATGCGACTTCTTGATTCTTAGTATTCGAGCATGCCAAGTATAATACAGACATTTATAAAACCTTGTGATGGGTTATCTATCGAGAACCCACAAATTTACTTTCGTAATTAGACCTGAAGACAAGTATGATACAAATAGTACGGGAGGTCATTGAGTACCTCGAAGTGATTAAGTAACTCCTTATTGATATCCATGAGATAATACCGGCCTCCACAGGCCCGTTTGCTCATAGAGCAATACATGTCATGTATGAAGCAAAAGAATCATAAAACATTATGTTGCCCTCTCATCGTAGTTGTACCTCTAGGAAGGTACGATCGTACTTTTGGACAAGTACGTCCCATGTGGGTTACGATGGTGGGATAATGAAGTTGTAGCAACCTCGATGCGTGCATTTAGCACAATGCTGAGATCACATAAATGGTGACCATTCGCCTTCACAGGCAAGATGCTCGAGTGGGTCTAATAGACCAGAGCATGTACGATGGGGCGGCGGTTAAGAAACCCCCGTCGTACCCATTCGACCTTCATGGTTCATCAAGGGAGAGGATGGATGGTACAAAAACTCCAATGGACAGGTTGTTAACAACCACCCCACGGGCAAAAGACTCGGTTTTTTCCAGTCATCGGAGTTAGGGGAATTGGGATTACCATAAATTATCCTAGGTGGTAACTCCTAGGTACTTATGCAGAAGTTGGATGCATCCATGGGCCACGAATGCCTTTGGGGATTTACTCTCTTAGGCCACGAATGCCTTTGGGGATTTACTCTCTTGGTCACTGACCGTCCCCTTAGGAGCGGACTCAGTCAGCCATCCGGGTTAATGAAAACACCTGACATAATAAACCCCCAGATCGGTCTCGGTTGTTTCTACGTTTCGCGTCTGTGCGTACCCACAGGCCAGTTAATATCAGAACTTAAAGAATATCTTTTAAATAGTTGTAGATGATTGAGAGTCACACTCTGTGTATTACTTCAAACAATAGCTCTTTGCATGTGTTACACTTGTTAGAATACATTACAATTGTATTTGTTGTTTTAATATAATAAATTGTTTCTCTCATGAATGTCCTGTTTTATTTTCATTCTACTTATCTGTTCGTGCACCTACTGGTTTGCTATGAAACTGACCCATTTCATGGGCAGGTGAGGAGTAGGACTTCACTGGCGGCCGATGGCGTGGTGCAACATGGATCAAGATTTATCTTCTTTCTGCTGGCGGCTTGGCTCTGAGTCTTTTTGGAGTCTTCTTTAGATTTATTGAACTTTGGAACAAAATGCTCATTTTGTAATAAACTGCAGATTTTTAATCTATTGCCTTATTTCTTAAATTCCTTTAAGTTGTACATGTGAATGATGGTTTGTCAGCTAACGTACCCAGGATTGTTGACTTGTGCTCCTTTCTAAATATCTTCCGCTGTCGTTTTTAAAAGTTAAAACTTTAAATCTTTGAAAGGTTTTTCGATAAAGTTTTCGAAATCACAAGTCGAAATTTTGGGGCGTTACAACTTGGTATCAAAGTCAGATCAGAAAGAGGTGAATCTTGACTATTGAGCATCCCATCGCGCTGTAAGTAAGTCTTTGATATTTTATAGCATGTTTAGACTAAATTATATTCTTGTTTTATTCGTAATACCATCAGATAGATAGATCCGTTTACTGGTTCTAGCGGTAGTCGCGGTAGAGGCACGCGTAGAGTACGTGGCCGTTTCGTAAGGGAGAGGGGCGGACATGGGATGTTCGAGGCTGGTTACTGGGCTAACCGCCCTCCTCTACCCGTTTTTACGGATGAGCAAGGCTTCCCACTACCGATCGTCTACCAAATACCCTTGGCAGCAACGTGGGCTGAGGTGTATGCTCGAGAAGGTGGTTTCGCGCCTTCACACGTTCGGGTGCACCATCAGACACCACATGAGTCATCGGGAGATTTTGTTCCCCCTGAGTTAGCAGATGCGTGTGTTTTCTGTGGAGAATCAGGGCACACCATGGATGTTTGCGTCCACAAGGTCGAGCATGACGGCAAGATCGCAATTTCGACTGCAGGCGAGCAACCGCCACCTCCAGCAGTCTCAGTGGGCAGTGTATCGCCCACATACACACTTGCGACAGATTCTTCAAGTTATAGTCTTGGCTCACCGGATTATACTCCGGCGACTCCCCTCTACGGACAGGAGACCTCCTACGGGGAGCCACTTCCCTTCACCCCTAAGCGCAGATTCAGGCGCACAAGCAATAGAAGGGAATATCTTAGGAAGTACTCTAACCGTCCCTAAGGGGAGGTAGCACCTACCCAGTTTTGTTGGAGTCTGTGAACTCATTTATATTTACATAGTGCAACTTTTGCTTGTGTACCAGCACGACTGGATTCAAAATAAATGACTTTCGTAATAAAATTCTATATTTTTGCCTTTGCTCCTATACTTATGTCTTCCCGTGCTTCTTTAGTATTTTTGACTCTTAACCTTGGTTGCTTTTTAAGGATGACGGGAAACTCAAGCAACTGCATGGCTGATGAGTTGCGTGAGCAGAGGGGATTCATGATGGATACCCTCAACTCCTTGGCAGAGGCGATTCGTAACCAGGGTCGTCCCCAGCAGGATCTCCGTTCTCTTGTTGGGAATGCAACTACCGCCACGTATGAAAAATTTCTGAAGCTTGACCCTCCTACCTTCTCTGGCAAGGTTGACCCTGACTTGGCGGAGAGTTGGGTCAAAGAGGTGGAACGGGTGTTCAAGTGTTGTCCGTCCCTGACAATAAGAAGACGATGTTTAGGTCCTTTCGATTAAAGGACGACACTCGCGAGTGGTGGGACACTACCCGGAAGGTGCAGTTTCCAGGCGCGGAGGTGATTCCTTGGGAGGCCTTCCGGAGGGTTTTTCTTGGAAACTATTTTCCTCCTCATGCGAGGGAAAAGAAGAAGGTGTAATTTCTGGAGCTGTGCCAAGGCAGCTTAAGTTTGAACGAATATGTCGCCAAATTTCAATGGTTGGAGCACTACTGTCCTCACCTATTCGAGGATGATCATGAGCGGGCTGGGAAATTCATTCGCGGACTGAAGGAAGGACTCAGGCATAGGGTTCTCACCAGCATGCCCGCGACTTTTTCTTCGGCGGTAGCAGCAACCACTCTACTGAATGAGGATTGGGAGCATTCAAAAAGTGTGCAAGCCAAAAAGTCACCCGCGTCAGGTGGTGATCAGAAGAAGACCTATTCCGGTGGCCCAGGGCAGCGGCCACCATTACCAGTGAAGACTGAGGGAGGGAAGAAGCAGTTCCCTCCGGCAAAGCGCCAACGACAGCAGGGCCATCCACCGCCCAGACAGCCGTCAGGAGATAACTGCCCCAGGTGCAAGAGGCCTCACGTAGGACAACCTTGTCCGCGGGACACTGGCATATGCCTGTACTGTGGCAAGATGGGCCATTTCATACGCGACTGCTGGAAGAAAGCAGCTGATGACCTTAAGCGAACCGGCAACGTACCTCAGCCTCCTCGACCACCTCATCAGCAGCAACATCGAGCACAACCAAGCAGTGGCAGGGAGCCAGGTCGAGTTTATGTAGCCACGGTCGATCAATTAACAAAAGGGGATCTCGTTCAAGGTACCATTCTTGTTGCTGATCAAGCAGCTTTTGCACTCTTTGATTGTGGTGCTACGCAGTCGTTTGTTTAAAAAAAAATCGTAAAACAATTGCATATAACTGTAAAACCACTTGACAATGCTTTGGACGTGTATAACCCGGTTGGGAAGAACACAGTTTGCACCACTTACATACCTGTATTAGACGTAGTTGTGGCAGAGCGGCACTTGCCTGCTTGTGCTATCTTGCTTGAGATGACAGAATTTGACGTCATCCTAGGCATGGATTTGTTGCACAAGTATCATGCCAAGATATTTTTTCGTGATGGCAAGATCGTTTTATCACCTCCAGGCTCTTCGAGAGTAGAATTCAGAATCCCCAGACCTGTTCGAGCAAGCCGGATGATCTCAGCGCTTAAGGCACAGAACTTCTTGCGGAAGGGATGCACTGCCTTTTTGGTTAGTGTTATCCAATCAGATCCAATGCCCATTCTCATCAGTGAGCTGGATGTTCGCGATTATCCCGACGTTTTTCCTAAAGAGTTGTCGGGACTTCCACCGTCTCGTGAGGTAGAATTCAATATTGAATTGCTACCAGGTACGACGCCGATCTCTAAAGCACCCTACATAATGGCGCCAGCTGAGCTTGAGGAGCTGAAAAAGCAGTTGCAGGAGTTGTTGGAGCAGGGATTCATTCGCCCCAGCGTTTCTCCTTGGGGAGCTCCTGTGCTCTTCGTGAAGAAGAAGGACGGGACTTTGCGTCTGTGCATTGACTATCGAATGCTCGACCAGGCCACAATAAAAAACAAGTACCCTTTGCCGCGTATCGAAGACTTGTTCGATCAGTTGCAGAAGGCTAAGGTTTTCTCGAAAATCGATCTTATGTCTGGATACCATCAACTCAGAATTAAGAATAAGGATATTCCTAAGACGACCTTTCGGACGAGATACGGTCATTACGAGTTCACAGTCATGCCGTTCGGACTGACCAATGCTCCAACAGCTTTCATGGACTTAATGAATAGGGTGTTCAAGCCATTTTTGGACACCTTCGTAATCGTGTTCATCGACGACATTTTGGTGTACTCAGAAAGTCGAGAGCAACATCGGGAACACCTAATCACCGTGTTGGAGACCTTGCGAAAGGAACGTTTGTATGCCAAGTTCTCTAAATGTGAATTCTGGCTCGAGGAAGTCATGTTTTTGGGACACGTTATTTCTAAGGAAGGAGTGTTCGTGGACCCTGCAAAGGTTGAGGCTGTACTTAGTTGGCAGCAACCAAAGAACGCACGTGATATCAGAAGTTTTCTTGGACTAGCGGGTTACTACAGAAGATTCATTCAGGATTTTTCGAAAATTGTGTTACCCCTGACGAAGTTGCTGAAGAAAGAGGCTAAATTCTTATGGGACGAGAAGTGCGAGGCGAGTTTTCAGTTATTGAAGGAGCGACTTACCAGTGCTCCTATTTTGACCTTACCTTCTGGTAAAGGCGGATTCGTGATTTATATTGATGCCTCTGGGTCAGGCCTAGGAGCCGTAATGATGCAGAATGGGAAAGTGATCGCATACGCCTCTCAACAACTTAAAATTCACGAGAATAACTACCCAACTCACGATTTAGAGTTAGCTGCGGTGGTGTTCGCACTGAAGATTTGGCGACATTACTTGTATGGGGAGCAGTTTGAAGCATTCACTGATCATAAGAGCCTTAAGTATCTATTTTCGCAGAAAGAATTGAACATGAGACAACGGCGTTGGCTGGAATTCCTCAAGGATTACGACTTCACCCTCTTGTACCACCCAGGAAAGGCGAACGTCGTGGCTGACGCCCTCAGCCGCAAAGCACCGGAAGTTTCGATTAATGCTTTATTTGCTGGATGGAGGTTGGTCGAAGACCTAGCCTCATGGGAACTTTTCACGATCACTCAAGGTTCAATCGGCTTATCCCACCTTGTTGCTCAGCCTGAGCTAATAGCGAGGATCATCAATGGGCAGAAAACAGATGCACGCTACGAGAAGTTGAAGGCTCAAGCGATACTAGCATATACACCTTTTCGTCTGAAGGAAGATGGAAGTATATGGTTGAAGGAGCGCCTTTGGGTTCCTGACGACCCGGTCATTCGAAATGAAATTCTTGCGGAAGCCCACAAGTCTAGATACACCATTCACTCTGGCGGCACAAAGATGTTCAAGGACCTACAACGCAGTTATTGGTGGAACGGTATGAAGCGAGACGTGGCTGAGTATGTCTCAAAGTGTTTAACGTGTCAGCAAATCAAGATCGAGCACCAGAGACCCGGTGGGGTCATACAACAGATAGATATCCCTCTATGGAAGTGGGAAGATGTCACCATGGACTTCATAGTCGGTCTAGCGAGGACGCGGAGGAAGCATGACGCGATTTGGGTGATCGTCGATAGACTCACCAAGTCTGCTCACTTCCTACCTATCCGTCTCAAACAATCGTTGGATAGTCTTGTTGATCTCTATGTTAGAGAGATTGTGAGATTGCACGGTGTTCCAGTCTCGATTATCTCCGATCGTGATCCTAGATTCACTTCAAGGTTTTGGGGGCAACTTCAGTTGGCTTTGGGCACAAAGCTGAAGTTTAGTACTGCGTTTCACCCTCAGAATGACGGGCAGTCGGAACGTACGATTCAGACCTTAGAAGACATGCTTCGAGCCTGTATGATGGACTGGAAGGGAGAGTGGGATTCCCACATCAGTTTGGCGGAATTCGCGTATAACAACAGCTATCATGCGAGCATCGGGATGGCCCCATACGAAGCTTTGTATGGGAGGCCATGTTGATCACCTGTTTACTGGGACGAGGTTGGCGAACGAAGATTGGAAGCACCTATAGTTTTGCAACACTACACTCAACAAGTGCAAATGATTCAGAAACGACTCCGTACCGCTCAGAGTCGGCAGAAAAGCTATGCAGATAGACGCCGACGAGAGCTTACCTTCGATATTGGTGAGATGGTTTTTGTTAAGGTATTTCCGACAAAGAGCGTATTTTTCTTTGTAAAGGTTCGGTGGCAACATCATGGAATTGACGAATGTACTTGGGAACCTGAGAGCGATATCAGAGAAAAATATCCTGACCTGTATTTTGATTCTTCAAGGCAATAAATATTTCGCGGACGAAATTCTTTTAAGAGGGGTAGGATGTAAAAACAACAAAAAAAAATTATTGTTTTGGACCCGGGTCGGGTCGGGTCCGGACCCGACCCGAGCCCCTTTTCTTTAGGGTTTTAAAATAACCCGACTCAGGATCCCGAGCGCCGCAACACCCCCATTTCTCTCCCTTCGTTTGCGGGTGGGTTAGGGAAACCCACCGGGGTTTCCACTTTCATCCCCCCCTGAAGCTTTTAAAAGCTCTGTAGGAGGGCAAAGGGAGGCACAACCCTTCGCCACCTGTGCCGCCTCCTCCTCTGCGCTCGCTGCCGACGCCGGCCACCGCCTCCCACTGCCTCCCAGGTACGCCGTCCTCCCTCTTCTCCTCCCTCTTCTCTTCCTCACCCCCTCTCTGTCACCTCGCCGGGAGGTCGGCAGGCGGCTCACAGCCCCCGCCGCGGCCTCCCACCACCACCCTGTGCCCATCGGGGCCCCGACAGGTGGCCTACGCGGCCCCTGTCGTTCCCTTCTCCCTCTGGGATTCGCCGGAGTGCCGACAGGGGACCTATGGCCCCTGCGACACCCCCCTTTCTCTGCCACCTTCGTGCTGTCGGCAGGGCCCCCGCCCCTGCCGTCTCGTGGCCATCGGCAGGGGCTGCCCCCTCTGCCGTCTGGTGCTTTCGGCAGGGGCTGGCCCCCCCTGCCGCTTCGAGGCCGTCGGCAGGGGCTGGCCCCCCTGCCGTCCTGTGTTGTTGGCAGGGGCTCAGCCCCTGCCACTTCGTGGCCGTCGGCAGGGGCTGCCCCCCCCTGCCGTCCTGTGTTGTCGGCAGGGGGCTCAGCCCCTCCCACTTCGTGTTGTCGGCAGGGGGCTCAGCCCCTGCCACTTCGTGGTCGTCGGTAGGGGCTGGCCCCCCCTGTCGTCCTGTGTTGTCGGCAGGGGCTCATCCCCTGCCACTTCGTGTTGTCAGCAGGGGGCTCAGCCCCCTGCCACTTCGTGGCCGTCGGCAGGGGCTGCCCCCTCTTCCGTCCTGTGTTGTCGGCAGGGGCTCAGCCCCTGCCACTTCGTTGTTGTCGGCAGGGGCTGCCCCCCCCTGCCGTCTAGTTGCTGTCGGCAGGGGCTCAGCCCCTGCTGCTTCGTTGCTGTCGGCAGGCAGGGGCTTGTCCCCTGTCGCTTGTCTGTTTTCGGCTAGTAGGGGCACACCCCTGCTGCCTCTCTCTTTTCCGATCGACAGACCGGTTTTCTATTTCTCCGCATGATGATTAGAGTAGCGCTGAATTCTCATACTTTTGCAGACATCGTATCGAACCCCGCTCTTGCTCCGCGGCTTGAGCCTCGTATCATCTACACGCGTAGACGCATGCAACTGCACGACATCCCGAGGTAGGGGAAAGTCGCACGAAGGGTTTGTAAGAATGAAATAAAATTATAAGGATTCTGTGATAGAATAATATATTTGGCATGCATTCTCACTCGTAGAATTTCCTAACTAGTGATTGTCTGTGTTGTGTTTCTACATCCGTATTCTTGTGAAATTACATGCTTGTTGTGAGCTCTACGAGTAGACTCATTGCTAGAAAGACCTTATTACTGTATTTTCGCCCTGCTCACTATAGATGCCTTATTGGTTATTGCCTGATGAATCTTGTATGCGACTTCTTGATTCTTAGTATTCGAACATGCCAAGTATAATACAGACATTTATAAAACCTTGTGATGGGTTATCTATCGAGAACCCACAAATTTACTTTCGTAATTAGACCTGAAGACAAGTATGATACAAATAGTACGGGAGGTCATTGAGTACCTCGAAGTGATTAAGTAACTCCTTATTGATATCCATGAGATAATACCGGCCTCCACAGGCCCGTTTGCTCAAAGAGCAATACATGTCATGTATGAACCAAAAGAATCATAAAACATTATGTTGCCCTCTCATCGTAGTTGTACCTCTAGGAAGGTACGATCGTACTTTTGGACAAGTATGTCCCATGTGGGTTACGATGGTGGGATGATGAGGTTGTAGCAACCTCGATGTGTGCATTTAGCACAATGCTGAGATCACATAAATGGTGACCATTCGCCTTCACAGGCAAGATGCTCGAGTGAGTCTAATAGACCAGAGCATGTAGGATGGGGCGACGGTTAAGAAACCCCCGTCGTACCCATTCGACCTTCACGGTTCATCAAGGGAGAGGATGGATGGTACAAAAACTTCGATGGACAGGTTGTTAACAACCACCCCATGGGCAAAAGACTCGGTTTCTCCAGTCATCGGAGTTAGGGGAATTGGGAATCCTAGGTGGTAACTCCTAGGTACTTTTGCAGAAGTTGGATGCATCCATGGGTCACGAATGCCTTTGGGGATTTACTCTCTTGGTCACTGACCGTCCCCTTAGGAACGGACTCAGTCAGCCATCCAGGTTAATGAAAACACCTGACATAATAAACCCTCGGATCGGTCTCGGCTGTTTCTACGTTTCGCGTCTGTGCGTACCCACAGGCCAGTTAATATCAGAACTTAAAGAATATCTTTTAAATAGTTATAGATGATTGAGAGTCACACTCTGTGTATTACTTCAAACAATAGCTCTTTGCATGTGTTACACTTGTTAGAATACATTACAATTGTATTTGTTGTTTTAATATAATAAATTGTTTCTCTCATGAATGTCTTGTTTTATTTTCATTCTACTTATCTGTTCGTGCACCTACTGGTTTGTTATGAAACTGACCCATTTCATGGGCAGGTGAAGAGTAGGACTTCACTGGCGGACGATGGCGTGGTGCAACATGGATTAAGATTTATCTTCTTTCTGCTGGCGGCTTGGCTCTGGGTCTTTTTAGAGTTTTCTTTAGATTTATTGAACTTTGGAACAAAATGCTCATTTTGCCTTATTTCTTAAATTCCTTTAAGTTGTTGTACATGTGAATGATGGTTTTTCAGCTAACGTACCCAGGATTGTTGACTTGTGCTCCTTTCTAAATATCTTCTGCTGTCGTTTTTAAAAGTTAAAACTTTAAATATTTGAAAGGTTTTTCGATAAGGTTTTCGAAATCACAAGTCGAAATTTTGCGGCGTTACACCGCCGGCCTTGCTGAGCCCTTCTCTCCCTCTCGATCTTCACCTCCTCTCGTTGTAGCAGCAACCACCTCGCCGGAAAAAGGTAGGGGTTACTGTTTCTTTTCTTGTTTTGGTGTGTCCGGTGTCCAAGCATTGATGGGGTTACAGTAAGGCTCTAAATCGATTGAAAGAAAAGGGGGTTTTCGAATAATGAAAGGGGGATTTGGGGTTTATTAAATCTAAATGGGTTCGGGGTTTTCAGATTTATGCTACGAGGTGGAGTTTAATGGCTATCGGGAACCCCAAATTGGCAGAATGGGGATTTCGGCTATTGTGAAAACCCAAATGATATTGGGGTTTTCGAAAAATGGCGAGAGGTTCTGATTCATGAGTTTTCAGATTTATGCTAATAGGGTTTATACTCCTCTTAACCCCAAATACCCGAGTTGGGGGTTTCTGATTTTCGGACAGTGGTGTTAGGAACAAACCACATTGGGGGTTTGTGTTGCCGTGAATCCCCAAACCAAAACTTAGGGGTATCGGCTGCTATGAACCCAAATAAAGAAAAAAAAATGTCTACAGGGTTTTCAATAGACTGTTTATATAATACGTCTAATGAAAAACAAAAATTTATATTAGTATTTGTGTACATCAGTTTCAATTGAAAAAAAAAATGACACTTGGTCTCTGCATGTTATTTTCACTTTTTACTTCCTGTGCGAGTCATAAAATAGAAATTTGTGTTGTTGGGGTTCACATTGGCAAATTCTTTCGCAAGTAGATACTAAGACAAAAATCATGGACTGAGTGTTTGAGCAGAATACACTTCGGTGAAGTCCACGAGCAAGGCTTACGTTTTTGCATTTTACCTTAACTCTGAACATGTTTGTATTTGGCATCCATGTATCAGTGGTTCTATATCTCAAATCCATACCTGCCTGAGAGTGTATTTCTTTTCCTATTTAATCCATCATTGAAACGGTCTACAACACTTTAATATGATAAATGATAGATTCTGTTTTTTTTTTTATTGCTATGATCTATGGAATCAAAATCTGCATATTCTGATGAGTCTGTCCTAGAGTTTTCTTTTCATAAAGACATGCCTTAGCAGACAGGTTTTGTTTCTTCTTTCATATTATATCTGCTATGCGGACTCACTACACCCGATATGCTCAAAGACCATAATCTCTAACTGATAGTAGGATTTTGGTGATTTTTGGTAGGGATAGAAATAAATGGGTACTTCATAAGTTAGTCATGATTTGGAAAATTTCATTTTTGTGTTGACTGTGTGGGATTATGATTGACAAATTTTTTTCTATGACATAAACATTCTAGAATTTTGATTGAACCACTACAACCGTGAATGGCTTAAGATATACAATGCTTAACTAGAATTAAAAGATTTAATGCAAATGACAGAATTGCATGTGTAATGAAAATCAGCAAATTACTATGCTTGTTTTAAAAATTTTTTTTTTACTATGGTACCTTAAATGGTAAATGAGCAAGTTAATTACTGTTATTCCCTCCCGCTGAGTGGGTGTCTAGGAAATCTTGCCTAATGGGCAATATTCATTGAATACCCGATGCGGGTACTTGGGTCGTTAACTTTGGGTGCAAGGGAAATAAAGCTATTGAGAAACTTTCGGTTTTTGGCACAGGTCAGTGTCTAAGCATGTATAAGACATACATAAGTTAATTCAATGTTAACAAATTTATGTTGATAACTCTATCGGTTATTATATACATACATTTGAGTTTGTGAATATTTAATGGCACGTGTTAGCATGCTTTATAGTTTGTAACATATGAGGGATTTGGTGCATGTTAACATATTATTGCAAAGTTGGTTTTGAAAAGTGCATACATGAAATCAATGCGTGTTTAGCATGTAAAATCATGCATAAATGTTCTCATGTACTTATGAATTATGGACGAATGCATGTGTGTTAAGTGGTTACATGAAAGCACTTGCACATGGATGGTGAACACTTGCATATGACTGTGGAAGCTCACGCACATTGTTAAAATGGTATGGATGAATATGCATTTGGAATCATGTTGGTATTATTGCATACGTTGCAAGTTGTTATGATTTTTGCATATGATGCATCGATGATCTAAATGAATCATCGTTGGGCCTGGAGAGCCTTGGGCTTTGGGTTGCTCTTTCTTCAATTGTTTAAATGCATCCCAAAAATCACATTTTATCTTTATTGCACTGTTCTATGTGTTTCCACGGGCGGGAATCTCGTGATGGTTCTCCCAGGGGTGGATGCGAGCCTTTTCACTTTACTTTTGCATGTGGTGTTGCAAACTTAAAGAATTAACTTTAATATATATATATATATATATATATAATAAGAACAGTGTAATATACATTCTGGGATATCTCATCTGGAGTATGAGAATCTTAGATATCCGGTCTTGGGGAGACTGTGAGGATACAAAAACTCTGTGTGTTGTAATTTGGTCCCCTGAACCCGATATTGAGGTTCTTTCTCCTGGCCACGGTTTTAGGGAGAGTCCGCCACTTTACCCGGGAGTAGTGTGTTTGACACAACTGTTGTTTATGGTACCAAGGAAGTGGCACATGTGGGCGTGGGGTGTCTCTTGTGTCCCCGACATTAGATGTGAAGGTCTAATGTTCCGATGGATGGTGTTGTTTCCTGATATCGGTCGAGGGCTAAGTTGGAACCCAGTAATAAAATACAAATTGTGTGTTAAGCTACCCTGTGAACCTACTTGACCTCGGGGATTGTACCCGTTTGGTGTATCCACGGGTAACGGTAATTAAAAAGAGAAACTTAAATTGTATGCATTTAATAGGGCATGCATATGAAAGGGAAACTTAAGGAAAGATAATAAGAGGATTCATGCATTTCGCATAAGTCATGTATTTTCCTACTATGCATTAGAACATGCATATGTTATCTGTTTCCTTAATTGTTATAGGTTTGGTGGATGCATGATGTTTAACTTTCAATGTATGTTAAATGTCTTGTTGTACTAAAATTATGTATCATGGTATGGTTTAATGTTTCTTTATGCATAATGGATGTACCTTGTGGTATGAATGCGTACCTGAATTATGAACTGTCATAATTGCATTTCTTTGAATCATTGTATGAATTCGTATCTGTGGTTATGGGATATTTAAATGATTGCTTTTGATGATACTTGTCAGATTGCTTCTCATAAATTGTTGACTGTTGTAGCGTAGTTCTTTACTTATTCTTGTATGGGTTGAAAATCACATTTGGCACCCACACCATATACTTGACACATGATATACCTGCAAGAAAAATTACAGTAATTCCTACTTAGACAGTTGTAATCTAATTCCTATAAATTTTCAGGTGAAGAGTTGGATTTAGGAGCGACTGCGGAATGAGGCTTCGATCGGGATTTTGGATTTACTGTTCCAAGGATAGTGTGAGAACTCTGATCTTAATTTTCATTGATATTGAAATGAAAAGAATGTTTTGGTCTTGCTCCATCTGTAATGTTCTGGAATGCTTAGCCCTACGGTATGACTGGTTTCCGCTGTATTGAAAAAAAAATCCTTCAAATTTGGGTTAAGATTTCGAGGCGTTACATCCTATAACAGTTGGGTTACATCAATGATATGCATTAAGCCCTTTCCTATTTGCTATAGTGATGGATGAGCTTACGAGATCAATTCAAGAAAATGTGCCGTGGTGTATGTTGTTTGCTGATGATATTGTTTTGATTGATGAATCTAGAGCTAGGGTTAATGCTAAGTTAGAATTATGAAGACAGACATTGGAAGCAAGAGGTTTTAAGTTGAGTAAGAGTAAGACAAAATATATGGAATGTCGGTTTAGTAAGCAACGAAGTAGTGATGGGAGTGTACTGAAGCTTGGTGAGCAAGAAATATCGGTGGATGACTCTTTCAAATATTTGGGATTTATCATTCAAAAGTATGGAGAAATTGATGGAGATGTAAATCATAGGATAAAGGTTGGGTGGATGAAATGGAAAAATGCAACTGGAGTGTTGCGATCGTAGAATGCCATTGCGGTTGAAGGGAAAGTTTTATAAGACGACAATTAGGCCCGCTTTACTATATGGTACGGAATGTTGGGCTGCCAAGAGACATCATATTCAAAAAATGAGTGTAGCTGAGATGCGTATGCTTAGATGGATGTGTGGAAATACAATAAAAGATAAGATTCGAAACGAGGAGATACGTAAGAAGGTAGGCGTTGCATCCATTGAAAATAAGATGAGAGAGAATTGTTTACGGTGGTTTGGACATATTCGGCGAAGGCCTAATGAAATGATGCTCCAGTTAGAAGGATGAAGAAATGAAAAAATATATTAGTTAAAAGAGGTCTGGGTCGGCCTAAGAAGACTTGGATGGAGATGATAGGAAAGGATATGAATGCTTTGAACCTCACCGATGACATGGCATTAGATAGAAATGATTGGAGGAGAAGGATTCATGTGGAAGACCCAGAAAGATTTTCTTTTTGGTTCATATCGCCGACCCCAATTGTTTTGGGATGAAGGCGTAGTTGTTGTTGTTTGTTGTATATATATAGAAAAACTAGCAAATAAAATTATTGTGTCATGAATTGATTGATTATTTTTTCATCAGGTGTGTTCTTGAATTTTATGATGTCCAAATGCCATCTTTAATTGGTTTGCCGTTGCATAGTTTCTGTTGTTGTATGCTGTTACAATCTTGGTGCTGCGAGTGTCATTATTTTTTTATAACAGTTTCTTCTTTCCATCTCCTACAGATTAATCAAGAACAGAAACAATTCACTCCAATTCACTCATCGCATGCTGAAGCTCTTTCCGAAACATGCACCACCAACTTAAACAGAGCTCCACTGACGTATGTTGTGATGCTTGTTTGCATTAATTTTTGGATTTGCATTTTCCATATTCTAACCTTATTATCTTATTTGATCTACTGAAGGCCACTTGATCTCTGTGATACAACTGCCTCAGGCCCAGATGAACTCACCGCTGGCTATTATTCAGTCACACCTATCCAATATACCTCAAGTCATATGCTGCAAGGACCTGGGGGCATTGTCCTTGGAAACACTGTTCCATCACCACGTGGGCCACCTAACCAAACTGCAAGGTGGAATGATCTTGTCATTTTGCAGTAATGTTTTTCTTGTAAGTTACATGGCTGACTTGGTAGCAGACTTAATAGGGATGGTCAGAGGTGTGCTGTGGCCAAGCCAATGGGTCTACCTATGGATGAGCAGCACAGAATGCAACAGGTCAGTCAAATGGCTTCCAACAGAAACAATCAGCAAACTGGTTTGGCTGTTCCTATGGGCTTGCAAGTTGCTGGTGAACGTGTTAGTATGATGCCTGGTGGAAATGTAGGAATGATGCCTGGTACAAACAGAGGCATGCCAATGGCAAGAGCAGGATACCAAGGAATGGGTTCATCAGGAATGCTAAGCATGGTTTCTTCTGGAACAAACAATATGCTTACCTCTGGTTGTATGGGAATGCCAAACCCTGTGAATATCCAGTCAGGGGCTATTTCTAGCTTTGGTAATAGCGTTCCAAGACCACGAGAGGCTCTGCAGATGCTGAGGGTAAGTCTTGCCCTATCTTTTAATTGTGATAATTGTTTATTTATTTCCAAATAGCTGCAAATCTAGTCTGCTATTTGTGTATTTTCTGTATCTGTGGGGTTGTTCTCTTCCATTATGTTCATGGTTCTTTTGTCTACTCTAATCACATTTATTGTTCATCATTGTAGCCTGGTCAACCTTCAGAGGATCAACGTGAGATGCTAATGCAAGAGCTTCAGCTTCAAGTTACTCTAGGGAATGGCCAGGGCATGGCTTCTTTCAGTAACCTGACCACACCTTTTACAAATCAGATGGTCTCTCCACCTGTTCAAGCATTTCCTGTTCAGCATCCTCAGGCCCATCAGGTCTCACAACAGTCACATGGGCTCAACAATGCTCAACACACTCAGATGCAGAACTTAAACAGTAACACTCAACAGCAGGCATACACATATCGTTTTAAAGATCGGCAGTACCAGCAAAGAATTTCACAACAGCATCACCACCCACAGTTTGCTCCTAACATGTCACTCCCTCATGCACAACAACCACAGCATTCCATGCCACCTCTTCAGAATGGCCCCCCACAGCAACCACATCAACAACCACAGCAACAGCAACATTCTCTGCATGTCAATCATCAGCAGGCTGCTGCCCATGCAATTGCCGTTTCTCCAAATATGCAGCAACCAGTCAATTCAGCCTCCATGAGTATGAATCCCATCTCATCGCAGGTCTCTCACAAACCAAACGTTGTTCTACCACCTGATACATCTGGACCAAATCCTCAAGCTGGGGGTGTTGGAGTTCCAAATCAGGTGATAAAGCAACGACAAAGGCAGCAAATGCAGCAGCAATCTCAAGGTCACCAGCCTAGGCAGCAGTCAAAAACACAGCAGAAGGCTAAGCTTCTCAAAGTAGGAAGAGGGAGTGTCATGACAGCTCTTCCCGGAGATGGGTCTTACGCAAATGGTCTTCCAAGAATTCCAGGGAGTCAGGTAGCTGACAAAGGTGATCAGGTCATGCATACGATGCATGGTCAGCAGTTATTGCCTGGTTCTGCTTCAAGTCAAGCTCAGTCTGGTAAACAGATGCATATCGGGGCAGTGGGGTACCAAAATCGCACAAATATGCATCTTTCTCAGGCATCATCAGCCCAGTGCCAGCATCAGAAGTCTTCTTGTTCAGTTCCTCCAAGTAGGCAATTGTCACGATTGTCATCTCTCCCAGAAGGCAGCAATACAACAATCCTAGGACATATCTCAGCTCCACATATTGACAGCTTATCTGCTTCACAACATATGGCAGTTGCTCAGCCACCCACCAGTGCTGTTTCTGTTGCCATGTCTGCTAATTCTCCTTCACTGCCGCAGCAGCACCGACAACAACAACAACAAGAGCAGCAGCAGGAGCATCATATGACTCAATCCAAACATCCTATTCAGAGAAAACTGCTGAATGGCCTAGTAGCCCCTGATGCTGTTATGCAACCAATAGATCAGCCCCACAGGCTATAAACAGCCATCTTCAAACAGGCACAAGTATAATTGTCCCCTCATGCACAGATCGATTTCCATTGTCTCTGCAATTTCATCTTCTCCCATTCCTCCAAGCCAGTGGAAACCAGAACAGTTGTACGAGACTGATAGTCCTACCTCAACTGCTCACATGGCAACCATGGGAAATTCACCCCGATCAAACTCCACAGAGCCAGAATTGCTCGCTGGCTCGGGTGGCTCAGTGTTGCCACAGAGGCAGTATTCAGGTGGCATTTCAGTCCATGGACCGCAACCTCAGCACAGTTGACACTGCTTCAGCAGCAGAGCAGGGCTGCAGCTAAAAATGCATCACAACATCCTAATAGTTTAGGTCCTTACGGCAGCCCTCCTAGTTCTGGACCCCCTCGAGGACCTAGTTCTGGAGCACCTTGAGGAGGTTTATGTCGGGAAGATAGTGGCTAGTTACTACCGTTTGGGCTCTGTCACTGCATGTTGATGTATCAGTAATGTACAGTTAGGCAAATTCCATTGATGATTGATGATGATATGAGTGTCTGGAGAATCATATGGGAAAACTGAACTGTCTCCATGATGTCCTGCAGTTTGGATTTGGTCGGTCACTTCGAGCCAATTATGCCTTCACCCATATCTGAAACCAGTGAGAGGTGCGGTTCATAATCTGGGCAACACCTGCTTTATATTACTGACGGCGTGACTCAATTCATTTTTTGTATGCTAATCAAGTTTTTTTTTTTCATTAAAAAAAATGTAGCCTTTGTAGAGTTGTAAGCCTTGTGTACAGGGGACGTTATCCCATTATTAGTGTCTGTATTTGAACTGAAATTGGATCCCATGTATCCCCTTTTTCTCCCCTCATGGTTGGGTGATGGCGAGCCTGTGGCCCAGCCTAACTAGCCAGTTTGACGTCATGTTACCTTGGATGCTTGCACTTTAAAGATTAAACAAAGGCATTCGCATGTTTGCTTTCATATGTTGAAACTGGATATCAGAATAAAGTTCTGATTCCAACTCCAATGCAAAAAACAAACATTACAATCAAACACCCAAACGTCCGTTAACAGGCCAGTGTAATTTAAACCTGGGCTGGGTGATGGTGAGCCCGTGGCCCAGCCTAACTAGCCGGTTTGACTTCATGTTACTTGGATGCTTGCACTTTAAAGATTAAACAAAGGCATTCGCATGTTTGCTTTCATATGTTGAAACTCGATATCAGAATAAAGTTCAGATTCCAACTCTAATGCAAAAAACAAACATTAGAATTAAACACCCAAATCCATGAATTCCGTGATTGATAAATCAATGTCATTTGAGGATACTAAAAATAACTTATAAACTTTAATTAATTCAAATATTGTAATTAATATTATCAATAAAACCTGACATATCTATATATAATTATAATTAAGTGTAGAATTTAATTATATCATTACTTTGTTTTATAAGAAAAATCATCTCTTTCCCTTTTATTTTTCTTTATAAAAAATAATCATACTTATGAGAATTTATATCTACTTTGCGTAGAATTTAAAAAATTGAATAAGATTTTAAACACATCAAAAATCACTGAATTTTGATATATGGTTGTGAGGCTTCCGCAATCAGACTATGTCAAGTGCTATCCGTTATGATCTGATCCAAATATAAGTATATGATCCAAACATGAATTTGAATAAATATTATACATAAATAGATAATAACATCAACGGAGAGAGTGTATATTTCCCCAACTAAAGCTCTCAAATTTATGTTGATTGAAAAAAAAAAGGTGTAAGGCTAGAACAACTTACTTTAACTACTACCAAAAGAGAATCATGCTAGAGTTTTTGTATCAACCCTAAGTGTAGGAGCACACTGAATGGAGCATACCTGAGCTTGCCTCTTGGCTACATAGCATAAGATTACTCAAAAGGATTTCTTCATTGCTCTTTCCTAGGGTGAGACCTTCTATTTATAGAGTATGGGGACTCCAGTCTCTCATTAAAAAAATGAGTTTTAGTTAATGTTAACCTCCAACCACACTTTCTTAATTAACAAGGACTTATCTCATTAGATAATATTTTTAATTAAAACAAGACTCTAACAATTACAATGATTTTAGGGATACCAAAATCAAATTTTAACTAACACATTAATTACAAATATATCTTAGCAAATCCAGGGTTTTCACTCAATATATGTATATTTACTAGTATACTAATTGTGACTATATTCAAAGATGCACTAGAGGTCTAGCATTAATATGATATGCTCAGAGCTTTGTCCAGCCAATACATAGAAATCTAATACCAATATATGTCATGATGATTGTTTAAACTAAAGTTCACATAGTCAATCCTATCATGAAAGCTACTAACAAGTGTAATTATCAACTATTGTCTCTCATTAGTGCTACTTGCCCCAACGTATATCAAATTGCCATGTGTGTCGCATGTTTCACAGTCTCTGCCGCATCCTCAGGTGATTTTCCCGTATTGATGCTATGAGTAGCTCTATCTCTTTAAAACTCTTATCTTGCATCATCCCAACTCACTCTGGTTTAGATTTGTGAGACATCAAAAGCAGTGTACCTAAAGTTTTGAGGTTAGAGTTTTTTGTCGTGTCCAAATAAATACTTGTATAATTTTTAGATGAGCTCATCTTGCAACCAAAACTAGTAAAACCAAGATACAATCTTGCATAAGTCATATTTGCATGCAATACCAAAACAATATTTCATTAATATAATCAAGGTCATATTTGTTTATCCATGGATTTCATTAAAAAGTTATGCAAAACCATATTAAATATCCAACAATTTAGAATTTCAAGTATCTAAATTCAAAAGTTCCCAAACATATCCTAAAACAAGGCATGAGATAACAGTGAGTTGGGGGAACTACAACTTGCAAGCAGATGATACAAAGTTTCCTTCTGACGATGATGATCCTGATAAATGCATACCAAAGACTGTATAATCATGTTCCTACTTCATATCGTGTGTTTGGTAGTAATTGTTTTGTTTTGATAGTCAAACATGAAAGGGATAAACTACCGCCTAAAGCAGTCAAATATTATTTCACTGCATATTATATTTTGTAAGTCAAAAGGGCCATTGTTGTTATGATCCTGTGGCAGCAAGGACGTGGGCCCCTCGAGCAATCTTCTTAGAACCTTTTTACTATTTTGCTTCAGACACGCACATGAATATGTTGAAATTGATTCTTCATTTCTTGTTCTAATGACGATGATGTGGTGGCGAACCCATTTAATCCATCTCCTTTAAAGCTTTTTTTTAGACAAGCTGGTTTAGGCAGAACCCCACCAGTTATACAACCATACCATTGGAATTTGAACTTGCAACGTCATTTACTTTCAAGCTTTGCATGCCTTAAAAACTTGATCAATTTCCATGCCTCAAAAACTTGATTAATCTTTTTTTTTTTTTGAAAGGCAATCTATGGTTAGGCAGACCCTTACCAGTTATACAACAATACCATTGGGTTTTGAACATGCAATGTCCCAACACAAGGTGATGTGCAGTAGCTACTCCTACCAGACAAGCGGATCCCTGTTGATGAGTTTGGATGGGGTGCAATCACATGGCACAAAATTTGTGCATTAATCACCTGATTGCCCTCCATCAGGCCTTGGGCCCAACAAACAACTGATAGGCCTGTCCCCAAGATAGACATCTCCAAATGATCCTTATATTAAGGAAGGCACATCCTCTTTTATGACAATGCATTAGTTGGCCCAGAGTTGTTAGGGTGTCACTGGGTTGCATATTGGTTAGGTCTGGAGAGGATCCCAGATAACTCTATCTTGGTTATCTGGGATCTAGATGACCCATTTTCCATGCAAAATTGGAAAACAAAATGAGAATCAGAAAACACCCAGCTCATGACCCATTGGGTATGATTTTACATAATCCAATCGAGCCTATGCCCGAACCCAGTTGAAAGCATTGAGCCTAAATCTGGATCTTATGTCGGTCAAGATCCGATTAAGCAGAGTTGATTCAGGATTCGAATTTAATATAGTAAAGCAGGACCTTATAAAAAATGTCTGAGAACATGTTACACTTGATCTAGATCCAAACATAGATCTGTAAGAAATAATAATCTTTGAATCTGAGAAAGTCTGGTATTTCTGGAAGCTATCTCAAGCATTAAAAAAAAAAATTCCACATAAAACTATGTATATTTACCACCGTGAGGTCACCTGTGTGGCCAGCGGGGGAGATGAGATCAAAGGAGCGGCCAATTGCCATAGACAATCACATGACAACCTTGTATGGGGCCTACAGCTACAGAGTGCAGGCCCCACCTGAAATGCTGTCATGTGATTAGCTGTGTCGAATAGTCATGGCTCTGGATCCCTGCTCCCAACGGGGTGGTTGTGATCGAGGGTGCTGAGATGAAGGCACCAGAACAAACCCTACTGGCCATGGCTAAGTGCCATTGCCAATCACATGACAGCATTGTATGCAGGCACATATGAAATGCTGTCATGTGATTGGCTGTGTTGAATAGTCATGGCACTTAGCCGGTCTCTGGATCCCTGCTCGCAACGGGGTGGTTGTGAGGGTGATGAGATGAAGGCACCAGATCAAACCTTATCTGTATGTAGCTTTTAGAGGTGGGTCACGTAAGTCAGGGTGGTCGTGGAGCCCACCGGGTTTTTTCGTCGCTTCAGTGAGGATTTCTCATCATAAAAAAAAAAAATTGTATATTTTATTTAATTTGGATAATGGGCATTAATTCTTGACATAATTAATTGCTATTTAATTATGAGCTGACCCTATGATGATAGGATAAAGTTTATAATTGATAATTATGCCACATAAGGAAGGAGCCCCACCCAGATTTTCGTCGGGTTTCTCAGCATAAAAAAAAAACTTTGTATATTTTATTTAATTTGGATAATGGGCATTATTTCTTCACATAATTAATTGCATATTTATGAGCTGACCCTATAGTGATAGGATAAAGTTTATAAGTGATAATTATGCATTCTCGAGCTTTCAACTCACAAATTGGAACAAAGCAATTAGCATTAAACAAAAAATATTCAAAATGAGGTTGACCAGTAGGAAAATAAATTTTGACACCAAACAATTAAAGCCTCCAGTAAGAAGCAGGAAAAAGAAAAGAAAAGAAAAGAAAGAACCCTTTAGCTTAATTTCTGAACAAATCAAATAGATAAGAAACCATATAACTAGGGGTGTCAACGGAACTAGGTTTACCCGGACTCACCCGAACCAAACCCTGTAGGGTCTGGGTATGGTAATAAATAAGAAGACCCAGGTCCAGACCCGAAGGCCCGATTAATACATGGACCCAGTATAGTTTGTGAAATTCTATACCAGACCCAGACCCGAGTCTGGACCCAGAGGTCTGATTAATACATGGACCCAGTATAATTTGTGAAATTTTATACCAGACCCAAACCTGACCAGAGTTCTGATTAATTAATACCCGCAGTATTTCAATGTAAAAATGATAAAAAAATGTGGTTTTACTGGGTATGGTCCGGGTTTGGTTCATATAGATTTTATTGGGTCAGGATATGATTTTTCTTATAGTGAACCCGATTAGACCTGGGTTCAGACCCAATACCATACCTAAAAATCTGGTCCAAGTCTGGTTTCACCTGAGTTCGAATCAAACCTGACCCATTGACACCCCCTTACATAGAACCAGTCATTTCCCTAAGTTCCTTACACCATTAGAAAAACAAGTTATTTAGTTTTGAAGCTCAATTTATATAGTTTGCAAGAATTGACAGATTGAGACAAATTATTGTAAGATTTGTAACTTGATCGGTTCTTCCATGCGATATCGAACGCAAGACCCCTTGGTTATGAAAGTGTGGCCAAAACCGTCTTGCTATCCGATTCAACCCCTTGGTCATTAGAATTAGGAGCCATGTACTTTCGTTTATTTATTTGTTTAATTAATTTCTTTTTGCCTTATAGTAGAGTTGGAAGATATCCCCGTGGGATTCAAACCCGAGACCTCTTGGTTATAATAGTGCAACTTAACTATCCAACTATCTCGTTCGACCTCAATCCAAGCTCAAACATGATCGAATCAATATTAATAATTCAGCAGCAGCTTTAGCAAAATCTTCTGACTGTTTTTTTTACTCGAAGACAGAAAAACCAAAGTAAAAAAAAAATGAAAAAGCAAACTTTTCTATGTTTAATTAAATATCCTGGCCAAGCTGTCTTTTATGTGCCCATTATGCATGTATAATGTAACTCTCTTTGCTTTCTTTTCTCATTTTAATTTTTTAAAAGGGAATCCAAACTCAAGAATAGGTTAGTGGTTGGTAGAGTTTTGTTTTGCTTGTTATCACCTTACAAAAGCTAACTTTTAGATATTCCTCTATGAAGAGATGAGGATATAATATAACAAAACAAAACAACCACTTAAGGCAGGGTGGTCGTGGGGCCTCACCGGGACTTTTCCTTGCTTCAGCTAACATTTCGTCATAAAAATAAATAAATAAATAAATATATATATATAAAGCCCGTTACGACACATTTTATCCACTGTGATCGGGTGCTGGTTCAATGCAAAAACACCCTTTAGTTGCTGGTTTAGATGGCCACTAATTCCTTTAGATGAACGGTGGATGGTCAACCAGAGTTTTGTGGCATCCACTGTTACAGGTTTTCCTCTCTCTCTCTCTCTCTCTCTCTATATATATATATATATAGATAGAGAGAGAGAGAGAGAGAGCTAAGGTGCTTGTGATACATGCTTGATGGGTGTTTTTGCTTTTTTGATAATTTTTTTTTGCAGTTTCAACCCTATAAATGTGTTGGGCATGATTGATTTACCAAGAATCCACACCTGGATCGTGCATTTTCAATGAAAAAAATGATATTTGGAGCATAAAAATTTTACAAAGATTTTGGACCCTTGATTTTTCAAACCTTATAAAAACTCATCCATGTGTCGGAATCAAACACTTCAAGAGCTGATCCCTACAAAATCAAGTATATAAATTGCATCTATACCTTAAGAATTTAAAAATAAAACAAAAAAAACCTGAAATACCCATCAAGCATATACCGCAAGCACCTAATGTTCTCTCTCTCTCTCTCTCTCTCTCTCTCTCTCTATATATATATATATATATATATATATATATATATAACAAAACAAAAGCATGACGTTGAAACTTGAAAGGTTGGTGGCAAAATTCGGTTCACCAAACTAAATGCATCGGCATCATCTCATCCTTATGCAATTGGTACGGCTCGTCTGGATATGTAAAGTGGCAATCCTGCAATCTTGTGCAACTAGCCATCACTTGTACACATCAATGGCGTTAAGGGGATTGACCCCATAACCCACACATAAAAACTTGGTGCATCGTATACCACATCATATTTACAAGAGTAAGAATTGCGTTTGAGAAGCTATGCTTGAAGTGTGAAGTAAACAAAATTTAAGTTGTCTTTAATGCATAAAGCGATTAGAAAACACATATATGTTTAAGCGTAGGGATGTAAACGGTTCAGATTCGAAGTGGATGTGGTCAATACCATATTCAACTAATTGGGTGTTGGCTAAACGGATTTGATTTTGGATTCGGATTCAGATGGTGAAAAGCTCGTACCAGATATGCTTTTTACATGTAAAGGAATTCAGATATCCATCAAATCTGGATATTTGTTAGATTTGGTTGCAAAAAATCAAAACCATATCAGCATCCGATAATAATTGGATACACTTTTGGCTTGCCAAATGCAACTAAATAGAATTGAATAAAATTCGATTCATTGACATCCCTATTTAAGCGAGTAATATAAGCTATAATGGAAATGTGTAAAAAGTAACATGAAAATGTGTAGATAAATTGTGGTTTTAATTAAATACATTTTAAACATTTTTTCCCAAAAAATAGCTATCAGAGGTAGGTTTTATAATAAAAAATAAATTAAAAAAGAAAAAATATGAAATATGAAAAAAATCAATATTAGCGAAAGTTTAATTTCATATTTTGAGGAAAGTGAGCCACTCGTACAATTTCGATAGTGTGAAAGAATCGCATAGTTTTGCACTTGAAGCAAAAATTCCTACTTTTTTTTTATGCTTCCAATACCATGGTCCACAACCTCACCATAGTGAAACGGTTTGAATAGCAATTTTTCATGCACAAATTTAGTGTGAGATTTTTAAATTTGTTCTTTTGTTTGTATCTAGAATGCTAACTATGAACAATAGAGAGAGAGAGAGAGAGACTATACTGATCGAAACAAGAATCCAATGTGATGGGGTATGTCAACTGTTAAAAAAAACTACTGCTAAATGTCTGGATTAAGTTATATATGCATGGCAGCTTGATTGTTACAAAACATGTTCATTGATTGAAGATGTAGAACATTGAGATCAGTCAACAAATATTTGACCCATGTGAGCTTGCAACTGGCTGACGCCATTGGACGATACTCGGCCTCTACTGATGAGCTATAGAATGCTTCTTTGATTTCTATGATATTGGGTTGTCTCCATTCATGATTCTATAACCAGAAGTGGATCTTTGGGTCATGAGATAAGATGCTCAATCAGAATCAAAATATCCTACAACTTTTAATTTACTATTCTATGACATCAAGGCTCTGTGTCCAGTAGTATTTTTTAGATATTAGAGAACTTTTAGAGCAATGTTCGTATGCGATTTGCACAATTGACTTATGAATTGACTCAATATATGAACAACAAAGACAATATTTGGTCTCATGATTGTGAGATAGATAAGTCGACCAATGAGGTGTTGGTGTTTACTTGGATCTTCTAAGACATCACCATCTTCATTGTTAAGCTTTAATTGTTGTTTCATAGGAAAATTGTATGGTTTTTCCCTAAGCTACCCATGTCTTTGGAAATATCAAGGGCATATCATGTTTTGACCTAGTCACTTTGATTCCAAGAAAATATTTGAGTTGGCCAAGGTCTTTAAGACGAAATTGGCTATTAATGTGGGACTTGAGTTCTTAAATATGTGTTGGATCATTTCCAACAATGATGATGTCATCGATATACACCAAGATAAACATATTCTATTAGAATTTTGAAAAGAGGTAATAGTCAGCCTTGGATTGAATAAAACCAACACTTTTCATATACCTATAGAGTTTTGCAAACCAATTTTTGAAAGTATTTTTTAGTCCATAGATGGACTTATGTAGGCGTCCGACATGTCGTTCTCCTCTACAATAAAATCTAAGAAGTATCTGCATGTAGACCTCCTCATTTAGCTCTCTGTGGAGGAAAGCATTATTGGCATCAATTTGATAAAGGTATCAATTTCGTATGGCAACATTGGGAAGCAAACATTAAAGTGTAATAAGTTTGACAATTAGAGCATGGGTCTCATTGTAATAAGACATTCAAATTGAGTGTAGCCTTTAGTTATTAACTGCACCTTGTATCTCTCAATTGAACCATTGGATCTATACTTGATTTTATATTTTCATTTACATCCAAGAGGTTGTTTATCTCTAGGTAATTTTGTAATTGACCAAGTATTGTTCTCTTCAAGTAATCAGATTTCGACAGCCATAACATCACGTCAATATTGACACTTCATGGCTTGGATGAAGGTTTTCAACTCAGAGTTTTGACTGATGGCAGCTAGGAAAATACAGTGGTGCTGGGAGAATTTGGCATAACAAAGATAAGTACTAATGGGTAACAAGTGCTTTGAACCACATGAATTACTTGATTGAAGTATGAGAACTGCAAAGTAGCACATATAGTCCTTGATACGATAGTAGTTGACAAACTCTTTCAGATCTCTAGACTTGGAGATCTTCTTAGGTATGAGGTTTGGAATTGGTAGATGGTGTTTCGATAACATCATGGGAGGAAGGAATGTTCTGCTTGTCTAGATCTTGAATTTGGGCATCATGATTCGGGTTGATTATCTTGTTTTTCTAAGTCATTTTCTTGAGGCTCAAAGATTGGTAGGCTAGGATCTTGCCACCATCGTTGTCAGAAGTGTTTTGATTTTGAAACGAAAAATTATTTTCATAAAACTTGGGATTTCTATTAACAAAAAAATTTGTGTGTTTCAAGATCATAAACTTTATAACTAACTTGACCATAGGGACATCCAACGAAAACACATTTTTGAGCAAGGTTATCAAATTTGTGGGTGTATTAGATATTGAAAGCATAACAAAGACACCCAAAAACTTTGAGATGATCATATTTGGGTGTTTTGTTATGAAGCACTTCATAAAAAGTCTTACCCATTAATGATTTTAAAGGAAGACACCTTATCAAATAATAGGATGTGAGAAAACATTCACTCAAAAAGTTTAAATGGGCTTGATAACGAATCACCCAAGCCACATTTAATAAATCCTTATGTTTGCGCTCAATGACCCCATTTTGTTGTGAGGTCGCAACACAACTATGTTGACGGTTAATGTCATTTTTCTTAAGGTACATTTGCATGTTATTAGAAAAAAATTCAGTACCATTGTCCGATCTAAGACTTAAGACATTAGTGCCGAATTGATTTTCAATCATGTTGATGAAACTTTTGAGATGAGTATAAGTCTCAGACATATCTCATGAGATGCATCCATGTATACCTATTAAAATCATCAACTATAGTTAAAAACTATGGTGTCCCCCATATTGATGGAGTTTGATATTCACCCTATATATCACAATGGATAAGTTGAAAGGACTTAAAAGAGAATATAGAGCTATTGGAAAATGACTCTAATTTGTTTAGCCATATGACAAATAGAACAATGATCATGGGATACACATTCATTTGCTTTATTAGAATCAATAAGAATATAGTTTGAAATTTGGCAAATGACCAAGTCTATAATGCCAAAGAAAAGAAGAAGCATGCAAAGCATGTTTACCGTTAATCTAAAAAATATAAAGACCACCTTGTAGTTTACCTGCTCCAATCTTCATTTTTGAGTGAGGGTCTTGAAAGAAATAATGATCTTGTTTAAATATGACTTCACACTTCAAATTATAAATGAGTTTGCTAACGAAAATAAGATGAAAGTAGAATTGGAGAACACATAAGACATTAGACAAGGTGATTTTTGGAGATAGGATAATGTTTATCACATGAGATACACGAGCACACAATCCATTTTGTAGGCCAATGGGAAAGCATAATGCAGGTACCAGGGAAACAATATTGGATAAGGAATTTGTTATATGATCTGAAACACTAGCATAAACAATTCAAACTTGAGACATAAAAAGGCCAATAGAAGATTTAGAAATATTACCTGCAAGATTTGCCATGAGTGTAGGCTTTGATTACTTAAGTTAACAGATTACTTAAGTTAACAGAGAACTGAAGTTCGGCTTCTCTTGATCAGACGTAGCAATATTGGTGTTGGCTTGAACGTTGGAATGAGTATTGAGAAGATTCCTTTGCCAGTTGGAAAAATCGTAAAGAAAGAAACATTTGTCCTTCACATGACCGAATTTACTACAATGATCGCACTTTGGGTGTGGGTGACCTTGGCTTGATTTTGGTTGCTTGGATTTTGAATGAGTGTTTGGCTCTATTAACAATGACAATAATAGTTAATGTGTTGGAGTGAGGCACAGGTCATGTTGCCTCTCTACTTGAATCAGCAATGCATAGCCTTTGGACACGTTCAGCAGAGTAGTCATGAGGAGCAGCTGACTATGAAAAGTGTTGAATCTGTCATTTAGGCCCATCAAAAGCTGCATGAGCCTCTCTTGCTGATGTTGATCATGGATGAACTTCATAGCTCCAGATGAACATGTGGGGACTATGTATGTGGAGAGCTCATCCCACATTCCTTTTAGTTTGGTGTAATATGTTGCTATCGACATTTGCATCTGTTTTAGATTGATTATCTCCTATTGGTTCTGATAAATCTTAGGAGCATTCTACTGAGAAAACCATTCTTTGAGTTTCATCCAGATTTTGGTAGTTGATTATGCATATATCACACTCGATGCAAGATCTTTGTGAATAAAATTAAGAATCCATGATAAGACCTTGTCTGTTCCCACACAATGATATTTGATACTGGGAATGTAGGCTTTGGAATTGTACCATCAACAATGCCCAACTTATTTTTAGCACTCAATGCCGGGTGCACTACTCGACATCACATAGAGTAGTTGTCTCCGATGAGTGGTTAACAAACTAGAGAGGTCCTTGAATTATATGAGTGAGGGAGGAAATATGGGTTTGCCATTGACTCAAAGCTGGATGTAGAGGCATTGGATGAGAGGATCTCATCATTGCTGCTCTCATAAGCCATATTGAGATCTCTGACCTCAAAACTTTGATACCATGTAAATAGAGCAGAAAAAGACAATAAGGCAACGAAGCAAGGAAATTTTAAATGCATGGTACATAAATTTATAGATACGTTTAAGGGGGTTTCCTTGGGAGGGTGGTGTATGTTCCCCCCCGATGATTCACTGAATCTCACGTCTGTGTTCGGGGGGGGGGGGGGGGGGGGGGGGGCGAATGAGCAGCATGTATTTACGCACATGGGGCTCGTATTCCCATGTATGTTGACATAACTTTGCATCGGACTCTGGTGTTGTTGCAAAGACTTAATCACCCTTACTTGCTTTTCTTGCCCTGAAATGACGGTTCGAGGAAATGACAAAAATATCCTCCATTCAAAAGTTGGGAAACTACGGTTTGAGAAAAGGACAAAAAAGTCCTCCATCTAGAAAGTTTGATGTTAACTATTTAAGGTGTAGACGTTCGCTATTCATTAAACTCTTGAGCCATCTGCTGTAACAGTAGCTCCCATTATCAACGCAAACTTTGCCTTCGTCTCCAGTCGAGGTTTCTGCCTTGTTTTGTATCCTGTTTTACAATACATTGTCGCCTTCTCGTGCCTGTCTTGTGTTACAAAACATTCCCGTGTCTTCTCTTCATTTTTGTTGTCGTTAGGCATTATGGAAGAAATCAATGATGCACAAACATTCCAACCAGTGCCATTAAGGCATCGTGAGTAGCTTTCCATCTCATCATGCTATCGATGAAGAACACATGTCGTCTTGTGTGCCATTAAGGCATTGTTTTGTTACTACAGGTAGATCTTGTTCTTACGACGGTTGGAAACTTATCGATATTTGTAAGACGCTGGGACCTGTTGACAAGAAAGCTTGTTTACAAATGCTAGGAAGGGCTTCCACCCCATCAGGTATCCTACATTCACTCATTATATGCATTGTATCTCAAACCGCTGTATTAGTAACATACTACCAATTTGTGAGATATTGTTTTGTTAGTTAATATCGATTTGTTTGATATTATGCTCAATTTCTTTCGTATCGATTTGTAATTTATTGTGCGATATATTTATCGACCTTTTAGATATTATGGTTTTGTATTGTCGATTTGTAAGTTATTATGCTGAACTGTCGTATCGATTTTTAATATATTATTCGATATGTATATCGATTTGTAAGATATTATATGTTTTATAATATGTATTCATAAGATATTTGTACACAAACTTTGAAAACATGTGTGTGCAGAAACACATCGTTACACGCATTCAAATTGCTGCTCTGTCAGCGTTTTGTATTAAACTCGTTTCACAACCTCTTGGATCTACTGACAGCGTTATTGTCAACACACATGTACGACATTTCGAGTCTTTTATTGGTATGGTAAGTGACAAATCGATGCTCAGTATAAGCAAATATCAAACCACAGTTGCTTTTATACTGTCATTCATTAAATCGATTCTTTAACTTGCTAACCCTTATCGATATCCGTTGTTATATGCATCCTGATTAAATCGTAGTAAACGTATGCGCTTGCTAACACAACATGATATATTGCTTACAAAACATTCCCGTGTCTTCTCTTCTTTTGCGTTGTCGTTAGGCATTACGGAAGAAAGCAATGACGCACAAACATTCCGACCAGTGCCATTAAAGTGTCGTGAGTAGCTTTCCATCTCATTATGCTGTCGATGAAGAACGCATGTCGTCTTGTGTGCCATTAAGGCATTGTTTTGTTACTACAGGTAGATCTTGTTCTTACAATGGTTGGAAACTTATCGATATTTGTAAAATACTGGGACCTGTTGACAAGAATGCTTGTTTACAAATGCTAAGAAGGGCCTCTACCTCATCAGGTATCCTACATTCACTCGTTATATGCATTGTATCTCAAACCGCTGTATTAGTAACATACTACCGATTTGTGAGATATTGTTTTGTTAGTTAATATCAATTTGTTTGCTATTTTGCTGGTAATAGAAACTGATATATTGCTTATAACATTGTTGAGCTTATCATCAGGTTGTAATGAAGACGATGTAGCTCAATCAATTGAAAGTTATGAAGAATTGAACATCTATAGTAATGACGCAACTGAAGAATTGAACATCTGCACTAATGATGCACATGATAAGAAGGGTGCATGCATTAGACCCACTCTTGACTTGAATGTTCCAGTAGAAGAAATGCAATTCAATAATGAGGTAGATTATCACGACAGTACACATAATAAAAGTGTAGGCACTGCGAATGAACATGGAAGTACACTTGACTATGTTTCGGTAGAAGGAATGGAGTTTAATAATGAGGAAGCTGCATATAAATTTTACAATGATTATGCGCTAAAAGTTGGCTTCAGTGTGAGAAGGTTTTCTTGGTCAAAAAATGCACAGGGTGTCGTGGTGAGAAAGACATATGTTTGTTTCAAGCAAGGTTGGAAGAAATCAATGGGAAATCCAACAAGGAGCATGCCAGAATCAAGATGTGGATGTCAAGCGAGAATGGTTTTGAGAAGACATCCCAATGAGAAATTTCTAGTTCGTACTTTAATCAGTGATCATAATCATGATTTATCTGCATCATTTATCACTCCTATGTTAAGGTCACATCTTAAAGTAATTGTAGCGCATGCTGCAATGGCTGAAATAGCCGATAGCGCCGGCATTGCACCAAGGAAGACATACAATTTGTTTGCCCACATAGACGGTGGTCATGATAATGTGCCATTCACACCTTTGGATCTAAGAAACCACTTGAAAAAGAAGAGGACATATAACATGAAGAATGTAGAAATATGTTCTTTGGTTGATTACTTACAGAAGAAATCAAACAATGATCCGGGTTTCTTTAGTGCAATGCAACTGGATGAAGATGAATATGCTGTGAATATGTTTTGGGCCGATTCGAAGTCAATAGTAGATTATGAATGCTTCAATGATGTGCTTGTATTTGATACTATAGTAAAGATTAATACTGAACATTGGCTATTTGCGCAGTTTGTCGGAGTGAACCATCACTCACAGAGTTGTATATTAGGCGACGCATTTTTGTATGACCAGACCAAGGAAAGCTTTGAGTGGTTGTTCAGAGTATTTACACAGTCAATGAACGGGAAGCAACCTGAAGTTGTACTTATAGATGGTGATCATGCAATTGCGGCTGCAGTGCTTCATGTGTGGCCAGATGCACATCATCGGCTATGTTTGTGGCATATCTTTCAAAATGCAACAAAGAACATAGGACACATATTTAATCAGAAGACAGGGTTTGATAAAAAGTTTACTAGGTGTGTGCTTGAGAGCGTAGACGAGATCACCTTTATATCTGATTAAGAGGAAATGATTCAGACATACGACCTTGAAGATTGTCTGTGGTTACAAAATTTATATGCAGAAAAAGAAAAGTGGGCAATGGCTTATGGAAGACAATATTTTTGTGCTGGTATGATAAGCACATAAAGAGCTGAATCTATGCATGCCACGCTTAAGAAAACCCTGTATTCATGTTTAACAATGTTTCGTTTCATGGAACAATATGAATTATTTATAGATGGTCTAAGACAGAATGAGCTTGAACAAGACGTGAAATGCTTCAATACACGACCTCCAACTTTTGGCATGAAAATATTGATGTGACTTGCAGATCTGTATACACTAACTGTATTTGAATGGATCAAGAAAGATGTTTTTATGTCATGAATTGAAATATTGAAGGACCCATGCAAACCGAGAATATGCGCAAATACCGTATTTTATGGGAGGGCGAAAATCATCACAAAAGGTAAGAAGCACATGTCACGTACAATGTGGACAATGGAAGAGTTGAATGTTTGTGCAAAATGTATGAATTCAAAGGTATTTTATGCTGTCATGCATTAAAGGCACTTAATCAAGAGAAGATACAAGAAATACTGGAGTCTTATGTAATGCGAAGATGGAGAAGACAAACAAAGATTGAAATGCTTGATATGGACAATGTGAGTAAATCTGGTGTCGACGATAAGTGCCACATAGCCTTCCGTTACCAACAACTGTGTAGGTCATTTATGCATGTTGTTGATTTAGCATCGAGAAGTGAAGAAAGATATGTATGCATGAGAAAAGCGTCAAGGGAGTTACTTAAAAATGTGTAGTTAATTAACCTTCAGTCTGTTGTAGCGAATGAATACCAGTCGAAGATAATGGGATCGAACAACGTAGGTAAAAATCATGCTTCGCTTGACACTCCTGAGAAGTTGCGCCGTAGCCTAAACATCATCTTCAACAAGTCGGTAGTGAACGTTGTTGATTATGATGGACATATTCATGAAGCGAAGGGTATCAAAAGAAAACCTGCCTCTGATTACAGTCGTCGGAGGACAAAGGGTGCACTAGAATTGGTTGGCAAGAAAAGGTCTAAGAAACAACCAACCTCTAATCAAAAGCAACAAAACCCTTCTCATGAACAGATATGTAAGACATTATATTGCTTTCCATTACGTGAAGCTTGTCAATATCTAACTTGTGTAAAGTCCAACATGTAGCAATACCTTAAAGGCGTAATACCCAACGTGCTAACCTTCATTCCTCCCGACCAGATTTCCGGCAATGATAGCTTCAGTTTTACAAGTCTTTTGGTATGTAATCAATGTTGGGATGAGGTTTTCATTTCTTGTGAAACTTAAGGCAGTGTTTTATATTTTGTGTTTCATGACAGGCTCTGATGAATTCGCAAGAGAAAATTTGTACACAGGAATCTCGTTTGGGCTATTAATTAAGTTGTCATGCCTCTTTGCATGACCCGATTACCACATTGTCGGATTTGTTAAGAGTTTAGGGTTTCCAGCAGAGCTCGTTTACTGAGAAATTGTTGGGTTTCCCTTATTATTCAGACTGCAGGAGAACTCCTAGGACGTCCACTGATCTTGCCGAGGAATTCTTTCCTATTCGCTGGATTTTGATTTGTCGGTGACAATTTGTGGTCCGTGGTTGGTGGTGCGTGAATAGATTTCGTATTCGCTGTATAGCGATTTGTGCAGTCATCCGACTGCGATTTGTATGAGTAATCTATAACAGTCATTCGTATATGCTTAATACACATTTACAACGATTCGTAGTTCAAATCATGTGCATCAATTTTATGAGAAATTTATAACAAAGTAACAATTTCAATACAGAAATCGATGTACATACAGCATAATACAATACAAATCGAGACGAAAATTAAACATGAAGCCTCAACCCGATTGCCTATAACATAAACCCTAAACCCTAAATCCTAAATTGAATGAACATCGGAGAACACATTTGCGCTTTATGCGATCAACACAGGCATGTAATCGACGTTCGGAAATGATAAAAGTAAAGATCTATAAGAAATTATTGACGTTCACAAATCATTGTAATTCTCTACCGCTTGTACTGAAAATCGTAAAATAAATTTGCGTTGTATGCTGTCAAAAAAACATGGTAATGTTCCCCATTGAATGATAATAGTCAGCAGCGATAAGGTACGTTTGTCGTTCAAAAATCGCAATTTTACTCATCGTCATTGAATGTAAATTGCAGGACACATATGCGATTCGTACGAACAACAAAGGATGTATTGCCAAATTTTTCATTGATCGTACATTATTCATTTATCACGGTGGTTGAGCAGTAGATCTTTTAGCTCATAAATAGTCGCATAAGTACTGGACGGTGTGATTATCTTCTACTTCATGAACCAGCAACAATCAAATTGACGGTTCCTTTATAAACCTTGAGTTCCTCATTCGAACATGTAACCAGCTACATAGCAAATTGTGGTCGATGAGGCAGACGAAGACAGCTACACAACCAACAATGGCGAATCAGGCGTGAATTGTCTACACATCGTCTCCATTTTCATCAAAATTCGTCTCTTTCATGCCATTTTTGCGATTTATGTTGTGTACTGTATAATGTAATTTCAATATCGTTCATTGCAAATTTCTTATTCATTTCAATAGAACATCCACCGACGAAGTTGGGCGAAAACTTAGTCAATCACTCCTGGAGGACATCAAACGAATGCACAATGAATTCGCACAATGCAACATGATCAGTAATTTTGTTCGTATGAAACTAGTAGGAGTTGTTTATATACGTAAGTCATGTGTACGTACGTTAACAACATCATATTTGCTGCAAACAGACTATATCCGATTTCGTCAGTTATATTAAAAGCAACGCACCAAGCAAAACTATAAGCATCGTCAGCCCGTATTTTATGGTATATCAGTTGTATTTTATGTTGTTTTTGGTTATTGATTTAGTCCAGTTGATTCGTATTTTAACATTGTTGTTAACAATGTTTCGGTTTGCAGACTATCTTACGTCGTTTGCCATACTCCAGTGGATTTAAAGATGGCCTACCTTACTAGGTTAACGGTAATCATTGTAGAGACTTTTTGTCGAGTGAAAAAGTAAGTAAATAAACCTAGAGTGCAAGGTTACAACATAACAGTGCTAACAATATTTCTACGATCCATTTGCAGATATTGATTCCTACACTCTGGCAATCTGAAAAGCATTGGGTCTTATACGTGATGGATTTACATGAAAAACAACTATGGTGTTACAATTCGTTGAAAGTTGACAGTGGTTTACGACTTGACATTTCCCATCTCGTAAGATTCCATCTATATGAGTATTGTGTCGTGTACTGGGGTCATGAATTTACTTTCGACCGCATTATTCTCAGATCGGTTTCGTCAAAGGAATTTTAGGAGTCGACGTTAGTGAGTGGATCTATCGCACAGCATACCATGTTCCTTTACAAAATAATGATGTTGATTGTGGCGTATTTGTAATAAAGTACATTGAAGCGATATACAATGGTGCATAACCCTGTTTCAACTTTGTATGTCATTTCTTGGCCTCTATTATTGGGGATTAAATGCATGTCTATTGGTTCCACATTACAGTTTTTTTTGCAGATTGATATATCTGGATTCCGCAAAGAACTCTGCAAAAAATTGACGGCCTTTCTAATTGCGGAGGAGAAACTAACGCAGCCGCCACGAGGATCTAAAAGGCAACGAACAACGGTGCCCACCACGCCAGAGTAATCTCATGTTCGTCTATTTCAAGTAGATTTTAGAGACGGTACAACCAACTTGTGTGTAATCTATCCTATTTCGACCGAATATTACAAGCCGTTGTTGACCGCATGAATCACAATCTTATTTCGCGGTTTGCATTTAAAGTGTCTTAGGAAAAGAGCAATTCCTGATCAGCAAACATATCTTACCGCTATTGACCTTTATCATGAGCGCATATCTTACAACAAACATGATTTATGCATGCTCTAAAAAAACATGTATATGTTCGCCCAAAAATAATAATACTCAACAGTGACAAGGAACGTTTGTTGTTCTGAAATCGCAATATTCTTCATCGTCATTGAATGCAAATCGCAAGAAAAACATGGGATTTATACGGTAAGCATGCGCAAGTAATGAAAGCTTTTAATTGATAAAAGATGTGCACTCAACCTGCATGATTGACAGTCGCAAAATTAGATTGCGATGTATGCAATCGACAAAGGCTTCTAATGTTCGAAATGATAATAGTCAACATTGATAGGAAATGCTTGATGTTTACACATCGCTTTATTGATGACACTCACAGAATGAAAATCGCAAAAGAGATTCGTGATGAATGCGGTCAACAAGAGCCATTAATGTCGCTTTCGTAATTAGAAATAGTACACAGTGATAAGACAGGTTTGTTGTTCAGAAATGGTGGTCTAACGTCATCTTCACTGCTACTACCATGAAATCTTGTGTAATAATTTGACAAATTTTGGACTGTGAAACGACGTTTCCTTTAATTATGAGTTTGCAGACATCTGAAATAAGTCTAGACGGATACCTCAATTGCGTCGAAGTCGCTTATACACTCGATTCAAGAACAAGTCGTTTATGTAGGAATTGTCGGTTTGTCGGTTCCTTATTCACGAAGCAAAGTGGAACACATCCTTAACCTATGTAATATGTCATTCATATATAAACGAAATGTCCTATCACCCTCCGCCAGTTTTCAAATAAATATGACAGCTTTAATAAACACAGAGCAAATCTCAAATAAAATACACTCTGCATTAATGAAATTAAACAATGTCATTTCATACAGCTGTATACAAAACTAATCAATGCGATTGGACATAGTAGTTCAAATCACGGTAGCACATATCGTGTGGGTTTGATTTTAGAAATATTTTTTGGTCTTACATAAACCCACAACTTCGTCCACCCTCGTCCCAACAAATCGCCTTAGGTGTAGATTATGGACTTACACCTCGACAATGGGTCGGCCTGAGTCACTCTCCCAACTAATCCCTTCACAAAAAACGAGACATTTTTCAGATTGGTTCACAATTTGCGATTTTAATTCAATGGCATTAAGCAATATATTAATTCTAAGCATCGAGCATCTCTTCTAGCTATGCACTATTTTTGTTCACGATGGGGCATATATATTACGATTTTTATTCTCGTAAGTTCAACAATACAGTGATTTCTGAAGAACAAACCTTTCTTATCGATAATTACTTTGTCATTTGTTAAGGGTGAACATTACGTGCCTTTGTGGACCACATAAAGCATAAATCTATTTTCGCTATTTTCGTTCACGGAGTGTGAGTTATACAAAGATTTCGGAACAACAACAAAATATCTTTCGTTGTGCAATATTCTTAATTATTTAAGAGCAGCATTACTAGCATTGGTTCACCGCATACAACACAAAACTATTTCTTGTTACAATTTAATTTTCGTAGATGAAGCAGTACAACGATTTACAAGCGTGTTTTGTAAAGTTCAAATTATATTTCAACGGAGACAAATTTACAAAATTTGTAGTCTTACAAAATTTGTCTACGGAAATTGGTGTAGACAGTCTCCAAAATCTGTTAGAAATCTATTTACATCCTTGTAAACTTTTCTGGATCATGCCGTCTGTTTCCTTTGTAAGTAGTTTTGTTGGCTGATTATTTATGTTTGCCGACTTTTTAAACTCAATCAAATTTCGGCATAGTTCGTTGCGTACTTTCAGTATATCTTTCTGCAACAAAATATATAATGTGAAACCAATATATAACAGGATTCCCCAATAACAGCAGATACAAAGCTCATACAGCGTCGAAACAAGGTTCTTCTCCATTGTATATTGCTTCAATATGCTTCATTACGAATATGCCACAATCGACCCCATTACTTTATAAAGGAGCATCGTCAGCACAGAGCAACATCCACTCGGCAATGTCAACACCCAAAAGGTCATTTAGGAATCCCACCTGTGATAAATGGAGAATATAGTGAAATTCGGTCCACCTCAAATAGCTATGATTCACCTATGGATAGAAGCTTACCAAATGCATAGTGTCACGTTCTACACCACTGTGGCAGTCCAATGAGTTGTAGCACCGTAGTTGTTTTTTTCGTAAATTCATCTCGTATAAGACCCAATGTTTGGGATTTTGCCAGAGTGTAGGAAGTAAAATCTGCGAATCGATACAATATTTTATAAATCCATAGACATATCGTGATGGGGATGTTAGGACTAAACCTTGGAGAAGAGGTTTGTTCACTTACCTTTTCAAAATTCGAAAAGTCTACGCAATGATCATCGGTATTCCAACAAGGTAGTGCATCTACGAATCCACTGGTGTATGACTTTCGCCGGACGTACGTCTGTTGCACGAAATAGTAAGGTTTAACCACCAAGAAACGTGAGTAAGTCATAAAAGCAAATAAAACAATAGCAGGACAGACATACCATGAAATAAGGGGTGATGATGCGTACGGTATTGCTCATTGCGTTGCTTTGAATATAATTGACAAAATCACATATTGTTTGGTTGCAAAAATTTACGAACTTCAAAACATACAAACTGATGACCTAGAAAATGATAGTGGTTACATACGTACAAAATTACTCAGTGTTTCTGTCTACAAATTCATCTTGCATCTGCTTGATGTTATCTTTGAACTCTTTAGGGCGTTGTCGCCCACCCTTGTTTGTGGATGTTGCACTGAGTGCACCATGAGCATAGTATTCAGAATTTGACATTGAAATTATTTTCTACAGTAAACAACACAAATCAAATATACGACATAAAAAGGCAAATGTTGCCTAAACCGGTCACGAGGTTCAAAAAATATACGCCTTAAGCGCTAGTTCTGGTCATATGGATGTGGTTGTCTTCTTCTTCGGCGCCATGCCTGGTCGTATTGCTCTCATCGTCCTTTTCTTCGGCATCATGCCTAGTTGTATTGCTCACATTGTCCTCTTCTTCGGTGCCATGCCTGGACGAAGATATCAATGACACCTTTGTGACGCAGCTACGGAATCGACGTCGTCAGTCAAATATAAAGGAAACGTCATTTCACAGGCCGCCCTTTTTCGAAAACCGCCCGCAAATTAATTGATTAAATTTAAAATAAATAAAAAAACATCGTTTCGACTGTATATTATAACAATAGTTGAGTGGGAGATTGACACGACCCAACCAAACCCGGTTTTTAGGTATGTATAATCTTTGATGATTATTGTATTGATTATCATATATGGATACATCGATATATTCATGCTACATACTTTCCTTATCGGTTTTTTAATAACAAACATTCATTATCGCTTTAGACTAGTATCATTTAACACCGGCAAAATTGTTTCGTCTTGTTGTCCGCATACATTGCAAATCGATGTTGACTTACACCGTTTATAAAGGGCGATTATTACAAGCCATTGGTGGTTGCATGAATCGCTAACCTATTACTCGGCCAAACATTAGTAACCTTTGTTAATTGCATACAATTGAAATTAACGTGTACAACGATTGATGACAATGTACGTCACATTCAAGGAGGTTGAGCTAATGGAGCCATTTTTGGCCCCATTAATCATGTATGAATTTTGCAATTTTTATTCATTGGCTACGAGGAAAATTGCGATTTCTAAACAATAGACGTTCCATTTCCTATATGGCCAGCCTATTGATGACCTATATCCCTTTCCACTTAGTGTACTCTAGAACATGCGAGGCGTGTCAGTAGTACGACGATTGAATGAGAATGCCTTATGACCTCGATTAATGCTTTGTGCACGTTGTTCAACAATACTTCCATTTGTGATCAACAAAGTATTCTTATCGATGACTTTGTTTAACGCAAGCCGAATATTATAAGGCGTTGACCTCATGAATTGCAATCCTATTTCACGGTTTGCATTTAAGGTGTCCCTGCAAATGAGCGATTTCTGAGCAGGAACCATATTGTACAACTTTTGGCCGACAACCTATTGCGCGATTTGAATTTACTGATGATCATCAATAGCGATTTCTGAGCATCAAACTTTTCTTATCGATGTAGACTGTTATCATTTATGACGTTAGAACTTGTTCAATTATTGTTCACGGCATACATCGCAAATCCTTTTTGCGATTTTCTATCAAGGCGGAGATAAATACAGCGATTGCTGAACAGAAATGATCTATTATATCAATGCTGACCTTAATCATATCCCAACGTCGATTACGGGACCTTGTTGACCACATAAATCGCATGTGTTCTGCGATTTTCATTAAAAAATGATGAGTTATATTGCGATTTGTGAACAATATTACTCATGCTAATCAAACATCTATTGCAAATTTCATTGCGATTTTCATTCAAAAATGATGAGTTATATTGCGATTTTTATTCAATCATCATGTTACGATAATTACTTATAGAATTATGTTACAACAATTACTTATAGAATTACAACAAATATCTATAGCGATTTATGAGCATCACACTTTTCATGTAGTTGTTGACTGTTATCATTTACGACGTCAGAACTTGTTCAATTATTGTTCACGTTATACATCGCAAATCCTTTTTGCGATTTTCTATCAAGGCGGAGACAAATACAACGATTGCTGAACAGAAATGATCTATTATATCGATGCTGACCTTAATCATTTCCTAACGTTGATTACGTGACCTTGCTGACCGCATAAATCGCATGTGTTCTGCGATTTTCATTAAAAAACGATGAGTTATATTGCGATTTCTGAACAATATTACTCGTGCCAATCAGACATCTATTGCGATTTTTATTGTGATTTTCATTAAAAAACGATGAGTTATATTGCGATTTCCATTCAATCAAAGAGGTTAGGCAATGCCACGATTTCTAAACAACAGACATCTATTTTCGATTATAGTTTATTTATTTACGAGATCTATAGACAAAACATGTTTGTTAGATGTAATAAAAAAGAATTAAACAATAAAAGAATGTCACGTTATGACAATTACTTAAACAATTACAACAAATACCTATCATGATAAAAAAAATACCTAGGGTTTATTCTGTGGCACTTGACGAATCAGATGAAATATGATAGACTTGTCTATTTCTTTTTATTGGTGGACTGTCTATCCTAGGTGACCTCTTTGTTGAGAAACTATGTTTTGATAACACATAATATGATATACTGTCATATAGGCTTTAATATGATATGATAATATGCCTTCATGAATAATGTTATATTATGACTGGATATGATTTGTCATGTATTTAACGAGTATTTGATGCAAGGTTATTTCACCTTAAAAGGATGGAGATCTCCTGCTCAAGAACAACCTTTGGTACAATCATATTCTCTGAAGAAAAAGCTTGATGGGTCATTCATTCTTAAAGATCATCCAAGGAGATCGGCTACTTCAAGATGAAGATTCTTTTCTTCTTTAGTGTCATATGTAACAGAACCTTCAGAAGGATGCATAGTGGATATTTCATATTGCATGCTTTATCATACAAAGCCATCTATTTACAAAAGCTATGTTTCATAAAAGCATACGATATTTCAAAAAGCACCTTTTTGAAAACTAATCATTGTACTTTCTTACAAACTTTTATGAAAAATGTATTTTGACAAGATATAATAGCTCATGATTTCAAAAGCATTAATTGTACCTTTTAACATGCATTTATGAATAAGACAACTTGAAATGAAATAAAAACTAATGATTTCAAGTATGAAAGAAAAAGACAAAATGAATTTAAGTCATAATACAAAATCGTCTACCTTGAATTGACAAAGTAAGAAAACTAATATTATTATATTGTGTTTGGAAAAGACTTTAGTTACTTTATATAACTCAAGAATGTCGACTTACTTAAAGTCATTATTCTTTCTGTAGACATTAAATAACACCTCATAAAGCATTTTGAGAAATGACCATTTACAAATAATGTACTCAACAAAGCATTTATTGTACTTACATACATTTAAGTAAAGAAGTGATGATTTCTAATAAAAATATTAATATACTACAAATCATTAAATTGAATAAAGACAAAATTGCATGATGATTTACAATCCAACGTTTAATGTACTACAAATCATTTATTATAAGAATAGACCTTTTACAAAATATAACACACCTAAAATACTACAACGAATAGTGTACCCCAAATGCTACACTTATAAAAAGAAGACTTTTTCGAAAATACAATACAATACACATATCTTTTTACACAAATTTGTTTTTGAAATGACTTGACATCTCACATCCCAAAAGGAAAATCATTTCAAAAAGACAACGACTATTTTCTGGAGGCTATATAAACTCAAACAAAATAGTTTTTCAAAAAAGAGACATGTGAGCTTACAACGAGAAAAATTTATATTCGATATCTGAAAAAGAGAACCTAGAAAAAGAAAGAGAAAAGAAAGAGAAAAAGTCAAGAATAGCTCTTTGACAAAGAGTATTATCTGATTGAAAAGAACAGAACATTCTGAGAATCCTTCATTCGTGCATTCATATCATTCTGAAGGTTCTATAGGAAGTATTATAACTTTCTGTTATTCACTATATCCCTTCTCTGTTGAGAGAAGTAGACCTCTGTGAAAGAGGGTATGTGCCTTCTCTGTTGAGAGAAGTAGACCTCTGTGAAAGAGGTTGTGTTTCTTTTCTGTTGAGAGAAAAAGACCTCTGTGGTAGAGGGTGTGTGCCTTCTCTGTTGAGAGAAGAAGACCTCTAAGGAAGAGGGTGTTGTACTATTTATCTGGTAACTCGGATGTTATAGTGAAAAGGCTCAAGTGTTTTGCTTGGGGACTGGATGTAGGTCAGTGACTTGACCGAACCAGTATAAATCCTGTGTTTTATGTATTGTGTCTTATTGCATTTAAATTTTATATTATCGATCTATTTCATATTTCACTATTCACCCCCCCCCCCCCCCCGTCTAGTGGAATTTCATTTGGTATAAGAGCAGGTTTGTTGGTTTCGACATAACAAGTCTTCCAGCACTTATGGCATCAACCTCTTATGCTCGTGATATTGAAGGTCAACACGCATCTCGTCCTCCTTTCTTCAACGACTCCTACTATGAATACTGGAAATATAGAATGGCTATATTTTTCTAAAGTTCATAGATTTTGCTGTATGGAAAATTGTTGAACATCCATACACATCTCCATCCTCAGACTATAGCTTATGGTTTGATGAAGAAAAGAAGATGGCCAATCTAAATGCAAAGGCTATGCATGCTTTGTATTGTGCCATTGATCAAAATGAATTCAACAAAATATCTATTTGTGAATTTGCTCATGATATTTGGCATTCTCTGGAGGTTATTCATGAAGGAACCAACAAAGTGAAAGAAGCCAAAATCTCATCTCTAGTTCAAAAATATGAGTTGTTCAAAATGAACATAGATGAACCCATCACAGAGATGTTTACAAGATTCACCAACATCACCAACGACTTGAAATCTCTGGGAGAAACCTATTCACAGACAGATAAGGTGAAGAAAATCTTGAGATCTCTCACAACTGATTGGGAGAAAAAGACAACAGCAATTGAAGAAGCTCAAGATTTATCCAAGCTTACCCTGGATGACTTAATAGGCATTCTTATGGCCTATGAAGTCCATATTAAGGAAAGAAGGGAAGAAGAACAACCTACAAAGAAAACTCTAGCCTTTCCAGCCCTTTCTGAGAATGAGGACTCAAAAAAAGAATCTGAAATTGCGCTACTCACTAGAAAATTCCAGCGCTTCATGAGAAAGAACAGGCTTCCAAATAAGCACAAGGAAAGAAAAAGCTCTAAGGAAGATACCATGTGCTATCAATGTAATAAGCCAGGTCACTTGATACGTGATTGTCCTCTACTAAAAAGAAAATCTAAAACCGAGAAACCAAAGAAAAGGTTCTTCAAGAAAAAGGCTATGTATGCTCAATGGGATGATTCAGAACCATCCACAAGTGAAGAGTCAAGTGATGACGAAGCTGAAACCGCCAACATGTGCTTCATGGCAGAAAGCTTTGTAAGTGAATCTCTCAATTTTTCTTTCAAAGATCTTCAAAATGCTTTTCAAAAACTTTTTGAAGAATCAAAAAAAACGATTCTCAAAAATAAAAATTTGAAATATGAAAATCTAGAGCTTGTGCAGAAAAATGAAAAACTCAGTATTGAAATTTCTGAGTTGAAAAAGAAAAATTGTATGATTACTTCTGAAATCTTTTCTACCAGCTCAAAGACTAAAAATCTTAAAGTAGAAATTTCAGAATTAAAAAGTAAAACTGAAAACCTTATGAAAACGGTTTTCAAGTTTACCAAAGGAAAAGAGAACTTGGATAAACTCCTATCTTCTCAAAAACTCTCTTTTTACAAAAATGGTATTGGTTGCTCTCACATGAATAAACCTTCTTGTTTAAATAAAAAGATTGTTTTTTCAAAGGTTCTGCTGAACCTAAGCAGGAGTATTACAACTTTCATACTATGTATTCCTCTAAAGTTATAGACAAACTCAAATCAAAATGGATATGGGTTCCAAAGTCTAACAAAAAGGGACCCGATTGGGTACCACAAAGAACTTTTACTTGATGTTTTGCAGGCTCCAAAGAAGAAGAACAGATGGATACTAGACAGTGAATGTTCAAAACATATGACAGGACATCCAGATCTTTTTGTTGTTCTTCATCATAAAGAAGGAGAAACCGTCACCTTTGGACATAACAACAAAGGTTTGATAATTGGTATTGGCAATATTGGTAATATCGATAAACCTCTTATCAAAGATGTTCGCCTTGTCAAAGGCTTAAAACATAACCTCTTAAGTATAAGTCAAATGTGTGACCTGTGTAGCTACTTGTTTTAGGCGCAAAAACATTAGAACTACCTAGATGTGAATTGGATAATTTTTATCAAGCCCAATGTTGTAAAAAGCACATTGTAATGCACACAAAAAGGTCTAAGACACAAATTTATCATATTGCAAGATGCACCAAAATATTTTAAACGATAAAGCTAACACGTATTTTTTTCAGGACAAAAACTAACAGGTATATAAAACTCAAGTTGAAAAAAAATATCATTTTTACCAGTTATAAAAAATTATCATTGTTACCACAAAGAAGGTTATAATTAATAAACAATTGAACATATATGTAAGCCAAAAAGAAAATAGAAAACAACAACAACAACAACGCCTTCATCCCAAAACAATTGGGGTCGGCGATATGAACCAACAAAGAAAATCATTCTGGGTCTTCCACATGAATCCTTCTCCTCCATTCATTTCTATCCAATGCCATGTCCTCGGTGAGGTTCAAAGCATTCATATCCTTTCCTATCACCTCCATCCATGTCTTCCTAGGCCTACCTCGACCTCTTTTAACTAATATATTTTCTCATTTATCCGTCCTTCTAACTGGAGCATCATTAGGCCTTCGGCGAATATGTCCTAACCACCGTAAACGATTCTCTATCATCTTATTTTCAATGGGTGCAACGCCTACCTTATTACGTATCTCCTCGTTCTGAATCTTATCTTTTATTGTATTTCTATCATCTTATTTTCAATGGGTGCAACGCCTACCTTCTTATGTATCTCCTCGTTCTGAATCTTATCTTTTATTGTATTTCCACACATCCATCTCAGCATACGCATCTCAACTACACTCATTTTTTTAATATGATGTCTCTTGACAGCCCAACATTCCGTACTATATAGTAAAGTGGGCCTAATAGTCGTCCTATAAAACTTTCCCTTCAACCGCAATGGCATTCTACGATCGCACAACACTCCAGTTGCACTCTTCCATTTCATCCACCCAACCTTTAAACATGATGCGTGCCTTATAGCAGACACCAACGAAAATATCATTTTAAATGGTATAAGAAGAAATAATATATATGAATTATACCTAGAGAATATTATTGAACACTGTCTTATAGCTAATAATGACACTCAAAATTTATGGCACATGAGAATGAGTCATGTCAACTCAAAATACATGTCTAAAATAGCTAAAAACAATTTAGTATGTGGGTTACCTAAAATATCATTTAAAAATGACTATTTTTGTGATGCATGTCAACTAGAAAAATTGTCAAAATCATCTTTCAAATCAAAAAATTTTGTTTCAAGTAAAAGACCTTTAGAGATTCTCCACCTGGATCTTTTTGGTCCTTCTAGAGTAGCCAGTATTAATCATAATAAATATGCTTTTATCATTGTAGATGATTACTCAAGATTTACTTGGGTAATATTTTTGAAAAATAAAAGTGATACGTTTTGTGAATTTGAAATTTTATGTAAAAGGTTACAAAATGAAAAATCTTCTTCTATTATCAAAATTCGTAGTGACCATGGAGGAGAATTTGATAATGATCATTTTGTAAATTTTTGTAACTTGCATGGTATATCACATAATTTTGCCTTTCCTAGAGCTGCACCTCAAAATGGTGTAGTAGAAAGAAAGAATAGAACCCTTTAGGAATCTGCTAGAACTATGCTCTAACATAATAACCTTGCTAAATCTTTTTGGGCAGAAGCTGTTAATACTGCATGCTATATATCAAATAGAGTTCTTATCAGGCTCTTATTAAATAAAACTCCTTATGAATTATTCTATGACAGAACTCCAAGGATAGACTACTTTAAAGTCTTTGGATGTAAATGCTTTATCCTTAACACAAAAGATAGCCTTGATAAATTTGATGCTAAATCTGTTTAAGGCATATTCTTAGGATATTTAAGTCATAGTAAAGCATACCGAGTTTTTAATAAGAGTTCAAATACTATTGAAGAATCTATGCATGTCAGTTTTTGTGAATCTATTGATCAATCTATTCATAAGCATACTAACGATGATGATGTTGAAAGTACAAATTTATTCTCAGATAATACAGCTAAATCCAATGAAGATGATCTTCAAAGAACATTTGCCGAAATCAGAGATCATCCTCAAAAGCAGATTTTGGGAGACTTGACCAAGGGGGTTCAAACTAGAGCTAAGCTGGAACGGATTGCAAACATGACATTCATTTCTCAACTTGAACCAAAGAAGATTGATGAAGCCATCATCGATGAGTTCTGGATGCTAGCCATGACTGAAGAACTGAATTAATTCCAAAGAAATGATGTTTGGGATCTTGTACCAAGACCAAAAGATCATCAGATCATTGGGACAAGATGGATCTTCAGAAACAAGCTAGATGAAACATGTAATATTATAAGAAACAAGGCAAGGCTAGTAGCTCAAGGATACAACCAGGAGGAAGGTATTGATTTTGATGAAACATTTGCTCCTGTTGCTAGACTTGAATCTATTAAAATGTTTTTAGCATATGCAAGATATATGGATTTCAAATTATATCAAATGGATGTTAAAAGTGCTTTTGTAAATGGTTTTATAAATGAAGAAGTTTATGTAAAACAACCTCCAGGTTTTGAAAATGAACAATTTTCTGATCATGTTTTCAAACTAAAACGTGCTTTATATGGATTAAAACAAGCACCTCGTGCTTGGTATGACAGACTTAAAATCTTTTTATTAAAAACCGGATTTTCTATAGGCAAAGTAGATTCTACTCTATTTGTAAAAATAGTGAATGATCATACCCTAATCGTTCAAATTTATGTGGATGATATCATCTTTGGATCTACTGACAACAGTCTTTGTGAAGAATTTTCTAAGTCCATGCAGAAAGAATTCGAAATGAGTATGATGAGAGAACTCACCTACTTTCTTGGACTGCATATTAAGCAAACCAAGGATAGAGTCTTCATCAATCAGTCTAAGTATGCTCATGAACTTCTGAAAAGGTTCAACATGAAGTCAACTGCTTCGAAGAATACTCCTATGAGCACAACTACTGTATTGGACAGATATGAAGATGGTAAGATTATGGATACAAAGTTATACAGAGGTATGATTGGATCACTACTTTATTTAACTACTAGCCGTTCAGATATCATGGTCAGTATTTGCTTGTGTGCTAGATTTCAGTCAAATCCAAAAGAATCACATCTTAAAGTTGTAAAAAGAATAATGAGATATCTAAAAGACACAGTTGATTTTGGGTTATTTTATTCAAAATCATCTACATTTGATTTAATCTCATACAGTGATGTTGACTTTGCTGAAAGTAAATCTGACAGAAAAAGCACAAGTGGAACATGTCATATGCTAGGGCACTCACTAGTTTCATGGTTCAGTAAGAAACAAAACTGTGTATCATTATCAACTACTGAAGCTGAATACATAGCTGCTAGCCTAGCATGTACACAGTTCATCTGGATGAAACAAACTTTAAAAGATTTTGGTTTAAAATTTGAAAATACAACTATTTTATATGATAACACAAGTGCTATAAGCTTATCTAAAAATCCTATTTTACATTCTCGAACTAAGCACATTCAAATTAGACACCACTTTTTAAGAGAACAAGTCCTAAACAACATAATCAAACTAGAATTTATTCCCACTAATAAACAATTAGCAGACATTTTCACTAAACCATTAAAAAATGAAGACTTTATAAGAATTAGAAGAGAATTAGGAATTTGTAAATTAAGTGACTTATAAAATCAATTCATATGACTAATTTATAAAATGTAGAAAGATTAGTCTACTCGAGTTCACCTTTACAAAATATTAAAATATAATCTTTACTTGACAAAATTCATCTTAACCAAAAATTAACAAGTAAGAATGATAAAAACACTTTATGAAAAATCTTGTTTTCTTTTACAAATTATTTTTGTCATAATCGAGTGTTTGCATTTCTTACTATTTTTTATTTTGTCATCATTCCATTCACCACCTTTTTTAAAGTTGAAAAAGAGTCTTTCATATTTCACGTACATCATAAAGTTTTTTTTAAATGAATGTTTTATGTCATCTTTTATATATCATATCTCAAAGTACAATCTTCTTTTTGTCCTATCATCTTTCACACTTTTCTATAAAAATAAAAAAAAAATCCACAAAAGACTCCTTCTCGACAAACTTGTCTTTCATCTCCTTTTTAATTATTAAATGTTCTTTTCATTAGTACCATTAGTACCATCCTTCTCTTTCTCTCTCTCATACGAAATGTGCCTCCATTCTTTTCAATCCGTGACTTTGACTCCTTTACAAGTTTAGAAAAACTTAATTTTATTCTCCAAAAACTATGAACTCCCTCCAATCGAGTTTCTTTAAAAATATGTTTAAACATTCATTCATGTCAATCACAACTTTACTTTATGTCATTCATCTCATATCAATCATGAATTTTTTTGTCAATTCCTATCCTACTCGAAAATCCATATATGTGATCACCTTTTTCTTTATGTCTACTCTTACTCCTTCCACGCATATCCATAAAAACTACTTCTTATATAAGCAATCATTACCCTTCACTCATGAATTTCTTTTGTCTTCTTCTAAATTCATCTCTCACGAATATAGAATTTATTCTCATAAAGTAATAATATTGTTTAAAGTTGTTTATCTTATTAGGCCATTATTCATCTCACATGAGAACTCTCTCACACACCTTCCTTTCACGAACTTTCATCTCATCACATCTTCACATAAAAACCTTTAAAATCCATGGATCATAATTCATATCGTGAAACACACATCTTTGACTCTATTCTTCTATCATATTTGTTATCACACTTCGCTATTCGATGGACTCTCCTCTATCAAAAATCTCCTTATATAATTTTTTTGTCATCTTCCCTAATTTAATATACTCTCATCAACACTATCTTCCAAAGAATGATTTGATTTATCATTCACAAGAGCCCTTAAGTTACAACTCACAAATTCTCCTTTTAACTAAAATCTAAATTTTCATTCACTTCAAGTGTCACTCACTTCTTATTATAATAATTTTCTTCTCTCTATTTAATGAAATGATTCTTTCCTCACCAATTCGTTCGAATACTTCTATCATCCTTCAAGCTATTACTCTCTCCAAGTTCCTATTTCCTTCAAAACTTCTCATTCTCTCAAGATTACTTGATATGGCATCCTCTTCAACATCCTCCGATGTCAACATGATTAAAGCAGCTGAATTGAGATATCCAGATCTCATTCATCAATACAACTTCATTAATTCTAGGTCCATTCAAACTGGTAAGTTAGTTCACCTCGAAGCTTTTCCCTCATTCAACCTAGAGACCTCTCTTTCAGATTTTGTTCATATCTTAGCATCATACCAATCCATGACCATTTATCCTCAACTTATCAAAATTTTCTATACCAGCCTTTTAGTCGACCCTGACTGATCATCTATCACTTCCATGGTTCATGGAAAACTCATTTCCTTCGACATTCCTCAATTAGGTTGCATTCTCAATATTTCTTCTTATGGCGTTGAATTCCTCAACATAGTTCCTATAGATCGGACTATATATGTTCAAGAAGATCCTTCTTTCCACTCGTTCAACCCATTTCCCGTGGCATACAAGCAACTTGAAGTCTTATGCTCTGTTATTGTCACAGTTCCTCTCATCCAACGTATTCCCTAAATCACCATCCAAGGGATTCATTGCTAATGAAATCTCTTTTCTTCTCTATGCAATTTTTTGTGCTTTTCCCATAAACTGGTCCAGTATCATCTTCAACAACATGATTAATTTTCATTCCTTCCGCTCTCTTCTTTTCGGGTATTTCATCTCACTTATTCTTCAATACTTTCAAGTGCCCCTTCGAACCGATGTCGTCTACTACTCCATCCATACTTTTCATGACTCCTCCCTCCCTGAGGAAGGATCAACTCAACACTTATCTGACAACGAAGGCCATGAAGAAGCAGATCCAGCAGCAACTTCTAAACTAGATATCTTTTCAGCAATTGTCGATGTCCAGAACACCCAGGATCTCCTTCTGAAGAGTCAAGCTTCTCTGCATCAAGCCTTTGAATCCTTGAAGATCGGCCAAGATGCTTTGCTTCAGAAGTTTCATCCCACATCTGACTCTGAATGAACATTTTCTATTCATTGGTCTGTAATAACTTATTTATTTACTCTGATCCCCTCCTTTTTGTCCATGACAAAGGGAGAGAAAAACGTGTCTCCTACGATGGAGAAAAATACTCTGATTTATTTTTTAAACTTAAAACTTTTATGTTTTATGCTTATGGTGTATGCATTTTTATAATATCATTATTATTATGCATATGGTTTTTTGACAGGAGGAGCATATTTTGTCATCATAAAAAAGGGGGAGAATGTTGAGAAACTAGGTTTTGATGACACATAATATGATATACTGTCATATAGGCTTTAATATGAAATGATAATACGCCTTCATGAATAATGTTATATTATGACTGAATATGATTTGTCATGTTTTTAACGAGTATTTGATGCAAGGTTATTTCACCCTAAAAGGATGGAGACCTCCTGCTCAAGTACAACCTTTGGTACAATCATACTCTCTGAAGAAAAAGCTTGATGGGCCATTCATTCTTAAAGATCATCCAAGGAGATCGGCTACTTCAAGATGAAGATTCTTTTCTTCTTTAGAGTCATATATAACAGAACCTTCAGAAGGATGCATAGTGCATATTTCATATTGCATGATTTATCATACAAAGCCATCTATTTACAAAAGCTATGTTTTATAAAAGCATACGATATTTCAAAAAGCACCTTTTTGAAAACTAATCATTGTACTTTCTTACAAACTTTTATGAAAAAGGTATTTTGACAAGATATAATAGCTCATGATTTCAAAAGCATTAATTGTACCTTCTAACATGCATTTATGAATAAGACAACTTGAAATAAAATAAAAACTAATGATTTCAAGTATGAAAGAAAAAGACAAAATGAATTTAAGTCATAATACAAAATCGTCTACCTTGAATTGACAATGTAAGAAAACTAATATTATTATATTGCGTTTGAAAAAGACTTTAGTTACTTTATACAACTCAAGAATGTTGACTTACTTAAAGTCATCATTCTTTCTGTAAACATTAAATATCACCTCAAAAGCATTTAAGAAATAACTATTTATTTAATCTCCTCTCAAGAATGTTGACTTACTTAAAGTCATCATTCTTTTTTTAGACATTAAATAACACCTCATAAAGCATTTTGAGAAATGACCATTTACAAATAATGTACTCAACAAAGCATTTATTGTACTTACATACATTTAAGTAAAGAAGTGACGATTTCTAATAAAAATATTAATATACTACAAATCATTAAATTGAATAAAGACAAAACTGCATGATGATTTACAATTCAACGTTCAATGTACTACAAATCATTTATTATAAGAATAGACCTTTTAATAAATATAACACACCTAAAATACTACAATGAATAGTGTACCCCAAATGCTACACTTATAGAAAGAAGACTTTTTCGAAAATACAATACAATACACATATCTTTTTACACAAAGTTGTTTTTGAAATGACTTGACATCTCACATCCCAAAAGGACAATCATTTAAAAAAGGCAACGACTTTTTTCTGGAGGCTATATAAACTCAAACAAAATAGTTTTTCAAAAAAGAGACATGTGAGCTTACAACGAGAAAAATTGATATTCGATATCTGAAAAAAAGAGCCTAGAAAAAGAAAGAGAAAAGAAAGAGAAAAAGTCAAGAATAGCTCTTTGACAAAGAGTATTATCTGAGTGAAAAGAACAGAACATTTTGAGAATCCTTCATTCATGCATTCATATCATTCTGAAGGTTCTATAGGAAGTATTGTAACTTTCTGTTATTCACTGTATCTCTTCTCTGTTGAGAGAAGTAGACCTCTGTGAAAGAGGGTGTGTGCCTTCTCTGTTGAGAGAAGTAAACCTCTGTGAAAGAGGGTGTGTGTCTTCTCTGTTGAGAGAAGTAGACCTCTGTGAAAGAGGGTGTGTTCGTTCTCTGTTGAGAGAAGAAGACCTCTGTGGTAGAGGGTGTGTGCCTTCTCTGTTGAGAGAAGACCTATGAGGAAGAAGGTGTTGTACTATGTATCCAGTAACTCGGATGTTATAGTGAAAATGCTCAAGTGTTTTGCTTGAGGACTGGATGTAGGTCAGTGACTTGACCGAACCAGTATAAATCATGTGTTTTATGTGTTGTGCCTTATTGCATTTAAATTTTATATTATCGATCTATTTCATATTTCATTATTCACCCTCCTTCTAGTGGAATTTTACTCTTGATTGCGTCCATCTTATTAAAAAAACTGGTCATCATCTCTACCACTGAGTTCAATTGTCTCCCCATATTGCTTACATCTGTCCTTAATTTCTTATTCTCCCTCTCCATCAGTTCGAACCATGCGGGGGAGACAATGTTCTCTTTTGTAGCAAGTGTTCGCTCTTCATCACGATTTGTTGTTGTGGAAATCGTTGTTGTAACCGGAAAGAGACGACAGACGGGTTGTAGATGCTGGGATGCAATATGAAAGGGGGCAGTTGGGAGGCATGGGTTCCCAATTTTCTCAATCTCCAGATTTCGCCGCATAGGTTTCTAATACCGTTGGAAATAGAAGGGATAAAATTGTCGTCCTTTATAATCATATGATACGGCACGGACACCACCTGTGTTCCAAATTAATAATTCATTCATGTAGCGTTCGCGCCAATTCACGTTCCTGCCCCCACCATTATTCATCTTCCTTCTCACTTCCAAAGGCTTATTTGGGATAGACTGCCTCAAGCCAAATTATAGGAGAACTCGACTACCATGCTGCAATTCGGCTTCATAATTACAAAACAACCATAAATCGCGGTCAGACAATCTAGCAGTCTCTGCAACGTCTTGGTCATCGTCCTCCCCATCTCCATACGGTCTCCACAAAACCTGTACATTGGTAATTTTTTTTAATAACGAGTGACAAATATATTATAATTTTCTTAAGAATGATATGGCGACAACAATATGTACTACGGAAGATAAAATCTTGCAGCGATGATTACTTAAGAATGCTAAACATTATAACGATTTATAATACTGAATGATAAATGCTGACCCGATTGTAAAAAAATTTAGAACGTTTACCTCATTTAGTTGCAACCATCTAAAATAGACTTAGCATTATGAACGGTGACGTTTATTCTAGCCCAGCGGCCGATCTTTGGAAAACCACAAATCGCAGGGCCATAATGTGGATGCAATGGGATAATATGTTCCCATGCCCAAGCCTAACAAAAACAATATATTAGTAACACTACAACCTTCAATGAGCTTAGTCTACAATTACTAAGTATGTAATAAACAAATACATGAACAAATGGCCAAAATCCCCCAACTATTTTCGTACCCTTACTCGCACGGTAGATTTGACTGTACAAGTGTGCGAGCATAGCGGCACCCCATGCATAGTTGTTGACTTCGTCTAAGTCTTCCAGGTACTTCAGCCACATGTAACTTATTCTCGAACCAGAACAATCGAAAAATAAAGTAAGACCAAAAAAATAAAGAAGGAAGTTGCGCAACTCTTGGTCAGCTATTTCAGATGCACAAGTAGCGGAGCGACCTTCCCATTTATTACGAAAAGATGAGACTTTCATTGATGTGGAATTGATTCCACCAGAAATACATTGACTCCATTCGTCCATCAACATTCCTAGAAGGGCCGTGCATTTTTCTCTTGCGTTATAGTTTGAATGTCGTAATAGGACAACACTGTCATCGCACTTAAGGTCAGTGATCCTCGCCACATCTTCTAGAGTCATGGTGATCTCAAAAGAATCAAACTGAAATGTGTTTGTCTTATCATTCCACTTATTTACTAGGTAGGTCATGGTATTCCAGCAAGTTTCAAAATATTGTTGGTCCAAAAGGCCACCGAAGTGCATATTTCGTAATCGGTCATTCTGATATGCACTCAGCTGACCATACCACGACAGAACTACAGGCCATTGACACCGACCTCCAAGCTTTTCACCTGGTGCTCTACTTCTCCTGTGACCTCCCTGTAACACACAATAACATATTATTCTTACCAATTGTAAATTAGTACCATTTGTACTTATAAATAATATTCTACTAATTGCTATAAATAATATTGGTTGCACACACACTATCACAGTAATTGCTATTCATATTAATACCTAACACAGTAATCGCTATACCAAAATCGCTAAACATATTATTAAATCTTCATAGACAAGACAGATTTATTTACCTTGGTCGCACTTTTCTCCTGTTCAACCAATCCCTCCAACCTAGGCCTTTCTGATTGGTCCACTGCCTCCCACTGCCTTTCCTTTTCCTTCTCTTCCTCCTCCACCTTTTCCTTCATTTCTCTCTCCTTCTTTTTCTCGTCCTCCTTCTCCTTCTGCCGCCTTTCTTTCTCTTCCTCATGTTGTTTCCTTCTTTCCTCCACTTTCTCCTTCTGCTTCTTCCTTTCTCTTTCATTTTCTTCCTCCTCCTTCTCCTTCCTTTGCCTTTCCTTCTTTTCCTCATCCTCCTTCTCCTTCCTTTGCATTTTCTTCCCTTCCTCAAACTCCTTCTCCCTCCTTCGCCTTTTCTTTTCTTCCTCATCCTGAAGCTTATTTTGTTCCTTCTCTTTCTCCTCCTTATTCAATTGCCTTCGCCTCTCCACCGCCTCCTTTAGTAGCTTTATCCTGTTTCGCATTGCTATATGCTCCAACAACAGCTTCTGCGTTTCTGTCTTAGCATCCTCCTTTAGATTGTTCAATTCCCTTTCCCTCTCCTCCTTATTCTTTTTTTGCCTTTCCCTCTGCTCTGCCTTCTTCCTTTGCCTTTTCTTTTCATTCTCCTCCTTATTTCTTTGCTTTGCCTTCTCTTGGTCATCCTTCTTCTGCATTTTTAGTTCTTCAGCATTCTTTCTTTGGTCTGCAGCCTCGATATCTGATGGACAATCCTCCACATAATACAATTTCAACGCTTTTTCCCTGTCTTTATCATTCTCAATCTTAAGTATATTTTAGTACCTTTCAAAAACCTTAGATAGATGAGACTGGCGGATCACTTCTCTAATACACAACCCATTGAACGACGGGGTATCTCTTCTCTGATGAGCCTCAGATATTACTAACCTGCACAACACATTAAACGGTCATCATGATTACAAATCGTCGCAATATTTGGCTTCATAAGTACACATCATTGTAAAATTTAGCAAACTTATGTACAAATCGAGGTATCTTAATAAACACACATCACTATTGCTTTGAATGTATAAATCGTCGCTGATTCAAACTTACAAATCTTTGTATAAGAAGCAACCTTCAGATTGCATAACGAAACCTTACACGAAACTCACTTAAACGATATGATTTTGGATATTCCAACTGTAGAGTAAGAAACAGTAAGAACGTATATGCAACAGATGGTGGCAACGATGTTGCGACTGCGCGTAAGATGAAAACGGATGCTCTGGCGGTAGCAGAGCAAAGGAAAGGATGCTTCAGCGATAACAGAAGAAGGCAACAGATGATCCGACGACAACAGATGAAGGCAAAGTATGCTCCGGTAGAGTTTTTTGCTTAGAGCAAGAATGAATTGTTTTGAACTATTTAAATCCTACAACATACAACTTGCTACATAGGCAAACTTTGCTGAAAATTTTGGGGCGATAACGATGGAGGGCAGTTTTATCCTTTTCATGAACCGTCGAATCAGTTTTCTAGATGGAGGGCATTTATGTCCGTTCCAAGAAGAGGAAGAGAATGGCGGTAAAGGGTACTTAAGTCTTTGCGACGACACCAAATTACGATGCAATGTGATGCGGACACACATGGGGATACTAGCCGGTCTGCATCTTATACGCGGCGCTCTTTGGGAACCCCCGAACATGAGATGGAGCTACCGGCCCTGTTCGTGGGGGTAACATATAACCTGCTTGGGTTTTCCTTATCTCTATCCAAGGAGGTTATCTAATTGGACCTCCTTATCCCTATCCAAATCAATCCGACGTGGTGAGAAGGTAACTTAATATACAAATTTACAGTACAATACAAAAACGTAAATGTGTTATTATATATATAATAAGTGATAAATGAAAAACCTAGCTGATAAAATGCAAATATCACAATAAAAACACGATATTTATTCTTACAAAATAAATCGGCCTTTGTTTTGTGTATTTTCAAAGTATTATTGCCAGACTTAACCCTCGCATAAACGAGACTTCTTGCCATCATACCAACGTATACTAAAAGGCCAGTAACTAATCATGTGAAAGCCAATTCAAAAAGTAAATGCAACAACATAGCTCAACCACCATTCGAGGGTTGCCCGTGTTTCTTTTCTTGATGAAAATGACCGTTGCACACTTTTTGTTAAAAATCATTAAAAGTTATGAAACTGCCCATAAAGAAAGGCTAATCTTTTACTGCATCCAATGTTTAAACGCCAAAAAATTGTTCACCATCCAAAGTCAAATGCCGTGTGATCTTATTCCCACAATGCGTGGTAGCCACATGAAAAGTGACCTTACAATGACACCACTTTTTTATATTTAAGCTATGAAAAATCATTTCATTAGGGTATGTTTGATGCGCCATTCTGGGAATGATTCGGACAAAAATCTCGCTGGAAACGGTAATTTCCAACAAATGTTGGACACAGATGGCGTTCCGTGCATTCGCCGCATCCTTATACGTATGTTCTTTTCGTTTCACCCTCCCTGTGATGAGGGGAACAAAATCTTCTCGACGGGCACGCCTCGAGTCTGAAGCGGAGTTGCCGTCGGTGCTTCGTTTTGCCTCTCCTTCGACGCTCGCTCCGAGCTTCGCCCCTTCATCCCGATGAAGCGGGGTTGGCAACAATGGATTTCTGACTTCTTCTTTTGGAAATGGATGTCAAGCAGGTTGTCGTAACTAGAGGGTGAGAAGAAGCAGAAGAAAAGTTGGGTTTTTGATATTTAGTGAGGGGTGGGGACATGGGGAAGAAACCCTTTTAAAGAAAAGGTGGAATCCTTGATGTTCCACCTGTTCACTGGAAAATGGCAGCATAATGCATACTTTGAAGCGATGTGTAGTAACTAGGGTTTTCAAGTTTCAATGAGGTGGAACTGGTCGGACCTTGGTCGATCTAAGATTGGTTCAACCAGTCAATAGGTGGGTCTAGTTCATATTCAAAAATTTGAACCACATATATATATCATGGTCCAAGTCTCTGTCACAGACATATGGATGCAACCAAACACATGACATGAGTTTTTTTTAAATTTATAACCCAAAGAAACCGGCACCAGGACCTGGTCGCTCTGGCTCAGCCTCGTGCCGACAGCATAAAACTCTGAGGCTAGGACTCCTGCCCTTGGGCGTATTCTATACATTGGCTTGCACAGAGGGGTACGCCCATGAGAATCGAAGCTAGACTGCTCGTCTAGCAAACAAGGCCCCACCTCTACGCCAACCCCCTCTGGGCTCATGATATGAGTTTGAGATGAGAGTTTGTAAAATTTTCAAAAAACAAGACACACAAGGACTTTTTCAAAATTTGCCATTCAATCAATAAAACCTATTTTTGATATTTTTAATATATAAAATGCAATTTGATTAAAATATAACAAATATTAGTAAAAGATATTTAATTATTGAAATAATTTTCACACGTGGTGGGGTCATGTCAGTCGCATAGCGTGTCTGGTTCGTGTCACTATAAACACGTGGCTAAATGGTGTATCCCTATGACATGGGCTCAAGTCCAATAGAAAAAAAAAAACTTTTTTCTAAGAGTTAGTGGTGCAAGCAGGTTGGATACAGGTAGGATCATGCTTAGTCCAAATTTGAACCTGGGACTGAACCTGAATGAGATCTAATAAAGTAGGATTGAATCTAGACCCAAAATGTTTATGGTAGTTAGGGTGGTCAATAGGTCCAGTTTGTATCGGGTACCCGACCTGACCCGAACCTGAATTCCTGGTTATGGGCATGGAAAGTGTCAATCAGAATAATATTTGGGTTGGCCAGAACCCAACTAGAGCAATACGCATGCCAGGTTTGGGTCATGTTTTTTGCCAAGTACCCAACCAGGATTTTTTGCTAGGTACCCAACCCAAGTATTTTATATACTCTTTTAATAAAAATAGATTTCTATCTGGGTTTGGGATTCTATTTCCGTGAACCAACAAAATCTGAACCTGAATCCAAACCGGGTTATTAGTTATATGAGCAGGTCCAGGTCAACCCTGACCTGGCCTGACCCATTGATAGCCCTAATGTTAGTAATGTATCTAGAAAGAATACTAAAAAACCTTTAGCATCTAAGAACAAAAGGATTGAATTTGGTCAGAATATGAACATAGATCTGACATGAAATGCCGACCTCAATCCACAAATGATTAAGCGAATCCAAATCTATCAGAACAAATATAAAAACCTTATTCAACCATCCGTATCGAGAAATAAAATGTTTGGATTTGGATTGGGTGTCTAAGTCCATCCGATTTACACCCGTACCAGAAACTGATAGGGTAATACTCACCCACAGCTTCTGGATGGTGCGTCAGGACAATGACTTGTGCAGGATTTGAGTTGAATGTAGCCAATACCAAATCCAACTAATCAGATATTGGCTAATCGGACTTGAATTCGGATTTGGATTCGAATGGGGAAAAACTAATACCAAACCTGAAAAAACACATGTAATTGAATGCGGATATCCATCAGATTCCGTCATGAAATCCTTAAACTGAATCCAAATCCGATTACCAATCAAATTTGGGATCGGGTGGGATATCAGTTATATCCAACTTGTTGACATCCCTATATGCACTCCAATCGAATCAAATACGGCTGGATGAGGATAAGGTTCAATACCCAATCAGTATACAGGACCATATCCAATTAAAAACCTACTTCATTTGACAGATCCAACCTGCAATTTTAATTTGGTGATCTTTTGAGACTACAATAAGATCTGGGCCAGGCGGATATGAAACGCAATCCAGACTGTGGATTGCCCTAATCAGCAACCGATTCATTTCAGGGAAGTGTGACGAATCAAGTTGACATGAATGAGCCCACCAAGAGCCCATTCATAAGTCAATTAACATCCTACTAAAGAATGATCAAACTTTTAGTAACTCCTAACTGAGTATTAGAATGTTTAGCGGATAAATTTTAAAGGAAAAGAAGAAACAGGGCCTTTTTTAAGAAAAATATAAAAAAACTGTGTTAAGAAATCATGAAAGACAATCTCACAATGTTTTGATGTATTGTTAAACTCAGTATTAGAATCCAAACAGATTTGATGCTTTAATTTCAACATTCAAGGAAACCATCTCCAGGACTTTTGTCATTAAGCCATATATGGGTTCTGTGGATGCAACCATTTATCCATAAAAGTGAGATAAACCAGGAAATTGAATTGCAGAGAACGATATAACAACTCATCTGACTTTTCTAGGTAAGTGGCTAACACAAACACCTCCTAAAGATAAGTTTCTATATTATCATGCTTTCTTCATTGAGCATGTTTATGCGGTCAACAAGCGAGCTTAACATGTTGATTGCTCAGAACAAATATGAAGTAATTTCAACAAAAAAAAAGAAACTCAAGACATTGAAAATTCAGACTCAGCTAAGTAAATATACCACTTCATTTCTTCAAGCAGTAAAAGATGCCCATAGATGGGAGTTCAATAAGATAGGTGGGATGGTAAAGTCACACTATCATAATCGAGGGGTCTTCTCCGGTTCTAATCCATAGGGATACCCCCAGCTTGCCTATCATTGAAAAAAAGAAAAAAAAAGACAGATGATGCAAGATGCATGATATCTTCTGCCAGACTCTATTTACAGGGGGTGGTCGGCATTCTTTCCGCACCGTACACCATTTTATCCTCATCTAAGCAATGAGATCCCTCTGTACATGTCATCATATAGTGTAATCATAAACAAAGAAGAGGCTCTCAGGCATAATGAGAGGAAGGCTCTCAATGTAGACATAGAATTGCCTTATGTTCTCCTTGGCCAACTTTGTGGTATCAATGACATCAGAATTGCTGATTAGAACCCAGAGGTCTCTTGAATTTACCCTCTTCAGGCTGTCTCTGCAAAAAGGGCATGACTTAGACAGCGAGTTCCTGCAAATAGAGACACCATTAATGTTTAACTGCATGCTTCTGAAGCAAAACAATTAACATGTGAATGAAAAACATGAAGATTCAGGCTCCAGCATACCAGTCGCGGAAGCATTTGATGCACATTGCGTGCCCACAATTGGGCAGGATAACTTTGCTGCAAGTCTCCATGCAAATGCCGCATTCATCTTCCCTCTCCAAATCCAAATCCGACAGCTTCTTCCTCTCTTCAATTCTCTTCCGAGATAACCTTTCTTTACACCGGGTTCTCGGCTTACTCTCTTCCAATTCCATATGATCAGCTTCAAGTTGCTGCAGAGAAGGATATATAACCGCTGCAAAGCAGAGCCCATCAAGAAAAAAGTTGAGGAAACACAAAGAACACCAGCAATGCTGATATTGAATCAGAGAATTGCAAAGATGAAAAACATGAATGATATCGGAAGTGTCTGTGTTCTCCTAGCAATAAAACAATCAAGAAAGAATAACAATGAGGCTTAAGATGCCCACCATAGAATTCCCTAAGGCTAGCTCTCCGTTCTTGAACAGAGATGGTTGTCTTCCCATCAACGTATACCTGCAATTAAAAGTTTAAATCCGTATTCATGACTGTAAATCTATATTACACAACAGAGTTTTGTTGAAATTAACTTAGACTGAGATTTTCTGCTAGTCTTTTATAAAGATAAATGGCACACCTCACTCACCTTATAAATAAGAATGTGAATAAAGCATAAGCAGCTTGAGAAGCTAAAATCCATCCACTCAATGATGAAAAGAAGAATAGGTGCTAAGGGACTGTAAGATAATCTCATTTGAAGGCAAGACCCATCAAAATCTCTACGAATAGAAGCAGCCCTGGAAAATAGAAATGAAGAGACCAAATTTAGTGTAACTAGACAATAATCTTAATTGGAGGCAAGCCCCTTGAACATAGATATGCATAGACCCAATTTAGGATAACCAGATAATATGCATAGACCAAATTTTGGATAAGCAGGATTGTCAATATTCCTCCCCTTTTCAAATTTTAAATTCTAAATGAGTAAGCATCTTTTCAATAAGGAAATCCGTAAGGGAACAAGAAAATAAAACAACAATTTAATGGGGTCCCTGCTTTTTTTTTTATTTAACATGGAGAAACCACTGCTATCGTTTTGGATGTCCAGTTACGGCCAAGAGGCATCACATTGACCATGGATCTGAGTTGGTGTTCGCAGTGTAAAACCCGATGAGTACTCACCGCTGCCCACCAGGGATAGTTTCCTAGTTGGTTTAGGCCTTGAGGCAAAGGACGTACACCCCGGGTGTCGAACTCTTGACCTCCAACTTGAAAGCCTTACCAAGCGGGCTTGATGAGCCTCTTGTTATGACAAGAAAAGAAAAAATAACAATTCAATATGCATATTTCAAATCAGCCTTCCATGTTAGAATCATGGATTTTGACAAAAAGGGAAAAAAAATGAAAACTTTTATAATGAAGCAAAACCTCCAATTGGTAGAGTATGATTACATTTATTCAATAATTTTCACATCCACATGTCAAACCTAAAGTGAAAAAAGATCAATAACTTGCAAGGTATGTGTCTTATCTTTGTTTGAAGGCATGGAAATAAAAACTTCAAAAACAGTAGAATCATATTCAACTCTCCATATGGAAGTAAAAATAGATAAGATCAGAGCAAATCCACTGTTGTTCAATACACCATACTTCGCCTTTTTTAGTTAAAGCAATCAACCAGCATACAGCATACGGATAGTGATAAATTTATATGAAGAGATGAGATAAGCACCAACCAATTTACTGGGGTACTTATTCCCAATGTTAGGCATCACGGGTGTAATTGATTTCATAAAAAGATTACCAAAATGCATAAACAAAATTGCAAAGGTATAGTAAGGAAGAACAGGGCAGAAACACAATTGATCATTTTGTTCCTTTTTCGCAGTGTGAAAAGAATAAACAAAAACATGGTAACATTCATATAACCTTAATAAATAAAACCAAAACGAAATAAAACACAGAAAAAGAAAAAAGAAAGATTGTTCGTCTCTATTTTCTTCCTTCTCCAAGTTAGAAATTGGGGGATGGGTGCCAACTCAACGAGAGAGAGAGAGAGCAATTACGATTATCATCTGCAAAGAGAAAACTCAAAACAGAACGTAGAAAAGAGCACCCCCAAATTTTATATGCTTACTTTCAAATTTTGAAAAGAATGAATGAAAATACGATCAATAGGAGGCCATACAAGGAAAATAAAACAATAAAGGAAAGCAAATTAGCAAAAAAAATGATGGGTCATCCAAAATTTCGGTTTTTTTTCAAGGTCAGATATCATGGGCTAAGACAAAACGACTGAAACAACTTGACTCCCCAAGGTAAGAGAGAGAGACAGGCTCACAAGGTATTGGCATGTTGAATGTCTGCCTCTAATGCCTTCAGTGACTCCTTGTAAGACGATTTCTGCTGCAGTTTCTGCAACATCTTCCTCTTCTAGAGAGAGAGAGAGAGAGAGAGAGAGAGTTGGTGAGAGAGACAGAAATGGAGGGGGGAGGGGAGGAGATAAACGGCAGAGAAGGGATATAAATGAGAGAGAGAGAGAGAGAGGATAAAAAAGAACTCGAAAAAAAAAAAGGAATGGCTTTTCACCCCTTTTGGTTTTGTGGGTTTTTAGGGCAATTTTGGGATTTTCTTTTTGGGTTTTGTTGGTGGTGACGATGGTGGGCGGCTGGCGACACTGACTTCTGATTGATTTGGTTTTTTTGGGTGAGAGAGAGAGAGAGAGAGGCAGACTTCGGGTGGGTATGGTTTTGCTTTTCCCATATATTTTATTTGTATTTTGCCCCCACCAGGAGTCATCAGGACCACCACTGTTTTGCTTTCTTGGTGGTTACTCCAATCCCTTGTTTCTAGGGGTGAAAACGGATCGGTTCATCTTAGATGAATTTGGATCCGACATGTGCAATCAATTTGAATCTGAAACCAGGTTCGAATGAGATTCCATGAAATAAACTTGAATTCGGACTCAAAAATGGCAATACTGAATCTGGTAAAATGAGAGTTGAGAATTTAAGTATTTTGCATCCAGAAAGCACAAACTGAGTGGATTTGATCTGGATCTTAACATAAATTTGATGTAAAATCCTGATATGAGTATGAAAATATTCTAATTAAATGCACTTTGAATCCAATATGGATAGGGCTGGTAAAGGAGCCTAATTAACTGAAGAGGGCATGTTAGGGCTCGGCTCGTTTACCAATGAATAGAGCTGTTAAAGATTACATTAAATATATATATTATACTTAATAGTTCACATTTTTTTTAGATATTTTCATGCATCCTTCTCTTTGTATATATATTCTATGCATTTTTTCTTTATTTATTATACTTAAAATATATGCTATATATAAAAATATATTTTTTTTATCTAGCCACGGGCTCGACTCGTTTAAGCTACACGAGCTGGTCGTAGCTCGGTTCACCAGCTATACGAACCAATCAAGAACGAGTATGTGCCGAGCCACTACTCAGTTTGTTTAGCAGCCGTACATCTGGATATCCATATCAACGTACCATAGCAATGATGTTTTGATTGAATCATTCATGTTTAGGGCGGTCAATGATCCATTGGTGTTGCAGCCCAGCCCAGCCAATTTGAGAGAGACTGCATGCATTCTGGCTCAGATCCGGTTATCAAACTGGAACTAGGTCCAAGGCAATGTCTCAAATCACTGGGCTATGTCACAAAGATACGGGTACGATCCAACGTGTGACTTGAGTATGCCACAAATTCAAAAAGTTTTTAGGAAAAAGACCCGGGGACATTGATTTTTTTTATTGCGTGTCAGTGTTTGTGACATCGTGCCTGAGCGTGTCCAATCGTGTCAGTAAGTACATGCCAAAATGGCGTGTCCCTGTAGCATTGCGACCGAGTTAAGTAAAAGAGTACCACCCTGTCCAGGGTCAAATGGGATAGCTGGATGGTAAAATCTCACTATCATAACCAAGAGGTATCGGGTTCAAATCTGACGGGGTTAAAATAATCCGACTTGCCTATCAAACATATTAATCTTTGTTTCTGATTAGGTTATATCCGGTTACTCTGGTTCCAATGATGCCTACATCCAATCTCAACCCGACTTGTTCACATCTCTACCTATAAATTTCGTTCTCAGGAAAATCTTGAGATACATAATTTTTCTTTTAAGAAAAATTTCACAAAACTAAAAACAGAAAAAAAAAATAAGTAAAAATATTAAATATCAAAAAAGTGTCTTAATATTCTGATAAAATTGATGATGTTTCTTAAGTAAGTAATATTTCAAAAAATATCATATTTTTAAGGCAATGTATCATCCGATACTTGTGACACAGGTTAAAGTCAGGTGGGGATGGACATTGACTAGTATCAGGCCAAGATCGGGTTTTGACTCATTCAGGTCCACTGGGCCTCAAAGAAGAGCAGGCTTGAGTGGGGCTTGTTTTGGTAAGCTAGATTCAGGCTATGCCGGGTTGGAGTCGGGCTCGTATCCAAAACTTGGTCTAATTCTATCCATATTACATTGCAATGAAACTAAAACTGAGTCAGGCCAGCCATTTCTTGGGACTGGCTCAATTGCGCATGGTGCCGGTTTTGGTTTGGACCATGGATCAGTACTGACCCAATATCCATCCAACACCAGCACCGGCCAGATGCCAGATTATGCTATGAAACTTAGGAGGTGATGGATCCTGATAGCGCCGCTCTACCTACCAACTAAATTAATAAATAAGTGAAGGCAAAACAGGAAATAAGAACCTACAAAATCCAAGAAAATCTCATCAGACACACATCACACCAAGCAAAAGAAGCCATCATCTTTAGACTTCCTATTCATGACTGGCTTGTCAGTGTCAAACAAGGATATGACTGGAACCTAATAATCTCAGATTGTGCCACTAGTTATCCAGAAGAAATAGAATGATATGGGATATTACACATTTCAGTGCACAATTTAAAACTTCAGGTGTTTTCCTGTTTCATGGATAAGTAGGTTTATCCAAATGTAGTATAAGTGATCTTGTCTAGGCTGTGATCAGTTCAAAGCTTGGTCAGGCCCTCTGGGTCCAGGTGTGCTGGGTCCATCTTTGAAGGCCCAAGCCACTTGACCAAAGTTAGTGCATCTGATTCATAAGATTCCAAGGGCATGCCAGAACCCTAATTTTCACATTATCTTGTTTGTGCCTCCTTATTGGATAAACAGGTCTTTCCTATACAATAATCACAGTGTAGCAACTATAGCTTAGTGATAAAGGTATGGTTCTTTCTATTACAAACTAAAATATTAATGACCCACAAGGGCTCTCCTCATCTTGGGCGACTTCTGAATGCCACCAAATTGTTCATAAGTTCGAAATCCATGGGTGGCATCCCTTGCTCCAAGGTCGAAGCTGTGTACTCCCTGGTGGGCAAGGGATCTCAAAGGTTTTACCAACAGGAGGCAAGCAAATGTGTGGTCAGTGATTGGAAGGGGGAGAGGAAGGGTTTTCTTGGATTACAACAACTACGCCTTCATCCCAAAACAATTGTGGTCGGCGATATGAACCAAAAAAGAAAATCATTCTGGGTCTTCCACATGAATCCTTCTCCTCCAATCATTTTTATCCAATGTTAGGTTCAAATCATTCATATCATTTCCTATCATCTCCATCCAAGTCTTCTTAGGCTTACCCCGACCTTTTTTAACTAATATATTTTTCCATTTCTCTATCCTTCTAACTGGAGCATCATTAGGCCTTCGCCAAATATGTTCAAACCACCGTAAACGATTCTCTCTCATCTTATTTTCAATGGATGCAACGCCTACCTTTTTACGTATATTCTCGTTTCGAATCTTATCTTTTATTGTATTTCCACACATCCATCTAAGCATATGTATCTCAACTACACTCATTTTTTGTATATGATGTCTCTTGGCAGCCCAACATTCTGTACCATATAGTAAAGTGGGCCTAATTGTCGTCCTATAAAACTTTCCCTTCAACCGCAATGGCATTCTACGATCGCACAACACTCCAGTTGCACTTTTCTATTTTATCCACCCAACCTTTATCCTATGATTTACATCTCCATCAATTTTTCCATACTTTTGAATGATAGATCCCAAATATTTGAAATAGTCATTCACCGGTATTTCTTGCTTACCAAGCTTCACTACACTCCCATCACTACTTCGTTGCTTACTAAACTGACATTTCATATATTCTGTCTTACTCTTACTCAACGTAAAATCTCTTGCTTCCAATGTCTGTCTCCATAATTCTAACTTAGCATTAACCCCAGCTCTAGACTCATCAATCAAAACAATATCATCAGCAAACAACATACACCACGACACATTTTCTTGAATTGATCTCGTAAACTCATCCATCACTATAGCAAATAGGAAAGGGCTTAATGCAGATCCTTGATGTAACCCAACCGTTATAGGAAAATTGGTTGTCACTCCTCCACAAGTACAAACATTGGTTATTACTCCTTCGTACATATCTTTAATTATACTAATGTACTTGAGAGAAACACCTTTCTTCATCATTGTTCACCAGAGAACATCCCTAGGTACTCTATCGTATGCATTCTCCAAATCAATAAAAACCATACGCAAATCTTTGTTCCTCTCTCTATATCTCTCAATAAATTGTCTAAAAAGATGTATAGCTTCTATAGTTGATCTTTCAGGCATAAAACCAAATTGATTCTCTGATATCATGATAATCTTCCTCAATCTATACTCAATCATTCTCTCCCAAAGCTTCATAGTATGACTCATGAGTTTTATACCACGATAGTTTGTGCAATCTTGTATATCACTCATATTCTTATATAGAGGCACCAAAGTACTTTTCCTCTACTCATTAGGCATCTTATTTGTCCGTCGAATCTTGTTAAAAAGATTTGTCAACCATTCTAAACCTTTCTCACCCAAGCATTTTCAAGCCTCGATAGGTATACCATCTAGGCCAACTGCCTTTTTTTATTTCATTTTCTTCAAAGCCTCTGCAATTTCTTTCTTTTGAATCTTGCGCATGAAGTCACGATTCATCTCATGAAAATGAATGGATAAGTCTCCAAGATCCTGAGCATGACTTCCATTAAATAGTTTATCAAAATAATCTTTCTATCTCTGCTTAATTTCCTCCACTACAAGAAAATACGTTGTTAGCGACGGACGTTAGCGACGGAAAGATTTCGTCGCTAGTTAGCGACGGATTAGCAAGCGACAAATATTCGTCGCTATAATTAATGAATCTTATGAAAATAGCGACGGAAGATAGTTTGTCGCCCAGTCCGTCGCTAATTAGCGACGGACTAGGCGACGAACTGTTTTGTCGTTACGATCGCACCATTTACCGACGACGTTAGCGACGGAATCTAGTCCGTCGCTATTTAGCAACGGATGTGGCGACAGAATATAATCCGCCGCTATTTTCGTAAATTTGATTTTACGTTGGCTTAGCAACGGAAATAATCTGTCGCTAAGCCGTCGCTAACTTTCGAATAACCCTAATCCCAGGCAGCTTTTCCTTTTCTTTTTTCACTGCTCCTGTCGTTCGCCGCTCCCGCCGTTCGCCGGTCCCGCTCCCACCGTTTGCCGGTCCCACCGTTCGCCGGTCCCACCGTTCGCCGGTCCCACCGTCTGCCGGTCCCAACGTTCTCCGCCCGGAGAAAGGTAAAGGACGCCCGACGCCCCCATGCTGTTTCCGGCAGGGGGTTAACGCCCTCCTGGTTCCGGCAGAGGGTTAACCCCCATTTTCACGTAGGGGGTTAACCCCCTGCCAGAAAATGCAAGGGATTAACCCCCTGCGTCCCCTGCCATTTCCGGCAGGGGGTTAACCCCCATTTTCACGCAGGGGGTTAACCCCCGTTTTCACGCAAGGGGTTAACCCCCTCCCGGTTCACGCAGGGGGTTAACCCCCTGCCGAAAAACGCAAGGGATTAACCCCCTGCGTCCCCTGCCATTTCCGGCAGGGGGTTAACCCCCTCCCGTTTCTGGCAGGGGGTTAACCCCCATTTTCACGCAGGGGGTTAACCCCCTGCCGTTTCCGGCAGGGGGTTAACCCCGGTTTTCACGCAGGGGGTTAACCCCCTGCCGTTTTCACGCAGGGGGTTAACCCCCTCCGGGTTCACACAGGGGGTTAACCCCCTGTCGTTTCCGGCAGAGGGTTAACCCCCTCCCGGTTCACGCAGGGGGTTAACCCCCTGCCGAAAAATGCAAGGGATTAACCCCGTGCGTCCCCTGCCGTTTCTGGTAGGGGGTTAACCCCCTCCCGTTTCCGGCAGGGGGTTAACCCCCTTCCAGAAAACGGAGGGGGTTAACCCCCGCATTTTTCGATAGGGGGTTAACCCCCGCGTTTTCCAGCAGGGGGTTAACCCCCTGCGTTTCTTGCAGAGCGCTAACCCCCTGCGTTTTTCGGCAGGGGACCCTTGCCCTCTGCCTTTCCGGCAGGGGGTCGACCCCGGCAGGGGGTTAACCACCTGTCGTAACAGGCTGGGGGTCGACCCGCTGCCCGAACAGGGGGTCAGTTAACTCCCTACGTTCCGTAAGGGGGTTAACCCCCTATGTTCCGTAAGGGAGTTGACCCCTTGCCAGAACAGTTTTTTTCGTGGTGATTTTATTTTAAAACAGTGTTTTTTTGTGCAGATTTTTCAACGGAACTCGCTTGTGCCCCGCCACCCGTGGTAAGTAAGTGACAAAAACAATGCAAATCGGGTAAATACCCGTGGTGAGTAAGTGATGCAAGCGTATCACATGTTATTTAATTTATTAGATGTAACACTTTATTGTTCACACACTCACTTAGTTGTTGATATTTAGGGTTGCTTTGTTGGAGCTCGGAGATCATGCTGAGCTTGATTTTAATGTATGAATATGGAAGTGTTCTTATTTTTGGAGTACGGAGTCCATGCTAAGCATGATAGTAGTTAGTGAGATATTGAAGTGTGTTTGCTGCAGGTACATGTTTGCCATTTGTTTGATATGAATGATTACGATGTATTGCAATGTTTGATGTAATTGTATTCATGCTTGCATGTAGTTACTTTCAATTTGATTTTGACTTCCATGTGAAATTTTATAATAAAAGCATGCTTCAAATGATTGTATCGTGTCATTAATAATTTGCACATGAAAATATTAAGTTATCAATGCATGCATCAAAATTCTTGTTATTGTTTGACATAGTATATTGCATGATAAATTTGATATTTTTTTCATCGTAGCATTCTGATTGTTTTCTTTTAATTCGTTAGGATACTATTCGTAACATCATACGACAGAATGACTGCAAACCGTGAATGGATGTACCGTAGGATAGTGGACAATGAGTTACCGCATGAATATATGGATGGTGTTGACAGTTTTATTGAATTTGCAACGGCAAGTGTCAGTACAGTAGATCCTACAGGTCAGATTAGGTGTCCCTGCAAGATTTGTAAGAATAATCGATTTGTAGAACCTCATAGCATTAAACATCACCTATACAGGAAGGGTTTTGTGAGTGATTATCAGAACTAGATGTTTCATGGAGAAGAATTTAGAAACGATTTTGATGCACAGGTGAATGTGGTGCACGATAATCCATATACGGATTTGATATTTGATGCCGCAGGAACAGAACTGGGTTCTGCTATGAGTTCTAGTGATGTAAGAATTGTCGTAGATGAAGAATCACCAAACGATGCAGCTAGTAGATTTTATGATTTACTTAGAGATGCTGATGAGCCACTTTAGAACGGTTGTGAGAGTCACACTATCTTGTCTGCAGTTCTTCAACTAATGAATTTGAAGTCCGAGTATAATTTAAGTCAATCATGTTTTGACCATTTGTGCATGATTGTGAAGAGTATGTTGCCCAAAGATAAGAAATTGCCACAAAATTTCTATCGTGCGAAAGTTATGGTCAACGCTCTAGATATGGATTACAAAAAGATTGATGCTTGTTCAAATCACTGCATGTTGTATTTCAAGGATCAGGAAAACAACATATCATGCCCGTCATGTGGGCATCCTCGGTTTTAGCCAAAGACAAGAGGCAATGGTAACACGAGATCAAAGGAAGTTTCATATAAGTCGCTCCGCTACTTTCCTATCACTCCTAGATTGCAGCGATTGTATATGTCTTCAAGGACAGCTAAACACATGAGATGGCATGCAAATAAAGTTCGACACGATGAAAACAAGATCACGCATCCTGTTGACGCTGAAGCTTGGAAGCACTTTGATCGTACTCATCAGAACTTCGCAATGGAAGTGCGAAATGTTAGACTCGGTCTATGTACAGATGGATTTAATCCATTTGGGGGTAGATCAACTCCATACTCATGCTGGCCAGTATTTGTAACTCCATACAACCTTCCACCAAGCTTGTGTATGAAACGTCCAAATCTTTTCTTGTCTCTGTTGATCCCTGGTCCGACCGCACCTGGCCAAAATCTTGATGTATATCTAAGGCCATTGATTGATGAATTAAAAGTACTGTGGGATGACGGTGTTACCATGTATGATGCCCACAAAAAACAAAATTTCAACATGAAGGCCGATGTTCTATGGACAATCAGTGACTTCCCTGCATATGGTATGTTATCTGGTTGGAGCACACATGGGAGGTTGGCTTGTCCGTACTGCATGGAGGATTCCAAAGCTTTTAGATTGAGGCATGGAAGGAAGCCTTGCTGGTTTGAATGCCATCGTCGATTTCTACCCAGTGATCATCTGTTCCGACGTCAAAAGAATGCATTTAAAGCAGGCACAACTGAAACAGAAGGTCCATCCTTAAGATTGTCCGGCATAGAGATTCTAAGAAGATTGTGATACTTTTCAGATGTATTAATAGATGCCCGCAGTCCTACACCCTTCCGTGGATTTGGGAAGGATCACAATTGGACGAAAAAATCTATTTTTTGGGAACTACCGTATTGGCCGACCCTATTGATACAACATAATTTGGATGTGATGCATGTAGAGAAAAATGTGTTTGATAATGTGTTCAATACAGTAATGAATATTAAAGGAAAAATGAAGGATAATCCGAAGGCCCGTATGGATTTAAAATTAATATGTAAAAGACCAGAATTGGAACTCAAAGAGTATAATGGCAAAGTACTAAAACCAAAGGCGAAGTACGTGCTCGGACCTAATCAAATAAAACATGTATGTCAATGGTTGAGACAACTGAGATTTCCTGATGGATATGTCTCTAACATTGCTCGGGCTATGAAGATTGACGATGGACAGTTATATGGGTTGAAGAGCCATGATTGTCATATCTTTATGCAACGATTGATACCCCTAGCATTCCATGATATGTTAGACAAACCTATATGGGGGGTATTGTCTGAGTTGAGCGGATTTTTCAGAACATTGTGTGCATCGGAGGTCGTTGTATCAGATGTAAAGAATCTCGAGGACTCTGTCATCACCACTGTTTGTCTGCTAGAAAAGATATTTCCGCCAGCATTTTTCGATGTTATGGAACATTTGATCATACATCTGCCATATGAACTAAGGGTTGGTGGCCCTGTGCAATATCGATGGATGTACCCATTTGAAAGGTATATGTTTTTTTATATTTGTCTCTTTAATGACAGATATTTAAAATTTGAAATATATATTATTGTCAGATGCATGTTCGACCTAAAAAAAAAGGTTCGTAATAAAGCCAGAGTAGAAGGCTCTATTTGTGAGGCATACACTTTAGAAGAGATTTCAAATTTCTCATCTATGTACTTCGAACCTCATATTCCAACACGTTACACATGCCCGCCCCGTAACGATGATGGAGAACAAGTAATTGTAGCTGACAAGCTGGCGATATTTCAACCACTTGGGCATCCATTTGGTAGTTGCCGATCAAGGCTATTGACAGATCAAGAGCAAGATGCAACACACATCTATATTCTTTTTAATTTCTCAGCGATCGACCCATACATCGAGTAAGTATATGTATATGCAACTCAATTATAAATCCTTTTATGTTCTATATGTGGATACATGACTCGGTAATATAAGTATTTATGGTTTGCAGACGATTTGATCTGGAGTTGCAAAGTGAAGTTTCACATCTCACTAATGCAGAAGTATAAAAAGAACATGAAACTAAGTTTGTGGAGTGGTTGAAACAGTTGGTAAAGAAGCTAACATAAATTTTGTACTTATAAACAACACTAAGTTACTTAATTGATCGTGATCACAATCATTGTTTATGTCTGTGCATAGGTTCGCCATGGTGATGTTAAAGATCAAGGAATATGTGATTTAGAAAATGGTCCGACCAAAGTTGTGCAATGCTACAACGGGTATATCGTAAATGGTTATCGATTCCATACAAAAGACTACGGTATAAACAAATCAAAGATAAATAGTGGCGTGTGTGTCAAGGGTAGCAGCTACGGTGAAAATGAACATGATTACTACGGTGTTATAGAGGAAATAATGGAGTTGACTTACTTAGGCATGAATAACAGGGTTACGATATTCAAGTGTCATTGGTTTGATCCAACTGCAACAAGACTCGACAAAGCTTCAGGCATTGTGGAGGTGAATCATAAATCCAGGTTTGGAACATATGAACCATTCATATTAGCCTCACAAGCTCAACAAGTTTATTATACTTCATATCCGAGTATAAAAAAGTCAGATAGAAATGAATGGTGGGCAGTTTGCAAGGTGAAATCCAAGCTATACCCCGAGTATGATCAGTTACAAGAAGATGAGTTAGTTGAAGACAGCGATTACTATCAATCAGATGATGTCTATGACTTCGCTTATGGTCACGATGTTGCGCATGATATGCATGTCATATCTCCATTGGCCGATGAAACATTCATAGAGGAATGTGATCTAAATGATGTACCAAGTGGATGGGCAAACATTGAAGAAGAAGAAGAAAAAGAAAAAGAAAAAGAAGAAGAAGAAGAAGAAGAAGAAAGTCAAACTAGTGACGAGGAAGAATTCTCAAGCTAGTGAGCAAAATCTTATACTACAAACCTCTATTTAAATGCATTGCAGTACTTGATGTGAGTTGTATTGCAATACTTGGTGTGAATGATTAAAAATTTTATTTGAATGTATTGTAATACTTGATACGAATGATTTGAATGCATTGTAATACTTGATGTGAATGATTTCAATTATTTGAATGTATTATAATTTATGCAACGAATGATTTGAATTAGTGCAATACTTCATGTGAATTATTTGAATTATTTGAATACATTGCAATGCTTGATGTGAATGACTTGAATGCATTGTAATACTTGATGTGAATTATTTGAATGTATTGTATGGCATATGTTATTTGTTAGAATATGGTTTGTGGAGGTTATAGTGGTCGCTCATCCAGTAGTAGCCAGGCTCAACCTTCATCTTCACGGGCTCCTGTGATAGGTATATCATATAACTAATTGGATGCTTGATTAGTTCAAATGCGCATTCTGAGAATTTCTAATGTATTTTTTTACATATGATGTTGCGCCTGTACATGACCCACCTACACCAGTTGATCACACAAGTCAACAGCCAACACAGGAAACAGGGTCTTCTCAGGCTGACACAAGAAGACTCATTTGAATAGTGTATATTGATAATCGACCGTAAGTATTTTGTTTTCAATTATTGCATATCTTTTAAATATTTTATATTGATATTTACTGTGTAACAATTCATGTGCAGCACGAGGTTTGAGCCACAAGAAGTAGTACGGGAGATTAAGAATTCACTTCTTCAACATCTACCAGGACCAGTTGCTCAATGGAAAGAGTACCCAGAGGAGGTGTTAGACAAATTGTGGTCTTCATTCATGGTATACAGTTGTTCCTCATAGTTAATGTGTTTCATATTTAATTTATTTAAGCAATGTCTACTAACTTTCTGAAAATATTTATAGGCTTTGAATCGCTTCGCAACTACGGTGGAAGAAAATGATGCAAGGAAGGTGTGGCAGAAGGTGGCTGCCAATCGAATCGCTACACTATGAAGACTGCAACAAAAAAAGCATCCGGCGTAGTAGATGATCCATTACTGTGGAAGGGTCATGGTCCTATTACTATCAGGAGAGATTACTGGGATGAAATGTGCGATAAGTGGGCGGGAGATGCATTTAGAAATCGCTCTGTGAAAGCTGCACAAAATCGATCGAAGATGTCCGAAGCCCATCTACACACAGGTGGATCTAGGACATTTGGGAGCCACCTGAAGAAAATGGTAACTCATTAATATATAATATTAATTTTATAAGTATTGTTGCAAACTTGTGTACTAAATCTTTTGTTATTTAACTTCGCAGGAAGCAGAAAAAGGAGACAGCGTACCATATAAGGATGTGTTTGTAGAAACACATAAACGGAAGACCACGGGAGTCTTTCTATCAGAGAAGGCGAGAACGACAACGGTATGTATTAATTCTATTAATAATCATTGCAATATATATGCAAGTTATCATAATGTTATCATTAATTATTAATGAATACTTTAAACATTATTTTGTAGGAGGCATATGAGCAACAGATGGTAGAGCGATATGGCGATGACGCTACTCAGCATCCATCATTTGATCCTACAGCATAGGTGACTGCAGCAGGTGAACCCAAAAAAGGTCGCGTGTTCGAGTTTGAGAGTAATATGAACACTTCACTAGTTATTGGTTCTTCTAGTTACGGCTCACCAACTTCTTGCGCCGACATAAGCTCCAAGCAACCGACTATTCTTTCCGGTGATGATGTACGCCAAATCGTTAATGAATCACTGAATAACTACTTCTAATACACTGTCGCCCCCTTTCTCCGAAATGAGATCAAGGCCGCTGTTCTGGATAGGGGATCTTCGATTCCAGGTCCCTCTCAGGTATAATCACATATTCAATTTTTTGTCTGCCTTAGAACACATATGAGCATAATCGAATCACATATATAACTTTTTGCCTGCCTAAGAACACATATGAGCATGTTATAATCACATATTCAGTTTTTTGACTGCCTTAGAGCACATATGAGCATGCTATAATAACATATAGAGTTTTTTTATTGCCTTAGAGCACATATGAGCATGCTATAATCACATATAAAGTTTTTTTGCCTGCCTTAGAACACATATGAGCATAATCGAATCACATATATAACTTTTTGCCTGCCTTAGAGCACATATGAGCATGATAGAATCACATATAGAGTTTTTTGCCTGCCTTAAAGCACATATGAGCATGCTATAATAACATATAGGGTTTTTTTATTGCCTTAGACCACATATGAGCATACTATAATCACATATAAAATTTTTTGTCTGCCTTAGAGCACATATGAGCATGTTATAATCACATATTCAGTTTTTTGACTGCCTAAGAACACATATGAGCATGATAGAATCACATATAACGTTTTTTTTACTGCATTAGAACATATATGAGCATGCTATAATCACATATTCAGTTTTTTGACTGCCAAAGAACACATATGAGCATGTTATAATCACATATTCAGTTTTTTGACTGCCTTAGCACACATATGAGCATGCACAAATCACATATAGAGTTTTTTTACTACCTTAGAACACATATGAACATGCTATATATCATTTATGATAGAATCACATATAAATTTTTTTGCTTTGCCTGCCTTAGAGCACATATGAGCATGCTATAATCACATATAGAGTTTTTTTATTGCCTTAGAGCACATATGAGCATGCTATAATCACATATAAAGTGTTTTTGCCTGCCTAAGAACACATATGAGCATGATAGAATCACATATAAAGTTTTTTTGACTGCATTAGAACACATATGAGCATGCTATAATCACATATTCAGTTTTTTGACTGCCTAAGAACACATATGAGCATATTATAATCACATATTCAGTTTTTTAACTGCCTTAGCACACATATGAGCATGCTATAATAACATATAGAGTTTTTTATTGCCTTAGAGCACATATGAGCATGCTATAATAACATATAGAGTTTTTTTATTGCCTTATAGCACATATGAGCATGCTATAATCACATATAAAGTTTTTTTATTGCCTTATAGCACATATGAGCATGCTATAATCACATATAAAGTTCTTTTGCCTGCCTTAGAACACGTATGAGCATAATCGAATCACATATATAACTTTTTGCCTGCCTTAGAGCACATATGTGCATGATAGAATCACATATAAAGTTTTTTGCCTGCCTTAGAGCACATATGAGCATGCTATAATAACATATAGAGTTTTTTTATTGCCTTAGAGCACATATGAGCATGCTATAATCACATATAAAGTTTTTTTGTCTGCCTTAGAACACATATGAGCATAATCGAATCACATATATAACTTTTTGCCTGCCTTAGAGCACATATGAGCATGATAGAATCACATATAGAGGTTTTTGCCTGCCTTAGAGCACATATGAGCATGCTATAATAACATATAGAGTTTTTTTATTGCCTTAGACCACATATGAGCATGCTATAATCACATATAAAATTTTTTGCCTGCCTTAGAGCACATATGAGCATGTTATAATCACATATTCAGGTTTTTGACTGCCTAAGAACACATATGAGCATGATAGAATCACATATAAAGTTTTTTTGACTGCATTAGAACACATATGAGCATGCTATAATCATATATTCAGTTTTTTGACTGCCTAAGAACACATATGAGCATGTTATAATCACATATTCAGTTTTTTGACTGCCTTAGCACACATATGAGCATGCACAAATCACATATAGAGTTTTTTTACTGCCTTAGAACACATATGAACATGCTATATATCATTTATGATAGAATCACATATAATTTTTTTTGCTTTGCCTGCCTTAGAGCACATATGAGCATGCTATAATCACATATTCAATTTTTTGACTGCCTTAGCACACATACGAGCATGATCGAATCACATATATAGTTTTTTGCCTGCCTTAAAGCACATCTGAGCATGGTAGAATCACATATAGAGTTTTTCTAGATGCCTTAGAACACATATGAACATGCTATAATCACATATTCAATTTTTTGACTGCCTTAGCACACATATGAGCATGATAGAATCATATATATATATATAACTTTTTGTCTGCCTTAGAGCACATATGAGCATGATAGAATCTCATATAGAGTTTTTTTATTGCCTTAGATCACACATGAGCACATGATAGAATCACATATAGTGTGTAATTTATTTCATTATATTTTGTTTATCAATACTGATTGTTATTTTCTTGTGTAGGCTGCTAGCGATAATCAGCGTAGTGGAGCTGAAGGGACAAATAAAGACAATGAACAAGAAGACGCACAAAATCTTGGCGATGATTAGAGAACTGTGTTGAAGAAGTTCTATTTTTTTATGTTTCCTAATTGTAATTGTTGAATTGTAAATAATTAAACTTGTTAATTTTAAGGTGGAACGATTAATTGTTGTAGATTCTTGTTATATGAAATTTTTTGTGTGGTTTGTTTTTTATTTACAGGAAATATAAATTGTACAGGAAATATAAATTGTACAGTTCTCGGTATTTAATTTTCAAATAAATTTTTTTAAATTTTTTTTCGTGTTTGCGACGGATTAGCGACGGAACCATCCGTCGCTATTCATATAAATCTAGCGATGGCATAGCGACGGAAGTAAATCCGTCGCCAAGCCGTGGTCGCCGTTTAGTATCGGCGGATTGGCGAAGGAATATAGCGCTCGTTAGTCCATCGCAATTAGCGACGGACCTGGCGACAGAATAATTCCGTCGCCAGTTAGCGTCGAAATATTCGCGACGTAAGCATATCGTCGCCTTATTGTCGCTAATCCGTCGCTAACATGTGTAGCGACAGATTAACGACGGATTAGCGACGGAATGTGGTCGTCGCTAATCTACTGCTTTGTTGTAGTGCTCATCTTTGACTAAAACCCTTTGTAGTTCATCTTTGATACATCTAACCATACCCAGATTCCTCGATTTCCTATCTCTCATCTTTATAAGCCTATAAATATCCTTCTCGCACTCTTTGATATCCAACTTGTCATAAACCTCCTTATATACCTTATCTCTCGCGTTTCGAACTACTTTTTTAGCTTCCTTCTTTGCTATTATATACGTCTTCAAATTCTCATTATCACGACTTTTATTTAGATTTCTATAACACTCTCTTTTAACCTTAATAGCTAATTTGACATCCTTGTTCCATTATGATGTATCCTTACCTAGCGATGCACCGCCTTTAGACTCACCCAATACCTTCTTAGCCATATTTTTCATGCCACCCGCTATCTTATTCTATTGATTCTGAATCCTCCTCGAGACACCAATCAACTTCCTTAACTACCTGCTCTACAAATATTCTTTGTTTAACTCCTTTCAGTGCCCACCACTTAATTCTAGGATTTATCCTATGTCTATCATTTTGGCGACATTTTCTAATTCTAAGATTTAAAATTAAGACTTTATGTTGTGTAGCTACACTTTCTCCTGGTATAACCTTACAATCGATGCAACAACCCCTATCTCTCTTTCTAAGTAGGGAAAAATCTATTTGACTCGTATTAACCCCACTTTTAAATGTTACTAGGTGAGACTCCCTCTTCCTAAACCAAGTATTTGCTAAGATCATATCATAGGACAAACCAAAATCTAAAATCCTTTCTCCACTTTCGTTTCTTTCTCCTATACCATAGCCTCCATGGATACTCTCAAATCCATCCCTACTAATGCCTACATGTCCATTAAGGTCACCGCCGACGAAAAGCTTTTCTCCATAAGATATCCCTTTTACTACTCTATCTAAATCTTTCTAAAATTGACGCTTAATGGAATCATCTAAACCTACTTGAGGTGTATAAACACTAATAATATTAATAATATCTGTACCTAATACTAATTTAATAAGTAAAATCCTATCACCCTTCCTACGGACCTCAACTACATTATCTATAAACTCACGACAAATAACAATCCCTACTATATTCTTATTCCTATTTATTCATGTATACTAAATCTTATATACCCAAGGTTCTATCACTTTTGCTTTCTTATCTACCCATTTGGTCTCTTGTAGACATAAAATATTCATCTTTCTCCTACACATACCATCTACTAACTCTACCAACTTATCAGTTAAAGACCCTATGTTCCAAGTGGCTAACCTAATTTTATGGTTTTGAACTATCTTCTTTACCCCAACCCATCCAACAAAGTGAGGGAACCCTTGCCTATTTGACACCACACCCGAGCACCGGTGTGACGCGTCGCTTCTGGGTGACGACCTAGCAACCCTTGCCCATTTATCACTGCCTCCGGGCCTATAGAGTACAGCGCGTCGCTCAGTAGGGAACGCCCAAATGAAATTCTCATATTGGTTCATATTCATAGGGTGTGACTGAGTTTTTATGCTGGCTGTCATTGGCTTACTGTAACCCTCCTCCTTTATTCGGGCTTGGGACCGGCAGTGTATAACTAAACAGTTATGCACAGACGGAGTTGAAGGGTTTTCTTGGATTATCTAAAAAAAATCCTAAAATATCTAAGGGTTCTTTTGGTTTGATCCATTCATGTTTCAATAGAAAAAAGAACCTTTATTTCCTTCAAGAGTTTAATCCTTTTCTATCAATCCCACAATTGACGAAGAATATGCATTTTTGTGATTTTCAAGTTGGCTTAGTGGGTTAGGTGGGTCTGGATCATGTCTCAGATTCAATGAGTCACTTGGACCCCACTGGCTCAACGAAACCAAATGAAAGAATTGGCCAAAGAAACTCAAATGTACTTTGTTAGTTACCCACGATCCATATAAGTCTGACCTAGCCATTCAGAAACTTTCACAATTCATGTTAAGCTAGCCAACTTTATGAGACATCTAGGACCACATATCATGATCCATGCCACAACCCATACCGTCAGATATGGGCCCATATATTGGTTACTCAATGAAAAAGAATAGGTCCGATAAAATAAATGAGATCAAAAAGTTTGACAAATGCAATTGTGGCATGAAGCTTGATCACTTTTAGCGCCAAAAGCATGGCAATGGGGCCTTTCATTTGACCAAGATTTGAATACTAGAAACGAAACTGTTCATTGGATGTGGATCTGGATCCATTTAAAAATATCCAAATTGAGCATACAAGAATTTTTTTTATATGTGAAAAATGCTCATAAAATTTCGAATAGAACTCAGTAATTTTATTTTTTGGATAGTGTATAATTTGGTAAAAGTTCTAGAACATCTTTGTGGGTGTGGGTGAGTGTGTGGGCTCAGAGAGTGACTATATATATATATATATAGGCAAGCGGGCAGAACCCCACCAGTTATACATCATACCATTGGGATTTGAACTTGCGACGTCCCAACATAAGGTGGCGTGCAGTAACTGCTCCTACCAAAGAAACGGAGCCCCATGACTAGTGTTTAGGAGATATCGGATCTCAAATTCATGGATCTGAGGTTGCGCGGAGAGCGGCTGATGTGACATGGGGCCCATTCCCAGATTCAAGAGGGAGGATCAGATGAAACGTGATTGCACACATTTTAGTGTGCCACTGCACCTGATCACCCACCATCTTTGAGATACAGTCTGTGGGCTCAACAGCAGATGGCGGGTGATCAGCACGCATAAAGCGTGCAATCACATTTCACCTTATCTCAATTCCATATTCAAGGCATTCAAACAACGTGTCTTAACATCCTATCTTTTGAGGATTTGAGTCACATTTTTCAAAAAGAAAAATGCATGGTTCTTTGGCCCGACCTGAGTGGGTCAAACTAGAGATGCTCGGTTCCCAATTTCAGAACGGAGACATTCAAACACAGCCAAAGGGTGGATAGTGAATATAAGTATTTAACTTTGGAGTACATCTATTGTCTTTTCAAGGAAATTATGGGAATTAATAGAATTAAAAATTTATTGTTTACTTGAATAAGCCCGTGAGTGGTTTTTGGTTTCACTGTTGTTGGTGTCATTATTGGTATCATTGTTGTTTTGCTTCAATAAATATTTACCCTAAAACTAAAAGTCATCTAAAAAATGTTGAGATAATACAAAGGACAAAAATATCAAGTTTTGATGTGTCCACAGCATGGCACCAACTCAGAGTGGGTCCACTTTTCTTACTTTTGTTGTGCTGGGTCCACCGTACCCCTTGTCTGTTAGCTCAAACATTTCATGTGTATGGCTAAAGATGGATAGGGTTGGCTAGTTCAACTACTTGGAGCATAACCAGTTGCATCCAAACCACAGTCCAGCCAGACATTGCCCATTGGACTGGATAAGATCATAAGGTCAAGCCAGCTAGGATGAGATGTTCAGTTACGACTTAGGTCTAGAGATGCCAGCCTTGATTTGGATTGAATGTAGAGAGGATTGACCCATTTGTTTTAAAATGAGTTTATGACATCCACTCATGTTTAATACAATCAAACCCTCAATGATGTGAAACTTTTTGAAATATGGTAAAAAATTGTGATAAATTCTAGTATAGTTTGATGTTAATTGTAGAATTTGATGAAGCTTCATTATTAGAATCTGAACATATATCACGTTAGGCTTTGTTTTGGAGCCTTGAATTGGAGGTGCATTCCCCAACCCTTGTTTAGGAGCAATCGTTATGCGGTTTCCACAATTTTTCCTATGTTGTTTGGAAATAGTGGCATTTTCATATATAGAGGGAAAGGATCTCTTGAGTAACCCTTTGTGTGCCATCAGCTATAACGACCCCAAACTAACCTTCGAAGAATGCAGATTTTTTTTTTAAACATTGCGAAAAATATCCCAAGAACCTAGGGCACATCACAGATTTAATATACACAATCCCACAATAATTTCAGACATAAAATAAAATTAAATCTTGAACTGAAAATGAATTTATTTAAATTAAATAATCCTCATTAAAGGTTTACATAGTTTCCAAAAAATAAAAACTCTAAAATACGTCATAACCCTAGCCACCAGATCATAACCCTCGATCCCTCCAACAAGCTAGTCCTTCCATCACTGTGCCTCAGTACCTAAAAAAGATTTTTAAAAATAAGGTAAGAACTGAATTTCTCATACGAGACCCTCTCGAAATCTAATATTAAAGAAAATTAGCATGGATTAAATCAAACATAAGTTTAAGATGACTCTACAAACAACACACATTTAGAACAAACTTACAATTTAAGTAGTTTAAACAGACAAAAAATAATTTTATACTAAATCAAACATTAAAGATAACTTTTTAAGTTCAATTATCAATATTTCTTTAAAATGCATGTCCCTATTTAATACACACAAATTTTAATTTTCACTTTCTTACAACCCGCAAATACTAAAAAATAGGCAAAATTCTTGAGGTTCAAGGTAATTTCTAGTAGTAGCTTAAAACACAATTTATATTTTATTTACTAGGTTCTAGACATGTTTCTTGACTGATGTCAGAAATCATCACCATCAATAAGGGTATTCAGAATCATCATCTAATGTCGGGACGACAAGAAAATCAACATGCATTTACGTCACTTTTTTGGTATACCAATAACTACAACTGAGTCAACAACACCACCCAATCAAAGTGACAAAATTTTCTTACAACTGTGACTGAGAACATAAACCACACATCTGGTTCTTAGAAAAAACAGTTGCACATGATGTTTAGTATCCTCACGGTCCCTCGTGATCGTCATTCAAGATTCTCACCCTTTTAGAAGAACACCAAGAAAAAAAATATTATATTGTTTAATCTATTTTACCAGTCTTAATTAATTAACAGTTATGCAAATCATCATCCAATAATAGATTCGGGCCCTTGCCCTATCAAATCAATAGTGTAATTAACTCTAAAAATAATTATAAAAAAATCATTTTGCAATGCATTCACAGTTTACTTTCTTATGAGCAATATGCGCTTATTGCCTCTAAAGATTCATAAGTGGTCCACACACAACCATTGTACAATTTAATAAGATTTAAATGACATTGCAAATTTTAGTGAATAGGAATCACACATGAATATTTAATTATTTATGTTCACGATACAACCTCAATGTATATTCACAACTATTTAATGAAGGCACATTGAACCAAGCATAATGGATTTACCATGCCAACAGGAAAGTCAAAATTTTTATAACCATTCGAATTCAACATCTAAACTTTCTCAAATTTACCAACTATCCAAAGCGAAACAATTTTAACTTTTTTTAATGAAAAACAAAGTTATGAGAGTCTGAAAGATCTAGCTTCCAATTTGATTTTTCAAAAAGAAATTAGATTTTTATGACACACAGAAAAACAATTTTTCATAACATGTCAAACTTATTTTTAGAATCAAATTTAATCAAATTATATTTTTTAGTACTTTCAAAACTTTTTTTTGAAATATGTTTTAGTATATATACATACACATATATACATATACTACTCGATATATATATATATATATATATATATATATATATATATATATATATATATATATATATATATATATATATATATATATATAGTCTTGATTGACATATATACACATATGTTGATTAATTTGTATATACGGTCAGTTATGCATATATATATATATATATATATATATATATATATATATATATATATATATATATATATATAGAGAGAGAGAGAGAGAGAGAGAGAGATTTCTGATTCATCAAGCCCCTAATTGATCAAGATAATCAACAACCTAATTCTTGGCGGATTAAAACAGGCACAACAAGGTACTAGCATAGGGATGGCAGTGGACCGGGGGACAACGGGGCTCTGCCCCCGCCTCGCCCTGTTTGGACCGGGGATGAAGGCGGGGATGAAGGTTAAAATCTATCCCCATGCGGGGATGGATTTACGCTTTCCCCTGCCCCACCCCTGTTTTTCCCCGCTCTGCCTCGTTCCCAATCCTTTAAGGAATAACTATAGACCGAGGGGAAACGGGGCCCCGCTCCGCCTCACCCCCGTTTGGACCAGGGATGGAGGTTAAAGTCCATCCTCATGCGGGGATGAAGGCGGGGATGAAGGTTCAGATTTTGAAATGGGGTGGGGGTGGAGACCTTGTCCCCCGCCCCGGTCCACTGCCATCCCTATACTAGCAACATACGTGTTGAGTAAAGAATTTAACAACATACATGCACAGTAAAAGAATTTATAACATACATGCACAAAAAAAGAATTTACTACATAACAAACACAGTAAAGAATTGACAAATACAACAACATGATGGTTGAGGCATCAGGAAAGTAAGTCGGTTATATGTGTTTTATATTGTTACACCTGACTATATTTGTCATGGTTTTGAATTTGACCTTTAGGCATCAGTTTGATGCACCAATTTATCAAGTTGAACATGATAAACTAGATATATATATAGGCTGATTCAAGGACTTGTCTTGAATCTATCAGCCCAAAATTCTATCTTGAATCCACAAGACTGATTCTCGGTTCAACAGATTTTAAACTAGTTTAACATAAAAAGATTGTAGGTAAAACAACACATATTACAAACCGGTTTAATATAAAAAGATTATAGGGTAATAAAAACACATATTATAATTTGGTTCAACATAAAAAGATTATAGGTTAATCAAATCACATATTATAGACTGGTTTGACATAAAAAGATTACAGGTTTATAATAACACATATTACAAATTGATTTAACATAAAAAGATTACAGTTTAATCAAAATGCAGGTTTCAATCTGGTTTAATATAAAAAAATTATAGGTTAATCAAAACACATGTTACAATCTCGTTTAATATAAAAAGAAATATAGTCCAATCCACATGCACATCTCAAACTAGTTTGTCATAAAAAAAACATACAAATTTTTTTCATTAAAACGCAGATTTCAACATGGTTTAACATAAAAGAATACAACTCAATAAAACTCAAATTTCAATCTGCGAAAACCATGTATATACCAAGATAAAAAACAGTTTTTTATTTTCAACACTAAACCCATGCTTGAATCAACCTACGCTAAATCCCACCAAATTCGACACAGAAAATCTTGTACTGTTGAGAAACTCTGTTTTGATGTCACATAATATGATACACTGTCGTATTTGATTTTATATGATATGATAATATGTCCTCTTGAAAAATATTATATTATGACTGAATATGTTTTGCCATAAATCTAACGAGTATTTGATGCAAGGATATCTCACCCAAAAAGGATGGAGACTTCCTGTTCAAGTACAACTAGTGCAATCATACTCCTTGAAGAAAAAGCTTGATGAGCCATGCATTCCTAAAGATCAACTGAAGAGATCGGCTACCTCAAGATGAAGATTTTTTTCTTCTGTAGAGTCATATGTAACAGAACCTTCAGGAACATGCATATTACATATTACATACTCATTCATAAAAACTATATCATAAAAGTATACCATAGTTTCAAAAAGCTCCTTTTTGAAAACTAATAATTGTACCTTCTTACAACCCTTTATGAAAAAGGTATTTTGACATTATTTCAAAATGTAATAATTGTACCTTATATCATATACAAGACAACATGAAAAGAAATGTAGGAAAAAGACAAAACATGAAATCGGCTACATAAAGAAAAACAAATATAATATGTTTTTGAAAAGACTCTAGTTACCTTCTTTAAAGAAATGATTTCAAATATGGGTAAAAGACAAAACATGAAAATCGGCTACACAAAGAGAACAAATATAATAAAGGTTTTGAAAAGACTCTAGTTACCTTTTTACAAACCCATAGAATGTCGACTTACTTGAAGTCATCATTCTCTTTGTATAGCATTAAATACCTCCTGTAAGAAATCCTTGTTAAAATATCCTTCTCAAGAATGTCGACTTTCTTGTAGTCCTCATTCTCTCTGAAGACTTTGAAAACCACAACATAAAGAAAACACTTGACATGACTATGTACAAATAAATATCTCAAAGCACTCATTGTACTTACACTCATTTAAAGTAAAAAAGTACTTATGTACCTCAAATCATTAATTAGAATAAAGACAAAACCATAATCCAACGTTCAATGTACTATTGTAAGAAATAGACTTTTTACATAAAATATGTATTACCTAAAAAATTACAACGCCTAGTGTACCCTATATTTTACTTTTATGGAAAAAGACTTTTTTGAATTTCTCTAAAGATGTTTTTGAAATGACATATCATTTCACATCTCAAGAAGGCTACGATTTCAAAATGTAACGACTACTTTTTTAAAAGCTATATAAATACACTCAAATAAAACTATTCAACATGGAATGGACATGTGAGCTTACAACGAGAAAAATTCCTATTCGATATTTGAAAAGAGAGCCTTGAAAAAGAAAGAGAAAAAGAAAAGAAAGAAAAGAGAAAAAGTCAAGTCCAGCTCTTTGACAAAGAGTATCCTCTGAGTGACAAACAGAACATTCTGAGAATCCTTCATTCGTGCATTCATATCATTTTGAAGGTTCTATAGGAAGTATTGTAACTCTGTTATTCACTGTTTTCCTTCTTTGTTGAAAGAAGTAGACCTCTGTGAAAGAGGGTGTTGTCCTTCTTTGTTGAGAGAAGAAGACCTCTGTGGAAGAGGGTGTGCCCCTTCTCTGTTGAGAGAAGAAGACCTCTGAGGAAGAGGGTGTTGTACTATTTATCTGGTGACTCGGATGTTATAGTGGAAAGCTCAAGTGGTTTGCTTGGGGACTGGATGTAGGTCTGGGTATTGACCGAACCAGTATAAATTCTGTGTTTTATGTGTTGTGCCTTATTGCCTGATTATTTTATTTTATCGATCTTTATCGAATTTTACTATTTACCCCCCCCCCCTCTAGTGGAATTTCATTTGGTATCAGAGCAGGTTTGCTGGTTTTGACATAACAAGTCTTCCAGCACAAATGGCATCTACCTCTTATGCTCGTGATATTGAAGGTCAACACGCATCTCGTCCTCCTTTCTTCAATGGCTCCAACTATGGGTACTGGAAGTGCAGAATGGCTATATTTCTCAAATCCATAGATTTTGCTGTATGGAAAATTGTTGAGCATCCATACACATCTACATCCGCAGACTATAACTTATAGTCTGATGAAGAAAAGAAAATGGCAAACCTAAATGCTAAGGCTATGAATGCCTTATATTGTGCCATTGATCAGATTGAATTCAATAGAATATCTATATGTGAATCTGCATATGATATTTGGCATTCTTTGGAGGTTATTCATGAAGGAACCAACAAAGTGAAAGGAGCCAAAATCTCATCTCTTGTCAGAAAATATGAGTTGTTCAAAATGAACAAAGATGAACCCATCACAGAGATGTTTACCAGATTCACCAACATCACCAACGATCTGAAATCTCTGGGTGTAACATATTCCCAAACAGAAAAGGTGAAGAAAATCTTGAGATCTCTCACAACTGATTGGGAGAAAAAGACTACAGCCATTGAAGAAGCTCAAGATTTATCTAAGCTTACTCTGGACGACTTAATAGGCAATCTTATGGCCTATGAAGTCCACATGAAAGAAAGAAGGGAAGAAGAACAACCGATAAAGAAAACTCTAGCTTTTCCAGCTCTATCTGAGAATGAAGACTCAGATAAAGAATCCGAAATTGCGCTACTAACCAGAAAATTCCAGCGCTTCATGAGAAGGAACCGGCTTCCAAACAAGCACAAGGAAAGAAAAGATCCTAAGGAAGATCCCATGTGCTATCAGTGTAATAAGCCAGGTCACTTGAGGCGTGACTGTCCCCTTCTCAAAAGAAAGTCCAAGACCGAGGAACCAAAAAAGAGGTTCTTCAATAAAAAGGCTCTGCATGCTCAATGGGATGACTCAGAACCATCCACCAGTGAAAAGTCAAGTGATGATGAAGCCGAAACTGCAAACATGTGCTTCATGGCAAACGAAAGCTCTGTAAGTGAAATTTCTGATTTTTCCTTTGAAGAACTTCTAGATGCTTTTCAAGAACTATTTGAAGAATCTAGAAAATTAAGCTTCAAAAATAAAACTTTAAAATCTGAAAATTTAGAGCTTTCTCAGAAAAATGAAAAACTCAGCAGTGAAAACTCTGAGTTGAAAAAGAAAAATCTTCTTATTACTTCTGAAATCTTATCTACTAGCTTCAAGACTAAAAATCTGCAAGTAGAAATTTCAGAACTAAAAAGTAAAACTGAAAATTTTATGAAAACGGTTTTCAAGTTTACTAAAGGAAAAAAGAACTTGGATAAACTCCTATCTTCTCAAAAAGTCTCTTTCTACAAGAATGGTATTGGCTACTCTCATTTCAACAAGCCTTCTTGTATAAATCAAAAGACCACTTTTGTGAAAAGTTCGTCTGAACCAAATAAGGAGTATTATAATGATTTTTTTAACTCCTCTAAGGTTGTAGACAAACCCAAATCCAAATGGATATGGGTTCCAAGGTCTAACAAAAAGGGACCCGATTGGGTACCAAAAAGAAATTTTACTTAATGATTTGCAGGCTCCAAACAAGAAGAACAGATAGATTCTAGACAGTGGATGTTCAAAACACATGACTGGACATTCAGACCTCTTTGCTGTTCTTCATAAAAAAGGAGGAACCGTCACCTTTGGTGATAACAACAAAGGTTTGATAATAGGTATTGGTAATATTGGAAATATAGATAAACCTCTTATCAAAGACGTTCTCCTGGTTAAAGGCTTAAAACATAACCTTCTAAGTATTAGTCAAATGTGTGATACAGGTTATAAAATTAGCTTTAATCATAATGCTTGTCTTATAGCAGACACCAACGAAAATATTATCTTAAAAGGTATAAGAAAAAATAATATATATGAACTATACCTAGAAAACATCACAGAACATTGCCTCATGGCTAATAATGACTCTCAACATCTATGGCACATGAGAATGGGTCATGTCAATTCTAAATACATGTCTAAATTAGCTAAAGATAAGTTAGTACGTGGGTTACCCAAAATATCTTTTAAAAAGGATTATTTTTGTGATGCATGTCAATTAGGAAAACTGTCAAAATCTTCTTTCAAATCAAAAAATATCATTTCAAGCAAAAGACCTTTAGAGCTTCTCCACCTAGATCTTTTTGGTCCTTCTAGGATAGCTAGTCATAATCACAATAAATACGTTTTTGTCATTGTAGATGACTACTCAAGATTTACTTGGGTGATATTTTTGAAAAACAAAAGTGATACGTTTTGTCAATTTGAAATTTTATGTAAAAAATTACAACATGAAAAATCTTGTTCTATTGTTAAAATCCGTAGTGACCATGGAGGAGAATTTGAAAATGAACTTTTTGAAAATTTTTGTAACTTGCATGGTATTTCTCATAACTTTGCCTTTCCTAGAGCTGCACCTCAAAATGGTGTAGTAGAAAGAAAGAATAGCACTCTTCAGGAATCTGCTAGAACTATGCTCCAACACAATAATCTTGCTAAATCTTTTTGGGCAGAAGCTGTTAATACTGCATGCTACATAACTAATAGAGTTCTCATTAGACCCTTATTAAATAAAACTCTCTATGAACTATTCTATGACAGAACACCAAGAATAGACTATTTCAAAGTCTTTGGTTGTAAATGCTTTATCCTAAACACAAAAGATAGCCTAGATAAATTTAATGCTAAATCTATTGAAGGCATATTTTTAGGATATTCAAGTCATAGTAAAGCATACAGAGTTTTCAATAAGTGTTCTAAGTCTATTGAAGAATCTATGCATGTTAGTTTCTGTGAATCTATTGATCAATCTGTTCATAAGCAAACTAACGATGATGATGTTGAAAGTACAAATTTATTTTTAGATAACACAGCTAAGTCTAATGAAGATGATCATCAAAGAACATTTGTCGATATCAAAGATCATCCTCAAAAGCAGATTTTGGGAGAACTGACAAAGGGGGTTCAGACTAGAGCTCAGCTAGAACGGATTGCAAATATGGCATTCATTTCTCAACTTGAACCAAAGAAGATTGATGAAGCCATCATCGATGAGTTTTGGATGCTAGCCATGACTAAAGAACTGAATCAATTCCAAAGGAATGAAGTTTGGGATCTTGTACCAAGACCAAAGGATCATCCAATCATTGGGACAAGATGGATCTTCAGAAACAAGCTAGATAAAACAGGTAATGTTATAAGAAATAAGGCAAGACTAGTAGCTCAAGGATACAACCAGGAGGAAGGTATTGATTTTGATGAAACATTTGCTCCTGTTGCTAGACTTGAATCTATTAGAATGTTTTTAGCATATGCAAGCTATATGGATTTCAAATTATATCAAATGGATGTTAAAAGTGCTTTTCTAAATGGTTTTATAAATGAAGAAGTTTATGTAAAACAACCTCCAGGATTTGAAAATGAACAATATTCAGATCATGTTTTCAAACTCAAACGTGCTTTGTATGGTTTAAAACAAGCACCTCGTGCTTGGTATGATAGACTTAAAACCTTTTTGTTAAAAACTGGTTTTTCTGTAGGCGAAGCAGATTCTACATTATTTATAAAAATAGTGAATAATCATACCCTAATTGTTCAAATATATGTAGACGATATCATCTTTGGATCTTCTAACAGCACTCTTTGTGAAGAATTTTCTAAGTCCATGCAGAAAGAATTTGAAATGAGTATGATGGGAGAACTCACCTACTTTCTTGGACTGCATATTAAGCAAACCAAGGATGGACTTTTCATCAATCAATCTAAGTATGCTCGTGAACTTCTGAAGAGGTTCAACATGAACTCAACTGCTTCAAAAACTACTCCTATGAGCACTACTACTGTTTTGGACAAAGATGAAGATGATAAGTTTGTTGATACAAAGGTATACCAAGGTTCTCTATTTAACTGCTAGCCGTCCAGATATTATGTTCAGTGTTTGCTTGTGTGCTAGATTTCAGTCAAATCTAAAAGAATCACATCTTAAGGCTGTAAAAAGAATAATGAGATATTTAAAAGACACAGTTAATTTTGAATTATTTTATTCAAAATCCTCTACATTTGATTTAATCTCATACAACGATGCTGACTTTGCTGGAAGTAAATCTGACAGAAAAAGCACAAGTGGAACATGTCATATGCTAGGGCACTCACTTGTATCATGGTTCAGTAAGAAACAAAATTGTGTATCCTTATCAACTACTGAAGCCGAATACATTGCTGCTAGCCTAGCCTGTACACAAGTTATCTGGATGAAACAAACCTTAAAAGATTTTGGTTTAAATTTTGAAAATACAACTATTTTCTGTGATAATACTAGTGCGATAAACTTATCTAAAAATCCTATTTTACACTCACGGACTAAGCACATTCAAATAAGACACCACTTCTTAAGAGAACAAGTCTTAAACAATATAATTAAACTGGAATTCATACCCACTAATCAACAGTTAGCAGACATTTTCACTAAACCATTGAAACATGAAGACTTTACACGAATTAGAAGAGAACTAGAAATATGCAAACTAAGTGACTTATAAATTAATCACACTTATTATAATACTTCTTATAAGTTTTGTTAAAATCTTATTTTAAAAGTTTTTCTTCTTATCGATTTTTGTTAGTCATACTAGATTTCCATATTCACGTACACTTTAAAACTCTTATAAGACACATTCTTTATGTCTTTCAACTTGTCATCTTTTCAAGTACACATCCATTATGACTTCTTGTCCTATCTCCTTTCACTCATATCCATAAAAACTAGTTATATTAAAAGCTATCATAACATTGTTCACATCACTCATCTCATAACTCCTTTATTATTTTTGTCCTTTTGTGAAAACTTCTCTTATGATAAATTGATTCACCTTCAACATGAAAACATATTAGTTTATGAGAACTCTTGCTTTTCGAATTATTAGTTAAAATCGAATGTTTATTTTGGTTCTTTTACCTTTCTCTAAAAGATCTAGTTGCTATGTTCTCACGTAAATTTTTAATATATCATTTAATATATCATAGATTACGTACACTCTATTATATCTCACGTAAAATTTTACTATATCATCTGTTATATCATAGCCTAAAGAACTATCTATTATCATCTCTTCATGCTTTACATCTCTTACAAAAAGTATTTTTACTCCACCCATTAGTACGTTTTGTATCACCTTCTTTTTTATCTCTCTCTCTATATATATATATATTATACGAAGCTCCTTTTCATCTGTGACCATCACTCTCTCATTTTATATCTCTCTCCATTCTTGTCAAACCGAATTTGTGACTCCTTTACTAGTTTAAAACTTAACTTTATTCTCTATGAACTTCCTCAAATCGAGTTTCTTTAAAAATATGTTTATCAAATAAACAATAATTCATATCAATCATAACTTTATGTCTTTTATCAATCATGTTTTTTTTTATTACTTCTTATCCTACTCGAAAATCCATATATGTCATCTCACTTTTCTCTATGACTTCTCTCACTCCTTCCACGCATATCCATAAAAATATTTCTTATACAAGCAATTATTACTCTTCATATCTTTTTGTCTCATCACTATTCATAGTCAAAGTGTGTCCCTCTCATCTTTACGTATACTCATAAAACAATACAAATGTGAAGACACATTAATCATGACACATTTTTTTAAGGCATTCTTTTCTTTCAAAAATGTCATATCTTTCAAACCACATATCCGTATCACCCTTCTTTATGTCTAGTCATTCTTTTTCCACACATATCAAAATATATACTTATTAAATAACAAATTATTGCCTCTCACTCTCTTATCTTTGTTTGTCTTATTCCAAAATCACTCTTCACGAATTTGGAATGTTTCCACATCAAGTAATATCATGTAGAAAAAGTTGTTTGTTTTATTAGGCCATTATTTTCTTCACTCTCTTCAATATGTCACTCCATACTCCATTCATAACATTTCTCACTACTCGATACACTCTCCCATAGTATATTTGTTCAAATCTATGTCTCTCTTAACTTACATACCAATATGATACACTATCTTCCACCATTGATTTGATTCGTCATTCACAAGCCCCTTAACTTACAACTCACGAATTTCCTTATTCAAACTACAATCCAAAAATCATTCACTTCCATTGTCATTCAATTATTGTCACAATTATTTACTCTCTTCTATTTAATCGTCTGGTTCATTCCTCACCAATACCACTCGTAGCTCACTATCTTCATACATACTTTCAAACTCCTTCTCTCTCAACTTCCTTTTGCAATGACTTCCTCTTCAAACTCTGCAATCACTGCTGCAGATCTTAGGTATCCAAGTCTTTTTCATGATTACAACTTACTTTGTTCTCGACCCATTCATGAAGGAAAATTAGTTCACTATGAAGACTTCATGCTATTTGACCTAGACAACTATCTCCCCGAACTCAAACATCTACTAGGATCTTCATCCCAAACTGCCTACTATCCTGAACTAGTACGACTATTCTATACAAACTTTTCTACTGATCATGAACAAACTACAATCACCAGTAAAGTCCGAGGAAAGCTGATGCTTTTCGATGCTTCCGACCTAGGTAGAATTCTAAACCTACCTTCCACCGCCACCGACCTCAACAACATAGTACCAATCGAACGATCGGTACTTCGAAAAATTCTTCTCTGCACCAATTGCTACCAACTTCCCTGGCACATGAGGAATCTTCAACCTCATGCTCAATTACTTGCCCAGATTCTTCTCCACAACATCTATCCCAAGCTTCCCCGCAAGGGATTAGTTCCACGAAAAATCTCTCTCCTTATCTACGCAATTTTTTCTTCTACTCCGATAAACTGGTCCTCCATTCTTTTCGACCTTTTTATTCGTTATCAAAAATTCAAGCCTCTTCTTTTCGGGTGTTTTATAACTCCCATCCTAAAATACTTCAAAGTACCCCTTCACAACGAAGTTATCCTCCATCCCTCTCAGGTCCTCGATGCTACTACCTTCAATCTAAGGTCCTTGCACATGCTCGGCTCTGATGAAGAAGATCCAACATCCACCTTCAATTACTTCCCTGCTCTGATGGATGTCCAGCGTTCTCAGGATCGTATTCTTCGTCGTCAAGCCTCGTTGCAGCAAACTCTACAGACCCTCCAGTCGGATCAAGTCAACCGAACACATCAACCTACTCCACCTTCGGGATAACCTTTTTTTTTACTGTAATATTTATTATTGGTCTGTAATAACTCTCTTACTCTGATCCCTTCCTTTTTGTCTATGACAAAGGGGGAGAAAACCTGTCTCCATTATTGGAGAAATACTCTCTTTAAACATTTTTCAATATTTTATCATATTATTATTTCTATGCATAATGTCTTTTTGACAAGGGGAGCATATTTTGTCATCATCAAAAAGAGGGAGAATGTTGAGAAACTCTGTTTTGATGTCACATAATATGATACACTGGCGTATTTGATTTTATATGATATGATAATATGTCCTCTTGAAAAATGTTATATTATGACTGAATATGTTTTGCCATAAATCTAACGAGTATTTGATGCAAGGATATCTCACCCAAAAAGGATGGAGACTTTCTGTTCAAGTACAACTAGTGCAATCATACTCCTTGAAGAAAAAGCTTGATGAGCCATGCATTCGTAAAGATCAACTGAAGAGATCGGCTACCTCAAGATGAAGATTTTTCTTCTTCTGTAGAGTCATATGTAACAGAACCTTCAGGAACATGCATATTGCATATTACATACTCATTCATAAAAACTATATCATAAAAGTATACCATAGTTTCAAAAAGCTCCTTTTTGAAAACTAATAATTGTACCTTCTTACAACCCTTTATGAAAAAGGTATTTTGACATTATTTCAAAATGTAATAATTGTACCTTACATCATATACAAGACAACATGAAAAGAAATGTAGGAAAAAGACAAAACATGAAATCGGCTACATAAAGAAAAACAAATATAATATGTTTTTGAAAAGACTCTAGTTACCTTCTTTAAATAAATGATTTCAAATATGGGTAAAAGACAAAACATGAAAATCGGCTACACAAAGAGAACAAATATAATAAAGGTTTTGAAAAGACTCTAGTTACCTTTTTACAAACCCATAGAATGTCGACTTACTTGAAGTCATCATTCTCTTTGTATAGCATTAAATACCTCCTGTAAGAAATCCTTGTTAAAATATCCTTCTCAAGAATGTCGACTTTCTTGTAGTCCTCATTCTCTCTGAAGACTTTGAAAACCACAACATAAAGAAAACACTTGACATGACTATGTACAAATAAATATCTCAAAGCACTCATTGTACTTACATTCATTTAAAGTAAAGAAGTACTTATCTACCTCAAATCATTAATTAGAATAAAGACAAAACCACAATCCAACGTTCAATGTACTATTGTAAGAAATAGACTTTTTACATAAAATATGTATTACCTAAAAATTTACAGCGACTAGTGTACCCTATATTTTACTTTTATGGAAAAAGACTTTTTCGAATTTCTCTAAAGATGTTTTTGAAATGACATATCATTTCACATCTCAAGAAGGCTACGATTTCAAAATGTAACAACTACTTTTTTAAAAGCTATATAAACACACTCAAATAAAACTATTCAACATGGAATGGACATGTGAGCTTACAACGAGAAAAATTCCTATTCGATATTTGAAAAAAGAGCCTTGAAAAAGAAAGAGAAAAAGAAAAGAGAAAAAGTCAAGTCCAGCTCTTTGACAAAGAGTATCCTCTGAGTGACAAACAGAACATTCTGAGAATCTTTCATTCGTGCATTCATATCATTCTGAAGGTTCTATAGGAAGTATTGTAACTCTGTTATTCACTGTTTTCCTTCTTTGTTGAAAGAAGTAGACCTCTGTGAAAGAGGGTGTTGTCCTTCTTTGTTGAGAGAAGAAGACCTCTGTGGAAGAGGGTGTGCCCCTTCTCTGTTGAGAGAAGAAGACCTCTGAGGAAGAGGGTGTTGTACTATTTATCTGGTGACTCGGATGTTATAGTGGAAAGCTCAAGTGGTTTGCTTGGGGACTGGATGTAGGTCTGGGTATTGACCGAACCAGTATAAATTCTGTGTTTTATGTGTTGTGCCTTATTGCCTGATTATTTTATTTTATCGATCTTTATCGAATTTCACTATTCACCCCCCCCTCTAGTGGAATTTCATGTACCTTTTCCTATAGATTCACAGCGAAAGAAGTAAAATAATAATAAGAAGAAGATGAAGAAGAATGTGGCATTGATGATGTGAGCATGCTGCAACTCACACATGATGCTCTCTCTCTCTCTCTCACTCACAATACAACTCAATTATTTTTTTCTCCCTTATGTTCAGCTCTCCCTCTCTCTCAAAACCAATGTTGAGAGTGGGCTCTTTCTAATGTTTTATAACATGAGGAGGACTCCTCAAGGAGGTAACACCCCCTCTAGAATTAGATAGAGTTAGCGTATGTTTATATATAACTTATCTTTATTATACTAATCTGACTCCCTAATGAAGTAGAACTTCTTCTAATCTAACACTTTAAATATATATGTTTATATATATATATATATATATATATATATATATATATATATATTATACCACTTTAAGCAGTGAAAAATATATATTTATTTAATAAAATCATATTTATTAAATTTATAATTGAGGAATTCTATGATATATTACATCCTTACCCCCTTAAAAGAATTTTGTTCACAAAATTTTAACATACCTAATAAGTGTGGGTCATGTTCATGTATATCGGTCTTAGGCTTCTAGGTGTACTCTTTCAGTCTGTGATGTTGTCATCGTACTTTTATGATCAGAATCGTCCTACTCTGAAGTACTCACTCCTGACGATCCACAATCTCCATTGGTCTCTCCACTGTTATGAAGTCTGATTTTACTTCGATTGTCTCATACTGGATAACATGTAAGGGGTTTGTTACATTCTTCATCAATATCAAAACATGAAAGACATTATAGATCTGAAAAAATTAAGGAGGAAGTGCCACTCAATATGCTGACTCATCAACTTGGTTAAGGACCTCAAAAGGTCCCACATACTAAAGACTAAGCTTCTCTTTTTTTTTTAAACCTAAAAATGCTCTTCGTCAGCAATATCTGAACAAACATATGCTCACATACTGCAAAACTGAGCTCCCTACATCGTTGATCGGCGTAGCTCTTCTATCGGCTCTGTGCAGCAATCAACTGTTGGTGAATCATTCACACCTGATATGAATAGTGTTAGATCACATCTAGAGATTCAACCGTTTTAATGCCAACCTCATCCCAATACACTAGGCGATGTACCAGGTCTATCATACAGAGCTTTATACGGGGCCATACCAATACTAGCATGATAGCTATTATTGTATGAAAACTTTGCAAGCTTCACATGCTTATCTCAATCTTCTGCCCAATCCAACGCGCATGCTCTAAGCATGTCCTCAAGAGTTTGGATCGTATGCATTATCTGTCTATCGGTCTGTGGATGGAAAGTTGTACTAAACTTCAGTTTAGTACCTAACACTTTCTACAATTGGTGCTAGAAATGAGATATAAAGTGAGGATTTCGATCTGGCATGATCGAAAGTGGTACCCCGTATAGTCTGACAATCTCATCAATATATAAATCTGTCAAGCTCTGACTCACCTTGATCGGTAGAAAATGTGCACTTTTTGCCAGCTGGTCTACTGTCACCTAGATAACATTATACTGATGATGGGTCATCGATAATCTCATTATGAAGTCCATAGATATATCGTTTCACTTCCACTCGAGGATGTTCAACGTCTATAACAGTCCCTTTGGTGCTCAATCTTAACTTGCTTACAAGTATGACATCGATACACAAACTCTGCAACCATAGTGACAACGTTTTTATCGATAATTTCTCATTTTTTTAAAACTCACAAGAAATTGAAAAAAAATCCATAAATCTCATGTTTTTTTGGAAAAATCTCGGCATTAAAAAAATTAATTAAAAAATATAAAAAAATTATAAGAAAATATTAATAAAAAATATTTAAAAATAAAAGTACATGATTTTTTATGATAAATAGCTGTTTAAAACATAAATATTTTATTTAAATCGCAATATTTATGTTTTTTCATAAATCTCATGATATTTTATAAATCTCGCGAGAAATTATCGTTTTAAACTTTCAGGCAATTTCTCACAATATTATTGTGAGATTTTCATAAATCTCACGATATTTGTCACATTGTCTACAACATCTCATTTCATCCTGTTCTACCAATAAGTTTGTTATAAGTACTTAAACATCTTAGCGCTATCAGGATTAATAGAATACTTTAAGCTATGGGTATCACTCACCAACTCCTTCCGGAGTGCCTTCGAAATCTACCATGTATCCCCGAGCATAATGGTTTCATCCTTCTCACGATAGAACTGCATATTCAACTTCCAACCACTTTTTCTTAACTTCTCGAAGTCTGGATCATTTGATTGTAACTCCTCGATGCAATCTATGATCTTGGGTTGCGCTCTCATCCCTGTACAATGGATGTGTCCAGCTTTATCAGTAAATGACTGCTACTTAACAATTTCATCAAGTAAATCCCAACTCTTACCAATCAAGCTGACTACCAAAACTGAAGTCTTCCTACTCAGTGCATCAGCCATCACATTCGCTTTGCCTAGATGGTAAGTAATGGTAAACTCATAATCTTTGAGGAACTGTAGCCACCTACGTTGTCTCAAGTTCAGATCTTTTTATGAAAAATTATACTTGAGACTCTTATGGTCAGATAAAACCTCAAATTACTCTTCATATAAGTAGCGGTGCCAAAACTTCAATGTAAAGACAAAAGTTGCTAGCTCTAAGTCATGTGTTGGGTAGTTTTTCTCGTGCAACTTCAGCTGCCAAGAAACATAAGCAATAATCTTTCTATGTTGCATCAAGACAGCCTAGTCTAGTTATCTAGGCATCGTTGGACTCCACCATGGTAAAGGAGGGAAAGTTGGCCTCCAAGAACTTGTCTCGAAAGGTCTCCCAGAGAATGAACTCCACTGTGACGTATTTTACCTTATGCAAAATGTCCCACCACTTCTTGGCATCATCCTTCAGACAGTAAGTGCCAAAATCAGTCAGTCTGACCTCAGGTACGGGCAAAACACATAAGGCAAGCTTGATCTCCTCAACCCAACTCTCAGCAGCTTTAGGGTCGGCCTTTATAGAAATGTTGGCTGATCCAACTTCAAGAATTTCTCATACTTCACCACACCAGTGTGGGGGGTCACGACTGATGTGACATTTTCACATGGTGCATGTTGAGCAATCTGTGTTTGGATGTGCGTAGTAACTGTCTCGACCAAACTGTTGAGGGCATTAATTAAGAAATCCCTTTGTTCCTGCTAGTTCTCAAGAGGGTTTGTACGACCACGAGTATACATCTAAAAATCAATTAAAATAAAAAAGTATCATTCAACCATACTCGTAGATCAAATCTACCCCCTTAGGATTGATCTCACTAAAGAAACATAATCACTTCAAGCATGCAAATTAAATCATCATACATTGATTTAATTATCATAGTTCATATTGTCAGAATAATAATTTTTATAATTTCAGGACAATAAGTAAAAATTCTCAAGATACCTCTTATCAGTGATCTGAAAACTGTTTCTGAAGTATGAGTTTATGACTTTGTGGTAGTGATTCTGACTAGCTTTGATACCAACTCTATAACGACCCCAAACTAACCCTCGAAGAATGCAATTTTTTTTTAAACACTATAGAAAATATCTCAAGGACCCAGGCACATTATAAATTTAATATACACAATCCCATAATAATTTCAAACATAGAATAAAATTAAATCATGAACTGAAAATAAATTTATTTAAATTAAATAGTCCTCACTAAGGGTTCACATAGCTTCCCAAGAACAAAAACTCTCAAATACATCATAACCCTGGCCACCAGATCATAACCCTCGATCCCTCCAACAAGTTAGCCCTCCATCACTGTGCTTTAATACCTAAAAAAGATTTTTAAAAATAGGATAAGAACTAAAGTCCCCGTACGAGACCCTCTCAAAATTCAACAGTAAGAAAAATTAGCTTAGATTAAACCAAACATAAGTATAAGAGGCTCTACAAACAACACACATTCAAAACAAACTTACAATTTAAGCAGTTCAAGCAGACAAAGAACAATTTCATGCTAAATCAAACATTTAGGGATGCATAATAACTTTTCAAGTTCAATTATCAGTATTTATTTTATATGTATGTCCCTATTTAATGCACACAAATTTTAGTTTTCAGATTCTTAAAACTCGTGGATACTAAAAAATGGGCAAATTTTTTAAGGTTCAATGTCTGAATAGTATCTTAAAACACAATTTGTATTTTATTTACTAGGTTCTAGACATATTTCTCGACCGACGTCAGAAATCATCACCATCAATCAAAACATTAAGAACCATCACCTAATGTCGGGATAATAAGGAAATCAACATGCATTTACATCACTTTTTTGGTATACCAATAGCTATAATTGAGTCAACAATAACACCCCTAGGCAAAGTGGTGAAAGTTTCCTACAACTGTGATCAAGAACACAAACCACACATTTGGTTCTTGGAAAAAACAAATTTACATAGTATTTAGTATCTTCAGGGTCCCCCATGACTGTCATATAAGATTCTCACCCTTTCAGAGAAACACTAAGGAAGAAAAAATTATTATATTCTTTGGTCTATTTTACTAGTCTTAATTAATTAACAATTATGCAAATAATTATGCAATAACAGATTCAAAACCTTGCCCTATCAAATCAATAGTGTAATTGATTCCAAAAATAATTTCAAACAAAATCATTTTGCAATGCATTCACAGTTTACTCTCTCATGAGTAACATGTGCTCCGGGCCTCTAAAGACCCTTTAGTGGTCCACACAGAACCATTGTACAATTTAATAAGATTTAAACAACATTGCAAATTTCAGTAAATATGAACCACACAAAAATATTCAACTATTTATGTTCAGAATACAACCTCAATGTATATTCACAACAATTTAACGAATGCACATTGAACCAAGTATAACAGATTTACCATGCCAACAGGAAAGTCAAAATTTTTATAACCATTTCAATTCAACATCTAAAATTTCTCAAAGTTACTAATTGTCCAAAGCGAAACAATTTTAACTTTTTCTAATGGAAAACAAAGTTCTAAGTGTCTGAAGGATTTAGCTTCCAATTTGATTTTTCAAATAGAAATCAGATTTTTATGATACACCAAAAAACCAATTTTTATAACATGTGAAACTTACTTTTAGAATAAGATTTAATCAAATCAGATCTTTTAGTACTTTCAAAACCTTTTTTTCAAAATATGTTTTACTATATATATATATATATATATATATATATATATATATATGTGTGTGTGTGTGTGTGTGTGTGTGTGTGTGTGTGTGTGCGTGCGCGTGCGTGTCTTGATCGACATATATACACATATGTTGATCGATTTATATACATGGTTTGTTATCCATATATATATATATATATATATATATATATATATATATATATATATATATTTCTTGATTCATCAAGCTTCTAGTTGATTAAGATAATCAAAAACCCAATGCTTGGTGGATTAAAACTGGCACAACAAAGAACTAATAGCATACGAGAATTTAACAACATACATTCATAGTAAAAGACTTTACAACATACATGTATAGAAAAAGAATTCACTACATGACAAACATAGTACAGAATTGACACATACAACAACATGATGGTTACATCAAGAAAGAAAGTCGTTTATACGTGTTTTACATTGTTACACCTGAATGCATTTATCATGGTTTTGAATTTGACCTTTAGGCATCAACTTATCAAGTTGAACATGATAAGCTATATATATACATGACATCCATATTCTCATTGGCATATATATATATATCCAGATCAATATATGTATATATTGTTGATCGTTATCTATATATATATATGCATTGGCTGATTCAAGAACATGTCTTGAATCTCTCAGCCCAAGAATGTGTCTTGAATCCACAAGACTGATTCTTGGTTCAACATATTTCAAATTGGTTTTACATAAAAAGATTATAGGTTAATAAAAACATGAATTACATACTTGTTTAAAATAAAAAGATTCCAGGTTAATCAAAACACAGATTATAAACTAGTTTGATATAAAAAGATTATAGGTTAATAAAAACACAAATTACAAACTCGTTTAACTTAAAAAGATTATATGTTAATCAAAATGTAGGATTCAATCTGGTTTAATATAAAAAGATTATAGGTTAATCAAAATGCATATATCAATCTGGTTTTAAATAAAACGATTATAGGTTAATAAAAACACGGATTACAAACTTGTTTAACATAAAAAGATTATAGGTTAATCAAAACACAGATAACAAACTGGTTTAACATAAAAAGATTACAGGTTAATAAAAACATAGATTACAAACTAGTTTAACTTAAAAAGATTACATGTTAATCAAAATATAGGTTTCAATATGGTTTAATATAAAAAGATTACAGGTTAATCAAAATGCAGGTTTCGATCTGGTTTAGTATAAAAAGATATACAGTCTAATCCAAACGCAGATCTCAAACTGGTTTGTCATAAAAAAAACATATAGATTTTTTTTTTATTAAAACATAGATTTCAACATGGTTTAACATAAAAGAATACTACTCAATAAAACTCAGTTTTCAATCTATGAAAAACATGTATATACCAAGATAAAACCATATTTTTATTTCCAACCCTAAACCCATGCATGAATCAACCTATGCTAAATCCCATAAAGTTGTTCTGAGAAAATCTTGTACCTTTTTTTTTATAGATTCATGGAGAAAGAAGTAGAAGAAGAAGAAGAAGAAGAAGAAGGTGACATTGAGGAGGTGAGCACTCTCTCTCTCTCTCTCTCTCTCTCTCTCTCTCTCTCTCTCTCTCTCTCTCTTCCTTATGGTACAAGTCTCTATTATTTTTTTTCTCCCTTGTGTTCAGCTCTCCCACTCTCTCAAAACCAATATTGAGAGAGAGGGCTCTCTTTAATGTTTTATAACATGAGGAGGACTCCTCAAGGAGGTGACACCCTCTCTAGAATTTTATAGAGTTCTATTTCCCTAAGGAAATAAAACTCCTTCTAATCTAACCCTTAATATATATATATATATATATATATATATGTCTTTATTGTATAGTTTTAATTTGTTCTTTATTTTAAAACTTATTTATCTTATCATGAATGAACTATGGGTCTCGACTAATGGATCCATGACCTAAGTCCAAATCCAAATTGATGTCATCCCCTCTCTCTCTCTCTCTCTATATATATATATATATATATATTATACCACTTCAAACAACAAAAAATATATATTTATTTAATAAAATCATATTTATTAAATTTATGATAAAAAAAATCTACGAGATATTGCAGCCAATCGCATGACAGTGTTTCATGGGCACCACAACAACAAAATGCAGGCCTCACTTAAAATGTTGTCATGTGATTGGGTGTTGCATATAAAGGATCACTTAAGAGATCTTTGGAATCCTAAGTTGCATTTTTCCCAATACTGTGTTGGGAGTGGAGTTGACAACTACAATAATTTACACATGTGCAAGTTTTGACGTATTGTAGCTTTCGACATTGAGTGTTGTTAATATGCCATAACCACCAATGGGTAGGAGCAAAGAAAATATATATATAGCAAAGAAAGAAGAAAAAAAAATAAGAAACCTTTGAAAAATTCAACTTGTGTTGTATTTTTGGAAAGAAGCATGGGCAACAGAGGGAGGGGTCGACCAAGAGGGAGGGGTCGACCAACAGTCTTCCCCTTTTCTTATTGGGCTGCTAAGGCAAGCCCAAAACCTTGGCTTAATTAGCTACACCCAAATCCCATAAAATAGGGGGGAGCCCAAGGGGTGGCATCCCACCCTATTTCTCTCTCTCTTTCTTTCTCTGTTCTTCTTTTAAGTTTTGAAGGAAGGTCTAGCAACCATTATAGCTGTTACAAGGTGCTACATTGAGAGACAAAGGCTTGCAAATTGATCAAAAACCATTTTTGAGATAGGTATCCCTATCATATATGCTCAAAAAGAGATTTTGGGTACAAAAAGAATGCAATATCAAGTTCTATGGTGATCCATGGTGAAGTAGCCATACAATCATCATAAGAGATGTTCTAAATGTCTATAATGAACATGCCTCATACTTAAGAGTTTCAAAAATATGATTTCTTTAAAAATCAAGATTTTTTCGAGAATTTACCAAAAATGGTTTTTGAAAAAATCATGTAGTCTTATATAATATATGTAAATCAGTTTCAAAAATGTATATTTACTGATTTGTGTACATGTTTAGCTGATTGAATGATGTTGAAAATGACATAAATGAGGGTTCAAATAGATCATAAAAATTGGTCTTATTAAATCCCATGTTTGTAAATCAAAAACATATTTTTTCCAAAGACTTAGTTTGAGATCTTGGCAAAAACATGTGTTGGGTTATGATTTAATGTGTATACAGATTTATTTTCAACATTACAACATGATGTTAGCTTGATTATGTGTGTATCATGCTTAGATATCCATGATATATGTGTTTATACGAGTGTTTTCATGCATAGAATGAAATTTGAAAATTTACTACATGTTATTTGTATTTTCCCTAACTAATCGATGTTGGTAAAAAAATCATAACTCGCAAATGATTCAGTTTCTTATGAAACCCTTTTACATGGGTCTTAAAATCATAATTGTTTGATTTTAATTCTGTGACACGCTCAGGTTTGAAGATGGTTTAGAATTGGTTCGAAAAAGACTTCTATTGTGTTTCAAAAAAAAAATCCCCTAATTGAGGCGGGGTGTTACAATAAGAGCTTAGAATGACTCGAATGGTATAAGCTTGTTAAATATTAAATACAAATTTGATATATTTTATATCATATAACGTAGTGCAGAATAAATCATCAAAGCATTTGGCTTGCAAACAAGGTTTTAGAGCTAAAATCTTTTTGCTTCTAGATTTGAAACATTTTATTTTCTTTGTAAATAATACAACTTGAGCTCCGCTTAGGGCTGGGAAATGAGATGAACAGCTTGTGTTCAACTTATGCTTGGCTGGTAAAGAGTTCGTTCTAACTCGTGAAATAGGCTCAGCAAGCTCAAGCATAAACAACTAAAGTTTGGCTTGGCTCGACTCATACAGGCTCACTAATTAATAGTAAATATATTTTACATATATTTTATATATATTTTATATGATGGTTGAAACATTTGGCTTGCAAGCAATTAGTTTGCAAATGAGTTGGTTTGAGCATGGTTTAGTAGGATTATGTCCAAATTCCACTATTTTCAACACTAAAAAGAATACTTTTTTTTTAAGTGAGCCAACTCGTACTTGGCTTGGGTTTTTTCTTAAGCTCAAACCAGGCTTGGCTCGACACAAGAAACAGGCCGAGCTTGAACATCTTCTGTTCGGCTTGTTTACCAGCCTGAGCTCCACTTAATGGATCCATAGTTCAAATTCAATTACTTACAGTTTAAAATGGTGAATTTCTTTCAAAACTATCAGCTCGAACTTGGCTTCACTCCCCACAAAAACAAGCTGAGCTCGAGCACCTCATGCTTACTTTGTCTTTCATCTCTAAGGTCATCCTTTCGAACTGCTGCTGAAACCATGAGCAGGATAAAATCATTGATCAACTACCATCGGCATTATGACCTCATCTCAAGGAAAACCAAGATTGAAGAAAAGTCATAGGCATTGTTTGAGAGGTGGTAGGTGGTTGTTAGTTGAGGATTTGGGTTTAAATTTTGGTCAAACCACTATGGTGGTGATTGTTTGGATGAATGACATTGAAAAGGTAGTTATGGTAATGAGAAAGAGAGTGAGCAGATTTGTATTACATTGAAAACACGATTTGATAACTAGTACCTCCTAAATGTGGTAGCTGTTAATTTCAGGAATTAATAGCTTTCACTTGTCTAAATTCTTGCTTCTAAACACATAGGTTGGATTGAATTGACTTACCGTGAGCTATGTTTGTGGTCTGGCCTTTGATTAAGGCTTGGTTTCCAAAATGGTAGTAGGAGGGAATTTATGCATTTGGAAAAATTGCTGCTGTTGAATCCTGAATTTCAATTTCTCTGCTATCACACCTCTAGGAAGTGGTTGTTTTCAAGTCTACCATTTGATACAAATACAAAGGGAAGATAGTCTCACTTTACTTCTGGAATGCACGTGGCACGAAGACCTGGTTGCACTGACTCAGCCTGCCATACCTACAGTCGTCGTACTGGTGGCATAAAACTTCCAATAGCAACAGCCAAGATAGTTTGACAAAGTTTATATCAAATGTGTAAACTCCTATCCCAGCTCCCACTTACCAAACAGTGCCCAAGTTTTGGTCAGTGGAGGAGGCCAAGCATTCAACACCAAAAGCCACACCATTAAATCACATGGACTATTTCAATCTTTGGCCTAAAGCATTGACCCTAGTTTGAGGGTTGGCTTTATTGACAATTGTCACACAAAAGAAGAGTAGGCAACTAGGGCTGATCATATTTATTTCATGATGTGATGGTTTTAATTGCTCCCTACTCCGTACCAACCACTCCACCAACAAAAAAGAAATAAAATAATAAATGCTGATATGTTGGCTTTGAGTCCAATGTGTGAAATGCCCTCATTGAGTGTTTGACAATGTGGCATTTCCTCTTGTGCTTTTCGTTTGAATAAAAGAAGCGTTATTTCTGATTTTGTAGGTCAAGTAAACATGCCTGCCAATAATTCAAGAATCACATTAAAAATGTTGAGAGTTCTTTTTCTTTCAAGCTGCTTTGTGTTGGTGTAGCAGAGCTGAAACAAGAAAAACAGAATTGCACTCTGACCTATGATACCAAGATGTTCCTTTTTTTTGCTCCCTAGACAATATATGTTTTATTTTTATAATAATGCAATAGAAAAAAAAATTGAACCCATTAGCCAATATTGCCGGGAATCGGTTTCTGCACTTTTTCAAAAAGATTCAGAAAACCAACCTGAATGGGATCCAATAGAATTGTTTTGAATCAGACTATTTTTAAAAGTTGATTTAAAAATAAAAAGATTCAGGAAATTGCCTAAAAGAGTAAAGTACAAAAATGAAATAAATGATGACTTGGAGGTTCAATCTAATTTCTAAAATGCACATTTAACATTTAAAAAAAGAATAGCAAACAAATATCATAATTATCACAAAATATTGAAAAATAAAAGAAAACCAACTCAAACTGATTTTCGATTATGGACTCAATTCAAATCGACCGATTCAGGCTAATTCGGTTAGATTTTAACAACATTACCATTAGCCATATTCTTGCAAATGAGTCTTTGACACTTAATCTATTTCCAAATTGAATAATATTGAGGAAGGTAACAAATACCAACAAAGGGGTTGGATGGGAAGGGTTTGTCTCTCAACCAAGTTTGTCTGCTTTGCTAAAATGATCAAACTATCTTTTTGACTTTGTGGAGTTGTTTTGGTTGGAGTACAAGGATAATGGCTGAAAGTCAAGTACATTAATGCCTATATTGTTCACCAGAAAGTAAAAATGCATTGATAAGAAAACAAGAAAATGGAGTGATGGGCAAGTGAATTGAAAACGCTCATATCATTTCTTTGAATGACTTGAAATCCAAGCTTTATTTATTTTTCTTTGAAAAGAATTGGTTCATCAGCTTGTGTTGAGGTACAATGAAAACTTGGGGGTTGTCATGTATTGAACTCCTTTTAACTCTATGATATTTCAGTCATCTTTATTTTTCTTCTATAATAACAAAATATATCAAAAGGACATTAAAGATCATTTTGCTTTCAAATGTGATGGCTGGACCACTAGAGTTGCACCATCTTTAATAGGGAGGCCAAATGGTTCATGACAAACTTCTTTGGCCAACTTGGCTGATAACTGCAACACACACACACATGCATGCACACACACGTGGGGCGAAAGATCTAGAGTCACTAAGATATCATATCACTTCAGAGCTGAAATCCGAGACAATCAAACCCACCTTTAGCATCTCATTTTAAGTCCAACTCTTCTATTTAGAAACAGCTTCTTCCATTACCGATTTTGATTATTGCAAGCTGTTTTAAAAGTGGCCATTGGCATAAATGCGATAAGGATGAATTCTTGAAGAACTTTTGGATGGGTAGTCGTGTGGTAAACATGATCTCCAATAATCCCACCTCACAGACTCCAGGCTATAATGAAATCGAGCTAGAAATAATGAGTGTTTAGAACTCGCTGATAGAATGAAGAATGATCCTTTTGGATGATCAATTCCTTTAATAGTTTGTGAGACATGATTAAGCTCGACAACCTCTAGTACAATGTTTGTAACCCTCTCGATACTGACCTGCAATCTGCCGATGAGCATGAGCTGAAGAAGGGCAGAAATCGGCCCTTTCCTACTACCACACATTTCAATCTTTACAAAGGAATGGATTTTGTCTCCCAGGGCATGGAGGAGAGTCTGGAGAAGTTCATAGGAAAACAGTAGATTAAGGGAAGGAATGCAACCCGGGTGGACTACCCAAACTTGGATTAAAACCTTGGTTAAAACTAAAACTTGCAAGGGGCATCCATGCCAGCGGTGGAGTCTTTGGGTGGTACATACAAAAGACTTCTCCCTGTTCTTTAGAAGAACTTCACTTTTTTATAATACCAAACTTGCCCCCAAAAAAACAGTTTGTAAGTTATTGGGTTATCTGGCAGTCCAGGCCCTTTTCCTAGATCATGTTTCCTTTTCTTTATCATTGTAATTCTTGAATTTGTGATTTGCATCTACTTAGCAATTCAATTACAAACTTTCTCACCCATGAGATCATTGAAGTTGAAAGAACACTATGAAAGAACACCAGACTTGTCAAACCACAATGAACATAAGCACACACTATTTTTAACGTGGTTCGATCGAGACGATCTACATCCATGAATGGTCCTCTTTCTCTCTCTTTCTTTTACTCTTGCCTTTTAATGAGAGAGGACCATGTTTATTTATAATATTTTGAATACACGTTTTAGAGGATCCTCCTCTTTACACATTTTAGAGAGAGAGAGAGAGAGTCCTCTTTGAATACAAGGATTAAAAACATTATCAAGATAGGTCATTTTCATCGTATCTTCATCATTAGTTGTTCCAACGTGAGGTGAGATTCCAATGTTTCCAGATTCCATATGGGTTGAGACTCCAACATGATTTGGGTCTCTACTAGTTCCAACGTGAAGTGAGACTCTTTAACTATTATCTCGTACTCTTGATAATCTTGAACCATTATCTCTTTGGACTCTTGAATAATTATCTCCACTAACATCCCCTCTAAAGCTCAACGTCTGATAGACTGAATTGACGTTGAGCTTGGATATGAAGATTTGAAACTGAAGCACTGGTAAGGGCTTCGTGATCAGAATGTCTGCAATCTGATCACGAGAGGACAGATTTTGAACAAATAGTTGTCTTTTTGCCACTTTTTTCTGAACAAAGTAAACATCAATTTCAATGTGTTTACTTTTATTGTGAAATGTGGGATGAGCTGCAAGGTAGGTGGCACTAACACTATCACACCAAATGACCAAAGGAGATGGGTCTCATATTATGAGTTTGCAAAGAAGAAATTGGACCCAGGTGACTTCAGCAACAACATTGGCAACAACTCTATACTCGGCCTTTGTACTGGAGAGAGACACAATATGTTGCTTCTATGAGCTCCAGAATATAAGATTCAGTCCTAGATACAGGCATATCTATGAGTGGATCAACAATCATCTAGGCATCCAACCCAATAGCATCTGAATATAGAGAAATGCTCTTAGATTTCAACTGCCTAAATATCAATCCATATTGGATGTTGGATTTAAGGTATCTCAAGATTCGTTTGATGGCAGCCTAATGTTCTATTGTTTGGTCAGTGTGAGATACTGAAGTGTTCCTACAATGCTCTCATATATTATGAGATTTTCAAATTCTGACCCTCTTGTGGTTGAAAGTTTATTGGAGGCAAACATTGGTGTCAATATAGGTTTTGCATCAACCATATTGGACCTCATGAGGAGATCCAAAATATACTTCCTCTGTGAGAGAACAAGACCCTTTTGAGTATAGAAGGCTTCTATACCAAAAAAGTATTGCAATCTGCCAAGATCTTTAAGAGAAAATTATTTTCCAATGGATATAACCAGGTCACTGATATAAGACTTGCAATCGCCTATGACTAATATATCATCAACATACACCAAAATGAATATCTACAATTTATTCTTATGAAAAATAAATAATTAAGGATGAGTTTTGGAGGTAACAAAGCCACGTTGAACCAGAGCATTACTTAGTTCTTTAAATCAGACTCAGGGTGGCTGTTTTAGATCATATAGAGCTTTCTTTAGTTTGCACAGATAACCAAAAAATGGTAGGTTTTCAAAAATAGAAGGTTAGACCATGTAAACATCCTTTTCTAAGTTGCCATTAAGGAAGGCATTATTCACATCCAGTTGTCCTGCATTCAACACAATATATAAAACAATACAGATGGTTGCAAGCTTGTCCACGGACAACTAAACGAGCCTTATGTTCAACAGTACCGTCAGCTCCCTACAAGATTATGATTTCTACTAAGGTAAACCAATTTCCAGGTATTGTTTTTGAGAAGAGTGGCATATTCTTCCTTCATGGCTTGTCACCACTTAGGATCCTTAGCAGCCTGTTTGTAGGTGGTAGGTTCCTGATCTCAAGTAAATTCACTCAGAAAGGCTATAGGAAAGAAATATTTTGGTACATGATACACTTTAGGCTTGAGAGTTTCATCTTGAGCAGGGGCTATCATCTGATGTATCCTGAGAGGAGCAGAAGGTGGTGTAGGTTCATCATATTCACCACCACCATAAAAGTGTAAATATTTGATTTTCTTTTCAACAAAATTTTTGACTAACACCTTAAACTTGCGAAAAATATGAGCAACATATTTATAATTCATCAAATATAACCAAAAATATTTTAAAAAATAATCAACAAAGATTATGTAGTATTTATAGCCATTTTCACTAATCACTAGGGCTGGACCCCATACATCCAAAAAAATAATTTGTAAAGGTTCACTATTCTCATATGAGATACGAGAGAATGGTAACTTATGTTGCTTACCCATCTAACACGCAGAACAAATATGAATATCACTATTGATCTAAGGTAAACTAAACTTTTGAATCACTTTTTGAACTACTCTTAAACTTGTATGTCTAAGTCTATTATGCCAAGTATCAAAATCAGATTTTTCAACTATATAAGCACTTTTATTATCAATGTTTCTAAAGGAATCAATAAAGTAAAGGTCATCTTTAGCTTTGCCACAAAGGAATTCCTGCCAAGATATGCAGATCTGCGAACCTTCACACTGAGTGTGATAGATGAAACTCAAACGCTACTCCATTGTCTTGAGTGAATCTTTGCATAGAAAGCAATTTCTTGGTTATTTTAGGAACATGCAAGATATCATTATCACAAAATTTAGATTTTTCAAATTGAAAAGTAAAACTACCAATATGACAGATTTCCAAACCTTTACCATTATCAATTTTCATAAAGTCTGAGCCTTGGTATTCTAAGTGAGATGAAAAGGCATTGAGATATTGAAAAGTATGGTGAGATACCCTTGAATCTGGATACCATGCATCTTCTTCTGGTACTGATGTAGAGGTATGATACACATGAGGTAAAACATTCTGATAATTAATGGTGATCATCCTGCAAGTCTTGGCAGCGTACCCTGGTTTGTCACAAAATTGACAAACAACATATTGCTTGTTGCCATAGTCATTGGGCCAGGAACGCCCTCAAGACTGATTTGGTGGTCTCCCATAAAAATGACTACCTTTTCCACAACCTCAAAAATTTGGTGGTCTCCCATAAAAATTTTGTTGCCTCCTCTTTAAACAAAAATTATCCCAAAAGATTCTTTTTTTTCATCATTTTCAGAAAGATGAGCTTCTTGCAAAAAAAGAAGACTGTGTAGTTCAATCAATCTAATTAGGGTTGATTCGGCACGAGTACTGATGGATACTTACAAGAGTTATACTCACTAGGAAGGCCTTAAAGAGCATAAAGGATAAGATCCTCTTCTTGAACAGGTTTGCTCGCAATAGCCAATTAATGTGTAATCAACTTAATTTTATGAATATATTCATAAACACTTTTGGTGCCCTTTTTGAAGCATTGAAGTTGCTCCTTTAATTACATAACTTTTGCATGAGAATGGGTTGCATATACTTCTTTGAGGATCTGCCATACCTCAAAGGAAGTGTCCAAACCCACAATTTGGGTGTGAACAACCTCTAATAGAGATGAGATAATCCAGCTTAATAAAAGTTGAGTGTGTCTCCTTCAGACAAAAAATTTAGGATTAGAGATTTGTTCCCCATCCTAAATTAGGAGGCCCACAAGGCATAATTGTTGATGGTGAGCTTAGAACTTAAAAAAGACTAAAACATATTGGGAGCATGAAGAGATGAAAGGAGGGAAGAGGTCGAAATAAGGGAATCATTGCTGATACCTTGACTACTTGCCATGAGGTCGAAGAGACTTTACTTGGGTACAAAAAATGAGGCGGATGATTCTGGCTAATACCATAAAAGAACACTAGACTTGTCAAACCACAATGAACATATATAGGCACAAGCACACAATTTTTAATGTGGTTCGATCAAGACAATCTACGACCACAAATAGTCCTCTGTCTTTCTCTTTCTTTCACTCTTGCCTTTTAATGAGAGAGGACCATGTTTATTTATAATATTTTGGCTACACATTTTAGAGGATCCTTTTCTTTACACATTTTAGAGAGAGTGAGAGTCCTCTTTGAATACAAGGATTAAAAACATTATCAAGATATGTCCTCTTTATCAGATCTTCATCGTTAGGTGTTCCAACTTAAGGCGAGACTCCAACATTTCCAGATTTCATATGGGTTGAGACTCCAACATGATTTGGGTCTCTACTAGTTCCAACGTGAGGTGAGACTCTTGAACCATTATCTCTTTGGACTCTTGAATCATTATCTTCACTAACAGTAGTGATTGGTAATGCTTCTTTCTAACTATTAAGTCCACCTCTTAAAACTTTTATGGCATGAGAATTTTCTAAATGAGGTAGGGATGACCAACTGAACATGTTCCTTGGATCTACCAGTCTATCTATACAAGAGGGATGAGAATTATGAGATTTTTGAAACTCACAAATTTAACAGAAAGCTTTTATTTAGGACATGAATAAGTATGTAAGGTACAATAGATTAGGTTATAATTACTTAATAAACTATTTAGCATAGATTAGGTTATAATTAATAAACTATTTAGCAGTATTTATTTCAATATACTTTATATTATCAAGATCAACACAAGAACCCTTGATCTAAAAAGAAAGACTAAAGCCCTGTAATTGGGAGACCTGAATTGAAAGTGATTACGCTTTATCCGCATCTTCTACTGTTTTGGCATCTCCAATACCATATTTCAACACCATTCATAGAAAGATGTTTTTGGCAACTCTGTTCTCCTTATCATATTTTGGCAACATATGGAATGTGTCTTTCTATCCCAATCTAAGGCTTCCATTCCAAGCCTTCAATCAGATGTATGTTATGATTTTCCCCAGTATTGTCTGTTGTTTGGAAGCAATGGTGCTGCCAAAACACTGCATTGGGAATCAAGTTGGCAGTGCCAGCACCACATTCAACACCATCTACAAGTGGATATTTTTGCAACTCTATCCTTAACACCACATTTTGGTGCAAAACCATATTTTGGCAACACATGGAAATGGTGCTTCTATCTCAATGCGAGGTTCTCAAATAAAGCCCACATGACATCAAGAACAAAAACATTAAGCTTTGTTTGAGTGCTTTGCAATAAGGAAGTTAACATGTTTCCATGTATCACCGCAAATGTTGTTGGCCAATATATGGCATTGCTAAAGTTTGGTGTTGTCAAAATGTGATGTGGGAATGAACTATGTGGTTGCCTAAGACATTTTCTTGGGAATAGTCTTCAAATGTGGCGGTAAGAGTTGCCAACTCTATCTCCAAGATAGTATTTTGACAACACCACTACTCCATAACTCTAAACAACAAGAAGTGTTTGGGAAACCACAACACATTATTCAACGCTTACAAACAAAGTATTAATGTCATTTTCATTTTTTCTTTTACACCAAACTACTTATCAATTTTAGTTGATGATATGCGCTATAACTTGACCGACTCTCTCTCTCTCTCTCTCTCTCTCTCTCTCTCTCTATATATATATATATATATATATATATATATATATATATATATATAGAGAGAGAGAGAGAGAGAGAGAGAGAGAAGAACCCCTAATTGGAACTCATGAAGAGAGGCTATTTTGACTCTCATGAATGGGTTCAACCTGATCAAATAGTAGAAACCATCCTTGGATCATAGCTTTTGGACATAGAAATATGTTTTTTTGAGGTATGAAAATTTGGTACTTTGTAGGTGGTTGATTTTTCAATCCTCGTAAAATCTGACATCTATAAGAAAAACATGATCCAAAGGTCAATTTCTACTAAACTTAATAGGTAGATTACACACATATATATAGTGGTTTTGTATCATGTTACCTTATAGTAGTAAACACTTTTGTTCGTGTAGATCTAGCCACCAAATATTAGATCTAACCATAGTTACTGGAAGCGCTTCCATAAAGGGGAAATCAGAAGCACACCTCATTTGAGGGAAGTGTGCTTTTCAATAGTTTCTCAAATCACTTTGATTAAGATTTCCACTCATTTATCTTTTGCTTCCAACTTATTTCTCCATTGCTTCCCCATGTTCTTTGTGTTTCCATGTTTTTTTTGCTTCCTTCTTACTTTCCACTCATTTCCCCTTTCTTTGCCGCCTCGTTTTCTTCACATTTTCTTTTTCGCTTCTACAATCACTTTCAAAATGAATCCCGCTTCATGATTCATACTACTTTTTAACACTGGCTTTTCCATTTTCCAATTTACACATTGCTTCCCATATCAATTTTACTTCCTGGTAACTGTGGGTCAAAATACACAAAGTCTTTGACATTGTTTATTGACTATGTTAGTAGGATTTATCATGGGCATCTCCAGTACACTTATCTTACACCTTATTTCAACTTTCACATGAATTTGAAGCACATTTCTACCAAAAATTTTATTATTATATTAGCATCAGCATTGAACACTTTAGACTAGGTTTTGCCCATACATGTACAGGATTCATTTTTAAGATAGTAAAAAATCAATGCCTCACAATTCTTGAAGGGTGGTTTAAAAATGGTATAAAGACATCATATTTGTCTCAACTTACATAAAAATAGAAATTAGGACATACTGAATTTGATCCAAAGATTTAATTTTTCTTTTGGCATATGTAAATCAAGTGTGTAGTATTGTAATTATGGTGGTATAATACTACAATAGAAATATAGATGCAAACATGTTGGATGAAATATGCTAAATGAAACATGTTAAATGAGTTTGTTAGCTTTTTTGGTGATTTTTTTCGTGATTCCAACCTCATAGATATGTTCAGCAAGGTCAATTTACTAAGAATTGACACCCGGATCATGTGTTTTCGATGAAAAATGATATTTGGAGCTTCAAAATTTTATAACGATTTTGGATTGTTGATTTTTTAAACCTTATAAAAGCTCACTCGTGTTAGATATGAACGCGCCAAGAGCTGATCTCTATAAAATCAAGTAGGCAGATTAAATATGTATAGTTAGAATTAAAAAAAACTCAAAAAAACCATTTACAATGTTCTTATATATATATATATATATATATATATATATATATATATATATATATATATATATATATATATATATATATATATATATATTCCCTACTAAATTCCAACCTCTTAAATTCTAGAAACATGCTAATTGGCGAAGTTGCCTTAAACTAATTCAAATAGCTCTTAGACAGTGTTGGTGCAACCAAACACATGCAAGAATTTTGCAGTTGTGATGGATTACAATATTATAAATAAATAAAAAGTCTTGCACATCAAGCCTGTGATTTGATAGAAATAAGGTCAAATGAATAGCTTCCTAAATCTTATAAAAGCAGAAGCAAGGGTAGTTGAGGCAAAAAAAATTGACTCGTTATAACTTTTTTCTAAATGACAGAATGAGAATATAAATTTGTTTGAGCATTTGTAGGGTTTTATTAAAAAATAAAATGTGTTAATTACATGGCAAGTATGTAATTTTTTAAATTAAATGTACATTGAATTAGGCAACTTTTCATTTTCCACACGTCCTCTCTCTCTCTCTCTCTCTCTCTCTCTCTCTCTCTCTCTCTCTCTCCTTCCTTTATTCTTTTTTCTCTCTCTCTCGCCTTCCTTTATTCTTTTTTTTAGAGGCTAAACGGTTCCTTCTCCCAATTTGAAACGTTTAAAATCAAAAGACACCACTCTCCTCTCCTATAAAATTGCCAAGAATTTCTCATCTTTCTTTTATATGGTATCATGTTAAGAATATTTAGATTACCTATTTACCTTCTTTTTCTTTTCTCCTTTCTCTCATTAGATTAATGGATAAATTTTATGATGTTAACTAAAAGCACGCCATACTCTCTGGTGAGTATACTATTTTTTTCTTTTACCTTTTAAACTTTAAAATGGCATATATCAACATTTTTTAATTTGCTTTTTAATGTGGTAACTAATATTTATTATTTTTTCTAATTTTATTAAACATATTGTGAGCGATATAAAAAAGGTTGTATTTGCTTCACTTTTTTTAGTTGTATGTTTTAAACTAAAATAATATAATTTTTTTAAACATATTTATCTATTTATCATAAAATATTAATTAAAAACATCATGCATGTGGGCCAGCCTTGTGGATGGGCCGTTGAAATATGCATTTATATGTAAAATTTAGAGAGTTAGTTGTAATTTGAGAGATGTTAGGCATTCCTCAATCATATTGCTTCATAGGTGTTTTTCTGCAGTAAACCATTTTATGTGAACTTTGTAATGGTCTACCCTACCTGCTAAACAGAATTTGGATATTTTGCAGGCCTATAATCTAATTCAAGGAGCTGCTGTTAGTCCTTTCCTGTATATTTTTCTTACTTTTCATACTATTAGTTATTATGAACAACCATATGATAGTCAAAGAAATAACCTTTCTATTGGACACATGCTTGCCAAGGCTCTTAGTGAACCATAAGTCTAGCCCCTTGGAACAACCATATGGTCTTTAATTTGTAACAAGAATGTTATTTGTATAAGATGCTTCTTTTTATATTTCAAGATCAATATTATTTGTGTGAGATAATAAAATTACTCTTTTCGTTTAGTTTTATGAATTGCATCTTATCATCACATTTCAATATTGAACTTCTATACGTATTTATATACATCCAATTTTTCTTATTAGTCCATTGCAGGGGCCCGCCTTACTAGTCACTTATAAAGGTGTGCAACCCTTTTCTTTTGTGTAATGGGTCCACCACTTGTGGGATGGATAAGGGGTGGCATCGCATCTAAGATAGCTTTGACAGCAAAAATTCTTGGCAAGCCCCTTGCTTTTGAGCTTGGGCTTGTTAAAACTGGATAAAGCTCGTATATATATATATATATATATATATATATATATATATATATATATATATATATATATAGAGAGAGAGAGAGAGAGAGAGAGAGAGAGAGAGAGAGAGAGAGAGAGAGAGAGAGAGAGCACATATTAGGCTTCATTTTTTGTTCTGCTCCGCTCTGCTCCATAGGTTTTAAGTGTTTTATGATATATTTGAAGCGTTAGATGTATTTAGCATAATTGATTTACTGAGAATCGACTTTTGGATCACGGTTTTTTGATGAAAAAATAAATTTTTACTTGCCTGAAAAAACTGGTACCTCCATAGCCACTGATTTTGGATCACCAGAAAAACCTGTACACAGGTCAAATCCTGGTGATCAAAAAGCTGGTTTCCACTAAACAAAACCTATAGATCACATCTACAGTGTTAGATGTGAAAAAAAAAACTTAAAACTACGATTGTTAAACAGGCCTAATGAGACCTAGCGAAAAAAGAAGCCTAAAGAATGCATTACTCGTATTCGTGTATATATATATATATATATATATATATATATGAAGAGAGAGAGAGAGAGGTCATAACATCACGCCCTTCTTGTCAAATGGGTCGATAGTGCCTGGTGTGTCCGTTCATTTTTTTTTTTACGTCTTTTTGGCCTTTATGACATGACCGGGCCACTGCTAAATGCCATTTTTTACAAAAAAAAAAAAATAATGTTCTGCCACTGATCTTGCACGATCAGCCGCGAAAAAGCATCTTATTTTCATCAGATGCTTCGTGTGTTTCACGATAGACTCATCATATATATATATATGAAAATGAAAACCTACAAAATCCGTACAGTGTTAAATGAAACATGCTATTGAATCTTAGTGTTTTTTCTAAATTCTGACTATACAAATGTGATATATATGCTTGTTTTTATAGGAATCAGCATGGATTAGGTTTATATAAGGTTTTAAAAATCAACAGCCTACAACTTTTATTTACTTTTGAGGCTCTAAATACTATTTTTTTATCCAAAATGCATGATCTATGTATCGATTTCTAGTAAATCAATCATGTTGAACACATTCATGAGCTTAGAATTTTGAAAAATACACCAAAAATCCTATATCATGTTTTATTTAGCACGATGCTCATTTTGTAGGTTTATATATATGAGTGTGTGCAAGCCTGTAAATGAAATATGCTAAATGAGTTTTTTTTTAGAATCCTAAAAAAACCCAAGAAAGTAAAAAAAAAAACCATTTAACATGCTTCAATTAGAATGTTTATATATATATATATATATATATATATATATAGAGAGAGAGAGAGAGAGAGAAATGGGTTCGTGCTAAATGGTTTTGTTTGCTCTTCAAATGTTTCTTTTGTAGTTCCCACCTCATAAATGTGTTGGGCATGGTCGATGCACGAGGAATCCACAATCCACACCTGGATTATGTGTTTTTGATGAAAAAAATGATATTTGTAGTCTAAAAATTTATAAAGATTGTAGACTGTTGATTTTTTGAACATTATAAAAACCCACCCATGTGTAAGAATTGAATACTTTTAAGACTTAATCCCTATAAAATCAAGTACATAGATCACATATGTATGCACAGAATTTTAAAAATAAAACAAAAAAAAACTGAAAAACTCATTTAGCATGTACCCATTACTCTCTCTCTATATATATATATATATATGTATGCTAAATAAAATATGCAAAATAAAACGTGCTAAATGGTTTTTCTACTCTTCTGGTGTTTTTTATGCCATAAATGTGTTGGGCATGGTCAATTTAGGAGGAATCCATACCTAACCTATATCATGTGTTTTCCATGAAAAAAATGATATTTGGAGCCTTGAAATTTTACAAAGATTTTGGACCGTTGATTTTTCAAACATTTTTTAAAAAGCCATCCATCTGTGGGAATCGAACACTTCAAGAGATGATCCCTATAAAATCAAGTACATAGATCACATACATCTGTATGGTCAAAATTTAAAAATAAAACAAAAATTCTGAAAAACTGCACGTTTCATTTAGCACGTGCCCATTACTCTCTCTCTCTCTATCTATCTATCTCTCTCTCTCTCTCTCTCTCTCTCTCTATATATATATATATATATATATATATATATAACCTATCTTCGCAACCAACAGAAAAACTAAAATCCCACCTAAACGGTAGGACATTTAACTATACATATACCGGATCAACCGAACAAATCAAACAGGCTGCCTCTGATTACTAGCTTTCCCACGAAAGAGGAAATTTGCTATTAATTTATTGTCATATGTGGAAACATTTAGCCACCCACTCACTCACGCCCCTATAAGTGGGTAGATGAGCGGGTGGGAGACAAGCATTGGTTGGTGCAAAAAGGATCCATTCCTTTGACATAGAATAGGTTCCATCCTATGTCAATCTGGACGGCTAGGATTAGTCCACATCCAGGTGAAAATGTAGACCAATCTTTGCTGTTGATTGGATTGCTAGGGTTGGATGCATGATGGAACCCATCCTATGTCAAAGGGCTTGATCTGGACTCTTGGTTGTGTCTGTGTATAAGGCAGACAAATATGATCTGCTTTAAGCCTTACATCCAGATCTCAACCTTTCACAATTGCAAAATATTTTTAAAATATCGATTGTTACATTAAAATGGTTTAGCTCGTGCAAAGCTGAGCATACTAAGCTTCCTCAAGCTTGACTCAACCTGAGCTTGAATAAGACAGTTCAAGCTTGATATAGCTCAACTTGAATGTGGCTCACATGTGGCATGCTGACCTCAAGCAGCCTAGGCTCCACTGAAGCCCGGTTTGAACGTGGCTCACGTACCGTGATGTGCTAAGCTCAAGCAGCCCAGGCTCCACTGAAGCCCGGCTCATGTGCATAGAAAAAGAAGAGTAGCGAGTAACAAAAGAGCAGGAATTAAATGCAAAACTTTTCAATACCAATTTGCCAAAACTGCACTATACTACGGTTCGTTGATAATTTGTCAAGAGAAGCTATGAAGACATGTTCAGCAACCTGTGTAAAATTATTAATTTTTTTTTCTACAAAGCTCTCACATTTGGCTAACTACAAAGCTCTCACATTATTAAAATTATTCAGCTCATTTTAGTTTGTATAAACCCATTAAGTAGTATTAATTATGCCTTAAGTATATTTCATATCACAAAATAGTGTAAAATAAATAGTCCAGTTGTTTGGCTTTCAAGCAATAGTTATAGAGTTCATTTCATCATTGAAACCATGTTTTTTTACTAAAATGAGTCTATACATTTAGAGTTCAAACTCTATCACTTCTTGCTTTGAAACAGCTTTGGCTTAACTCCTAGTAAAAGTCAGCCAAAATTGAATACTTAATGTTCGGCTCGTTGACCAGCCTGATTTGAGAACTTTTGCAGCATAAGGACTACAGTTTATAAAGAAAGACACTATAATGAAACCATAAGATGAACTATTTTCCAAAATGGTGAAAGTAACCAGCGCAACTTCCGTGCAAACAAATTAGGAGTTGAGCTTTTCTTAGCAAAACCAACAAACTATAGGATTCTGTTGCCAAAATCCCCTGTTTGCTGAGATGAAGACGTGCGGGCATTGGGGACATTTATTGTGTATTACGTGTCCATGCATGACTTGCGACACAGCGCCAGAGAGGAGGTTGATGCGAATGGACGTGCCTGCTTTTGGCAACTAGCTCAAAAGTTGCCTTTGATGGGCGTGCCGTGTGAATCTTCCTCAGATTCTGGGCAGGTTCAAACGATATTTGAACCTCAAAATGCCTCGTTTCTATTACGCCACCCTCTGGTTGCCCACCATTGCCAACCAGCGAGAGAGAGAGAGAGAATGTCTTCCTGGCACTCCTTTGCTCTGGAGGTGACATACCAAGTTCTTGGATGGGTGGCTTTCTGCTCTTGGTCCCTTAGTTTCTACCCTCAAGCCTTCCTCAATTACCACAGGAAAAGGTGTCACCTTTCTTTTCTTTCAAACCTTCTTTCTTTCTTATTATTGTTAGTAATATGCACAAAACCCATCATTTTTTGTTTCCTTTTCTCTTTGTTTCTCTCTCATGGTTGTGTAATGTCTGCTTCTTTAGCGTGGTGGGACTGAATTTCGATTTCCTGGTGCTCAATTTGACGAAGCATACGGCTTATCTCATCTACAATGCATCTCTATACTTCAGCCCTACAGTTCAGCATCAATATCATAAGAAATATGGGCACAATGAAGTATGATCTGTCCTCACTGTCTTTCTTTTCTTTTCATTTTTCAGATTTAGTTTCCGAGTAGTTGAACTTTGTCAATTTTTGCTTGGGAATTTTTTATTGATTCTATTTATGTTGGTTTATTGGCGAAAAGACTAAAAGGAATGTAGACCACCTTGGTTTGAAGGTGGAGGATTCAGTGACATGAGTTATGGTATACGTGTTTAATGCGCAGAAATATATGAATTACTTAATATTTGCATATACTACATTAATTGAATTGCCAAGATGGTGATTAATGGATTTTTTATTTTTTATTTATGGATGAATTTGTTTTCTGTTTTGATAGTAAATGTGCTGAGTGCATCATGTAAAGCGTGGGAGAAGATTGAGAGAAAGAAGCATTTGATTTGCTCTTTTTTGCTTTGTGAGTTCCTTTGGGGCCTCTATATACATGGAAGCAATCATGTGGAAAAGCCATATTTTTGCTATTTGTTTGTGAGATCCTTTTTTTTTTTGGATAATCCAAGGAAACACACCCATCACCGACCACACATTGGCTGCCCTCCGGTTGGTAAAACCCTTGAGGCCCCGTCCACTGGGGAGTACACCGAGTTTCGACCTTGCGGCAAGGGATGCCACCATGGATTTCGAACTTGTGATGCCCTGTCAACTTGGTGACATTCACAAGTTGCCCCTACTAGATGAGTGGAGCCTTTGTGGGCATTTGTGAGATCCTTACTAATATGAAGAAGTGTGGGTTGGCCCAAGGTTGCCAAACTAGGAAGCGGGAAGCGGGAAGCGGGAAGCGGGAAGCGAGGAATTTTAAAATTTATACGAAGCGGGAAACACAGTTTCAATTTAAAAGAAAAATATGAATAAAAAATGAAGCAATATGGAATAAAAAAAGAAACAAATAAAAACTAAAATAAAATTGATCATTCTTATATTTTATGATTTTTCTGTAAAAGAGTTAAATTTTTTGTTAAAATCTAACAATGATGGTTACCAATTTAAAGAAAGTACATGGAAAATGAGTGAAAGCGTGAGAGAAAATACATGAAAAAGATGAGAAGAAATGTGAGAAAAGTATATAGTATGCATAGACCATGTGTATGAGAAGCATAAAAGAAGCGTGGGGGAATCGAGCTTCCCATGAAGTTTCAGAAGCGAGGAGTATCGAGCTTCCGAAGCGAGTTTTCGGGAAGCGAGTTTCCCACTTACCTAAGAAGCTTCCGGTAACTCTGGGTTGGCCTGAATGATGTATAAATGACAATTAGCAAGAGTGATCTTGTTTGGATATGTCTAAATGTCTGTTTCAAATGAGCTATTTTTTTTATTTGTTCAGTATATAGTAGTTGACACAATTATTAGTTGGACATTTTTTTTGCACGCCCATGCTACATTTCTTTATTACCCAGATGGTCTTTTCAGTTGTGATTTCTGGCTTATGAACAAGCATCCTATAATTCAATTGAATTGTGTTGTTTCATTGAAGAACCATTGGTGGGCAAAGCTAGGTCTTCCAAAGACGTAAGAAACAGATGCCATTTGTCAGCAAATTGAATTTGGATCTTTGGCTCATACTAGGTATTTCTTTGAAAATCTTTGGCTTAAGATCCTCAAAAATCTTTATGGTTTTAGGTAAGTTGGAAAAGAAGCAGTTATGCTAGTTGCAGATGTGGATATCAAGAATCTGATGCCAAAATTGGATTCAAATGAAACCCGAGGAGCAGGTGGTGGGACATTAGTAGTGATAATAGAGAAATATTTTCAGGAAAGCCATGAGGACGAAGACAATAGAAACAGAGATTAGATTTAGACCAACTTTGGATGCAAATCATAAGTCACATTCAACAATGGTACTTGGTGAGTCCAAATGCCAAGGTCATTTGCATTGACAAACCCAATCGCCGAATGCAGATATCAAAATCTCTCAAATATTAGAAAATACAACTTTAAGAATAATAAAATATATAAAAATATGGAAGATACAGGCTAATGAAAGGTAGATACATAGGAGGATAAAAAGTTACAACAGGACAAGGTCATAGATACGATAAATTTTTATATAATGATAAACAGAAAAGAAGTAATTTAGTCAAGATCAGAGAGAGGAAAGTTAGAGACATTTACCATGCAAGGTCTATTGAAGATAAAGACCAACAATGCTTGGTAAAGGGAAATCAAACTAAACATAGATGGATAGAATATTTTCTTTGTTAAATGAAAAATGAGAAATGAAGTTGATCAAGAGGGAGAGTTTAATTAGAGGATGATCTACAGTTACAGACAAAAAGATGAAACAACAATATAAAAAATATGAAAAGATTTATTGTATTAGGTTTAGATGATATTTGTGGACTTGGTGGGTAAAATGAGAATTCATGGTTAACTGAATTGTCATAATATTTCAACTATATGAAAAATGACCAATGATTGTAGGAAAAGCATCATAGTATCTGCATGGGAGAAAGAGGAAGATCTGACACTATACCAACCATAGAGGCAATATTTATGATAAACATATTTTTGAGAGGAGAGATTTGCATATGGTTCTTATTGATTAGGAGAAAGCTTATGGCAATGTTTTGAGGGAGCTAATCTAGAAAAAAAATTGATGTAGGTAAAATGTAAATTTTTATGCACATGATGGAGCTAAGACTGCTTTGATTGCTACATTGAGCTAATTTTGAGTTTAGGTTAGGCTGCAGCAAGATTTTGCTAAAAACCCAACTTCTCTTTTTGGCATTTCACATATTTATAAAATGTGTGCCTTTCAAATATTAATTTCATAGGACATAAGAGTTATGCTAATATGTGTAACATCTGCAAGGAAACATATTTTGTCACTGTCTTACAGAATGATCAGATGCAATCTTTATGTTCACCTTATCCTCTTCTATGTATGGGTGGGCATTTGGTACAGGTTAGATAATCCAGTTCAGGTTATGCTTGTTTCTCTCTAACTTTTCACCACTTCTTTGTTGGGTTCTGTTACATGTGTTCACAAAAACATATACTTCTTCATAATAATGAGGTGAACAAGAGAATGCTCATATGGTATAAGGAGCATTCTTCTATTGCTTGGATAGGAAGTTGGTACATGTTTGGTTGCTGCAGTTCAGACCAAGTTTGCTTTCCTCTAATACTTTATTATGGCATTGCCAATAGGGGCTTGTGAAGGTTCCATGATTTCTGCCTTGACAAAATGATTACTGCATCTTCACATAATGGGGTCTACAAGAGAATGCTAATCATATATAGCAGGAGGATTCTTACTTACGTATATTATATGGATCCTAACTATTAGCTAGTTCATCAGACATTCACATTGATTGCAGTCAAGCTGGGGCTTAAATACAGGCTCAGCAGTATTGGCTCAAGGTCTAAATGGATTGAGCTCCAGCTGGCCTTGGCCTAACCTAAACTCTGCAGTCTTTATATAAGAACTTGCAAGTACAACCACAAAAATGAGAAGCCTTTGGAAAGGATGCCAAGAACATCAAATAAGGAAAATGTTGAACCTCCTGTTTTATTAACTGGCATACCTTAAGTCTATGTATTTGTCCGTACATGATATGATGCATCTTAGGCCGAGTGCTTCTGTATACTGAAGTAGGTGCTGATTGATAATTCTTCTAAGTTTTTTTTTCTCTAGTTGAAATTGGGTTGCGTATTCCACAACCTTCCATTTTGGAATTTTAGGGCATGGCCTATTGACAAAGATTTATGAAGAAATGAAAGTGGTATACTCTATTAGCTCATTGACGGCAGCTACCATTGTGCTAGTCCTGTATTGTGGTTCTTGTTAATATAATATATGATCTCCATCTAGCTCTTTTGGCAATGAGAGCACCACATATATTGCCAGGACTAGTACCTGGTCATAAGCACATCAAGTATATGTAAAATTTGCCACCATGTGGACGATCCATATTTCAATGCACTGATCACTTTAACCTGTATGCCTTGGTGGTTTCAGCTAGATGGCTTCTTTATGAAGTCTCTTCTATCTTGTTGCTTCTATTGTAAGATGGGATTCTTAGTAGAACCTCAAGTGACTGGTGTTTATGAAGTTCTTTTGAGCTTGTGCATGTTGAGGGTTTAGTATGGAATATACCATAGTTGATTTGTATGAGAGCAGGTTGGCAAAGTGAACATACTTCTGATGATAACTGTGTATCGTGAGTCCTAAACGTTGTGTGAATGATAGTTATTTTTTGATGTAATGTATAGCTAGGGGAAATTTGGTGTGATTTTCTTTCTTGTTCAAGTTCATGAAATTTGTTTTCACTTTAAATTGCTTTTGTGATGCTTTTATGCACTTCATGTATTCAAGAACATATTGCAATTTATACTATTAAATTTGATGGCATTGGTGTTTGCATCATGTAATCAGCTAACTGTTGCTTTTCTTGACTATCCTGCAGATGATACCAGTGGCTCCAAATGATGTAGCATTTTCAGTACATGCAGTTCTTCTGACAGGATTTACTGTTTTCCAAGTTCTCATCTATGAAGTAAATTGAGTTGATTGAAGTATCATCTTCTTATCATGTCCTTAATACCAATGTGTTCACGCATGTCTTTTTTTTTCTTATTGCACAGCGAGGTGGTCAAAGAGTTTCAAAAATTTGTATTGCAATTACTATTGTTGCATGGGTCTTTGCTGCAGTCTGCTTTGTAGTGGCATTGCGAAACCATTCTTGGCTATGGCTTGTCAACATGTTCAAGTGAGTAGATGACAAACATACAAGTAATTTTCCACTTCTTAAAGCTTTAAAAGTGATTCTAAAGTTTGGTCAAGTGGGATGTATCTGCTTGAAAGCTATTCACTGACGTTCAATAAAGTTGGACTAGTTTGTACACGGAAAACTCTCCAGGGAATTGTGAAAAACTCTATAAAGAGAGTATGTGTATACAAACACAATACTTGAAACAAGAAATGTGCACAAAGGCACAAGGAGAACTCTCACAAGTGCACAACGGCACTGATACACATGCACAAAAGCATAAAAATAAAGAACTTCTTTATTGAATGTTAAAGAGCTTTAAAAAAGCTTGAGAAAAACTAAAGGGGGAGCACCCCTATTTATACAAGTGGGAGTCCATGGAGGGGCTCCCAATATGATCGTTGGGACCCCTCCAACGGTCATAATCAGGACCATTGGAGGGCCCAACGATCATATCGTGTGGGCCCCTCCATGTGCAAAAAGAAAAAAGAATAAAAAAAGAAAAATTACATACATATTCTATAAAAAAGAATATGCATAAATCGAGGTGAAAAGACTGATTTGCCCTTATCGAGTATATATATATATATATATCTTGTATATATATATCTTGTATATATATATAAAAGATACGATACATTTTAACACCCCCCCCCTCAAACTTAGGGTGTTATAACTGAAAGTTTGCCAAGGAGAAAGTTAAATCTTGGAGAACACAACGCCTTGGTGAAGAAGTCTGTCAATTGATATTCTGATGTTACATAAGGGACATCTATAATTCTTCTTAAATATTCTTCACGAATATAGTGGCAGTCCATCTCAATATGCTTCGTGCACTCATGAAATGTGTGATTTTTGGCAATGTAGATTGCACTTTTATTATCACAACAAAGTTTTGTGGGCCCTTGAACTCGTATATTCATATCTTCCAGCAGTCTTCGAATCCAAACAATTTCCATGTTTGTGGTTGTCATGGCTCTATGCTTAGCTTCGGTGGATGAGAGAGATACTTTTTGTTATTTCTTGCATCTTCAGGAAACTAAGGATTCTCCTAAAAAAATGCAAAAACCAATGGTGGAGTGACGGTTATTTGGGTCACCTCTCCAATCAGAGTCAGTATAAATAATTAAACTTAATTCAGAAGAAGATAAAAATATCCCTTTGTTTATGGTTCCTTTTATGTATCTGACAATTCAGAGAATGACGCTCATATGTATTGTAGTAGGGGCATGTTGAAATTGACTCGCAACATGCACTGCATGATAGATATCATGTCTGGTAATGCTGAGATATGTTAATGATCCAACTGGTTGTCTGTAAGGGGTGGGATCTTTTAGAAGAATTCCATCATCAATCTTCATCTTTGAACCTATTATTTCAGGAGTCTCGCAGACCTTGTCATCTGTGATTCCTGATCTGTCAATAATCTCATGAGCAAGTTTAGTTTTGGATAAAAAAATAGCCTCTGTGAGAATAGACAACCTCAATTTCCCAAAAATATGTCAGAAATCCTAAGTCTGACATTTCAAATTTTGTTGTCAATGTGGATTTAATGTTTTTGATTCCTTTTGTATCATCACTTGTTATCAACATGTCATCAACATATAATAACAATATAACAATTCCTGCATCAGATTTCTCGACAAACAATGCAGTGTTAGTATAACATGAAGAAAAATCATTTTCTAACATTACATTGTTAAATCTATCATACTAAGCCTTGGGAGCTTGTTTCAAACCATAAAGAGCTTTTCGAAGACAGAGAACTTTACTTTTAGGGATTTTCGTACCTGGTAGAGCATCTATATAGACTTCTTTATTAAGATTCCCATTTAAAAAGACATTTTTGACGTTCATTTGAGAAATATTTTATTTTTTAATTGAAGCAATGATGATGAGACATCTGATAGTGACCATACGTGCTACTGGAGCAAATGTCTCTTCATAGTCAATCTCATATTCTTGACTATACCCTTTAGCTACTAAACGAGCTTTATATCTTTCAAGAGATCCATCACTCTTGGTTTTGACTTTGAATACCCATCTGCATCCTATTGTTTTCTTTCCATTAGGAAGGGTTTGAAATTCCCATGTGTTAGCTTTCCTAAGGGCTTTGAGATTATTCTCCGTGGCTTCTCTCCATTCGACACACTTTTTGGCTTCCTCGCAGTTTTTTGGTTCAAAATATGAATGAATGGCACTAAGGCAAGCTTGATATTTAGGTGAGAATGAATCAAAGGATACGAATCTAGAGGGAATTTTCCTGGTTATTTTCGTTTATATGGAGGTAGATTCACTGGGTTCACTATATTGTTCAATCACACTTCTAAAAGTACCTCTATCTCTATGTATATAAGTTATAGGATCTCTAGAAGTCCTTCCTTCTTGATGATGGGTAGTAGAGAGGTTGGAAACTTGGAATCATTGTTGTTTTCATCTAATTCATTATCACTATTACATGTTAATTCATCATCACTAGAAATATCATCATCTCTAGACAATAAGTCAAATAGAAAGGAGTAGTCGACTTTTTCTAAATGCGGTTCATTTTTTTCGAAACCACTATCATTTTTCAAAAACGTCATATTCCTTGAGACATATAATTTATCATTCTTAGTATCATAACATCGAAACCCTTTTTGTGTTTCAGAATAACCAAGAAAAACACAAGGTATGGCTTTTGGTGAGAGTTTATCATTTTTGTCTGTAAGAACAAAACATTTACATCCAAAAATTCTTAATCTATTATAATCGGGTTCTTTTTGATATAATACTTAAAAAGGAGAAATTTTATTTAAATTTTTTGATGGAAGTTGATTAATAAGGTAAACGAATGCAAGAGCCGCCTCGGCTCAAAAACTTTTTGGAATGCTTTGGGATATAAGTAAGGTTCTAGTGGTTTCAATGATATGCCTATGCTTTCTTTCGGCCAATCCATTTTGTTGTTGGGTTTTAGGACATGATCTTGTTAAATTGTATTACGAAACCTTGTAATCCTATATATTTTACATATATAAAGGATACAACAACAACTACTACGCCTTCATCCCAAAACAATTGGGGTCGGCGATATGAACCAAAAAAGAAAATCATTCTAGGTCTTCCACATGAATCCTTCTCCTCCAATCATTTCTATCCAATGTCATGTCCTCGGTGAGGTTCAAAGCATTCATATCCTTTCCTATCACCTCCATCCATGTCTTCCTAGGCCTACCCCGACCTCTTTTAACTAATATATTTTCCCATTTCTCCATCCTTCTAACTGGAGCATCATTAGGCCTTCGCCGAATATGTCAAAACCACCGTAAACGATTCTCTCTCATCTTATTTTCAATGGGTGCAACGCCTACCTTCTTACGTATCTCCTCGTTCCGAATCTTATCTTTTATTGTATTTCCACACATCCATCTCAGCATACGCATCTCAGCTACACTCATTTTTTGAATATGATGTCTCTTGGCAGCCCCAACATTCCGTACCATATAGTAAAGCGGGCCTAATAGTCGTCCTATAAAACTTTTCCTTCAACCGCAATGGCATTTTACGATCGCACAATACTCCAGTTGCACTTTTCCATTTCATCCACCCAACCTTTATCCTATGATTTACATCTCCATCAATTTCTCCATACTTTTGAATGATAGATCCCAAATATTTGAAACAATCATCCACCGGTATTTCTTGCTCACCATCACTCCCATCACTACTTCGTGGCTTACTAAACCGACATTCCATGTATTCTGTCTTACTCTTACTCAACTTAAAACTTCTTGCTTCCAATGTCTATCTCCATAATTCTAACTTAGCATTAACCCCAGCTCTAGACTCATCAATCAAAACAATATCATCAGCAAACAACATACACCACGGCACATTTTCTTGAATTGATCTTGTAAGCTCATCTATCACTATAGCAAATAGGAAAGGGCTTAAAGCAGATCCTTGATGTAACCCAACCGTTATAGGAAAATTGGTTGTCACCCCTCCACAAGTGCGGACATTGGTTACTACTCCTTCATACATATCCTTAATTATACTAATGTACTTGAGAGAAACACCTTTCTTCATCATTGTCCATCAGAGAACGTCACTAGGTACTCTATCATATGCCTTCTCCAAATCAATAAAAACCATATGCAAATCTTTGTTCCTCTCTCTATTTCTCTCAATAAGTTGTCTAAGAAGATGTATGGCTTCCATAGTTGATCTTCCAGGCATAAAACCAAATTGATTCTCCGATATCATGACAATCTTCCTCAACCTAGACTCAATCACCCTCTCCCAAAGTTTCATAGTATGACTCATGAGTTTTATACCACGATAGTTTGTGCAATCTTGTATATCACCCTTATTCTTATATAGAGGCACCAAAGTACTCTTCCTCCACTCATTAGGCATCTTATTTGTCCGCCAAATCTTGTTAAAAAGATTTGTCAACCATTCTAAACCTTTCTCTTCCAAGCATTTTCAAGCCTCGATAGGTATACCATCTGGGACAACTGCCCTTCTTGATTTCATTTTCTTCAAAGCCTCTGCAATTTCTTTCTTTTGAATCTTGTGCATGAAGTCACGATTCATCTCATGAAAAGGAATGGACAAGTCTCCAGGATCTTGAGCATGACTTTCATTAAATAGCTTATCAAAATAATCTTTCTATCTCTCTTTAATCTCCTCGTCTTTGACTAAAACCCTTTGTGTTTCATCTTATATATATATATATATGTGTATTATCCATTTATATATGTAAAATATATATTTCCTTATTTTAGTCATAGGTGTAGTTTAGTCATTTCCACTGTTTTACGCATATTCACTTTATGAATGTGATTGTAATTATTTTTTATTCTTTCTTTTCTTTTATTTTTATTTCTTTTCATTTAAGTACCAAAAGGTACCTTGGGGGGCCACTCAAATAGAAGTTGGCCCCCTCCAATGGTCACATTTGTGACTGTTGGAGGGGCTCCAACGTCTATGAGTGGAGCCCCTCCAAGGCTCCTTTATTGTTGTTATAAATAGGGGATCTCCCATTTGTATTTCTTAAGGCTTTGAGTCAAAGCCCAAGTGTTCTTCAATAAAGCTTTTATTCTTTTATGCCTTCTCACATTTGTGAGATTCAGTGAGTTGTGCTTTTGTGCATAAGTGTTCTATGAGTGCTTATTGTGCATGTGTGCATGTGCTTGTCATCAAGAATATTAAGGTTTTGATAATAGTATCTTGCTAAAGATACTTTAACATGGTATCAGAGCTTTGTTGGAGAAAGAAAGATCATGTGGATTCTCCCCTTTTTTGGTACCTCAAAAAGCGCGCTCTCAAATTTTTGAAGATTGGAGTGGATCTACTTGTTCATCCAATATTTTATATTTTAGAAGATTCTTCTATCAAGAAAGATCCAAAAATCCTTTGTGGTATGTATTCTTTTTTATCATCTCTCCTCTCTAATGGGTGAAAAAGACTCATTTTTCTCTTGGTTTCAAACTCAATGTGTAACGCCCCGAAATTTTAACACAGATTTTTGAGGATTTTTTTTTTTTTAAAAGCGGAAACAACAAATGATTACAGGGTTAAGCATTTCAGAACGATACAGGAAAGTAAAAGCAAACCACACCATTTATTCTTATTTCAAAAATAATAGAATCAGAGTTTTCACATCATGAGTCTCAAAATAAAATTTTCCAATCCTAAAGAAAGTAGGACCGCCAGGGAACAAGTAGATCAAGTCTTGGTCAGCGCCTCATCCCGCGTCGCTCATAGAACTACTCTGTGCCTGAAAATAATAAAAATTATAGGAATTAGACTACCACGTCTAAGTAGGAAAACTGTACTCTTAATGCAGGTATGTCATGAATCTAGTACGTGATGTGTGAATCTTTCAGCTTATTAAAAATCACACAAAGTAGAGTATGCATCAGCAGTAACCGACATATATCTAAACAGGCATGCAGATTATACAGCAGTTATAATTAAGCAATTTAAACATTTCATGCAACGACAACAATCAAACAAGTAAGGCATTAGAACATGTTATGCAACATAATAATTAAACAAGTATTTAAGCAATTAAACATTTTATGCATCACAATGACAGTCATGCAATCATTCGTGTAGCAGTCCCAATACGGATTTGATTATCTCATGTCTACTCATTTCAGGGCGTCATTTAATCACAAATTCAGAACATGCTGGAAGAATATAAACCGGTCTCACTAGTAACTCCACTCGCGGTGATACCTAACATGTACTAATTTATGTTTATCTTGTCTTATCTCGTGGGTACACACGGGCCGAAGCAACCATCACAGAAAAGAACGTTCGGGGTTATGTTATTCAAAGGTGTTTTATTAACCCGAACATTCTAACTGTGACTGAAATCCCAAGGGAGCGATCAGTGACCGAGAGAAACTCCCAAAGGCCAAAACCAAAACAGGATGCATCCCTAACTTCTGCAGAAGAGTAAAGAGCTACCACCTAGGACATATTGGTAATCTGGGTCCCCCAACTCCGAGGACTGGGGACCAACGAGTCACTTTAGCTTGAAACAGTAAACATGTCCTCGGAGCTTTGTACCACCTACCCTCTCCAAGGTAAGCCCAAAACTGAGTGGGTTAATCTTTTCCTTTAATTTATTTCCCGAAGTACAGGGCATTTACCCAATTTCCTTCTACTACCATAGCAGTAGAAATCCCAACCTTAGTCAATTCACCAAGGTTATAGAACAGTCCCAATCCTTTGTCATATTGATAGCATAACCCACCCGAATTGCTCCGGTGTCTTTAACTCAGTCAAGCAACAATATTTTATTTTTTTATTTTCATGTGGATTCACATCATAACTTCGATGGCCTATGCAAGACCCTCAATACACTGGCTGGACATTCGTATGTCCACCACAAACCGACCCATAGATTCGGTTGTCGAAACCTTATTATTATTATTGCTTTATTCCTTAATAGTAAATGGCCGCCACCCCTCCATGTATATAAAAAAAATGGCATGTATTTGAAAGCTCGACCAACAAGCAAAAGCACAGCTGGTGTCTTGAGATTCAGTGACACTACTATATACACTTCTCCCAATACACCCTCATTTGAACATCCCCCACGATATGCAGTTTTTTTTTTTTTATTTAATAATTTCAGAAATTATGTAGGGTCTGAACATAGTACCTCAGAAAAATACACAGTTTCACATACATGGGAATATTGACGAATAGGCCTCTAAATGGCCATTCGAACCTTCTAGATGGTGCACACATAATAACATTTGAGTATTTTAAGGAATATGAAATTTGACCAACATAATTTATGCAGCAACTAAATATCAATTTATCTTCCCAAGCTACTATGCAGTGAACACCAAAAATTTTCATGCAGCTTATTATGCAACTAATCCTCACATTAAATTTCCCAGTTACTATGCAGCTTATTCTATAACTAAACATCCATATAAATTTACTAGTTACTATGCAGTTTAATATGCAACTAAACATCAATTAAGATTACTATATACTGTGCAACTTAATATGTAACTAAATATCAATGTAAATTTCCAAGTTACTACACAGTTTCATATATAACTAATTATCAGTTTAAATTACTATGCATACGGTTGCTCATTTCTTAGCTTGAATGTGCAAATCTATAACTCTGTGAATAACTATTCAATCTAGAGATATCATTAAAAATATGAATCTTGAGCAGGTTACAATGAAACCTTATTTCAACAACCAGACCTAAAGAAACATTCTAACTATGTGTTTCCCTGTACAACTGGGCAGAATATAGCCATTGCATAAATGGACGAAAATCATAATTTCATGAAAGTAGTCAACCTCAAAGTGTCAGTTTTCGCATTACCACAGCATACTATATTCAATATGTTACTTGTTGACCCTAAGGTGCTACTACAGTTAAGCAAGTAATAACAATTACACTAATTCAAACCAAAATGGGTGTTCCTTCCGGCAAGTCAACATCCAACAGGAAGTTCGTTTTTATGATCAGCGATAAGATGGCTGTTGGAGACCTTAAGACCCAAATTTCAGACTTTAACAACTGTCATAAACATAGCCGATTCTCTAAACTTTGTTATTTTTATCAAAAATCAGCACATGAAACAGGGATGGAAATAGACTCTAATGACCAACATAAACAGATCGTACTCCCCGATTATGAGTCTTTATACATCCAAAAACAATCGGACTTTCTTTAACATAAGATTGAGCTAGAAAACTCCTAATCCGAGTTTATTCCATGCTAATATTGCAAAACCCCCAAATCTGAAGTGATTTCCTGCCGTCATCGGAAAAACCCCCAAATGCAAACCCCACTTCATGCGATAATAAGCTTTCTTTCTTAATTGACCCACATACCCGGATGCACTCAACACCAAACAATAAAAGTACTGAACTCCTACCATTATTCGGCGAGGGTGTTGCGGCATCCACGAGAGGTGTCGTTCGGCCTGGGCAGCACCACCACCGGCGAGGTCGGCTCTTCACGGCAAGGCCTCGAGCTGCGGCCTGGGATTGGAGGTGAATCGAGGTTTAGAGAGGTAGAAGAGAGTGAGAGAGAGAGAATGGGACAGCGAGAGAGAGAAGGAAGGGTTCGGGGTCCTCCCTTTGTAGGTGGATGCCCCCCCCCGAAAAGGAAGGGAAAAAACCCTCCCGGCGGCTGTGGCTTCCCCCTTCCCCATTTTAAAAAATGTTAGGGTTCAAAAGAACCCTAACCTGCGGCTTATCGGGGAAGAGGGTTTCCTCCCTCTTCATTTTTATCGGGCGGCCCTCTTATCGCCCCCCCCCCCCCCTTTTGTATTTTTTTTTTCTTTACAGTGTGTGGGCCGGGTCCGAGTTCGACCCACGACCCGCACTCGGGGTCCAACCACATGTTGGATCCGGGTCTTATTAAAAAAAATATGGGTTCATAATTGGATCTGAAACCCCTCCTATGTATTTATTTTATTTATTTTCCTATTTACATATTTTAATATTTAAATAGGTTTATCTCGTATAATATGGGTTCTGGATCTTAAACTTGGATCCATGCCCAGATTCGCCCATTTTATGCCTAAAATACTAAAAACTTTAAATGTAAACATTGCGGTTATTACATCCTTTCCCCCTAAAAGAAATTTCGTCCTCGAAATTTACCTGTGGTTACTCACTCGAAAAGGTTGGGGTACTTCTCCCGCATATTTGCCTCTGGTTCCCACGTGCTTTCGTCAATGCCATGGTGTTGCCATCTCACCTTAACGAGAGGAATGGTCTTTGATCTCAAGACTCGCTCACTTCGTTCCAATATCTCCACTGGTTTTTCTTCCATTGTTAGGTCTTCCCTTATATCTACGTCATCATATTTGATGACATGTGACGGATCCTGAAGATATTTTCTTAACATAGATACATGGAATACGTTATGTATCTGAGCATACTGAGGAGGTAGGGCTATACGATAGGCCGTTTCTCCAATCCGTTCCAAAATCTCAAAAGGTCCGAGATATCTGGGACTCAATTTTCCTTTCTTACCAAAACGAAACACACTTTTGGTGGGTGATACTTTCACAAAGACCTGATCCCCCACATCAAAAGTGAGCTCCCTGCGCCTTTGATCTGCATAACTCTTTTGTCGACTCTGGGCTGTAAGTAGTCTATCTCTTATCATCTTGATCTGTTGGGTGTAATGTTGTAACACGATTGGTGATTCTACCGACCGTTCTCCAATTTCGTCCCAATACACAGGTGATCTACATGGTCTTCCATACAAGGCTTCAAAAGGAGCCATGCCGATACTCGCATGGTAACTATTATTGTAGGCATATTCGGCTAAAACAACATGCTTGGCCCACTCACCTTTCCAATCCAGCATACATGCTCGCAACATATCTTCTAGTGTCTGGATAGTCCTCTCTGATTGTCCGTCAGTCTGAGGGTGAAAAGCAGTACTCAGCTTCAGTTTCGTACCCAATGCTTGTTGTAACTGATCCCAAAACCGAGAAGTAAATCGAGGGTCTCGATCTGATATAATAGAAACTGGTACTCCATGCAGTCGAACAACCTCTCTGATGTATAAGTCTGCTAAGCTCTCGAGGGATTGATTTATTCGTATAGGTAGAAAGTGAGTCGATTTAGTCAGTCGATCCACTATTACCTATATCGCGTCATGTTGTTTCTGTGTTTTCGGCAAACCCACCACGAAGTCCATGGTGATTTCTTCCCATTTCCACTGTGGAATCTCCATTTGTTGCATCATTCCACCAGGCTTCTGATGTTCCACCTTGACTTGCTGACAAGTCAAACACTTTGAGACATAACTTGCGACCTCACGCTTCATTCCATTCCACCAATACCCTCGTTGTAAATCTTTAAACATCTTCGTGCCTCCTGAGTGTATGGTGTACTTGGACTTATGTGCTTCACCCAATAGTTCTTCTTTCAACTTGGGGTCACTAGGGACCCAAAGTCGATTTTGCATCCATATACTGCCCTCTTCTTTGAGTGAGACGTGTGAATTTTCTTGTTGGGCTAGTGACTTTAGTTTCTCATATTGGGGATCCTCTTTCTGACCTTCAATAATCTTTGTAAGGATCTCCGGACGGGCAGATAAATTAGATAATTTGATATTTCCCACGACATCTGAGAACGGTTTCCAATAATGAATTCTTCCACCAAATTCCACCTTTTTGTCAAAAGACTAGACAAACTGCAACCGGCTTTGCGGCTGAGGGAGTCAGCTACCACATTTGCCTTTCCTGGGTGATAGGAAAGGGTGAAATCGTAATCCTTTATAAACTCCAACCATCGTCGTTGTCGCATGTTCAACTCTTTCTGGGAAAACAGGTACTTGATATTAGAATGTGAAATATGGATTGGATATGGATCCGATATCGGATCCATATCCATCCATGAGTTTTACTTCAGCTGTATTATATTGTAACTTGTGTTACTTATAAGGGGCAATTTTGTCCATGTAAATTATAATTGTAACTCTATACTAATAAAGGCACGAGTGCAGCAACTAAAAAAAAAACAGGCTGCCGACTTCTTAAGAAAGGTTCTCTCTCTCTCTCCCTCTCTCTCTCTCACGTGTTTTCACATGGTATCAGAGCACGCTGTATACCTGGGTGAAAAAGGATCTTCTTCCTCAGCGACGTGAACTACCAAATCTGTTCACGTGCACTAGCCAAGACTGCTGCAGCAAAAGCCGAGTTTTCAGAACTCGTGAATCTGCCTTCCTCAGCAACATGAACCAGTTCACGTAAATCAGCAAAAGTCGAGTTTTCAGAACTCGTAAATCTGCCTTCCTCAGCAACGTAAATCAGGTTCCCATATTTTTTTTATTCCTTTCTGTAGGCATCCACTTCTTGATTTGTTTGTTCCCTTCACTCACAAAGAGGCTGAGTTCTTCTTATTTGTCGTGATTTCACCGTAATTCATTTTTTTTCTTATTCCTAATTCATTTTTCTTATTCCTCGTGGTTTCACCGTGATTTGGTTTCACCCTCTTTTCTTATTGTTCTCCTTAATCCTGTTATTTCACACAGCAACTACTGTAGTTGTTTTTTATTCCCCTTAATCCACACACAGCAACTGCTGTAATCTCTCTTATTTTGTAAATTCACACACAGCATCTGCACTTCTTTTTCTTAATTCACACAGCCACTGCAGGTCCCTACTTCTTCTTCATTCATTCATAGCTGGTTACTTCTTCTTCTTCATTCATTCACAATTTACACAAGAAGGCTGAATTCGTTTCTTCTGGTAACTATTTCCGTCATAAGCTGCGTCACTCCATTCTTTGTTTTCAGCCACATCTCTGTCATAAGCCTACAAATGGATTCTTCAGGCAGTTCTAGTCTTTCCTCCAACTTCCTGGGGCAACTGGTTTCGGAAAAACTGAATACAAATAACTATCTGACTTGGAAAAGGCAGATTACCCCATTTATTCGCAGTCAAGATCTTTCAGGCCACTTGGATGGCTCCACTCAAATACCTCCGGAATTTGTCACCACCGAAGAAAAAGGAGATGGAGCAATGTCAAGCAGCACCCGCAATCCTGTATTTACTGCTTGGATGAAACGTGATCAAGCTCTCGTCGCATATATCACTTACACACTGTCGCAAAAAGTTTTGGTTTCTATCCCTGATGATTGCACATCTAAAGTATTGTGGGAAACTTTAGCTCAAACCTACTCTCAGATATCGGAGGCTAAGGTACTATTTCTCAAGCGTGAATTTCAGCTTTTAAAGAAGGGAGCAATGACCATTATTGAATTTTTAAATCAAGTCAAAAGCATCACAGATCAATTAGCCCTTGTTGGATATCCAGTGTCCGATAAAGAAAAGGTGCAACAAACTCTGAATGCCTTGGGATCAGAATATCATGTTCTTGTCACTTCTTTATTATGCTTGCCTTCGTTGCCCAGTTTTGAGGAATTACGTGCTAAACTCTTCCAATATGAGATGTCTTTGAAAAGCATATCTGATGCTTCAGCAGGGCAATCATCTACGCATGAGATTCTTGTCACAGGGATGTTTGCTGATCGTACACGGAAAGGGCGTGGCAGAGGCAAGGGAAATCCAATTCAGGGTGGACGTGGGATACTACCTACACCAAATTCTAATGCCAATTTTTCAAAGAATGTTCCCACATGCTATCAGTGCAACAAGCGAGGTCATATCAAGGCCAACTGCTGGTTCAACCCACAAAATCGGAATAGAATGCAAAACACTAGAAATGTTGGTGCATCAGGAACTGCAGGTACGTTCCGAGTCAGTGAGGATGCTAAGGATCTCCTTCTATCTGCTATGGCCAACTTGAATCTGAAGCAAAATGATGATGGAATATGGTATGTTGACTCTGGGGCAGCAACCCATGTCACTGGTAATGCAGGTAAGTTCTCTACTATGACTCCCTATTTTGGAAAATCTAATATTGTAACCGGAGATGGGACTCACCACCCTATTTCGAACATAGGCATTGTCGTCATTCCTTTGTCCAAGTCATCCATTCCTTTATCTGATGTTGTTCATGCACCAAATATAAAGAAAAATATTGTATCTGTTTCCAAGCTTGTTGATTCTACCAATTCTTCTGTGGAATTTACTCCTACTTCTGTCTTTGTCAAGGATCTTCAAACAAAGGAGATGTTCGCTAAAGGAGAGCGACGTGGAGACATGTATGTCTTTAATGAAGATCCAGCCTCCAGTGTCCTGAAGCCCCAGTCTGATCTCATCCTCAAAAGTGTCTTAAGTACATCCAAATGTAATAAGTCAGATCTCTGGCATTCTCGTCTTGGTCATTGTAGTCAAGTCTTTATTGAAAAGTTAGTGTCCAATGGTCTTCTTTCGGAGTCTGTTTCATCTTTATTGAGAAATAAAATATGTCCCAGTTGTCAGGTCTGCAAAAGTCATGTACTTCCCTTTCATTAAATAAATAAAAGAGCTTCTATACCTTTTGAGATAATATGTTCAGATGTTTGGGGCCCAGCTCCTAATCCTTCCTCTTCTGGAAGTAAGTATTATGTATCCTTTATTGACAGCTTCTCTCGTTTTACCTGGATATTCTTTATGAAATACAAATCAGAGGTTTTTTCCATTTTCCGTCACTTTCATGCCTATGTTAAAAATCAATTCTCTCAAAATATCCAAATTCTCCAATGTGATGGGGGTGGTGAGTATTCCTCTAAAGAATTTTTAGATTTTCTCCAAGATAATGGGATGCATCGTAGAGTTTCTTGCCCGTACACACCACAACAAAATGGAATCGCTGAACGTAAACACAGACATATTGTGGAAAGTGCAATGAGTATGATGCATGGGAGTAACTTACCCATTAGTCTTTGGTCTGAAGCCTTTCACACTGCCACTCATGTGATAAACCGCCTTCCAATGCCTATTCTTGAAAATCAATCTCCCTATTATGTTCTCTTTGGTGCACATCCCGATTATAATGAGTTGCGAGTTTTTGGATGTACATGTTATGTTCATATTGACAAATCCATGAGAACTAAATTCCAAGACAAAGCCTCTATATGCCGATTTGTAGGTTATGCAGATGAACACAAGGGTTACAGATGCTATGATCCTGCCAATAAGAAGATCAGAATTTCCAGAAATGTTGTTTTTGATGAAAATAATTTTCTGGGAAAAGAAACAGAAGCCAATCGTGAACCTACTGGCTCAGTTGCTAATTGGTATGATCCATGGCTTAGTGCTGAACTTATTTCACATGCTGGCGAGCATACTATTCTGCCTACTGAAAGCATACATGGTGAGACAGTTTTAGATGATGCATCACAAGCAGAGTGTCGAAGATACAAAGGAAATGTGTATACCAGGAGATCTAGAGAGCAAACGAATGTACCTACTGAAGAACACATTGTGTTGTCTAATGACAGAGAAGCACCAAGAAGATCAGGCAGGATAAAGCATCCTATTGAAAAGTGGGTTAGTTATGTCAACTTTTCTATGGACTTTCAGATCTTTCTATCCCAGATTGAAAAACACGATGAACCACTTGGTTTTCATCAAGCTATCCAATCCAACAAATGGATTGAAGCGATGAATGAGGAGATCGAGGCACTCCATGAATGTCGAACATGGGAGATAGTTGGCCGTCCTCCAGATAAAAATGTTGTTGGTTCCAAATGGGTTTATAAAATTAAATATAAACCGGATGGTAGCATTGAACGGTACAAGGCGCGTCTTGTGGCCAAGGGTTTCACTCAAGAATATGGTCAGGATTATGATGAGACATTCAGCCCAGTGGTGAGAATGGGAACTATCCGCATTATACTTGGCCTGGCAATTGAACATGGGTGGATCCTCAGTCAGCTTGATGTTAAGAATGCATTCCTTCATGGGGACTTAAAGGAAGAAGTCTATATGGAGCAGCCTCAAGGTTATGCAGAGGGAAGCCCAAAAGAATATGTATGCAAGTTAACCAGAGCTTTGTATGGATTAAAGCAAGCTTCTAGGTCATGGTTTGAAAGTTTTTCCTTAGAAATCCATAAACATGGTTTCTTTCGTTCCCAACTTGATCATTCTCTGTTCATATATAGGAACGGTACCACTGTGGTTTTCTTACTCATATATGTTGATGATATTGTTATCACTGGTAATACTCCAGACCACATTCAGCGAATTAAAGTTCTATTGAGTATGCGGTTCAAAATGAAAGACCTTGGGGAGCTGAGATATTTTCTTGGAGTAGAGGTAGATAGACAAGGTGATAAAATGTCATTAACTCAACATAAATACACTCTTGATCTTCTGGCTAAAGCAGGAATGACAAATTGTAAACCTCTACCCACACCCAGTGTTGTTAACCAAAGGCTCAGTATTTGTGATGGTGAGTTATATCCTGATGCAGTCAAGTATCGGAGTTTAGTAGGTATGTTACAATACCTTACCTTCACTAGACCAGACATTGTATATTCTGTCAATCAAGTATCTCAATTCATGCATGAACCAAAGACTGGTCACATGGATGCTGTCAAACGCATCCTTCGCTATCTCAAAGGAACGGTGGGTGATGGACTCGCATACACTCAGTCTTCATGGAAATCCCCAAAACGTGACATACTTGCTTATACAGATGCAGACTGGGCAGGGGATCCAGATGAGAGAAGGTCTGTTTCAGGATACTGTGTTTTCATTGGGAGAAATCTTGTCTCATGGAGTAGCAGAAAACAGAAGGCTGTGGCAAGATCTAGCACAGAGGCAGAGTATAGATCTATGGCAGCTACCACAGCAAAAGTGACCTGGATTAGGCATCTTCTTACAGAGATGGGAGAGGATATCTCAAATTCGACACTTATGTGTGATAATAGAAGTGCTATACAAATTGCATTCAATCCTGTTCATCACAGTCGGACTAAACATATTGAAATCGATCAACATTTCATCAGACAAAAGATAGCCGACAAAGAGATTGAACCAGTTTATGTGCCTTCAGAAGATCAAGTTGCTGATATGTTTACAAAAGGTCTCACAAGTCATCGCTTCTGGTATCTGAAGAACAAGTTGCACATGGTTCAACCCCATGCACAACTTGAGGGAGGGTATTAGAATGTGAAATATGGATTGGATATGGATCCGATATCGGATCCATATCCATCCACGAGTTTTACTTCAACTGTATTATATTGTAACTTGTGTTACTTATAAGGGGCAATTTTGTCCCTGTAAATTATAATTGTAACCCTATACTAATAAAGGCACGAGTGCAGCAACTAAAAAAAAAAACAGGCTGCCGACTTCTTAAGAAAGGTTCTTTCTCTCTCTCCCTCTCTCTCTCTCTCACGTGTTTTCACACTTGAGACTTTTGTGATCAGTAAATACCTCGAATTGTTCCCCATACAGGTAATGTCGTCATATTTTCAAAGCGAACACTACGGCTGCCAATTTGAGATCATGAGTTGGATAGTTTCGTTCATGAATCTTTAATTGGCGAGAGGCATATGCTATCACCTTACCATTTTGCATTAAAACACATCCCAACCCAGTACCTGATGCGTCTGAGTAGACCACAAAACCACCATGACCTGAAGGTAAAGCCAACACTGGTGCGGTGGTAAGCTTCTTCTTTAAGATTTAGAAACTCTCCTCGCACTTATCCGTCCATTCGAACTTGATTCCTTTCATCAGGAGCTTGGTCATGGGCATAGAAATCCGTGAAAAGTCCTGAATGAATCTTCTATAATAGCCTGCTAATCCTAGAAAACTCCTGATATCGCTGATATTCTTCGGTTGACCCCAATTTAATACAGCTTCAACTTTAGCCGGGTCCACAGCGACTCCATCTCGCGATATGACATGACCCAAGAACATGACCTTCTCGAGCCAGAATTCGCACTTGGAGAATTTGGCGAACAATTGGTGTTCCTTGAGAGTCCCGAATACGATCCTCAAATGTTCACGATGTTGTTCTATACTTTCAGAGTATATAAGTATATCATCAATAAAAACAATCACAAAAGTATCCAAGTACGCTCTGAATACCCTATTCATCAAATCCATGAATGCGGCGGGAGCATTAGTCAGTCCGAATGGCATAACTACGAACTCGTAGTGACCGTACCTTGTTCTAAAGGCTGTCTTGGGAATATCCTCGTCCTTGATCCGAAGTTGGTGATATCCAGATCTAAGATCGATTTTTGAAAACACCTTAGCCTTTTGCAATTGGTCGGACAAGTCTTCAATGCGAGGTAGGGGATACTTATTTTTGACTGTTGCTTGATTCAACATCCGATAGTCTATACACAGCCTCATAGAACCATCCTTCTTCTTTACAAAAAGAACTGGTGCTCCCCATGGTGACACGCTTGGTCTAATGAAACCTTGTTCCATCAACTCTTGGAGTTGTTTCTTCAGCTCCTCCAACTCTACTGGAGCCATACGATAAGGCGCTTTCGAGATCGGTGTCGTCCCAGGCACCAACTCGATATGAAAATCCACCTCACGCTGTGGAGGTAGTCCAGGCAACTCATCCGGAAACACTTCTGGGAATTCACGAACCACTTCAAGTTCTTCTAATGGTGTGACCTTCGACTCGCAGGAGAATACGTTTACTAGGAATGCCCGGCACCCTTGTCGCATATACTTCTGAGCCTTTAATATAGATACAATTCGACCCTTCACTGTAGGTCTAGAGAGCCGAAACTCAACCTTTGGCAATCCTGGTCGGGACAAAACCACTTTCCCTTGGCGGCAGAGAACATTGGCATAATGTTCATATAACCAATCCATCCCCAATATGACATCATATTCAGTCATATCGAGCAAGATTAGGTCAGCAGGTAAGTTCTGCCCTTCCAGTACAATTACGACATCAGGGATGTAGTTTACACATATCGAATTGTATCCTATCGGATTATACACATATAATTCATGTTTCAGAGATTCAGTATGTGCACCAAGTAATTTTGCAAACTCTACGGATATGAATGAATGTGTAGCACCACAGTCAAATAGAACAAGTGCAGCACAACCATTGACACATACAGTACCTTGTACCAGATTTCCTTTCTCCAACTCTTCCGCAGTGGTGGCATATACTCGTCCTGGCACCCTCTTCTGTGCATTTTGCTGTGGTGTTTGCTGCGGCTGAGATGGTTGATGTTGCTGTCCTCCTCCGGCATTACGTTTCTGCATATCCGCCATCTTCTTGTGGCACTGACGGGCATAATGACCCATCTTTCCACAGTAGAGACATGCTCCGGTGTCTCTAGGGCAAGGTTGTCCGTAGTGGGACCGGTTGCACTTCTGGCACACCCGATTTTGTCCTTGTTGTTGCGGAGGACGATTTCCACCATTGTACTTTTGCTTCTTGTAAGGTGGCTGGTACTTCTTGCCACCGTGGTGTTGTGGCGGACCGGCTCCCCGTTTTCCCGGTGTGTCCTTTTGACTCTTCCTTGATCGCTCCCATTCTTCATTCAGCATAGTAGCCACTTCAATGGCTTGTGCGAGGGTGGACGGCAGATTAATCATCACTCGTGGTCGTAATCCGTCCTTGAGTCCGCGGATATACCTAGTTGCTCTGGCTTTATCATTCGCGAACAAATTTGGGCAATAACGCTCCAAGGTCCGAAATTTGGTAGTGTATTCCACCAAATTCATATTTCCTTGAGTAAGCTCCAAGAACTCCTGATGCTTCTGATCACGAGCGTACTGGGGAAAATATGTCTCTAAAAATGTTCGTTTGAAATCTTTCCATGGAATAGTATCCACTCCAGCAAAGTGGATGGTTCGGGTTGTGTCCCACCATTTCTGTGCATCTTCCGTCAAGCGGTAGGTGCCGAAGTCCGTTTGCTTGTCATCGGGAACAGACAGAACCCGAAAAACTCGTTCTGTATCGGCAATCCAACTCTCAGCTAGTTCCGGATCAGCCTTGCCTGAGAAGGTAGGCGGGTTCAACTTCAAGAACTTCTCATACGTGATTGTGCTGGTATTATGCCTTTCACTTATGGCTGCGGCTAACTCCGCCTGGTGGCGCATTTGAGTGTCCATGGTTTGAGCCAGATTACCGAGAGTTTCCATCACGAAACCCCTTTGGTCCTGCCATTCATTTGCCGTGCTCGAACTAGCTTGGGATCGACGGTACATCTAATAACCATTTCAATACACACAGTTTTACTATCTTTGCATTATAGTGTTTCAAAAATCATTACAGGTATATATTTATACTTATATAGGAGAAACAATGTAATTATCATGACTACTAAAGTAAAATAAATAAAATATACTCACAGAGCGATCTCAGGATGTGGCATGACCCTGAACTTTGATTTATTGTTCCCAGGCTCTGATACCATAACTGTAACGCCCCGAAATTTTAACCCAGATTTTTGAGGATTTTTTTTTTTTAAAAGCGGAAACAACAAATGATTACAGGGTTAAGCATTTCAGAACGATACAGGAAAGTAAAAGCAAAGCAAACCATTTATTCTTATTTCACAAATAATAGAATCAGAGTTTTCACATCATGAGTCTCAAAATAAAATTTTCCAATCCTAAAGAAAGTAGGACCGCCAGGGAACAAGTAGATCAAGTCTTGGTCAGCGCCTCATCCCGCGTCGCTCATAGAACTACTCTGTGCCTGAAAATAATAAAAATTATAGGAATTAGACTACCACGTCTAAGTAGGAAAACTGTACTCTTAATGCAGGTATGTCATGAATCTAGTATGTGATGTATGAATCTTTCAGCTTATTAAAAATCACACAAAGTAGAGTATGCATCAGCAGTAACCGACATATATCTAAACAGGCATGCAGATTATACAGCAGTTATAATTAAGCAATTTAAACATTTCATGCAACGACAACAATCAAACAAGGCATTAAAACATGTTATGCAACATAATAATTAAACAAGTATTTAAGCAATTAAACATTTTATGCATCACAATGACAGTCATGCAATCATTCGTGTAGCAGTCCCAATACGGATTTGATTATCTCATGTCTACTCATTTCAGGGCGTCATTTAATCACAAATTCAGAACATGCTGGAAGAATATAAACCGGTCTCACTAGTAACTCCACTCGCGGTGATACCTAACATGTACTAATTTATGTTTATCTTGTCTTATCTCGTGGGTACACACGGGCCGAAGCAACCATCACAGAAAAGAACGTTCGGGGTTATGTTATTCAAAGGTGTTTTATTAACCCGAACATTCTAACTGTGACTGAAATCCCAAGGGAGCGATCAGTGACCGAGAGAAACTCCCAAAGGCCAAAACCAAAACAGGATGCATCCCTAACTTCTGCAGAAGAGTAAAGAGCTACCACCTAGGACATATTGGTAATCTGGGTCCCCCAACTCCGAGGACTGGGGACCAACGAGTCACTTTAGCTTGAAACAGTAAACATGTCCTCGGAGCTTTGTACCACCTACCCTCTCCAAGGTAAGCCCAAAACTGAGTGGGTTAATCTTTTCCTTTAATTTATTTCCCGAAGTACAGGGCATTTACCCAATTTCCTTCTACTACCATAGCAGTAGAAATCCCAACCTTAGTCAATTCACCAAGGTTATAGAACAGTCCCAATCCTTTGTCATATTGATAGCATAACCCACCCGAATTGCTCCGGTGTCTTTAACTCAGTCAAGCAACAATATTTTATTTTTTTATTTTCATGTGGATTCACATCATAACTTCGATGGCCTATGCAAGACCCTCAATACACTGGCTGGACATTCGTATGTCCACCACAAACCGACCCATAGATTCGGTTGTCGAAACCTTATTATTATTATTGCTTTATTCCTTAATAGTAAATGGCCGCCACCCCTCCATGTATATAAAAAAAATGGCATGTATTTGAAAGCTCGACCAACAAGCAAAAGCACAGCTGGTGTCTTGAGATTCAGTGACACTACTATATACACTTCTCCCAATACACCCTCATTTGAACATCCCCCACGATATGCAGTTTTTTTTTTTTTTTATTTAATAATTTCAGAAATTATGTAGGGTCTGAACATAGTACCTCAGAAAAATACACAGTTTCACATACATGGGAATATTGACGAATAGGCCTCTAAATGGCCATTCGAACCTTCTAGATGGTGCACACATAATAACATTTGAATATTTTAAGGAATATGAAATTTGACCAACATAATTTATGCAGCAACTAAATATCAATTTATCTTCCCAAGCTACTATGCAGTGAACACCAAAAATTTTCATGCAGCTTATTATGCAACTAATCCTCACATTAAATTTCCCAGTTACTATGCAGCTTATTCTATAACTAAACATCCATATAAATTTACTAGTTACTATGCAGTTTAATATGCAACTAAACATCAATTAAGATTACTATATACTGTGCAACTTAATATGTAACTAAATATCAATGTAAATTTCCAAGTTACTACACAGTTTCATATATAACTAATTATCAGTTTAAATTACTATGCATACGGTTGCTCATTTCTTAGCTTGAATGTGCAAATCTATAACTCTGTGAATAACTATTCAATCTAGAGATATCATTAAAAATATGAATCTTGAGCAGGTTACAATGAAACCTTATTTCAACAACCAGACCTAAAGAAACATTCTAACTATGTGTTTCCCTGTACAACTGGGCAGAATATAGCCATTGCATAAATGGACGAAAATCATAATTTCATGAAAGTAGTCAACCTCAAAGTGTCAGTTTTCGCATTACCACAGCATACTATATTCAATATGTTACTTGTTGACCCTAAGGTGCTACTACAGTTAAGCAAGTAATAACAATTACACTAATTCAAACCAAAATGGGTGTTCCTTCCGGCAAGTCAACATCCAACAGGAAGTTCGTTTTTATGATCAGCGATAAGATGGCTGTTGGAGACCTTAAGACCCAAATTTCAGACTTTAACAACTGTCATAAACATAGCCGATTCTCTAAACTTTGTTATTTTTATCAAAAATCAGCACATGAAACAGGGATGGAAATAGACTCTAATGACCAACATAAACAGATCGTACTCCCCGATTATGAGTCTTTATACATCCAAAAACAATCGGACTTTCTTTAACATAAGATTGAGCTAGAAAACTCCTAATCCGAGTTTATTCCATGCTAATATTGCAAAACCCCCAAATCTGAAGTGATTTCCTGCCGTCATCGGAAAAACCCCCAAATGCAAACCCCACTTCATGCGATAATAAGCTTTCTTTCTTAATTGACCCACATACCCGGATGCACTCAACACCAAACAATAAAAGTACTGAACTCCTACCATTATTCGGCGAGGGTGTTGCGGCATCCACGAGAGGTGTCGTTCGGCCTGGGCAGCACCACCACCGGCGAGGTCGGCTCTTCACGGCAAGGCCTCGAGCTGCGGCCTGGGATTGGAGGTGAATCGAGGTTTAGAGAGGTAGAAGAGAGTGAGAGAGAGAGAATGGGACAGCGAGAGAGAGAAGGAAGGGTTCGGGGTCCTCCCTTTGTAGGTGGATGCCCCCCCCCCGAAAAGGAAGGGAAAAAACCCTCCCGGCGGCTGCAGCTTCCCCCTTCCCCATTTTAAAAAATGTTAGGGTTCAAAAGAACCCTAACCTGCGGCTTATCGGGGAAGAGGGTTTCCTCCCTCTTCATTTTTATCGGGCGGCCCTCTTATCGCCCCCCCCCCCCCCCCCTTTGTATTTTTTTTTTCTTTACAGTGTGTGGGCCGGGTCCGAGTTCGACCCACGACCCGCACTCGGGGTCCAACCACATGTTGGATCCGGGTCTTATTAAAAAAAATATGGGTTCATAATTGGATCTGAAACCCCTCCTATGTATTTATTTTATTTATTTTCCTATTTACATATTTTAATATTTAAATAGGTTTATCTCGTATAATATGGGTTCTGGATCTTAAACTTGGATTCATGCCCAGATTCGCCCATTTTATGCCTAAAATACTAAAAACTTTAAATGTAAACATTGCGGTTATTACACAATGAGTTCAACTATCATGTTTGGGTCGGAAACATGGAGGCTTATATCGAAGGAAAAGGGCTTTGGGGCTATGTCCAAGGCTCGATTCCCGAACTGGAGCCAAAGATAACCTCGATGGAGGAAGGAAAAATAAAAATGCTCGAAGGCAAAGAAAGAGTCAAGGCTCTTGAAGACTATACCAAAAAACATGAAGAATGGGAGATGAGGAATTTTAAAATCCTCTTATGGATTTTCTCATCCGTAGAAACAAGAATTAACGCCAATATTATCAAGTTTAAGAAGGCTTCTCAAGCATGGAAGTACCTTGAGAAGATATACACCTCTAGGGACTTGTCTCATAAGTATTACCTCCAAAAGAGGGCACTAACTCTTCATCAAGGGGAGATGACTATAAGAGAGTATTTTGCCAAACTCTTATATTTGAGATGAGCTTGCTATGCTCGAACCTAAGTGGAGTGGAGAAGCCATAGTGCTTCGTCATAAACAATTGGAAGAAGATAGATTTTTCAATTTTTTGAATGAGCTTAGGCTCGAATTCGAACAAATCTGATCTTCTCTTTAATCCGCTTTCACTTTCCCCTCTCTTGAAGATGTAATTACTAAACTAAGTAGGGAAGAAACTCGTATGGGTATAAGCAAAAACAATCCAAGTGTTCTAGTTACACCCTCCAATAATGAAGAAAATGAAGGTGTAAATGTCGTCTCAAGACCTGGGAGTAACTTAAGGACCTATAAGCCTCCTCACTTCAAGAATCAAAACTCAAATGGTCAAGGAGGGAAGAGGGATTATAGCAAGCTTTTGTGCCACTTTTGTAAAGAACCGAGGCACATTAAGCCTATTTGCCCAAAGTGAAAAAAGTTACTAGCCATGGCTACTACATCCCATCTTCAAAAGGAAGAGTGCTCGTCATCTTCAAATGGAGCTCTCTCATTACAACAAATCGTGGATGCACTTCAACCTCTTCTAAAATGGGCTATTTCCGGAGCTGCCATGTCAAACTCCTCTCCTCCCTGTAAGACCTCTTGACTTTTAGATTCAGGTGTTTCTTTTCACATGATCCCAAGTTTTAGCTCTTTTTCAGAATATTCAAAAAATTTCTCTCCTTTTGTTTCAACCGTGGATGGAACATCCCTTGAAGTAAAAGGAATAAGAAATTTTGAAAAACAAGGGTTCTTTATTCTAAAAATTAAATTTATACCAAAATTTAACTTAAATTTGCTTTCCGTTTCTCAACTCTCGAATCATGGGTGTGATATAAAGTTTTCATCTAACAAATGTTGGATACAAGATCGCCGGTCCGGGAGATTGACTGGGGAAGGCTCTAGGAAGGGTGATCTATACTATGTCTATTACCTTCAAATTTCAAAGAACCCGTTTTATAATATTGTCCAATAAAAGGATATTAATGTGTGACACAAGAGACTTGGACATACAAATATTGCAAAAAATTCTCATTTACCTTTTGTTAAAAGACTATATAAAAGTGATTTCAATTGTAACGACTGTATACTTGGAAAAAAAAATGCCCTTTTGTCAAAGATCTATGTTTACAACTAGACCTTTTGAAATCATCCATTCGGATGTATGGGGACCGACACCTGTTCTATCAAAAGGAGGCTTCACATATTATGTCATTTTTGTTGACGACTACACGAGATATTGTTGGATTTATTTTCTTAAACACAAATATGAAGTTTTCTCGATTTTTAAAACCTATCATATGATGATTAAAATTCAATTTAATGGGAATCTGGAAATTTTTAGAACGGACTCTGGTGGAGAATACCTTTCTAATGAATTCAAAATTTATGGTATTCTTCACCAAAGATCTTGTCCGAAAACCCCTCAACAGAATGACTTAGCCGAAAGGAAGCATAGACATGTAATAGAGACAACTCGAAGATTACTTGTTTCTCAAAACATCCCAAAAGGTTTTTGGGCTGAGGCAACTTTTGCATCTGTCTACCTGATAAATCAGCTACCTTCTAAAAATTTAAACAATATCTCACCTTTTGAAAAATTATATACTAAAGAACCCGACTATAGTCGGTTGAGAATTTTTGGTTGTAAATGCTTCGTTCTTACTGACACGAATGACAAACTTTCACCTAAAGCTATTGCTTGTGCTTTTCTCGGATATTTCGAAACCCAAGAAGGGTTTCGTTGTTATGATATTAAGAATGATAAGCTATATGTCTCTAGAAATGTGAGTTTTCTGGAAAATGTTAATGGTTTTGAAAGGAGTGAACCCTTTGAAGAAAATATAGATTACTCCTTTTTATTTGAAATGTTAACACATAATGATAGTGATGATAGTGATAACGATGTCATTCATAATGAAGTCATTGATAAAGAAGATGGTTCATCCCATCTCTCTATCTCCCAACATAGTAATGAAGGAGAATTGAGAAATCCCATAACATATACCCATAGAGATAGTGTTGAAGGTATGGTGAGATGCGCAACAACCGAGGTAGAGAGAGAGAGAGACGGTTGGAGAATAATAGAACTTCTTATTTTCAATTAGGGCTAATCTCTATATTAAATAGAGATAGTCCAAGGAACAAAATTACACCCAAGTCCCTCATTAAAGAATAAGGTTCAAATAACCTCTAGTTTAGAAAAACTTATTTACTAAAAACATCTTATTCTCAACACTCCCCCTCAAGCTGGAGCATAGATATCAATCATGCTCAGCTTGTCACAACACTTTGAGAAATTTGGTCTCGCCAGGGCTTTGGTAAAAACATCAGCTACTTGATCTTCGGAAGATACATGATCGGTGCAGATATACCCAGCCTGAACCAAGTCGCGAACATAGTGACAGTCAACTTCAATATGTTTAGTCCTTTCATGAAACATTGGATTGTTGGCAATATATGTAGCAGCCCTATTGTCACACATCATCAACATAGGTAGGGATACTTTCTCCTGAAGCTCGGTCAAGACTGATTTTATCCACATAATCTCAGCTGCAGTCTGGGCCATTGCTCGCTATTCAGATTCAGCACTCGACATGGCTACAACAGTTTGTTTCTTACTCCTCCAGGTAACAAGATTTTCTCCCACAAACACACAAAATCCAGATGTTGACTTCCTATTTTCAACAGATCCTGCATAATCCGCGTCAGTGTAAGCAACAACGTCCAAAGATGGACCTTTACCAGAAGATGCCTTTAAGTACCGAATAACCATCATAGCTGCATCCCAGTGAACTTTTGTAGGTTTGTCCATGAACTGACTGATTTTACTCACAGCTAATGAAATGTCAGGTCTAGTAACAGACACATATAGTAACTTACCCACCAAGGATCTAAAGCTGGCACTGTCCACATACTCAGACTTCTCATCGAACATGTGAGTTTTGGGATCCATTGGAATATTAGCTGGCTTGGCTCCTAGCATTCCAGTCTCTTTTAATAAGTCCAACACATACTTTCTTTAAGACAACACTAAGCCCTCTTTGTTTCTTGCAACTTTGATACCCAGAAAATATCGAAGGTGACCAAGATCTTTAGTAACAAAGTGTTTCTAAAGATGATCTTTTGTGGTAGAAATATCTTGGGCACTGCTCCCTTTAATATGATGTCATCGACATATACCACCATAACAACAATTCCAGCACTGGTTTTCTTGATGAACAAGGAGTGATCTGAAGCTGACCTGACAAAGCCAAAACTCGACATTACCTCAAATAATTTGTGAAACCATGCCCTTGGACTCTGCTTCAGGCCATAAATAGCCTTCTTCAACTTGCACACCTTCTTACACTCCCCCTGAACCTCGAAGCCTGGGGGTTGTTGCATGTAGACAGTTTCATGCAAATCCCCATACAAAAAGGCATTCTTGACATCCAACTGAAACAAGGGTCATCCATGGTGCACAATAACAAAAAGAACAAGATGAATAGTGCCAAGACGAGCAACTGGGGAGAAAGTTTCAAAAAAGTCAACACCATAAGTCTGAGTATACCCTTTTGCAACCAACCGGGCTTTGTACCGTTCAATTGACCCATCCGAGTTGTATTTAATGGTATATACCCATTTGCAGACAACAATATCTGCATCAGTTGGAGGATCCACCAAATCCCAAGTGCCCCTAGAACATAGGGCATCCATCTCATCCTTCATAGCCCCCATCCATTTGGGGTCGAATAGAGCCTGACTGTGATGAAGCGGAACAGAGGAGGTAGACAAAGCCGAGATAAAATTCTTCATAGAAGCCCCAAGATTAACTTCAGAAACAAACTGAGAAATGGGATGAAGGGTGCACTGTCTTTTCCCTTTTTGCAGAGCAATAGGAAGATCCTCATCAATAGCAGAAACTTCAGTATACTCAGAGATACTTGCCTCAGGAGAAGGAGATAATGGGGGCATGGAGGTAGGTGGTAACCTGTGAGTATACACTATAGGAGGGTTTCTGTATCGAGACTCCCCAGAGGATGGAGCCACAGGCTTTGGAGTGAACGACTCTAAAGGAAAATGGGGAATTAGCAGAGGAAGAACATCACCCTGACTATCTTGTAACCTTGGAGTAGTACTCAAAAAATAAGGAATAGACTCAAAAAAGGTAACGTCCGCACTGACATACTCTTTATGAGATATAGGGTCATAGCAATGATATCCTTTTTGGTTCTTAGGATACCCAAGGAAAACACATTTAATAGACTGCGCAACAAGTTTATCTCGATCAGGACCCAGCTTATGCACAAAACACACACATCCAAAAACTTAAGGGGGGATAGGAAAGAGAGGAGCCTCTGGATGGAGAATTTGAATTGGGATCTGGTCGTCTACAGAACTTGATGGCATGCGATTTATAAGAAACCCGGTTGTCAAAACCGCATCGCCCCAGTATGTAGCAAGCATATTTGATTGAATCATAAGGCACCAGGCAACATTAAGGATTTGTCTATGTTTCCTCTCAGCCATCCCATTTTACTGGGAGGTATGGGGACATGTAAATTGAGGTTGAATCCCATTAACACAGTAGAATTGAAGTAAGTCTTTGGATTTGAACTCAAGAGCATTATCAGTGCGAACAATTTTAACACATATGTCAAATTGAGTTTTTATCTTTGTAATTAAAGATTTAAGAATGACAGGACCTTGAGACCGATCTTTTAACAGGAACACCCACGATAGTCTCGAGAAGTCATCAACAATAACTAGATAATAACGACATTGAGACCTATTCGGAATCCTACTCGGACCCCACACATCTACATGAAGAAGATCAAACAATCCTTGACTTGATTGACTCTGACTGGAGGGAAAAGAGCTTCGACAATGTTTTCCCAATTGACATGTTTCACATTGAAACGAAACTGAGGGAGGTATATGAGGAATGACACGACGAAGTTTTGTCACTGGAAGGTGACCCAAACGATGATGCCACAATAGAGGACTTGAGGATGAAGTAACAGCAGAATAGGCCGAAACCTTTGGTTGGTGTAGGTAATACAGACCACCTTCCTCATAGCCACCACCAATCCTTCTCCCCGTCAACAAGTCCTGAAAGGTGCATCCCATAGGATAAAAAATTACTCTACAATTCAACTCTTTTGTCATTCGACTGACAGATAATAAATTTTGTGGAAACGAAGGAGCATGAAGAACATGCGACAATTGAAGAGTAGGGGTAATAGACATGTTTCCCTGCCCTACAATTGGGGAAGAGCTACCATCAGCAAGAAGTACCCCTTTTTGACCTGTCACAGGTTTTAAACTCAAAAAGTTGCTCGAGTTTCCACACAAGTGACCAGAGGCCCCAGAATCAATGATCCACCTACCACCTTGAGTAGATAGGCCATCACCTGCCGAGCACACAACCTCCGCAATAGAAGACTTTGAATTGGATGATCGTAAAGCAAGGAGCTCGTCATATTCAGCCCTGCTAAGAGTTACACAATCATTGGAGGAATGCATCTGATTTAACCACTTGAGCCATAATATAAACTAATGGGCTTGATTCACAAAATGCAGGAACAACCACACGCACATACCCACAATCAACAACAAGCCCGACTATATCAAGTTTTGACTTCACCAATGAAATCTGAGAAACACAACCTTCGACTGTTCAGATCCAAACTTCAAATATAATTTTAAAGAAACTTGACCAAAACCTTCCACCTCAACCAAGGATGACTATAGGTTGTAAATCAAGATCACACATCCAACACGACTTAGAATGTGTTACCATCACACATTCGCCACTACGACAACCAGTAGCAGCACCCAACACAGAATCCCACTTCAAAAGACAAGGTTCCCACAAACAGAATATTTTTCAACACAGCAGGGAATCACGCCTGCTGATTCCAATTTTTTTTTTTAATATGTTGTTTTCAAACATCAGCTGAGTCAAAAGGATCACGACACATCAACTAGATGCACGACCAACAATACTATGAGCACGCAGAGACTTCTTTCAAGCCTACTGAATAAAAAAGATCACGACACAACACCCAGCTTCTTGCTGAGTCAAAAGGATCACGACACAACAACTAGATGCACGACCAACAATACTATGAGCACGCAGAGACTGCTTTCAAGCCTGCTGAATCAAAAAGATCACGACACAGCACCCAGCTTCTTGCTAAATAGAATCTGAGCACAACCAACGATAACATGAGCAAAACAAATTTTTTTTTTAACTCACAACATCTGCTCCCAGCCATATACATCATGACAGCAAAAAAAAATCAATTTCACGACTTTTGCACAACACTTGTACTTATCAACATGGATAAAGGTATTCACGACAGCTGCTCCCAGCAATATAAATCACGACAGCCAAAATAAAATCAGTTTCACGACTTTTGCTCAGCACTCGTACTTATCAACATGTATATAGATATTCACCATAACCATTAGATCTGATTACAGATCTGAGTCATGACATTTGTCAGATCTCAGATCTGTTATCAGATCTGTATTACTTATTTCGAAACAAAGATCGATCACACCTTTTCTGTAATCACTCGAACTTGGCGCAGGGCACAAGATCACGCTCCCAAGGACGATGGCTCTAATACCATGTTGAAGGTATGGTGAGATGCGCAGCAAGAGAGAGAGAGAGAGAGAGAGAGAGAGAGAGAGAGAGAGAGGCGGCTGGAGAATAATAGAACTTCTTATCTTCAATTAGGGCTAATCTCTATATTAAATAGAGATAGTCCAAGGAACAAAATTACACCCAGGTCCCTCATTAAAGAATAAGATTCAAATAACCTCTAGTTTAGAAAAACTTATTTACTAAAAACATCTTAGTCTCAATAATAGAAACAGTTTTAGGGGTGCAATTGAAAAAATACAGTGAACCTATTAGTTCAAATTCAACAAATGTTAAAAACCTACGTAGGACTGAGAGAAGCAAAAAGATGCCTTCTAGGTTTATTTCATATGATTCCTTTACTCCTAAACATAGAGCATGACTTAGCGCCATTCATTCCTATATAGAACCCAGAAACTTCGAAGAAACAAAAAAGAATTATGAATGGCTGAAAGCAATGGAATGTGAGCTTTCAACTCTCAACAGGGCTAGGACTTGGGAGTTCTAAGATCTCCCTAAGGGTAAGAAAACAATAGGATGTAGATGGGTTTTTAAGGTTAAAACTAAGAGCGATGGATCCCTTGAGAGTTATAAGGCTCGATTAGTAACAAAGGGATATAGTCAAGAATACGAGATTGACTATGAAGAAACTTTTGCTCCTGTAACCTGAATGGTCACTGTCCGATGTCTCATCACCGTTGCCTCAATCAACAAATGGAACATCTATCAAATGGATGTTAAAAATGTTTTCCTAAATGATGATCTGAACGAAGAGGTATATATGGGGCTCCACCAGGAATAAAGACTCTCCAAGGAAAAGTGCTTTGTCTTCGGAAAGCACTTTATGGTTTAAAATAAGCCCCCAAGGTTGTAACGAGATATTGCGAAAATATAAAGAGTGCTTATAAGCACTTACAACAATGAATAAAAGAGACAATATCACAAGTCCACTAAGGGACAATGCAAGCACAATCCTTTAAGAAGGCAACAATATAAAAAGCCTCTTATTGAAAAGAGAGAGAGCTCTCAAGAATGAAAAATATACAAGGGATTCACCCCTATTTATACAAGAGGGAGTGAAAAGAAAAGGAGGGCCAAGGGCCTCAAAAGGAGAGCCCAAAAGGGGGCTCCCATGGAGTCGTTGGGAGCCCCCAATGGTCACATTTGTGACCGTTGGGGGCTCCAACGACTCTATGGTTGGAGCCCCTTTTGGTTCCTAAAAAATGCAAAAAGAAAAAATAAAAAAACAAAAAAAAGAAATTACATTTTAACAAAAAATAAAAATAGTTGTTTTCTAAAACAACTATGTGAAATTACAAAAATACCCCTATCGGGTATTGATGTAATATATATATATATATATATATATATATATATATATATATATATATATATATATATATATATATATATAAAGTACATTTTAACACCCCCCCTCAAACTTTACGGGGAAATGACGAAAAGTTTGCCAAGAAGAAACATAAAGCGGGGAGCCGTAAGAACTTTAGTAAAGAAGTCCGCCAACTGATATTCTGAAGTGACATACGGTAGAGAAATTGTTTCTTGTAAGTATTTGTCACGAACATAGTGGCAATCCATTTCGATATGTTTGGTACGCTCATGGAAGGTATGATTGCTTGCAATATAGATGACACTCTTGTTGTCGCAACATAATTTTGAAGCTTCGGTAATATCAATCCCCATGTCTTTAAACAAACTGCGAAGTCACACAAGTTCCATTGTTGTGGTTGTTATAGCCTGATACTCAGCTTCAGTAGATGATAGTGAAACTTTCTGCTGCTGCTTGCATTGCCTGGCAATCAAAGAGTCCCCTAAAAAGACACAAAAACCAGTAAGTTGAGACTCAATCATTAGGATTACCTCCCCAATCTGCATCAGTATAAGCAAGAAGATTCAAGGAAGAAGAGGATGATAGAAATAACCCTTTATTGATGGTGTTACGAATGTAACGGATGATCTGGAGAACAACACTCATATGCACAGTTGTAGGAGCATGCTGAAATTGACTAACTGAGTGAACCGCATGGGTGATATCCGGTCTGGTGATGGTTAAATAGGTAAGAGACCCAATGAGTTGTCTGTAGGGTGTGGGATCTTCCAGAAGAACCCCATCCTCCAACCGTAATTTGGCATTAATAACCTCAGGAGTCTCTACTTTTTTGTCATCAAAAATTCTAGACTTAGAACATATATCTACAGCAAGCTTCATCTGTGACAAAATATATCCTCGAGAAGAGTATGCAACTATAATTCCAAGAAAGTATCTAAGAAAACCTAAATCAGACATATCAAAACTATTTTTTAACATATTTTTAGCATCAATAATACTATTTTGATCATTCCCAGTGATAATCATATCATCAACATAAAGTAACAATATTACGATACTAGTACCTGCATTTTTAACAAAAAGAGCAGTGTCAGTGTAACAAGAGTGAAACCCTTTTATCATGATATCACTGAAACGATCATACCAAGCCTTAGGGGCTTGTTTAAGGCCATACAATGCTTTTAAAAGCCAAAGAGTTTGACCTTGCTTAATATTAATTCCGGGTGGTGGATCCATGTAAACTTCTTCACTTAAACTTCCATTTAAAAATGCATTTTTTACATCAAGTTGATAAATAGGTCATTTTTTGGTTGATGCAACAACTATTAAAGTCCTGTCACTGGTCATTCGAGCTACGAGAGCGAATGTTTCTTCATAATCAATTCCATATTCTTGTGAGTATCCCTTAGCGACTAACCTAGCTTTATATCGTTCCAAAGAGCCATTGCTTTTAGTTTTGACTTTGAAGACCTAGCGACACCCAATAGGTTTTTTGTGTGGGGGTAGATTAACTATTTTCCAAGTATTAGCCTTTTCTAATGCATTTAGTTCAACTTGCATTGCTTCAACCCAATGTGGTATAGATTTAGCTTGATTATAGTGAGCGGGTTCAAAATAAGAATGTAGGGTTATTAAACATGCTCCATAGTTGGGCGTTAAGGAATTATAGGATACAAACCTATTTGGGGGTATTGATATTCTAGAAGAATGTCTAACTTGTGGTTTCTTAATAGACTCAGAAATTTGAGAGTATTTTTTGAGGGCACTAATAGGGTTTTCTTGATTTCTTCTTGAGTAAACATTCATATTTGTATTATTATCATTTGAGGGTATTATATCTAGATGGGATGCCTCACATGTATCTTCTATGTTTTCAAGAAAATCTTCTTGTATGTCATCAATAAGATCATATAAAAATATGTAATCAATTTCATTTGTTTCTTCTATTTTATCAAAATCATTCTCTTCTTCTAGAAATATTACATCTTTTGAAACATATAGTTTATCATTCTTAAAATCATAACATCTATACCCTTTTTTATTTTCACCATATCCTAGAAAAACACATTCAATTGCTTTGGGAGACAACTTATCTCTTTTATGCAATAGGACAAAGCATTTGCAACCAAAAATACGAAGACGATTAAAATTGGGTGAAAGTTTAAAGAGCTTTTCATAGGGAGAAACATTTTTTAATTTAGAAGAGGGCATTCTATTGATTAGATAAGTTGCGGTTAGAACGGCTTCGACCCAAAACTTCTTTGGAATATTTCTAGAAACAAGTAATGTTCTAGCGGTTTCTACAATGTGCCTATGTTTCCTTTCCGCTAGGCCATTTTGTTGAGGGGTCCAAGGACATGATTTTTTATGACAAATTCCATTTTGGGTTAAATAGTTTTGAAATTCGTGAGATAAATATTCACCACCGGAATCGGTTCTCAAAATAGATATGTTACTTTGGAATTGATTTTGAATTTTTCTATGAAAATCTTTAAAGAAGGTAAATACTTCTAACTTATGACTAAGAAAATAAATCCAAACATACCGAGTAAAGTCATCAATAAAAGTAACATTATAAGAATAGCCCCCTTTAGACATAACCGAAGAAGGCCTCCAAACATCCGAATGCACCAATTCAAAAGAGCTTGATGAAAGAAAAGTTCTAGTTGGAAATGGAATAGACTTCATTTTTCCAAAAATACAAACTTTGCAACTAATTTCTTTTTCCTTACAAAATTTGTTTCCAAAGGGAAAAAGATACATTTTGGAATAACTTGGATGACCAAGTCTTTTATGCCAAGTTTCCATATTTTTTTTTGACATAAGAACAAAAATAATTTGTAGGAAGATCGAGATGGTCCATATAGTAGAGGTCTCCCTTTCTATGGCCTTGCCCAATCCGCTTCCCGGACCGAAGATCCTGCACAGAGCAACCATTAGATGAGAAAGATATTTCACATCCATGGTCGGTAATTTGGGAGACCGAAAAAAGGTTTAAATTTAGTTTGAGAACAACTCTTACTTTTGGAACACAAAAATTCTGAGAATCTTTAAAAGATCCAATACTTGAAATTTTTAAAAAGGTTCCATCGGCCGTAGAGACACAAAAATCCTTTGAATTGGTGCAAACATCAACAAGTGCATTTTCATGGGGGGTCATATGAAAAGAGGCTCCCGAGTCAAGGATTCAAGAATACATACCGGGTGATGATATAGAAGCAATAGCTGCACCCGATGTGGAGGAAGAAGCTTTTAGAATTTGTTGGAGAGCCATAGATATTTGCCCAAGTGTAAAACCCGCGTTTTCAAAAAAAAAAAAAATCAGACCCGGGCCAGGTCGGGTCTGGACCAGACCCGGGCCCGCCCTCGTTCGGGTTTTTAAAACCCGACGCAGGAGAGGTTTTGTTTAAAAAACAAAACCCCCCTGTGCGTCGCACCTCACCCGCGCAGCTCCACCTCCCTCGACAGGTTTAGGGAAACCCTTTTAGGGTTTCCCCGAAGATCGCCCCCCCCCCCTGAGCCTTTAAGAGTAGCGTAGGAGGGCGAGGCGAGGCACACCTCCCTCTCGAAGCTCCTCGCTCCCCTCACGCGGCCCTCTCCTCCTTCCCTGCGCACGCCGCCGACCGCCGCCGCCGTCGGTCTCCTTCCAGGTACGTAGTCTCCACCTTCTCCCCCTCCCATCTCTCTCTGTCACCTCGCAGGGGTCAATGGCCCCTGCGGACCCCCTTTCTCTTCCTTGTGGGGGATCGGGCGACCGACAGGAGGTCGGTCGTCCCCCTGTCACCTTCCCCTCTGCCATGACCTGCGTAGGGGTCGGCAAGAGGCTGATGGCTCCTGCCGCCTCGATTCCTCTCTCTTTGGCAGGGGCTAGCCCCCTGCCACCTCGGTGATGTCGGCAGGGGCGTGACCCCTGCCGCTTCTGTGCTGACGGCAAGGGGCTCGACCCTTGCCGATTCGCCGTCGGTAGGGGCTCGACCCCTGCCGATCCGCTGTCGTCGGCAGGGGCTCGAGCCCTGCCGATTCGCTGTCGTCGGCAGGGGCTCGACCCCTGCCGATTCGCTGCCGTCGGCAGGGGCACGACCCCTGTCGATTCGCTGTTGATGGCAGGGGTTATTCCCCCTGTCGCTTCGCTGCTGTCGGCAGAGGCTTGCCCCCTGCTGCCTTAGTGCCGTCGGCAGGGGCTCGTCCCCTGCCACCTCGCTGTCATCAACAATCAGGGTTTTACTCCCTGTCAGTTGTTGTCGGTAGGGGCCAAGGCCCCTGCCATTTGTTGTTCGGTCAGGAAGGGGCCGAGGTCCCCTGTCGCCTAATTCTACCAATGCCTCAGTCGCACCATTAATTATATTAGCAAAATTGAATATTTAACACTCTTGCATATTTACGCAACAGGTCCCGATCGTCCTCTGCGGCTCAACCCTCGTATTATCCTCACGCGTAGGCGTACGCAGCTGCACGACATCCCAAAGTAGGGTAAAGTCGCACAAGGGGCAATAGATCTAATTAAGTTGAAATAATTAAGATGTCCATGCTAGTTGTACTTAGATTTATATTGCTTTTGCGTGACGTATTATTCTTGTCTGCATGTTTATGAGTCGAGGCACGATTTTACTCTTCGAGTATTAATTTGCGTATTTGCTTATGTGTTGAAGGTGGTTTCGCACTTTTTGAAATACATATGCCCTTGTTTGCTTGTATACATTTTTGCCTGCATATTTCCTTTGAGTGAGGTACGACTTCGTGTCTCATGTATTACTTATGACCTTATGTGTTTGCCTGTCTAAGTGGTCAAGGTATGGTTTGGCACCTCGTGTGTTACTTATGTGTTTTTCGCTTGATGTGCGGCATCGCAAGTCGAGAGTTGCTTGTCGTCATGTTATAACCTACATATGTTCACATTTATGGTAAATATACAACAACAACAACAACAAATACGCCTTCATCCCAAAACAATTGGGGTCAGCGATATGAACCAAAAAAGAAATTCATTTTGGGTCTTCCACATGAATCCTTTTCCTCCAATCATTTCTATCCAACGCCATGTCCTCGGTGAGGTTCAAAGCATTCATATCCTTTCCTATCATCTCCATCCAAGTCTTCCTAGGCCTACCCCGACCTCTTTTAACTAATATATTTTTCCATTTCTCCAACCTTCTAACTGGAGCATCAT